>NC_064860.1:57866201-58593241 GCF_024139225.1 Suncus etruscus | reverse complement strand
TCTTGCAATAATAATTTTCAGATACAAAAGAGTAAAGAGCTGAAAGTTATAGCTCACCTCAGGAAGCTCACCACAAAGAGTGATGAGTTTAGTTAGAGAAATAACTACATTTTGTACTGTCCTAATAATGAGAATGTATGAGGGAAATGGAAAGCCTGTCTAGAGTACAGGCAGGGGTCGAGTGAGGAGGAGGGAGATTTGGGGCACTGGTGATGGGAATGTTGCACTGGTGATGGGTGGTTTTCTTTACATGACTGAAACCGAAACATAATCATGTATGTAATAAACTTGTTTAAATAAAATATAAAATAGAAAAAAGATCAAAGAGAATAAATTGCCACATCTTTTCAAAAATGAAAAGGATAATTTGCTATGAACATTTCAGTGCCACTAAATGGAGAATCTAAAAGAAATGAATGTATTCTTAGAATCATATAACCACCCATGATTAAATAATGAGGCAGTAGAAAACCTAAACAGAAAAATAATAAATAAGGTGTTGAGATTACAAGTAAAAATCTTAAGTAATAAAATCCTTGTTAAGATGGGTTCACTAGAGAATTTTATGAAACTTCAAAGAAAACCTAATGTCCATGCTCATACTCTTACAAATTATGAATAGAAATCCTTCTTATGAACATTTATAAAAATCAACAGTGCTGTAATAGAAAAATGAGGCATAGACATCACTAAAAAATAAATTGCACACCTATATCCTTAAGAAATACTAAAACAAAACCATGCAACTTGAACTAGCTAGTCCTGACTCCAGCTAGAGGGGGAAATAAGGGAGGCATCAAGACCAAACAGGTGCAAGTCTACTAAGTAGTGGGTTAGATACAGAGGAGACCACATATTCTACCTGCCCTGGGGTGAGGGAAAAGGAAAAGGGAGGTAGGACAGAAACGGGGGTGTAGGGAGGACAATTTGGCGATGGGAATCCCCCCTGATTTTATGTAAATATGTACCTAAAATATTATTGTCAACAATATGTAAGCCACTATGATCAAAATAAAAATTTATATTAAAAAAAAAAGAAATACTAAAACAAAATTCCTGAAAAAATTTTTGAAAAACTGAATTCCACAACACATCCAAGTATCTATTTCTATGGCCATATATGTTTCATCCCAGGAAAAAAAATGATTCAGATATATACAAATCAACCTTTTCAATATAAAAAAAATCAACAAGAGAGGCATATGGAGGTTGAATCTCAAGACAGTAAATTTTATAGTAAAATGATAAATGGCAAAATGTTGAAAATGTCCCCTTGAATATTGGACACAAGGCAGGGAAATCTTTTCTCACTACTATTATTCAATATAGATCTAGAAGCCCTTGCCAGAGGAGTCAGTCAAGAAAAATAAATCAAAGATATTGAAATTCAAAATAAGTTATATTAACACTGTTTCCAAATGCCATGATAATATACATAGAACATATTAAAGACTCTGCTGAACTATTATAAATAAAATAGTACTGTACTGGAAATTAGTATAGTTAAATATCTAGTTAAATGAGAGGTAGTGAATACATAGAAAGTTTTTTATAATGAGAGTTATGGTAATTTGTTAGTTGATGTGGTCAATCCTATATATAGAGGGCCTCTGATATTTCAAAATTATGATAAATTATTTAAACAATGGAAACCACTTTACTTTTAGGTAAAATATTCTTTAAGAATTTTATGTAATTTTTTGAGTACCTATAATCTGAATAGCATGAACATATGAAGATGGTAAAAGAAATTTTGAAGTGAAAAATGTTTGTTGTAAGTTTATTTTTTCTGTTATTTTTGTTAAACCAAAAAGAACATAACTGGTTTGTCCTCAAGTCATCTTCACTTCACTAAGTTCATACATATAAAGTTAAAGACAATTTATATTTTTGAGATCTGTTTTATATGGTGATGAGAATACCCAAGGTATTGGTCTAACAGAATCAGCCTCACATACCTTTCTGATTTATTTAGTTTTAATGTTCCTCAACAATTTCAAAATTGTTGGTGAAAAACCAGCTTACACTGGTTATGAACAATCTTATAGCCATCATGTTTAAATAAAGTAATTAATAAAAAAAAAGAAAAAATATCTTGTGTGTGCTGTTCTCTTACACAAAAAGTTATTTGGTTTTGAAACACTCCAATTAAATTATGTAATTTACATGACATTTTTCATGTGACTGTGTTCAGGATGTCCAGAAATACCTGGTTTATTTATATGAATATTTCTTTTTTTTTTTTTTTTTGGTTTTTGGGCCACACCCTGTGACGCTCAGGGGTTACTCCTGGCTATGCGCTCAGAAGTTGCTCCTGGCTTCTTGGGGGACCATATGGGACGCCGGGGGATCGAACCGCGGTCCGTCCTAGGCTAGTGCAGGCAAGGCAGGCACCTTACCTCCAGCGCCACCGCCCGGCCCCCAATTATATGAATATTTCTACAACATTTTAATTTGATTGAAAGCAGTGTGGACTCTCAAACAGTTCATTTGTTATTAACATGTTTAGAAAAAAAAGCCTACTTGACTTCTTTTCTTTAATAAATTGTTTCCCGGTAGAGAGAAGGAATGGATTTTAAAACTGCTGCACTATCTTATAGAATAAAAACTTGTTCTTCATCTGACTGCAAAGAGCACGAACAGGCCTGACCTAGGGATTTACTGATTTTATATTGGCATGTTTAGGTTATGAAAGAAATTCCATGTCCTTCCCAAACAAATCATAACTATGTACATGATCAATTGTAATTTGTTGTAATATACCTCAATAAAATCTCAAACTGACAATATAATGTAAAAAGCATACTGTTTTAGCATTTTTTATTCCTTTTGATGTAAAATTTTGAGGACTTTTCCCATTTCTTCATCTTTCCAAAGAATGCTATTCAAAAATGTGCCAGGATGTGTTGAGTTAAGCTATCATCTGGCTAACTAAACTTTTGCTTTTAATTATTATTTGCAATGTTCATTTAAAAGGATTTTAAAATGTAAAATTATTTGCCTTTGAAGAACAAATCTAAGACATTTTTGAAGATTTTAAATAATTGAATTCAAAACTAAATCACTCATCTTTCTGTAATTTCTATCTAGTTTTGAAATTCATTTTTTGTATGAGAAAAAGAGGCTTTATTTATGTGATCTGAAATACCTACTCAAGGCCTGCAGTATTTTCAAAGTTTCAAAGTTATTTTCAAAGTGCATTTCCTAAATATTTTGTAAATGAGCTTTCAACTAATACCTTAATTCACTAGGTTGACTTAAAGTATTAAACTCACTAGATTGAATTTCTACAATGCTTATTCTAATCTATATTTTAATTATACTGGTGGTTTCTCTTCATTTTTCATAAAATTAAATAAAATTTCAATATAATTCAGGAAATTTTAGTATTTAGTAAATATTTATTTATGCCTCATATCTCCCACTTATCTACAACCAATAATTTTAAATATTTTATTATTCATAAATATATTTTGCTTTTAATTACTTATGTAAGTTTTCTTAATTACCTAAAGTTAGCTTTTATGATTTTGGTTTTTTGGAAGTTTTCTTCTCTGACATGATTTGCAATAACACTTTTATTAGTTGGAAGCATTCTAAATTCAGCAATCTTCTGGTCTATTTATATAATAATAACCTCATAATATTATGTAAACTTAATGTTATGTCATGCTCTAGGTAAAATTATGCTTTGTAAAAAATAATATAATGTCATGCTAACTTCAATACTTAAAATGCAACTTTATTTGGGATGAGTTGATGTCATATAACTAGGTTGAAATAAATAAAGTTGAGATTATATTAGAATAAGGTCAGGCTCTAATCTAATTAAACAGAATCCTTAATGAATCTCACCACAAAGAGTGATGAGTTTAGTCAGAAAAATAACTACATTGTGAACTATCCTAACAATGAGAATATATTAGGGAAATAGAAAGCCTGTCTAGAGTATAGGTGAAGGCGGGGAGGGGAGGAGGAATATTTGGGTCATTGGTGATGGGATTGTTACACTGGTGATGGGGGGGGGTGTCATCTTATATGACTGAAACCCAACCACAATCATGTTTGTAACCAAGGTGTTTAAATAAAAAAATATAAGAAGAAAGAAAGAAAGAAAGAAAGAAAGAAAGAAAGAAAGAAAGAAAGGAAGGAAGGAAGGAAGGAAGGAAGGAAGGAAGGAAGGAAGGAAGGAATGAAGGAAGGAAGGAAGGAAGGAAGGAAGGAAGGAAGGAAGGAAGGAAGGAAGGAAGGAAGGAAGGAAGGAAGGAAGGAAAAGAAAGAAAGAAAGAGGGGCCGGGCGGTGGCGCTGGAGGTAAGGTGCCTGCCTTGCCTGCGCTAGCCTAGGACGGACCGCGGTTCGATCCCCCGGCGTCCCATATGGTCCCCCAAGCCAGGAGCAACTTCTGAGCGCATAGCCAGGAGTAACCCCTGAGCGTCACAGGGTGTGGCCCAAAAACCAAAAAAAAAAAAAAAACCCAAGAAAGATAGAAAGAAACAAAGAAAGAAAGACAGAAAGAAAGAAAGAAAGAGAGAGAGAGAGAGAGGAGAGAGAGAGAGAGAGAGAGAGAGAGAGAAAGAAAGAAAATAAAGAAAGAAAGAAATAAATAAATAAATAAAGAAAGAAAGAAAGAAAGAAAGAAAGAAAGAAAGAAAGAAAGAAAGAAATAAAGAAAGAAAGAAAGAAAGAAAGAGAAAGAGAGAGAGAAAAAAAGAAAGAAAGAAAAGAAAGAAAGAGAGAGAAAGAAAGAAAGAAAGAGAGAGAGAAAGAAAGAAAGAAAGAAAGAAAGAAAGAAAGAAAGAAAGAAAGAAAGAAAGAAAGAAGAAAGAAGAAAGAAGAAAGAAGAAAGAAGAAAGAAGAAAGAAAAGAGGCCAGCTGAAGACAGTATGACTGAACATTCAAAGGGAAGATGTAGAGATACAGGAGCTCTTTGTTATACAACTCACTTTGAGCTGTTACCTGAAGCTAGAAGAGACAAGGAACCTCATTCCTTAAAACTTTTGAAGAGAACACATTCACTCACTGGCATCTTAATTTAAGATTTTAGCCTCAGGATCTGTAAGAAAATTATTTAGACAAATTGTTTTAATAGTCTTCTATTCACCAATCACCAAATGATTCATCTCAGAAAAAAGTTGGGAATACTTGTGACAGAAAACTATTTTTTAATAATCTTTTCACCTTTCCAAAGAACAAAATTCACTTTGGGGAAAATTGGACAGGTTAGTACTTTAAAATCCTAGGTAAATATATCAATTAAATGAGCATACAGGTTAACTGTCCTTGATTGAACATTTGCTTGTTTTATCACCACATCTGGCAGTGGTTAGGGACTACTTACAATACCTGTTTCTGGGAAAAATGCAGAACCTGGGATGGAACCTGTGTAGGACTCATTATATGCTTTATCCCTTTAGTTATCTGTTAAATCAAAGGAACTGTGTCACTTTCTGGCTTTCTTAACTAGAACCAATGAAATTATTATTAGACCCTGACAATGCAAGAAATTTTTGTCATAACTTTTGTAAAGAATTACATACAATATTCCAAAAGATTGGAAGGAGTGACCAAATATTTCCAAGTGACTGGACAAGAAAAATTTAGCAATGGCAGGATGAAAGCAAGTTGTGTAATCCAAAGAACATATTCTTCTGTTCATAATAAAGTATCAAGAGAAACATTTTATTTTGCATTATAAAAATTTTGGGGGGATACACATGGTGGCTTTCTGGTATTATTCTTGGTCTTGTGCTCATAAATTATTCCTAAAAATGTTAGAGTGAGATATGTAGTGTCTGGGATCAAACCCTGGGCTAGACTATATTTCAGGCTATGTTATGAATTTTTTATTCTGCTTTTTTTCTCAAAAGTAACAAGTTTAGGCCTGTAAAAACAGTCATTTAGATTTTTATAAAAGTCAAATACATGTATTCACATGTACCTTCAAGTTATTGGTATTATATATATATATTCATAAAATATTATGAATTATTATATGTACTAGATTTGTTGCATTTTATTTTGAAATATAATTTTTCATCATATTTTATGTTCTTATAAATAGTAAAAAATGACAGCAGGAGGAGCAAAATACATATTGTTACTAATTTCAAATCACATAATATAAAGTAGCACATAATAAAGTTTTTTAAAATGCACAAAAGGGTTAAGCAAAACTTATACTACTTTATAGCTCTGTAGTAGGCTTTCCTTTTCAAGGTCATTCAAATAATTCCATACTATAACTTACAGCCAACACTATAGATGACACTCATTCTGAATCATAAAGAGCATAATTATCAACAATGAAGATCATATAATGAATTACTGTCTCATTGTATGCAAAAATGTATTTGAGTGCACATGTGTTTTTGTTTATTTTTTGAAAATTTTATGTTATAAAATGTATGTGAGCATTGATCTAGAAAATATGTAGGATGCATTAATTTCTAATTCAGACATGGTTGCATATCCACTATATTTTTTCAATCATTAAATGGAAGTTAAAACAATATGAGAGAATAGTTAACCAGATTTAATTAACAACTTCAAGAAATTGTCAAATAATGCTTTATTTTAGAATGCTATATAACATTTCCTTGTTCTTACTTAACACCAAGAATCCTATTAAGCCAGATAGTTTTCTTTGAAATCTTTTAACTAATCTGTGCTCTGCATTCTTTCTTATAAATCTTCTTTCTGAAGATTAAACAATGTTGAAAACAAATGGCTCTAAAAGTCAATTTTTTTTCTTTATATCCAATTCTAGATAAAATCTTTTTTGTAATCCTTTAGAAATGCTGCTGGCCTTTGAGAATATTTATTTCTTTTTGCTTTTACAAATTTATGTTTGACAAATGGTCCTTAATTTTTGCTTTCAAAACGCTCATTAAATTAAAAAAATAAATTGATTTTGCTAAGATTCTCATATTTCTACAATCACATTGTTAATATAAAAAAAGTTCATAGAGTTTAAACATGTATTTACTTATATTTTTAAGGGAATAATTTTATTTATAACAAGGCAAGATAGTCTTTCCTAGTTACTCTTATTTTTTGCCTTGAAACATTCTTTTCTCAATATAATTATATAATATATAAGATTTTAAAATTATATATTAATCAATCTAATAATATATCTAAAATACATTCTGAGTATATATATAATGAGGCTTGAAAGAATGCCAATAAAAGTAATATATTTTTATTTTAATGTAACAAACATTTATTACAATCAACATATTATTCAATATAGAGCTCTAAACTTTTACATTTAAAGCATAATTTATTGTTTTTGTGCTTATTATAACAATCAAGCTTCATTATAATAAAATCTTTTTTTCCTTTCTTTTTTTAAATATTTTTTATTTAAACACCTTGGTTACAAACATGATTGTGGTTGGATTTCAGTCATATAAGATGACAACCCCCATCACCAGTGCAACATTTCCACCACCAATGTCCCAAATATCCCTCCTCCCCTTCCCGCCCCCACCTGTACTCTAGACAGGCTTTCTATTTCCCTCATACATTCTCATTGTAAGGATAGTTCGCAATGTAGTTATTTCTCTAACTAAACTCATCACTCATTTGGTGAGGTTTATGAGGTGGGCTGTAATGTCTAGCCCTCCTTTCTTTAGTCTCTGAAAATGGTTGAGAATTGTCTTTCATGTTCTTAAAACCTCTCCCCCATTGGTTGAACTTTTGTGAGGTCAGTGGCAGTTGATGATGTCACCGAGCCTATATATGTATAGAGAGAGAGGGCCTGAGTGTTCTGGGCTCAGTTGCCTAGGCAAACGTACTAGTTTCCCACGTTTCCTGTAGTTATGGATTCGGAAAGCAATTTTTCTCTGACTTTTCCCAAAATCCCATATCCTTGCCCTGCCTGCTTGTATGGCCATCTTGACCTTATGGGCCACCTCATTTGCATCATATTTTTGTTACTTTGGCTACCAGGCATCAACTATACTGCCAGGAACATCTATGCGAGATATGAGGTAAGGAAACAGCAAATACTTGAGGGACTGCATGGCACTGTCTCAGAATGAGACTGTTCAGGGGAAGATGGAGGTTGGGGCAACTGAAACCAAGATAGAACATCATCTCATAGATGCCAAAGAACCAAGGAGTACGGTTTTGGGTGGAGGGGGAACCAATTTTATCTCAAGTTTAGATATATTTTGCTGTTGAGGCTGCGCCCAAAGAAAAAACTATCATACAGTGCTGCTAGAGAACTCTTTTTTTTAGACTCTCAGCTATGCAGGAGATGACAGGACTTACATTTTGGCTGTAGACACAAACCACGCATGACCTCTCAAATGGGGAGTCCATGGTGGTTGATCAGAACCAGGGTGCTGAACTTTTGAGAGTCCCTGAGCAGAAGGAGCCATGGGACTCTCTGGGGCAGCACACGGCTTATGGGCTTTGTACTAAGTCTCCTTGTCAGAGCTCAGTAGATACCATCTAGTGTGGGCCAGACTGAGACTAAAACTGTTATTAGCATCTTTATGGATAATATTTCTGTAAATCATCAATGAAGAGACTTGATTCAGTGTTCACTGAATCATTCTGAGCTGCTCAGATGAGGCTTCTCTGAGTTTCTCTGAGTCCTCACTCTCCCTTTTTTTTTTAGCGCTTTCGAGAGCAGCTGGCAGTGAGGGGGAAGAAGAAGCCTGTTCGGAACTCTGCAAGGGGTCTCTCTTCTCTTTGCCATCAAGTCCCAGATCTTGAACATTGAGAATGTCAATTTAGACATGTCCCTCAGAAACCTCAGGTACCCCTAGGGAAGGAGGGAAGGCTGGTGAGCTGACAGATCCTGAGTGACATTGGTGTCCCACGACCTATAGCTGGGCATGAAGGTGGGGGGAACTGGGCAGTGCCCGCTGCACTTCAGGAGAAAATGGGTGAGAACAAGCCCCTGGAATTGTGCCTCCGGAATTGGTCACATTCCCTGAGGGTGTGGAGGATGCGTCCCCCCTAAGAAAACTGTGTTCTTGGGGTTCCAGGGTGGTTGTGGGAATTCCTGAGATGGTTTAACAGAACTTGACCCAATGCAGGCGCCTCTGTGAGTCTTGGGCTATTCCGTTGCTGGGGAAGATCCTGGGGGTACAGAGACTGATCTAGCCGGCGAGCCAGCAGATCCGACCAGAAGTTCTGGTGCCGCCCTAATGAGCGCCCCCTTCCCTGTCACAGGAGACTTCAGAGTCTGCACAAAAGGAAAGGAGATTAAGGCACAGATTCTCTACCTAAGGTGATTATTTTCCTCTTTCTCCACATTAACCCTGGGACTGGAGGCTGCAGACCTGGACAAGGCTGAGGAGGCCATGACAATGGGTTTGGGCAGCCATGGCAGTTGGGGTGCGGAGACGTCATGGGCAGAGCTGGGAAGTGAGAAGAGGGATTCATGGGGGCCACTCCTCCAGACAGAACTGGTAGTTTTGTTCCTCCTTCCCCTGATATATTCTTGTTCTGTTTCTCTGCAGACACCTGACCTGTCGCTGGAACTCCACATGCCATCGCCCACCCCCATCTTTAGGCCAGTTGAGCACCTGGTCCTGGGGACAAACAGCTGACCACCACCTGGAGCTCCACCCCAGGTGTTTTATTATCCTGGTCTCTCAGGCACTGTGGGACACCACCATCTGCAGGACCATGGCATCCACGTTCCTGGTCCTACCCCCAGGGTTAGAACGCCCACAATATGCCTCGCTGCTAGCTCTGCACTAGTACTCCTTCCTGTACCCACCACCCCTGCTGCAATTACGCAGCTTAACATCCACACCAGTAGGAACATGTTTATCCCGTTACTCAGAAATGATCTCTATTAAGATCCAGTGTGCCAGAAGCTGGGACCTTCAGGAAGAAGGACTTCCTTCCCACACACTGAGCTGTCTTTTCCCATTGTTATCACCCACATGAGTAGGATCATGCTGGTTCTGATACTCAGAAACCGTCGCTTCTGAGACCTTGCTATCAATCCTATGGCAAACTGTCCAGTCCATTGGCCCTATTAAGATCCAGTGTGCCAGGAGCTAGAACCATCAGGAGGAAGGGCTTCTTCCCAAACACTGACCAGTTTTTTCCCACTGTCATCATATACACGGGTAGGACCATGTTGGTCCCCATACTCAAAACCTTCACTTCTGTCAAACTGACAAACTTTTGTCCAACCCATTGGCCCTATTAAGATCCAGTGTGCCAAGGAACAGAACCTTCAGCAGGATGTGCTTTCTATCAATAAGTTGTCCAGTTTTTTCCCAGTTGTTATCACCCACACATGTAGTACCATGCTGGTACCAATACTCAAAAAACATCTCTTCTGAGACCTTACTATCAATCCTATGGCAAACTTCTGTCCAGCCCATTGGCCCTATTAAGATCCAGTGTGGAACTGGTTAGCCACTTGCAAAAAAGTGAACATAAACCCCCAGTTAACATCATGTATGAAGGTAAAATCCAAATGGATTAAAGACCTTGATATCAGACCGGATACCATAAGGAATATAGAACAACATGTCGGTAAAATATTCCATGACATTGAGACTAAATGCATCTTCAAAGAGGAAACTGCACTTTCCAAACAAGTGGAAGCAGAGATCAACATATGGGAATACATTAAGCTGAGAAGCTTCTGCACCTCAAAAGAAATAGTGCCCAGCATACAAGAGTCACCCACTGAGTGGGAGAAACTATTCACCCAACACCCATCAGGTAAGGGGCTAATATCCAAAATATACAGAGCACTGACAGAACTTTACAAGAAAAAAACATCTAATCTATTCAAATAATGGGGAGAAAAAAATGAACGGACACTTTGATAAAAAAAAAAATACAGGGCCTGGAGAGATAGCACAGTGGTGTTTGCCTTGCAATCAGCCAATCCAGGACCTAAAGTGGTTGATTCTAATCCCAGTGTCCCATATGGTCCCCCATGCCTGCCAGGAGCTATTTCTGAGTAGACAGCCAGGAGTAACCCTGGAGCAATGCTGGGTGTGGCACAAAAACCAAAAAAAAAAAAAAAAAAAAAAGAAAGAAAGAAAGAAATACATATGGCCAAAAGGCACATGAAAAAATGCTCCTCCTCACTGATCATCAGGGAGATGCAAATCAAAACCATGATGAGATAACACCTCACACCACAAAGATTGGTGCACATCACAAAGAATGAGAACAATCAGTGCTGGCAGGGATGTGGAGAGAAAGGAACTCTTATCCATTGCTGGTGGGAATGCCTTCTAGAACAACCTCTATGGAAAGTGATATGCAGATTCCTCCAAAATCTGGAAATTGAGCTCCCATTCGACCCAGCTGTTCCACTTCTAGGGATATACCCTAAGAACACAAGAATACAGCACAAAAATCCCTTTCTCACACCTATATTGATTGCAGCACTATTCATCATGGCCAGGCTCTGGAAACAACCAAGATGCCCTTCACCAGACGAATAGCTAAAGAAAAGTGGTACATATACACAATGGAATATTATGCAGCCATCAGGAGAGATGAAGTCATGAAATTTTTCTATATATGGATGTACATGGAATTTATCATGCTGAGTGAAATAAGTCAGAGGGAGAGAGAGAGAGACGCAGAAAAGTCTCATCTATGGGTTTTAAGAAAAATAAAAGTAATTTTTGCAACAATCCTCAGAGACAATGAGAGGAGGGCTGGAACTTCCAGTTCACTTCATGAAGCTCACCACAAAGAGTGGTGAGTGCAGCTATAGAAATAACTACACAGAGAACTACCATAATCATGTGAATGAATGAGGGAACTGGAAAGCCTGTCTGGAGTACAGGTGGGGGTGGGGTGGGATGGAGGGAGATTTGGGACATTGGTTGTGGGAATGTTGCACTGGTGAAGGGGGTGTTCTTTACATGACTGTAACCTAATCACAATCATTTATGTAATCAAGATGTTTAAAGAAAAAATGGGGAAAAAAAGATCCAGTGTGCCAGGAGCTGGGACCTTCAGGAGGAATGGTTTCCTTCCCACACACTGTCTAGTCTTTTCCTATTATCACCCACCTGGGTAGCACCATGCTTGTCTCGATACTCAGAAATCATTTCTTCTGAAACCTTGATATCAATCCCATGGCAAACTTCTGTACAGCCCACTGTCCCTATTAATATCCAGTGTGTCAGGAATCGAAACATTCAGGAAGAAGAGCTTCTCTCCTCTACTAGCTTTGTGAAGCAAGGGGAACAGGAATGCTGGGCCCTAGATTCTGAGCCTAGATCAAGTCACCCAACCAGCTCAGGGCTAGTGGATGTCCAGGGAGAGTCATGTCGTAGAAGGGCCTGGAGTTTTCTTTTTCTGAGAGGCTCCAGATGGGGACAGGTCCAGGGAGGTACCCATAATTTGTCCTTCCCAGCAAGGTCTCAGAAAAATGCATTTATCAAGGCCATTATAATTCTTTGTTGTTGCCTTTGTACAAGGACAGAAAATGAATAAAATCTCATTCAGTTTGAACATACTAGTTCTAAATCTGTTATTTAGAGACAGGGATGACTCCTGAACCTTCTTGGAGAGCAGAAACAGTGTGTCCTCTCCTCCAGAGGAAGGTTGGGGGTGATCTCAGCCTTCAGAAAATGTAGAGCAGCAACCACCCCCTTGCAGAAAGATTATCAATTTTTATTTGTCCCCAGAAGAAGTTGGTTTGTGATCAACAAGAATTTGGGGAGCAGAGGTGGACATGACGGAATATGTGAATATCTGGGTGGGGAGGGAAGCAAATACTTACTCATGGGGAAGGATATTCTGAGTTACCCACTGGAAAGACCCTCTCAGAAGTGTTGCTCATTCTAGGACTGTCTCTAGCTCTGGTTATGGGATACTGAACAGAAGTGTTAGATGAAGGATCACTGAATAGATGGCCCCTACACCCCAAACGTTCCAAAACCAGAGAGGAGGGAAGTAAAGCCTTCTGGGAGAGTAGAATGTGAGAAAAGGTGGGATAGTCTTTTGGGAAGAAATTGTTCAGGACATCAAATTGTATGTATTTTTCCTCTTGAACCATCATGCATCCCCCTCAAAGGTGCTTACAGGCATAGCCCCTACATGCTGATCAGATTGTCTCCCAAAATATCCTGCTGCTGCTGGTTTGTGTGCATATTCTTCAAGAATGTGAACAGATATAGCTTCCTTTATAGGATATATTGGGATCCTCTCAATAGTCAAGTTGATGACAGTTCAAAAAGACTCCACTCATTGCATAGTCATATACCTACCATGATCCGAATGTCCTTGCAGGAGTTGGGACATTTTTCCTGGAAGTCACTCATCCCTGATTACAGAAGTTCAGGGAGATATGTGTGAACCCACTCATGCAAATGTGGTTTTGGGTAAAAAGACACAAATATCTCATTTCTAAGATCTTCAGGAAAAGGTATCATCCAAGAATCAACAAAGAGGAAATATTTCTCCAGGTGACAACACGTTTTGCTAGAAATTCTTCCTAAATTGGTGTTCATAGACAAAACATCCAGTTAATCAAATGAATGCCCCATATATGTTGTACTATAGTCCCACTTTCTGTCTCTAATGAGAATTAATTTAGTCATTATAGTTATAAACTATTTATGTTTAGTTATAATTTAATTAATTATAACACTGCCTCAGAGATAGAAAAACAATCCCTTGCATTGTTCTCTGTAACCTGTCCCCAAGTTTCACCTGAGAGCAAGAATGTAAAGCCAATTCAGAAGTTTACTACAATATCTCTGGACCAAAATTATGATCAGGAGTCAGAGAAGAATAAAGTTTCTGTAGGGGCCCATCATGCAGATTCCTATATATTTAAATACATAAAACTTTTATATATTTGTTGGCACTAGCCCCACATCCATTTATTCTGGAATTTGTTCAGCCCTCTGGAAAATAATGGTGACATTTGCATTTCAAAGTAGAATATTTTCTGTACTACAAAACCCTGTTACAAGTTTCTCAATAGGGGCCGGAGAGATAGCATGGAGGGTAAGGTGTTTGCCTTTCATCCAGAAGATCATTGGTTCAAATTGCGGCGTCCCATATGGTCCCCCGAGCTTGCCAGGAGTGATTTCTGAGCGTGGAGCCAGGTGTAATCCCTGAGCACTGCAGGGGTTTAAAAAACCAAAAAAAAAAAAATACAAGTGTCTCAATAATTTTTAGTTTCAGGATTGAAATCTCACTCCATATTTATCTAGCAAGCTTTCCTCTTCATTGCTTTTCTATATAGGCAATATAGCCAACCATAAATCAGCCAATATAACAAACAAACAAAAACTCTACTTACAAATAGGCCATACAGTCTGCTTCCTAGTGCTCAGAATCCCATCTCTCTGCTCTGTTCAGCAATGCTATCCTACAAGGGGCTGATCATAAGTCAAATAAATATTAAATGAAATTATCACAAATTACCTTCCTACCCTTTTATTCCTTTCTTGCATTAGAAAAATCTCATAGAAAAGCAGCTTCTGCAATATTTGTATTGACTAAAGACCTCTACTCTAGTCTCCAAGGCTCATACACCTCCTATCAGGGGTCCTTCTCCCTCTCAGTCAGAGGCATATAACATACTTTCACATTTAGAGCCACTTATTCAAATAAATGCTAAAACCCAAACTGGAGCATTCTTCTTTTCTGTAGCTCTTCCCTGACTCTTTCTGTGATGTTGTGACAGGTATTACCAAGTGGTTACTACCTTGATGACATTAAAATCTACAGAACGTCTTATCTTCTTTCCTTAGGACATCAGCTTCATGCCCTTTACAACAGTTTCACAAATATATACAATGTGTTGTTTAAAAAAAAAGCTATGAAGGGGCTGGAGCAATAGCACAGCAGTAGAGCATTTGCCTTACACGTGGCTGACCCAGGATGGACCTGAGTTTGATCTTGAAGTCCCATATGGTCCCCAAGCCGAGAGTGATTTCTGAGCACATAGCCAGGAGTAAGCCCTGGATGTCACTGGATGTGGCACAAAAAATACAAACCAAACCAAACAAACAAAAACACAGAAAGTAAGCTATGAAGCTTCACAAGCTTCACAAGCTTGGTTACTAAGTTCAACTCTGCTTTGTTCCATTTTCAGAAGTCTTTTTATTAAACACTTCCCTCAATCTCATATACTGTTGTCACTTAAACACATTGAACACAATGTCTACAGAGCCTACAAGTACACAAGCATCCTCTTTATAAGACATTTTATATGACCTCAATTGTTCAATATGTTTAGAAGAAATATGTGGGAAAATAATCTTTCTTTGAGAAAATATTATTGAAAAAAATTATAGTTGTTCTAAAACATGCCTCTCTTCACTCTTATGCAAATTTTTATCAAAATAAAGTATTGGAGAAAAGTAATCTATGTCACAAACTATGAGGAATAGCAACAAAATCACAGATATTGCTTTCTATTTTGGAGGATGTGCAGAAACCAAAATATGGATGAAAAGTTTTTTGAGCGGAAGAATTAACCTGACAGTGCTATTGAAAATTAAAAATTAATCTATTTCAGTATCAATTTAGCACTTTCTCACCCCATTAAATTCTTTTACAGTAAAATTCAGAATTGTACTACCAGACATGTGTTCAAGGAATAATATAATAATATTTTGTATTAAAATATATTCCAAACAAACACTCAGAAACTAATATTCTGAGAACATCTACTCATAAATAGCAAAAGGTTACCAATTAGTAAATATCCATCTACCCATGAATGAAAAATACCACATGGTTCTTCCATGTAGTAAGGAACCACTTTCAGTGACAACATTTATAGCCATTAATTTGGGGCCAGGCATAATCCTGAGTTTAACATATGTCCAGATTACAGGTAGTGTTTGTAACCAAAAATGAACTGATGAGATGCAATCTAAAACTTCAAAGAGAAAAGCAGATCAGAAAAGCAGAATGTATTATTGGTGTCATTACATGGTAGTATGAAAGACTGGTGTTAGAAAAACAAATGGCAAGTTAGGGCACAGGGACATTGGGGACACAGAAGTGTGCATTGATCATCATCCTGTTGAACAGGGTAGACTGAAGGAGCTTCCATGCCCGTTTGTCTGCTTCATACTACATGAATTTTTGTCGATAATAACAGTAAGATTATGAATTCAGGCATGACAGTAAGACCACAGTTACCTTGAACTCCAAGATTGACTTACTTTAGCTGAGGTCTTAAAAGTGAGGGGTGAATATTTGCTGGAATTGAAAATTCAGCTTTATAATGATAGACCTTTAGACAAATCACTAAATATCTTACAGAACTTCTAAAATCACAAAGAAAGTCTTTATAAGTTCACTCCTTGACCTGTGCACAGACTGAGACCTCTAGATTTAGAGGTCTGTTTTTAACATCCAGATCAGAGCAGAAGTCTTCCATACGGCACAAAAACACCAAGGGGGAGAGTAAATGAACGTGAAAGGAATCTATAGATAATCCCATGACAATATATTTCAAGGTAGAGAAACCCTGTATCTCTTAGGCCAAGGGGATTCCCGTTTCTGATGACCCCAATATTTACTGTGCCTATGCTGGGGGGTGGGGAGACAAAAAACACTAAATAATCTTTCTTTTTCTTTTTCTTTTGTTTTTGTTTTTTTATTTTTTATTATTTTTTATCTAGTTTTTGTTGATTTCTTTGTTTTGGGGTAGATATTGAAGTAGTTGTCCATTTTTTTAATTATATATTTACTTTTTCTTTCTTCTTTTCTCTTCTTCCTTTTTGCGCCCTGTCATATTTCCTATCTCAAGACCATGGCAACTATGTGTTGCATATTTTTATTGCTGCAGTGCTCACTGGATATCTTATTTGATTCCTCTTTTTGAATTGTTGTTGTGTTTCACCTTCTTCTTTTCCCCTTCGTCCCTCAAACCAAGGATGAGAGCCTCTAGAATGACTGCTCATAGTCTGCGTAGTCAAATTTTACCCCCATTATATTACCTTTCTTGTCCTCAAACAAAACCACATAACTTGAACTTTCTAGCCCTGCCTCCCAATTAGAGAAGGCAGTAATGGAGGCACCAAGACCAAACAGTTATAAAACCACTAAGTAATAAACTAGACACAGAAGGGACCACGCATTCTAGCAGCCCCTGGGGGGAGAGTGGAGGATATGGGAAGTAGGATGGGAGCGGTTGTGGGAGGACAATTCGGTGGTGGGAATTCCCCTGATTCAATGTAAATATGTACCTGGAATATGACTGTGAAGGATATGTAAGCCACTATAATTAAAATAAAAATTATGTTTAAAAAAAAAGACTCAATTTCTTATCTGTCAAAGGGACTCAAAAATTTTCAACTCTAGGATCTTGTTGAGACAAATATATGAGATGAACCCTGAAGAGTATTGTGGAACCCCAGAAACAGATGCAGGAATATTGAGAACCAAATTTTTCTTTGGGAGATGATCCTAGGACCCAGGCAAACTGACACAGCTGCAAGAAGTGTGCTGGCCCCATGGTACTGGTCTCCTTTAGAGGAGCTAAGTCTGGAAGTTATGTATAGAAGCCTTCCTTTTTTGGATGTCACCTGAGTTTTTCTTTTTTCAGCAATATACATACTAAATTATAATTATGCAACTATTAAATAATTAATAAAAGTGGCATATGTATTTTGTGAGAGAATGTGTATCACCATTGATAATTTAAGTGAAATATTTATCAAGACTGTACAATATTTTGGGTTTCTTATAAAATATTCGCTTTACTAAAGTTACTTATGGCTTTCAAAATGTCTGTTTGTGTGCATGTGTGTTTATTGATTTTTTGGCTACACATTTTATTGCTCTGGGGTTATCCTGGCTCTGTGCTCCGAAAGTATACCTAGCAGACTCAGGGAAGCATATAGGATGCAAGATGGAATCCTGGTTGGTTGCATGCAAGGAAAACACTTTCTCCTCTCTGTTACTGCTCCAACCACTATTATATATGAACATTCTTGTGTTTCTTCTTAACAACAAACAAATCGACATTATGCAGTTTGGACCATACCTTTGTCACCCACATAATTTTTCTATGAGAATTTAAATCAACTTGTTCATCATCTTGAAGAAAATTAAATTTTGATTCTTTATTTTTTAAATTAGTATCTTTATTTAAGCATCATGATTACAAACATGTTCGTAGTTGGGTTTCAATTATAAAAACAGACATCTCCCTTTACCAGTAAAAATACCACCACCAATACCTCCAATCTCCCTTCTCCCCAACACCCTGCCTACTTTAGAAACAAGCATTCTATTTCTCTCACTCATTATCATTGTCATAGATTCTTCATTTTGATGCAGTTTAATCACTCAAAAGTCATGACGGGTTAACAAGACTGATGCTATCAGAAAACGTTTTGTCTGTTGTCTAGAAAATATTTCCACTCTATTTTATCAGTTTAGTTAGGGATAATTAATATAAATGAAAATGACAAATGCATTTATTGGGGAGAATAATTTTCACAAGTGTAACTTTTTAAAAATGAAAGAACACACCAACTATCATGCTAGTATTTTTCTCATATATTCCTCTTACTAACCAATAACACATAGTATATGACAAGTTCTAGCTAACTTATGTTAGAACATCTCTATTTTATTCTGTGGAACAGTATTCTATTTTATAGCATGTTTCCTAAGCCTGGTATTTTTTATGGCACTTGCTTGCATTCAAAGATCTGACTATATTGTTCAACTGTATAACTAAATAATTCACATTTCAGTTCTCTAAGTTTTAAAAAGTGTTCCAATTTCTTTCTCACATTACTTAGGACAATTTTACTTTGAAATTTATAGTCATCATATTTACTCTTTGGATAGACAGTGTACTTCCTGTATTTTCTAACAAACTTTTAATTGAAACACTATAGCACTGGCTTTCTAAATTTCTAAACATTGCTGTCTGAATATTTTCTATTATTCTTTTTCAGAATTCCAAAAGACATATATTTTATTCTGTTCCCTTTTCAAAATATCTTCTGGAGCTTGATTCTAATTATTACTCCTTTTTATTTGCTGAGATAAATTAATTTCAACAAGGAGTAATTTTTCTTGCTATAACCTATTTTTACCAATAACTAAAGACATTTTTTGGTTATCTCAGATTGAAGTATGGAGTACTAGCTCATGTAAGAAGATTAATGATAATGAAGACATTTTGCTCTTTACAAGATAATACCCAGAGCAAATAGTTTCCTAATTATTTGACAAAATAGGCAATAGGATAGATATTAAAAACCTTTACTTGAGAAATTTTTCTTCTATAAAATAGCTTCTCTCTCTTCAGTTTTTGATTTATTAATTTTATTTTTCTTGCAGCTGCATCATCTTAAAATATTGAATATTTTTGGACTTTTTAAAATATTTTTCAGCCTTCTAGTTTTTTTCTATTTAATCTCTTAAGTAAATTGGGCATAAAATTTTATGTAAAGTATATAATTTTATTCACATTTTTATACTTATATTTTCTTATCTAAAACTTTTTTTTTTGTTTTTGGTTTTTGGGCCACACCCAGTGGTGCTCAGGAATTACTCCTGGCTGTCTGCTCTGAAATAGCTCCTGGCAGGCATGGGGGACCATATGGGACATTGGGATTCGAACCAACCACCTTTGGTCTTGGATCGGCTGCTTGCAAGGCAAACGCCGCTGTGCTATATCTACGGGCCCTTATCTAAAACTTTTGTTTTTAGGACATGCAAGTTTTTATTTTGTCTATTTTCCTCAGGTACAATTATCTTTTCTTATAATATTTTTATTTTCTCTATTCATGGGGGTAAAAATCTTTTATGCAATTCTTTCACTTCATTCTTTTTGAATCACTTTACCTTCAACTATTTTTCTGATTCTTTTATGTTTTTAGCCATGCTTCATTCATGTGTCCTTTATCTACCTTTAATTGGATTTGAGAAATACTGTATTTTAATGTGCGATGGGCAAGAAATAAATTTGGAGAAGGTGAATCAGAGATAGAATGTAGAACCAATCATTAAAAACATATTGTAAAAACTAATGCTTTGCTTGAGATCATGTATTACTTTTGCTAACTCTGGAATTTTATTCTGAAGATCATTTATTTTAAACTAAAGGAAAATAATTTCTTTGAGTATATCTACTAAAATTAGATGCCAGAAATTAAACCTAGTAGCTATTAACTCTGAACATTAAAGCACCAAATAGCACCATTCTCTTTGAAAACAATACCTGTTCCAAACTATATGAGGGTGTCTGGTTTGAACCCAGGAACTCATATAATGCAGAGTCTGTGACATAGTCTGTAACAACCATTATAAACCGTTTTAAACATTGAGGCAATTCACTGTTGGATGTCTGTATTATAGTAAAAACAAACAAACAAATAAAAAAAGCTATGAAAAAATTCCTATGCTCACTGCACATATCTTATATTGAAAAAAAATGGGGGAACAGATACAATATCTAAAATGAGGAATATGTAAAGTTAAATCAAACTTACAAATATTTCATTGGGAACTATAGACCTGCATTTTGCATGCCATAGTTTGAGGACCCCAGCTGGAGATTGAGGGGAGGAGTGAAGAGACAAGGAAAAAGGGACAGGTCAATAGCACAGCAGTAGGGCGTTTGCCTTGCAAACAGTCTTTCTAGGAGTGATTGTGGTTCAAATCCTGGCATCCCAAATGCGATTACTGATAGCACAACCAGGAGTAAACCCTGAGAGTCACAGGGTGTGCCTCCCCCCAAAACAAAACAAATCAAAACAAATAAACCAAAAAAAAAAATAAAAGGGAAAGATAGTCAGTCAGTGAATATTTGTAGCCAAATTTTTGTGCTATATTAGAAAAATCATATACTGATATGAAGTTTTTGCTCCCATTATTTTCCCTTGATCATAATTTCACATATAATATTATACTACCTGTAAACTCACAGTGTGTCTCCCGACTTTTGTGGTGAGGTTTATGAGGTGGTTTGTAATGCCTAGCCCTCCTCTCTTTTGTCTTTCAAAATTGTTGAGAATTGTCTTTCATGTTCTTAAAACCCAGATGAGTGAGACCATTCTGAGTCTTTCTCTCTCCCTAATTTATTTCACTCAGCATAATAGATTTCATGTACATCCATGTATAGGAAAATTTCATGACTTCATCTCTTCTGACAGCTGCATAATATTCCATTGTGTATATGTACCACATTTTCTTTACCCATTCATCTGTTGAAGAGCATCTTGGTTGTTTCCAGAGGGGAGGGGAGGGGAGGGAGGGGGAGGGGGGAGGGGGGAGAGGAGGGAGGAAGGGAGGGAGGAAGGAAGAAAAGAGGGAGGGAGTAGTCGATATATTTATTCAGCATTGTTAGTCCTGATCTTTTAAGTTATACATTGAAAAGAGCTCAATTTTTAATGTATATATGTACATTTTATTATTGTATTTTTTATTTTGGGGGTTACTCCAGGAATGTTCAGTGGTTCTCCTGGTTCTGTACTTAAAATAGCTCCTGGTGGTGATGGCATGAGGGACATAAATAGTGTGAAGCATTATACCTGGGCTCAACTATGCTAAGCATCTGCTTACTTTTTTTTGAATTTTCTCTTTGAACCCCCTCCAAACCTTGATTCTAATTTGATTTTTAATTTGGGGGTGAACTATACCCAACGGGTCTCTGGGATTATTCCTGGCAGTGCTTGGGGGACCATATATGATGTTAGGAATCTAACCTACCAAAAACTATATTATTCTTCAGTTTGTCTGTCTATCTATCTATCTATCTATCTATCTATCTATCTATCTATCTATCTATCTATCTATCTATCTATCTATCTATCTATCTATCTATCTATCTATCTATCTATCTATCTATCTATCCATCCATCCATCCATCCATCCATCCATCCATCCATCCATCCATCCATCCATCCATCCATCCATCCATCCATCCATCTATCTATCTATCTATCTATCTATCTATCTATCTATCTATCTATCTATCTATCTATCTATCTATCTATCTATCAATCAATCATCTATCTACCATCCATCCATTCATCCTTGGAAGAGGCTTGAGTCAAACACAGATGTGCTCAGTGCTTACTCCATGTTCTGTGCTCAGGCTTCATTCCTGTAGATGTTCAGGGACCATGTTCAGTGATAAGGATCAAAACGGGGTCAACTGCATATGCAAGGCAAGAGCCTTGACCATGATATCACCTTATCTGCACAATGATTAAATATCATAACCTTAAAATACTGTTTAGTTAATTCCTTAATAACTTAATGATATAAATAAATGTGAGGTAGGCATTTGTTCTAACATCTTATATGTCATAAAAACTTAGTATAATATAATGTTTTTAATAAAACAAGAATTTACTGAAAAGATCTTTATTTTAATATTGCAAAACCATTGCACTGACTATATAACCAATATTTAAGATAATTTTTAAACACTGGAAATACTCAAATAGCATGATATGAAAGTAGTCTATTTTAATAAGTGACAGTTTTATTAAATCCTCTTTAATTGAAGACAACTGTCTGTTCATTTTTTCTTCACTTTCTGTATTCTTATTTTACTGTAGTTCTCTGCTATCTATAGTTATCTATAGTTATCTGTAGTTTATGTTAATTTTTTATTTTTTTCAATTTTATCAATTTAAATTTTAGTATTTGTGAACTGTTAATTCTCAGCTAACTTGAGTATTATTTTGATTAATTTTATTAAAATACTTTCAATTAAATGCCACATTTTATCTTCTCTCTTTAAATCTGGCTTTATTTCAAAAATATATTTATTCCTCTTTGACCTTAAAATTAGTCCTTGGCATGGATAGATGTGATGTGTTTTTGTATTATTAGTAATATTTTTTGGTCAACATACAGCCATTAATTTGAACCAAATATATGTATTTTATAATTATTTTATACTTTTGTGCATTTTCATTCACTCATGTAAGAATTATTAAATGAAAATAAAATAATAAAGTTATTTATTTTAAATAAACTGTCCAAAATAACCAATGATTGATTTCATTTTTTACTAAGAATTTGCTTTTTATCAGCAATCTTACCTATGTATCTTGGAAGAGGAGGTTTCAGTTTCCATCTTGAAAAGCCACTATACCCCTACAACTTAAATAAAAATTAAATTATTAATTGAAGTTTAGATCAACATATTTGTGTCTCTGTCATTCAATTGACTAAAAAGTCATATTTTAACTGAGTGCAGAGCCAGGGGTATCTCCTCATCATCATCTAAACAAATACAAAAACAAAAGTGTATTTAAAATCATGACTAGTTTATCCAGGAATACATCATAACTATTTTATTCGGGGATATACATAGTGTTCTGAATAAATGAAACAGTATAAAATATATCTTTCAGTGAGCTTGTAATCTATCATTTCTATTCTGCCTAAAAATATAATCTCTAAAGGTGATGGTTATATATAAAGGTATAATGAAAGAAATTGTTGAACAGGTCGTGTGAATTCTTCTTTTCCCTACTTAATTTTTTCTAAATGTCCTTGGTTATTCTCCCTTCAAATTAGACCTCAATAGAAGAGTTGATCGTTTTTTAATATTATATTCTAATAATTAAGGTTTAAACTTAATAACTGATAGTCATTAACAGATAATAGTTTGACAATAAAAATTCAAAATAGATTAACTGTGTTTTTTTTTAGGTTTTTTGGTTTGGGGGCCACACTGGTGATGCTCAGGGGTTACTCCTGGCTATGTGCTCAAAAATTGCTCCTTGCTTGGGGCTTGGGACTACGGGGATCGAACTCAGGCTCATCCTGGTCAGCTGTATGCAAAGCTAACACCCTTCTGCTGAGCTATCTCTCCAGATTAACTGTTTTAAAAGAATTAATTTACCACTTAAAACAGGTGCTTGTGTCCACACAAAATTCAATATATTGAAATTTATTCTACAATTGCTTGATAATTAAAAGTGGAAAGTGTAGTAGGCGATACTGTCCTGGATTGATTTTATAAGAGTGATTGGAGGCCTTAGAAGAAGGATCCCAGAGAGCTCACTTCTCCATCTACCATGTGGAGCACAGCAAGAAGACAATTGTCTATAAACTAGTTAGTGTGTTTTTACAAGATACTTATCCTGCAGGAGTTTTGACATTGAGCTTTCCATTCTCTGGACTAGTGAGAAATAAATGTTGTTGTTTATACATACATAGATTTCATAATTTTAATAAAGTAGTTCAAACAATCTCAGGCAATTATTTTTCCTATACTTTAAACAAAATTATTTTTATTAATATACGGTATGTGATTTACAAAGTTGCTCACTATACGGTTACTCTGGCACACAATATTATAAAACCAATCCCATCACCAGGATGCCCTTCTCTCAACTGATGTCAGACTCTTATGTTAAATATACAGTGAATAAAGGAGTATTTTTGAGCACAAACTATGACTATCTAGTTTGAAAAGATATTAAAGTTAATAAAGGTTAATTAAAGTTAATAGAGATTAAAGGTAATAAAAATTAAGTAGTTATTAAAGTTAATCTGCACATGACCCGAATAATATCTAATGTTCAAAACTAAAGAAATTTGATGCTTAAATCTAGAGAACAATTTGCCATCATTGGTTTAATATATTTAACTTTTCTTACAGAAGATCTGCTGCTCCATTATCATACATGGCTAATTGCAATTTGTTTGATTATTTTAATAACAGCTAGAAATAATATTGAGTAAGTTGACTTCTTTAATGATTATTTCATTATAACATAATAAAATATGACATAATATATGGATATATATGCCATTCAGAATCTTGTGAAATTTTTAATATTTAATTTGTAGGTAAATGTAAGTATATAAATGTAGGTATATGTAAATGCTACTTTGGAAATTATTGGACAAACTCAAATGAAAATGAAAAAATTGACTTATAAAGACTTATAAAGATGGCAGATAAAATTCTCCCTGCAAAGGCACACTAAAAAAAGGGAAAATCTTACATATAAAAAAGCTCTTATCTACTAGAGATAGGAACTCATAGTTGTTTACAATACAGGGATATCTCCTACCTTGAAAATATGTCATGTGGAATCAACTTAGACCTCAGGTAATTAGATACCATCCGTCCAGCCTTGAACCCTGAATCCCAGACATAGAAATGGCACAGTTCTTCACAACAGCTGCAGGAAACAAATCCCATCCGGGACAGCCTTAATACTGTGGGGTCACCAACAAGTGCCAGCTCTAATATGATATCCTGACAACGAGGAAAATGGGAACAACTTGACCTAAGAGCAGGTTATCCTACCATACCAGCTAACAATAAGACAAAATCAGAAGACTTGTCAACCTTTGGTAGGTCCAAAAGCAAAGATCGTGATTTACAGATTACTGGCTGCTAGAACCATGACCAGACTGTATATATCTTGGGACCAATAAAAAAGCCCTAGTCAAGGATTTGAACTACGACCTGCACAATAACCATGATCCCCAGTTCCAAAGGTCTGGCAGAGACAATTGTAACGGAATGGGGCTTCTGGAAGCACAAAGACGCTATCCTAGGTGCCATCCTAGGTTCAGTGCAAAGAACAAGACCACCAACCACAGAAGATAGATTAAAATGACACTGAGGGAACAGAACTTCTAGAACCACAAAGACTGACTTCATCATAAGTCCCATCCCTGGATCTGTGCAGATACTGTGTGATTATTGAAGTTGTCCCCAGTTATACCTATTTTTTTCTCTTCTTTTCTTTTCTTTCTTTATGTGCTATGCCATGTTTCTTATCTCAAGACCATGGCATTTTATTTTGTTTTGTTTTTGTTGTGCTTATCATTATTGTTGGAGTCCTCACTGGATATTTGACACTTCTTTTGTACTGGTGGAGTGTTTCACCTTCTTTTTCTCCTTCGTCTCTCAAATCGATGATGAGAGCCTCTAGAAGGATTCCGCCCATTTTCAGAGTATTAGACTTTTACCCCAGTTTATTACTTTTCTCTTCTTCAAACAAAACCACGCAAATTGAACTAGCTAGTCCTGCCTCCCAATTAGAGGGGGAAATAAGGGAGGCACCAAGACCAAACAGGTGCAAGACTACTATGTAGTAGGATAGGTACATAGGGGACCACATATTCTAGCAGCCCTGGGGGTGAGGGAAGAGGATATGGGATGTAGGACAAAAATGAAGGTGTAGGGAGGACAATTTGGTGATGGGAATCTTCCCTGATTTTATGTAAATATGTACCTAAAATATTATTGTCAACAATATGTAAGCCACTATGATAAAAATAAAAATTATATTAAAAATTAAAAAATTATATTAACAAAGTCAAAATTTATGTTATTCCTCTCTGTGTTTAGTTCTAAAAACATAAGCCTTTGATAGAGTTCCACAGAGGATTTTTGTTTTGATTTTAAAGCCTGTTATATGCATGCTTTTAAAACACCAACTTCTTTAAAATCTATATTTTATATATCCTGTAGGAGTGACATTTATTGTGATTATATAGGCAAAATAAAATGAGAAAGAAAGTAATATTGGTTAAGTTTAAAATATATGTATAAAGGATCTAAAATACTTTCATATTTTATTGACATCTAGAGAAAATTATTGGTTGAAAAATTGATTTTCTATTTATAATTTATTTAATTTCAAATATTCACTTTATTATCATGTATTTTACTGATTAAGAATGAAGACATGAACTGATTTGAAAAGTAAATTTTAAAGAATACTATTTTAAGGTCCTAAGCACTGATAACGTTCAAGCAAACTAACAGTCCCTTGCTCTTGTACCCTCTGTTCTCATTACTTCATATTTTTTTTGTTGTTTGATTGTTGGTTTTGTTTTGTTTTGTTTTGTTTTTCTTCTCTCACGTCTTGTCTCCCTCTTCTTCCACCTTCTCCTCCTCACTATCATCAATTCAATCTATGTCAAATAAAAACCACACGGTTACCTCCTCTATAGGAAAGGAAAGCTGACTTATAGGGTGCTATGGACAATACTGCAAAGAGTAAACACCTATATAGATAGACCTCACTAACACAATGGTCAGTACTCGAGACACTAAACCTATACATATCCAAGAGTTGATCTTTTAGTTACCTTTCCTTACAAGTACTATACTTACCTATCTATCTGTACTCAGCACACCTCTTGCCCTCCCCACCTCTCTACATTAATATACACCTAAGCTAATTGCTATGTTTATATGTGGGCAGGAGCACACAGAGATAGGAATCCTCCTCAAAGGACAAACCTAAACTACAAACAACCCATACCTATACCCCATATAACCCCTTTCATATATTATTTCCTCCCCGTCCTTTAGAAATCTGACTATCCCTTCATCCCTCAATCCCACGCTTGATATCCCTACCTCATTGTAACTCTTCACCCTCAGTTCTTAATTCATTAGGCATCAAGATCGACCTCCTACCCCAACGAACCAGTACCCACTACCCAAGTGAAGAGACACGCACACAAGCTACCACCTTGTTCCAGGCAAGAAAATACAACCAACAGCCCAACTGATTCATGCACTGTGGCCCTCCTAATCACCTCTCCCTAACGGGGACTATGGCTTGATACCCAACTAGCTCCAAAGGACCCCCACTGCAAGATCTCTACCCAAGACCTCCCTGCCTGGACCGCACACTTCACAAGGAAATCTCAAAAGACAATGGGGAAGCCTATACTTTCATCATAAGTATAGATCTATATAACACTACCTCTTATCCTGTTTCTCCCCAAATGTAAAATAATCTCTGGTTTCACTTCCTCCCTTTTTGTATTTTTTCGTTCTTTTTCTTCTTTTCTTTTTATTCTTGTCCGTTTTTTTGTTTTGTTTTGTTTTGTTTTTTGTTTTGATTTGTTTCAGTTTTTGTTTTTTGATTTGATTTGTTTTTCTTCTTTTGGGTAACTCCAGGCTCTATGCTCAGAGATCACCCCTGGTGGGCAAGGGTACCAAGTGGAATGCTGGGGTTTGTGACACCGTCCTTCTGCAGGAAGGACAGATGCCTTGTCTCCATGCTATCTCTCCTGGACCCACTTTATTCCTTTAATTACATCTTTTATTTAATCTTTTTTTTATAATATAATTTTATTTTGATCATTGGCTTACATATTGTTGACAATAATATTTTAGGTACATATTTACATAAAATCAGGAGGGATTCCCATCCATCACCGAATTGTTCTCCCTACCCATCCATTTTTGTCTTCCCTCCCATTTCTTCTTCCCTCACCCCCAGGGCGGCTAGAATATGTGGTCCCCTCTGTATCTAACCTATTATTTAGTAGTCTTGCACCTGTTTGGTCTTGAGGCCTCCCTTATTTCCCCCTCTAACTGGAGGCAAGACCAGCTATTTCAAGTTACTTGGTTTTGCCTGAAAAAGAAAAAAGTAATAAATTGGGGTAAGAGTCTAATACCCCGAAAATGGGCGGAATCCTTCTAGTGGCTCTCATCATCGATTTGGGAGGTGAAGGAGAAAGAGAAGGTGAAACACTCCACCAGTACCAAAAGAAGTGTCAAATATCCAGTGAGGACTCCAGCTATATCGATAAGCACCATAAAAAACAAACAAAAAAACAAAACAAAACAAACAAAAAACCAACAAAAACAAGCACACAAACAAAAAAAACACGCCATGGTCTTGAAATAAGAAACATAGCATAGCACATAACGAAAGAAAAGAGAGGAAGAGAACATATAAGTATAACTGGGGACAACAATTTCAATAATCACACCCAAAGAGAGAAATCGACCAAAATAGATAGGTAAATAAAAAAATAATAATAATAAATGAAGGTATATATATATATATAGATATAGATATATATAGATATAGATATATAACCAAGGTTTTGTGCTTTTTGTATTTTTGTTTTTTCCCTCCTGCCCTGGCACAGTAAATATTGGGGTCATTTGAAAAGGAATTCACTTGGCCTAAAAAATATGGGGTTTCTCCGTCCTTGGAGTATACTGTCATGAGATCAACTCTAGACTTTGCTCAGGATCATTTACTCTCCCGGTGGCGTTTTTGTGGTTGGTAGACTTCTGCTCTGTCCAGGGTGATACAATCAGAGCTCTGTGTTTAGAGGTCTCAGTATCTGCACAGATCCTGAGATGGGATTTATGATGAAGTCAGTCTTTGTGATTCTAGAGGTTCTGTTACCTCAGTGTCACCTCCAGGCTCTATGCTCAGAGATCACCCCTGGTGGGCAAGGGTACCAAGTGGAATGCTGGGGTTTGTGACACCGTCCTTCTGCAGGAAGGACAGATGCCTTGTCTCCATGCTATCTCTCCTGGACCCATTTTATTCCTTTAATTACGTCTTTTATTTAATCTTTTTTTAAAAAAAAAGAGAAATTTTTATTTTCTTTAGATATGTGTGAACATATATATTTTTTGTTTTTGGCGTGTGTCTGTTTTCTTCTCTCTCCACCCCCAAAAATCCACCAGCAATATAATGTAGCACCACTTCTTCCTGCAAAGACATATTATACAAAGGGTAAATTTTACATGTAAAAACAAGCTCTTATCTACTAGGGATAAGAATTCATACTTCTTTACAACACAGGGACATCTCCCACCCTGAATATACGTCATGTGGAACGAACTTAGACTCCAGGGAACTAGACACCAACCGTCCAGCCTTGACTCCTGGATCCCAGACATAGAAATGACAGAGCTCTCCACAACAGCTCCAGGAATCAAATCCCTCCAGGCATTCATAATGCTGCTCTGATGCCAAAATGCACCAGTTCTAAATTTATAATCTGACAACGAGGAAATGGGAACAACTTGATCTAAGCACAAGTTGTCCTTCCTCATCAGCCAACGATAAGACAAAATCAGAAAACATGTCACCCTTTGACCTGAGTAAAAGCCAAAATCGCTTTATACAGATGACTGGTTGTTACAACCAGGACTTGACAGTATGCATCCCGGGACCACCACCAACAGCAGCAGCAGCGAAAACCTCTAGCCTAGCTTTTGGTCAACAATCAGTTCAACAAACAAGATCTCCAACTCCAGAGGTCTGACTGAGACAACCACAACTGAATGGGTCTTCCAGAAACAGAATGAAAGATTTTATCCCAGGCTCCATCCTAGGAGCAACATAATGACCAAGACCACCAACTACAGAAGATGGATTAAAAAGACACTGAAGAAGCAGAACTGCTAGAACCACAAAGAAAGACTCCATCATAAGCTCCATTCCTTGAGCTGCACAGTCACCAAGATCTCTAGATACAGAGGTCTGATTTTACCATCCAAGATGAAGCAGAAGTCTTCCATACACCACAAATGCACCGAGTGGAGAGTAAATGATCATACAAGGAGTCTACAGTTAATCCCATGACAGTATACTTCAGGGGTGGAGAAACCCTGTATCTTTTAGATCAAGGGAATTCCCTTTACAATATCCCCAATAGTTACTGTGCCTATGCAGGGGGAAAAAGAAAAAAAAACACAAACTAATCATCTTTCCACACATTTATTTATTGATTAATCGATTTTTGACATCTTTATTTTGGTGTATTGAAGTTGATATCTCCAATTTTATTTTATTTTATTTTATTTTATTTTATTTTATTTTATTTTATTTTATTTTAACTTACCTTTCTCTTTCTTTTTGCACTCCAACATGATTTGATTTTAGAACCGAGACTATGTGTGGTGCTTGTCTATATTGCTGTAGTGCTCACTGGATATTTAATTTGATATTTCTTTCTGTATTGTTGTGGTGTTTCAATTACCTTTTTTATGTCCTCTCTCATATTGAGGTTGAAAGCCTCTAGAAGGTCTCCGCCCATTTTCAGCATATTTGACTTCTTTTTTTGTTGTTGTTGTTTTTTCTTCTTATTTTGTACCCCATTATATTGCTTTTCTTTCCTTCAAACAAAACCACATAACTCGATTTATCTAGCTCTGCCTCTTAAATAGAGGGGGAAACAAGGGAGGGTACCAGATGTATGACCACTAATAGTAAGCTGGACAAAGAGGGGACCACCTATTCTAGCAGCCCGGGGGGTGGGTGATGGTGAGGTATATGTGTTGCAGGAAGGAAACTGGGATGGAGGAGGACAAACTTGGTGATGGGTTCAATGTTAATATGATTCAATGTTAATATGTACCTAAAATACTACTGTGAAAGATATGTAACCCATTATGATCACAATAAAAATTAAAAAAGAAGAAAAAAAGAATATTATTTTAATTTAATTTTTAATATTTTATTATTTTGGGGGCCTTGGAGATACACCTGGCAAAAATCAGGGTTTACTCCTGGCTCTACACTCATAAATCTCTCCTTTCTCTGCTTTGAGAAACATTTGGGATGCTGGGAATCCAACCTGAGTTAGTCATGTACAAGACTACTGTCATACCAACTATACTATCTCTTTGTGTCCTTTGTGCTTTTAAATTTTCAAGAAACTTGGGCATTAGTCATATACTCAATAACTGGGTATATTAATAAACCCAGAAAATTGAGGCATACCTGAACATCAGGGATTATGATGTGGCTCTGGAAACTGAAACAATATGTTTATTCAATGCAATTTCACAACATGTTCATAGACATTTGGCCCTTGAAGAGTACCAGCCTACGCATCACAAAACCCATTAATTTCTATCTAATTGATCTTTAAGATCAATACACTTTACTCTAAGAGGGTCACTAAGAATGCTGACTCTGGATTCAGACTTCTTCATGGAGTGATTTAATTTAATTAACAGCTATATTTACAGCTCTGGAATTTCAGATAGGTTAAGCAACCTTTCTGATACATTTTCCAAGACTTCAAAGTAGAATCGATTGAAAATAAACTTTTTTCATGGACTATGTAATGAGTAAATGAGCCTATAAAAGAAACATGTTAATAAACTGTATGAAGGATATTGAAGAAACAGTTACAGGATTTGGTTATTTTGTTGAATTGGATTTTTAAAAAGAATACTATTTCATAGACTTTAATTAAAAAATTTTAATAGTAATGTATGACTCCTGATATAATAATTGTTTACTATATTATGCATATATGTACTTTAAAATTTTCATTTCCTTTATAGAGTTGTCTTTTAAAACATGTTCAGAAGGTGTGGGGGTTTTTTGTTCTGTGATTCTTTGCTAACCATTTTAGTGGATCATTATAAATCCCCAAAGATAGCTACTTGGGTCCTAAAATGCTGAAGATTATCAGGGTTACTTCAATGATGCTTAGGGAATTCCTGGACTTCATATCACAATACTTGGGGTACCATAAGGTTTCAAAGATTAAATCAGGGTTAGCTTCTTGAAAGCATGTGTCATAAGATGGTACAAGTTGTACTCTCTGTGCATCACAATTAATTTTAAAAAGCACCTTGTATGTAATCCAACCCCAACATTTGAAGCCTAAGTATCCTCCATGTATCAATTAAATGTCAAAAATATTATTATTAATTATATTTTTACTTTCATGTTTTAGGTTTGTAATAAAATATAAAACAGACAGAATATTATAAATAAAAATTTTATCAATAATATATTTGTCTGTTTAAAATTTATTCCAGCATCTTTAGTATGAAGAATGAAGAAATTTTATAGTTATCAAGACAACTATGACCCTATAGAGGACTTTAGGAAATGTATTTTTATATAAACAAGAGCATTTTTATATAAAATGCAAACAATCATTTTTCACAAAAAATATTTAAATATGGGTAGTGGCTAACTCCTGCATTTGTCAAAGTACCATACTTGTGCATTCTCACTTCAAATGAGCAGAGCATTTCTTTATTTTCTTTTGTTGGAGGAGACAGAGTCCAATGTCTCATACATAAAAAAAAGGCCCTATGCCTTTGAACGTTATCCCCAGGTCAAAGAACATTACTATTTTCCAACCTTCTTTTCCCTTCATAAAATAGAAATTACATTTTGGAGTTCAGTATTTGACCTTGCCACAATAGGACTGGATAAATTTTCAGATTTATTTTTGGGCCACACCTGGCAATGCTCTGGATTAACTCCTGGCTCTGCATTCAAGAATTACTCCTGAGGGACAGAAACACAGTGGTAAGGCATTTTCCTTGCACGTGACTTCCCAGGACAAACTTGGGTTCTATCCCTGATGTCCCATATGGTCCCCCAAGCCAGGAGCAATTTCTGAGCGCATAGCCCAAATAACTCCTAATCCTTACTGGGTGTGGCACCAAAACCAAACAAAAGAAAAAAAAAGAATTGCTCATGAAATTTGCAGAAATTTTATGAGATGTTAAGAATCAATCCAGTCATGTAAAGAGCACCCTCCTTCACCAGTGCAACATTTCCACCACCAATGTTCCAAATCCCAACTACAATCAAATTTGTAATCAAGGTTTTTAAATAAAGATATTAATAAAAAAAAGAATCAATCCAGGTTGGTAATATGCTACTCAAATGCCCTACCCACTGTATAATCACTCTAGCCCCAAATTTTTAGAATTTTATGTGCTTCAATTTTATCCTTTCAAACTGGAAATTTTCATCATATGTCCTTACATCATTGTCTATGACAGCAATTATATTTATTCATCTAAATGGGTTGCAAGAATCTCTTTTATAAAACTAGCAATGAATACCTCTCATATCATTGCTATTCCATATTTTCTGTTTCTTTCTTTTTTTTTTAATGGCCCCTTGGGCCAGGAATTGCAGGTGGGGTCCTATACCTTCTGTGCAACTCTTGAAAGTCCTGTTGCCACCAATAAAGAGGGTATTTTTTTCTCTTTCTTTTTTTATATATATTTTATTTAAACACCTTGATTACATACATGATTGTGTTTGGGTTTCAGTCATGTAAAGAACACCACCCATTACCAGTGCAACATTCCCATCACCAATGTCCCAAATCTCCCTCCTCCCCACCCAAACCCCGCCTGTACTTTAGACAGGCTTTCTATTTTCTGTTTATTAGCAACAAAATTCTTTTCTCCTTAAATATAAACCTTGAATGACTCTCAGGTCATTTTCTATGGGCTTGAAATGGGAATGTCTACTCTCTCTGGTGACCCTGAAAAGATCCATTTATTTTCAACTGCAACACACATACATACACACAAACAATAAAACATGTGTCTTTGATCAAATGCCAAGGAAATAATAATGAATTTATTAAGTTCAGGCTACTTTTTTTTTTATAAACATTTACTTTTTTTTGGCCACACGCAGTGACATCCAGGGATTATTTCTGACTAGGGTACCATATGGGATGCTGAGGATTATTCTCTAAGTTTGCCATTTGCATTTTTCTAACCTTGAATAATTCTCAACTTGTGAAAAAAAATCAATGTACTGGAATATGAACTCAATGTAAACAAGCAGCCACAAAGGCTAGCCAATTTATCTTACTTTTCTGTTCACTTACAAACAATGCACCTTAGCTTGTAAGCTAATGTAAATAATCTTAACTTCATTTTTAGATTGTTTAATTACTTATTTTAAATTAAATAGTATGTGCATTCCATGACTTTATGTTTTTCATACATACATATACGTGTATGTGTTCCCTTGGGATTGCATAATGAAAGAATATATTTGCTCTGAAACTTTCAGTCCTATTGTGGAAGTATCAATGACTATTTTTTATGTTTCAGTTTTCTATGGACCCTTATTTCCTATAAGCCCTTAAAATAGACACAGTACATTTTTTTGTCTGCTTACAAATTTTAAATCTTCTTACTTTATTCTGTGATTATGCCATTCCTTGACAATGGTTTTCAAGAACCAATTTTCAAAAGCTGAGTCCTGGGACTACAGCAGGTTTCATCTTTGAATGCTATTTTCTGATCTATTGGGGCTCCTTAATCCTCTTCTTCCTTTACTCAACTGTGCTCTAGTAAATAGCTGTCAGCAAGGGAAGAAGTTCAATACCTTTGGGCCATGACCCACTTAAATGTTTCTTCTGCTGAGGAAAAAATATCCCACACAGCCTGAAATGTCAGTATTCTCCAGGTATCCCTTAGTGACAGCCTCAGGGGTCCTTATGCCATGCATATATATAAAATCCCATCCTTTTCAAATTAAATATCGGAAGCTAATACATCTGTCAGGTACAGCAGAGGTAAATACTGGTCTAAAATATAAAGATAAGCATATATATATGTATATATACTATAAACAATAGCAAAGACAGGTAAAAATTCTATTGTTTGGGCAGGAATATTAAATTCTATAATTATGTGTAATATTCATTAAGATTGGCTAATCACTTTTATCTATGTAACTCTAAAGATAGTTTATTATTAATAACTTATGCATTATAATGCAGTAGCCTTTCAAAATTATGAAAAAGATTGACCCATGTTTGTTTTCAAAACACTGAGTGCTTTTTTATCCCACTTCAGAGACAGTGATTTTGACCTGAATTTTATTATAATACATATACTCAGTTCCTTAAGCGTTTTGATCTATATGATAAGGCACTGTTTAAAAATAGAAAAAATAAGCATGAAAAGAGTAAAATAATATAATGTAACAATATTGATTAATCGATTATTCTGAGTTATTTTGCTGTGACTAGTTCACAGAAAAATCTTGAATAAAAGGCTTGATTTTATGTAAGTGAATTGGAACTAGGTTTGTCTCCACATCTGCAATACACAGTTAAAGTTTAAATGTAAATTTATATTATAAATATGTTTTCAAATGTAAAGATCCAAAAAGGGAAATGACTATGCTAAAGAAAGAAAAATTTTGTTTTTCTCAACTTGCAGCAGAAACATCTCTCAGTTAATTTGGGGCAACGCCAAAGAGAGATCTGTATTTTTTCTATGCATTTATAAACTTGACTTTGTCTTTCAACTATTTTATGACTTTACTCAACTATATTTAGAGCAAATCTTATGTTCCTTAGGACAGCTAATTTTTTTAATAAATTTATTATCATTCTCTCTTCCAGCACACTTTCTATATTAGTTTGTTTGCTTTAGGGCAAAGTCATCAATGCTCATTCCTGACTCTGTGCTTAAAGATCACTCCTCAAGTTGCTTGTGGAATCATACGTGGTGCCAGGGACACAACCTGGGTTAACTATGTGCAAGGTAAGAGCTTTAACCTCTATACCATATCTCTGTTTCCTAGTTTCTATAATTTTGGGGTGAAAAGGGCTCATGTTTGTATGTTTGGTAAAGAAAAAAACATGAGGAACAAGCTATAAGTTCATTTTGAGATGAGTTAAACATAATCATTGCTGTCAGTCCAATGTCGTTTCACAGCTAGATCACAAGGAAAGCAGTTTTTCTACTAGCTACAATTTTATTTTCTTCTCCTTTTTGCATATAATTGCTTTAGTTTAATTAAAAATGAAATATATTATGATTTTACTTGATAGCAAAAGCTACTTTAAAACATTTGTTAGTGACCAGGACTATCTGCAGGGCCTTTCTTCAGCCTCCTTTAGGGTTTTGCCACCAGTCCTGATCATCATCCCGAGGCTATTTCAGGTCTATACATGGGCAGAAACAGGGAATCTCCAGTCAAATCAACCATCCTTTTCCCAAACCTCTTGGATGCACTAGTGTTCATTTCAATTTATCTTATATAGTTCCAGACAGATTGGATTTAACACTTCTCTCTTTTAGAAAATAAATAGCTTAAAACCCAGCTGAACAAACCAATAATATAGTTTGCCATATTTTATCATACTTAGATAATCTTACTTGTTTAGAAAAATAACCTCTAAAGCAACTATACTTCTAGCCACCTTTTATGCAAACAATTTAATAGATCACTTTCCTAAACACCCTGAAACGCCAACAATCCAAACCACTAAATGCAAATAGCAATGGGAGAACTAAGAAAGACATCTGAAGTTAGGGAAATGGAGAGAAATATGGCAGATTTCCAAGTATACCAAAAAAGTTTGAGCATTAAAATCAACACTTAATGTTTTAGCAAGAAAAATCAAGGAGTCACTAGCTTTTGAAATTAAGAAATATATGGATGAAATATTCAAACAACTCAAAGAAGAACTCTTTCAGAAAATGAGAGAAGCCATACCAATGGAATTGAAGGAAATAAAAAATATGTTAGCAAGCAATAATAGTAGAATTACACAGGTGCAGAATCACATAGAAGAACTAGAAAACAAATTAGAAGCAAGCAGTGATAAGTCAAAAAAGAAAGGAGACACAAAAAATTGGAAGATATTTTAAGGTACCTAATTTAAAAAATCAAAAAATAATCTTCAAACTATAAAAATTCCAAAAGAGGGGCTGGAGAGATAGCATGGAGGTAAGGCATTTGCCTTTCATGCAGGAGGTCATCGGTTCGAATCCCAGCGTCCCATATGGTCCCCCGTGCCTGCCAGGAGCAATTTCTGAGCATGAAGCCAGGAGTAACCCCTGAGCACTGCCGGGTGTGACCCAAAAACTACCAAAAAAAAATTCCAAAAGAAGAGGAAAAAGAGAAAGGGAAAGAGCAAGTAAAGAAGGAGGTAATAGCAAAGAACTTTCCCCTCTTTGGAAAGAGGCTGCTCTACAAATACAAGAGACAAAAAGAGTGCCAAATAAAATAGATCCTAACAGAACAACACCAAGACATATAGTAGTCTAAATGGCAAAAACAAACAAACAAAAAATAAAGTGAGAAATGTACTCTTTAAGTGAGTAAAAGAGAAGAAAAACCTCAGGTATGAAGTAGAGAACATAAAAATCAAGCCAGATCTTCCATTTGAAACAATCTAGGTAAGAAAATAGTAGTTAAAACTACTTTAAAAGAAACTTTCAACCTAGAAACTACTATCCAACCAACTTTTTTACAAGGGAGGGATTATTAAAAACATTCTCTGACAAAAAAAAAAGAACTAGCAATATTAACACCAATGAAACAACCCTAAATGAATTGCTCAAAGAAAATTACATAAACTAAATTCCCAATCTTAACACCAACAATCCTACACAATATAATGGCACATCAGCCCTTCCTGTCAATAGTTTTCTTAACTGTCAATGAACTAAAATCTCCCATCAAAAGGCACAACGTAAGAGGTTGGATCAAAAAGCAAGACCCAGGCATCTACTGCCTGCAGAAAACACACTTAAAATTTCAGGATAGACACAGGCTCAGAGGAAAAGGATTAATATTATACAAACCACTGGAAAATAAATTAAAAATTTCTGGGTCAGCCATACTTATATCAGACCAAATTTCACCAACCTCAAGAAAGTACCTAGATACAAAGGTGGACACTACATATTGATCAGGAGAACAATAGTCCAAGAATTACTAATTGATAAACATTTATGCACCAAAGCTGAGCCAGAAAAATATAGGCTTTTTGTTCACAAACTTAGAGAATCATATGGACAGAAATGTGATAGTAGTTGGAGATTTCATCATGCCAATATTGCTGTTTGCCACTAGGCAGAACATTAGACAAGATACAACAATTCTAAATGAGAAACTATAAGAATTATGACAAATGGGTCTATACAGGGCCTTTCATTCTCAAAATGCTGAATATACAGTCTTTTCAAGTGCATATGGAACCTTCTCTAGGATAGACCACATTTTAGGACACAAGTCTAACATATAAAATTACAAGTATAAGAATTATGCTATGCACCTTATCCAGCCACCAAATAACATAGATCAAGATTGATTGTAAAAAGATGTGGAGAAAGTCTAACACCCGGAGACTAAACACCAAGCTGCTCAACAACAAAAAAGGAAAAGAGGAAATAAAATAAGAAAAAAAGAGGAAATAAAATTAGAAATAATTTTTCTTGAAACAAATGATTCATTGAAACAAATGATAATGAAGAAATAATTTGCCAAAATCTATGGGACACAGTAAAAGCAGTAATTAGAGAGAAACTCATAGCAATACTGGCCAACATTAGAAAAGCAGAAAACGAAAAACCTAAAGAAACAAGTTATATATCTGGACAATCAAAAGCAAAGGAACCCAACACAAGCAGAAGAAAATAAATAATAAAAGCAAGAGCAGAAATAAACAATATAGAAACAGAACAATACAAAGAATTACTGGGACCAGGAGTTGTATTTTTTAAGAATAAACAAGATAAACAAATAATGGAAAAACTAATAATAAGAAAGAGAAGGGAGAATACTCAAATACATTAGATCAATAATAAAAGGGGAGAGATTTCAATAGAACAACAGATCTAAGACATTTTAAGACCATATTCTGAAAAACTGTACTCAGTTAAGCTAGAGAACCTACAAGAAATTGATAGATTTCTGGAAAAATATAATCTATCCTTACTTAATGAGAAGGCAGTAGAAAATGCAAATTGGCCAATTACAAGTAAGGAAATTTAACCAGTAATTGAGAAAATTTCCCAAAATAAAAGTTCAGAACCAGATGGTTTTACAGGTAAAATTTGTGAAGCATTCAGAAAAGTTACTACCTTTGATCCTTAGACTCTTCCAAAATATCAAAAAAATGGGAATCCTCCCTAATACCTTCTATGAAGCTAATGTTATTCTCATTTCAAAGCTGACAATTAGATCACCAAGAAAGAAAACTACATACCAATCTCACTAATGAACATGAATTAAAAATTCCTTAATAAAATCTTAGCAAACTAAATCCAATAACGCATCAAAAATATTATACATCACTAAAAAACTCATCTCTGGGATGAGTTTCATCCCACAGATGCAAGAATATATGCAAATCAATCAACATCATATACCACATCAGTAAAAGGAAGAATAAAAACAACCTAATCATATCAATTGATGCAAAGAAAGCATTTGACAAAATACAACACACTTTCATGAGATGAAACTCTCAGCAAAATAATTGTGGAAGGAACCTTCCTCAAGATATTAACAGCTATCTATAGAAAGTCCATAGCCAACATTATTCTTAATGGCAAAAACTGGAAGCATTTCCAATAAGGCCAGGCACTAGGCAAGGCGGTCACTGTTTTCACTCTTTTTTTTTTTTGGTGCCACACCCACTGATGCTCAGGAGTTACTCCTGGCTATGCTCTCAGAAATTGCTCCTGGCTTGGGGGGACCCTATGGGATGCTGGGGGATCAAACCATGGTCCTTCATAGGCTAGTGTTTGCAAGGCAGATGCCTTATTTCTAGCACCACCTCTCTGCTTTCTCTCTTATTCAACATAGTATTAGAAATCCTAGCAATGGTCTTATATACAATTAGTGGAGAAAAAAAGAACTGAACTAGATATTCTGGCCAAAGTCAACAATAATAGAATTAAGAGACCTAAACTTTAACAATCTAAACTTAAATAGGCCTTTAACACGGGAAGGCCAGGGAGCAAATAGGATTCACTCTGGGTACATTGGTAGAGGGAAGTCAACACCAGGGGGGGAATGGCCAATTCACAGTATATCTGAAATTTAACTATGAAGGAATTTGTAGATCACAATGGTTCCAATAAAATAAAATTAAAAAATATTTTGTTTGTCACATTGCTCTTGGAGAAAAGTGTAATCAGCTAATAAAAATATGATAACTATTCTAAACCCATAGGATCTAAATGGATTGTTACTTGTTTACAAATTACCAAAGATATTAAGATACTTTAAAGAATTATTTAGGCATCATGATTTACAATGCTACGAATAATTGCACTTCAAGAATAAAATGTTCTTTTTTTTTTTTTTTTGGTTTTTGGGCCACACCCTGTGACGCTCAGGGGTTACTCCTGGCTATGCGCTCAGAAGTTGCTCCTGGCTTGGGGGACCATATGGGACGCCGGGGGATCGAACCGCGGTCCGTCCTAGGCTAGCACAGGCAAGGCAGGCACCTTACCTCCAGCGCCACCGCCCGGCCCCAAGAATAAAATGTTCTAACTCTAAACTCACCACCAGTGATCTCATTCATCAACCAATGTCACCATGTTCCCTTTCACCTCTTGCCAGCTTTTTTATGATGCATTTAGGCTGAATTACTGTGATTTGGCTCCAAGCTCACCACAGTGTTGGCAAGTAGTGTTCTTGATGTATATATTTTCTTCACACTATCAACACGTCTAAGGTCCCTATATTACCTACAAACTTCATCTTCCTACTCTTCTCTTCCCTTTATTTTCTTTCCTAGTATTTTAATTTCTATAATCTATAATCAGGTTTTCCCACTCTTGATATTTTTCATTCCTTTGTCTTTTTATTCTAATGAAAAAATCTGGTATATGTCCCTCAGCTTCTGGTTTAACTCACTTTATATAACATCCTTCAGTTTCATTCAAAAAGCAAATAATTTCATGCTTTTGTCATTGTAAGCATATTCTCCATTTTGTGTATTCATATCATAGATTATCTAATAATATATTGTCTGTTACTGAGATTGTTTCTAAATCCTAACATATTTACTAATTGCTGCAATGAACATAGACATACACATAATTTTTAGAATAATTTTTGTCTGGAATCTATACAAGAAGTGGAGTTATTTTATCATATGGGAGTTCTATTCTTGGTTTTTGATAAATGTATATACTGTTTTAAATAGGGGTTTAATTGAACACATTATCAACATCAGTGAATGAATTTTTTGTGAACTATATCAACAGTTGTTTCTAATCTTTTATATTAGTTTCTTATATTTATAAGTGATCTGAAACCCGGTGGTGCAGAGCTGCCCTCTGTGTTCCTTCCCTTCTTTGAGGCTGTCTCTCCACAGGACAATTCCAGGGTGGGTCTTATTTCTCATGGGGTCTTTCCAGGGGGGCTTAGCAGTTTCTTCCCCTATGAGGTTGTGTCTCTGTGCTCTCCCTCCACATTCAGACATCATAGACATCCCCATGTCCACCCCTGATCTCCAATTTCATCTTGATCAGGTCCCACTTTCTGCATCCCAGATATATCTACTCCCTTGGGTTCTTTTCCAACAAAAGCTTTAGTACATTGGCAGAGGGACAGGATGACTGCATCAAATTTTCCTAAAGACTGATATCACCCCAAACTTCCTAAGGAAGAGAGGGTACCAGGTATTTGGCACCAGGTATTATGGCTCTCTGAGATGTTTCATCTCCCATCTTTCCTGCCCCCACCACACAGTGACAGGCAAGCCAGCATGCTAGTTGGATCATTTGTTTTTTATTGATCATGACTTATCAGGATCTCAAATTCAATGACTTGTCAGGTGTCTCAAAGTCAACGCGGGTGCTTTTTTGAGACATCTGCAACAACACTTGCACAGACAATTGACCATGGTCTTTTTCAGAGACCTGGACTGACTTCAGATATCAACAAACAATATCAGCCCAGCAATAAAAAATTGTATAATTATTTAATTGCAAAAAATTATTTTTGAGAAGAAATAACACAATTATTAATAATTTTACTAATCTATAGTATAAAACCAATTCAAAAAAATGTCTCTGCATAGAATTCACTTGGCGTGGAATTTATTTCATCAAAATAAAATGTTGATTTCATTTCATTTGGAGAATAATTTCTGGCTATTTGTAGATTATTGAAATGTATCAGCTTATTCTTTTAAAATTATGTAAAAATGAAAAGAAATCCTTGAATAAAGTTGCCTAAATATTATTAACATGGGAAGTGAATCATTTAATTAGAAAAGTCAAATAATTATTTTTATTCAAAGAAATAAATTATAGCAATTACTTTTTGAACAGATAATACATAGTTATTAAACAGATAATTTTAAGAAACCCACAATGAGAGTATTTAACTAGTCAGTAAAATATTTAGAGGCATTCAAGGATTAACTATCTCCTCTAGGAGATCTCTAAGAAATTCAGCATTAATTTATTTCTAAATACCAAAATAGGATTATTGTCTAATGTCAGAATCTCATTGAATAATCTCTTTGGAAAATTTATTTATTGTTTATTATTTATTATTTATTTATAATTGCTAGTCAAACATATTCTTAAATTAACAAATATATAATTTTACTTCCTTTTTATCAGTGAATTATTGGAGTAACTTTGATAAGTGTGAGCTACCATCTTAAAAAGAAACAAAACAATTCTGCTAAAAGTTATTTTAAAAAGAAATAAACATATATGAAGTTGGTTAATATCGCAAGAAACCCAAAGTTGAGTAAGGACACTTACATGTAACTGTAAACTTTAAATGTTATTTAATGATGCTAAGGAACACTATGTAATTTCTTAAATTCCAATATGATATTCCAACCACTATTGAGATAATTATATTTAAATACAACTTGGTCAGCAGTTATTGCAATAAGCAAATATTTAGCAAGACTCTTACCAAGTAGCTGATTAAGGTATTAGAATCTGCTACTTTAAAAAATGTAAATCATAAATGAATAATCTAGAACAGAAGTTATATATTATTGTTTTTAAGAAAGAAGTTCCTCCAAAATTTCTTCAGAGATTTTGCAACTCTCCATAAGTGGCTTTCTTAAAAAAACACATTTCTCGAGATTTTTACCCTCTCCTTTTTGAAAATGCAACTATCTCAAATAATAGGTAACACTTCAAAATAAGAATGTTATTATATACAATATTAAGGATAAAAAGTCTAAATTAAAAAGTCAGTAGATTTTTTTGTTTGTATGGTTTGGATCCACTCCCAGCAATGCTCTGGGATTACTCCTGTCTCTACATTCAAGAGTTATTCCTGGGGATGCTCAGGAGACCATACAGGATTCCAAGAATTAAACCCAAGTCAGCACATACAAGAAAGCACTAACTTGTACTTTCTCTCAAGTACCTAAGAAGTTAGTATTGTAATGGAAATTTTTAATGTCATAATCACACTTGGCAATTGTTATGGTAAGAAAATGAGCATTGAAATCAGGAAAATAAATTTGTTCTTTGCCATTTTCTAGATGACTTTAACTGGTTCTTTAGCCCATCTAAATATGTTTCCTGTTATATTCAGAGGATAATTTCAGTTATCTTAGAGGTCATTGAAAAAAATAATAAAATTGCATGTAACTTACTGACTACTTTGTTTCCATTAAGTGTTTATATCTGTGTGGTTTACAATCACAATGCTTTTTTTTATATAGCATTATTTATGACTATATAATGTGGCTGCTATCAGTCGTAGAGCTTTTTCGAATTTTCTGTTTTATAAGGATAAAAAAATTAGAGACATGTTTCTCTCTAACCTTAACTCCCTTGAGAGAAACAAAATTATGCCCCTGGGCTTGCACAGGTAAGCAAGTTCTCATATCTCTGTCTAATTAGGAAGGGGTGCTGATTTGCAGTTTTCATTAAGAACCATAGGTGGTAGGCCTATATATAGGTGTATGCTTCATTTTTTTGGTGACAATCTTGCCCTGCAGGTCTAAAAATGCAAAATGATGCTTAACTTTTTATTTGTGAAAACAGAAATTTATACAACGTATTAATAATGTAAGATAATTTAAAATCATTGCTTTCACAATATAGACTAATACATTTAAGCTATAGTAAAGTACATGACAAGATGTGAAACCCAGAGTTAAATTTCCAATGCCACATGCTAGATACTCTCCAAGAGAATACTATTGTCCCAAAACACAGTCAGAAACAAATCTGCTTACTCTCAACACACAAAAACTCTTGCAGTCAAAGTGTGAAATCATAGATTGTGTTCCACAGTCCCCAGAGAGGGAGAGGATTCCCATGTCCCCAAACCAGGTAGGACAAGAGATACAGGTCTAGCAACAATTCCCACTCAGGAAATAATCCACACACGTTTGGAAGGAAAAGCAGGCCAGAAACTTACACTGCATACTGTTCACCCACAAGCCAATAGCTCCACCACGTTGAACCATCAACCAAGATGGCAGCTTCCCTCTAGGACTCCAAAGTAGCATTTATTGGGAAAAATAAAGCCCACCCCCAAGGAGAGAAGAAAAGCCAAATGAGAAGGTGATGGGGAAACATCTTTTTAACATGTAAACCAAAGGAACCAATCAAGAGACATCTAATTAGAAGGCAATATGGGGACCAATTTAAATGCCTCTTACTACAATGAATGAAAAACTGGCTAGTGCCAACAGTTAAAGAAATAGACACTAACAGGACCAGAGCAATAGCACATAGGTTAGAGAGTTTGCCTTAAATCCAGCCCACTTGCGTTTGATCCCCATCATGTCATATGGTCCATTAAGCCTGCCAGAAGTAATTTCTGAACTCAGAGCCAGGAGTACTCCCCCCCCAAAAATAGCCATTCATTCCTAATGAGAATACCTTGATAATTACAGGTAAATAAATTAAGTCGTTCTGTCTTTCAGAACAATGAAAGAAAGAAGAAGAGAAAAAAGAAGAAAGAGGGGAGGAAGGAAAATAATAATAATAATAATAATAATAATAATAATAATAATAGAAGTAGAAGAAGAAGAAGAAGAAGAAGAAGAAGAAGGAAGAAGAAGAAGAAGAAGAAGAAGAAGAAGAAGAAGAAGAAGAAGAAGAAGAAGAAGAAGAAGAAGAAGAAGAAAGAAGATAGGAAGGAAAGAAAGAACAGAAAGAAAAATAAGAAGAAAAAAGGAAAGAGAAAAGAAAAAATAAAAGAAAGATGAAGGAAGTTCAAAAGAAGTAAACAAATAAAAATAGAAGAAATGAAAGAATTTTATTCAAACTGAAAGAGGATCTTATATTGAAAAAAGGTTCAATTTAATGGAAAAATAATTTGTGCTGCTACTTTGTTTTAGATACACTACTCACAAACAAGACTGTTTTTAAATAATTACTAAGTTGAAATATAACTACATTAAATTATATTGATCATAAGGATAACTCAGATTGTTTTCCCATTAGATTCCCACAAGACACAGTTAACTTCAGGCATGGCTCTAGTAATACCCAAACTCTGGAAATAGTAAGTAGGAATAATATTAGAAATCAAGAGTGATTGGGCTGCTCTGGAAAATAAATTTTAGCCACTGAAGAGGCCTTTCCAAGCTTACCTCTGACATCCAAGTTCAGGGTGGTAAGTTGGTAGTCTGAGTAATATTACATATGTATTGAGTGTCAGACCTTTGGAAGAACTCTTAACATTTTAGTATGAAAACATCAGGTGGCCTTCGATCACTCTGAAGACTTCAAGGGAAATCTCTCTGTGCCTGTCTGTGTTTCTTGAATACCTGAAGGTCTCCTCAGAGGCCTAGGGAGCACACCCCTAAAAAACTGCATTCTGAAGCTGCCCAGCAAGTCAGTGAGTAAAGTCTGGCTGTGGGGGTTGCCAATCAATAAGCAGAGCTCTGTGGCCTGTGGAGGGTTTACCCTGCTGTGCTTTTGATCACTCTGAGTACTGTCAACTAGAGGCATCAGAAGAGCAGCTTTGCTTCCTGGCCATGCACTCTATCTAAGCAATAAACCCCACCACAACACACAGAAAAAACCACACTACAAGTGTGACAATGGGGAAACCTCGCAGGCAAACACCATGCACAAAGAATAAAGATAATAGCTCGGTTGACCTAAAAAAATTCCAGCCATCTGATTAACCTCTCAGATAAGGAACTTAAAATAGCAATATGGAAGAAGTTTATAGACCTCAAAGAAAGCATAGATCGATCTGAACAAAACACAAAGACAGAAATCAGAAAACTCCAAACTGAAATAACATATCTGAAAAACACAGTAGCTCAACTGAAAACCTAAATGGATGGCCTCGCCAGTAGGGTAATAGCAGCTGAGGAGAGAATCAAAGTACTGGGAAATGAGATGCGAAAAAACTCAACACAGCAGAAGAAATTGGAAAAGAACCTTAAAACAAATGATCAGGCAATGGAAAAAGTACTCAAGGAATGTGAACAAATAAAAATAGAAGTCTTTAATAAACTCAACAGAAATAACATAAGAATCATTGGAGCCTCAGTGACCCGGTAGGAGATCTCCAGGAAGAATATACTGTCAAAGACATCATCAAAGAGATACTCGCACAGTTAAAGACTACATGCAATCAAATCCTGCATGCTGGAAGAGTACCAGCTAAAAGAGACCCAAAGAAAAACACCCCAAGACACATCCTCATTACAATGACAAATCCCACAGATAGAGATAGAATACTGAAAGCAGCAAGATTAAAAAGGAAAATTACATTCAAAGGAGCATCCCTAAGACTTACAGCAGACATGTCACAAGAAACTCTCAAGGCCAGAAGGCAATGGTGGGATATTGTGATAAGACTAAATAAAATGAATGCCTTGCCGAGACTACTGCATCCAGCCCAACTCACGTTCAGGTTTGAAGAAGAATACATAGCTTCATGGATAAACAACAGCTCAGAAACTTCACAGATGATATACCAGCCTTAAAGGAAAAACTGACAGGTCTACTTTAAGACAAGAGAGACCAACAGGGCCTGGAAAGATAACACAGTGGCGTTTGCCTTGCAAGCAGCCGATCCAGGACCAAAGGTGGTTGGTTCAAATCCCGGTGTCTTATATGGTCCCCCGTGCCTGCCTGGAGTTATTTCTGAGCAGACAGCCAGGAGTAACCCCTGAATATTGCCCTATGTGGCCCCCCCCCCAAAAAAAAAGAGAGAGAGACCAACAAACACAGCAAACTTATCTACAAAGATGACATTAAATTCTATGACAATCATCTCCCTTAATGTCAGTGGACTAAATTCACCTATTAAAAGACACAGAGTAGCAAACTGGGTCAAAAAATTGAATCCAACCTGCTGCCTACAAGAAACACACCTGAATAGTCAGAACCAACATAGACTCAAAATCAAAGGCTGGAAGAAAATCATCCAAGTAAACAACACCCTCAAAAAAGCTGGGGTGGCCATATTAATATCTGATGACACCAACTTTATACTCAGACAAGTGGTAACGGACAAAGATAGACACTATGTACTAATCAAGGGATATGTGCAACAGGAAGAAATCAGACTATTAAACATATATGCACCCAATGAGAGACCAGAAAATTATCTGTGGCCCTGATTTTGTGCTAATTTGGGGAAAAGGACACACCTGTGTCCACATTTGCTCAATAAATGAGTCCTGATGGTTGCCAGAAAGACTAATTAAGCTTTATAACCCACCCAGGGAAGATATCCCTGAGAACGATGTTCTTTCTCTTTCAGATGCTAAAATGCATGAAAATGCAAAGCTGCCTGAAGACTGTGCTGATAATCACTCTTTTCCTTCTCCTTTTTACATGGCTATTAAAAAACCAGGCTGGAGATATTGTAGCCACTGACACTGGAACAGGCATCTACTCCCTAGTGCATACTCAGGGCCAAATATCAGCCTTAACACAAACTGTTGTTCGGGATGTAGAAGAGTTGAAAATGGGACTTGACTATTTCCAGCAAATTGTGGGCTTTCTTGCTGAAGTTGTGTTGCAAAATAGGTGGGGTTTGGATCTATTGTTTTTGAAAGAAGGAGAATTGTGTACTGCCCTTCATGAGAAATGTTGTATTTTTAAAGATAAACTGGGTCTGGTAAAAGACAGCATATGCAGAGTAGAAAAGAGCTTGGAAGAAACAAAAAAGAAGTTTAGGCAAAGAGGAAGCCTTGTACCCTTAAAAATGCCATGACATTCTTCAAAGAAGTGAATCAAACACTCATGAAGTTCATCTGGAACAATAAACACCCTTGAATAGCTAAAGAACTCCTAGGGAAAAGGAGTATTGGAGACATTACTTTCCCCCAACTTTAAACTGTACTACAAAGCAATAGTTATCAAAACAGCATGGTATTGGAATAAAGACAGATCCTCAGATCAGTGGAATAGGCTTGAGTTCTCAGACAATGTTTCCCAGATACAATTATCTAATTTTTGACAAAGGAGCAAGAAAACCTAAGTGGAGCAAGGAAAACCTTTTCAACAAGTGGTGCTGGCAGAACTGCTTAGCCACTTGCAAAAAAGCGAACATAGACCCCCAGTTAACATCATGTACGAAGGTAATATCCAAATGGATTAATGACCTTGATATCAGACCTGATACTATAAGGTATATAGAACAATGCATCGGTAAGTAGGCCATGACATTGAGACTAAAGGCATCTTCAAGGAGGAAACTGCACTTTCCAAACAAGTGGAAGCAGAGATCAACAGATGGGAATACATTAAGCTGAGAAACTTCTTCACCTCAAAATAAATAGTGCCCAGGACACAAGAGCCACCCACTGAGTGGGAAAAACTATTCACCCAACACCCATCAGATAAGGGTCTAATATTCAAAATATACAGGGCACTGAAAGAACTTTTCAGGAAAAATACATCCAATCCCATCAAAAAATGGGGAGAAGAAATGAACAACACTTTGATAAAAAAAGAAATACTAATGGCCAAAAGGCACATGAAAAAATGCTCCTCATCACTAATCATCAGGGAGATGCCAATCAAAACAATGATGAGATACCATCTCACAGCACAGAGACTTGCATATATCACAAAGAATGAGAACAATCAGTGCTGGTGGGGATGTGGAGAGAAAGAAACTCTTATCCACTGCTGGTGGTAATGCCGTTTACTACAATCTCTATGGAAAGCGATATGGAGATTCCTCCAAAATCTGGAAATTGAGCTCCCATTCAACCCAGCTATTCCACTCCTAGGGATATACCCTAAGAACACAAGAATACAACACAAAAATCCCTTTGTCACACCTATATTTATTGCAGCACTATTCACAGTAGCCAGGCTCTGGAAACAACCAAGATGCCCTTCACCAGACGAATGGTTAAAGAAACGGTGGTACATATACACAATGGAATATTATGCAGCCGTCAGGAGAGATGAAGTCATGAAATTTTCCTATACATGGATGTACATGGAATCCATCATGCTGAGTGAAATAAGTCAGAGGGAGAGAGAGAGAGACACAGAATAGTTTCTCTCATCTATGGGTTTTAAGAAAAATAAAAGTCATTTATGCAACAATCCGCAGAGACAATGAGAGGAGGGCTGGAACTTCCAGCTCACTTCATAAAGCTCACCACAAAGAGTGGTGAGTGCAGTTACATAAATAACTACACAGAGAACTACCATAGTCATGTGAATGAATGAGGGAACTGGAAAGCCTGTTTGGAGTACAGGTGGGGGTGGTGTGTAATGGAGGCAAATTTGGGACTTTGGTGGTGGGAATGTTGCACTGGTGAAGGGGGGTGTTCCTTACATGACTGAAACCTAATCACAATCATACTTGTAATCAAAATGTTTAAATAAAGGGAAAAAAGTAAAAAAAATGTTGCAATAAAATAAAAAAACAAAAACATCAGGTGGTTCTTAAGTAGATCAATTCAGCCAAAGTCATTGGATATATTTTCTTAAGTCAGAGTCCAAAGGAGTCACACTACAAGGTGATTAAATAAAATATCTGATATGTGACTACTGACCTGGATGCCTCTAATAATAACAACCTTATTAGGCCCACACTGATACAAAAAGGTAAAAAATAAAAAAATAAAAAAATAACTGAAACTTTTCTTTTTCTGTGTGAGCTCTGAAGCTGAAAAACAACTCTATGAAGATGACCATTTTAATTGATTTGCTTTTGTTGCTGCTGAATGTTTTGGGTGGAGGGGCAACGTGGGCTAAACCAATCAGTGTCTGGGGTTATTCTTTGCTCTGTGTTCTGAAGTGTGATCTCTGTGCTGGTTGCACTCAGAGGATCAAATGTAGTAATATGTAATCCTCGGGATTGACGATTGTGTGATAAAAAATGCCTTACCCAATTACAAGTGGCTTAACCACTGTTGACCTATAACTCCTATTATCTCTTCTAACTACTGATGAATTTTTGTTAAGGATTATTTCCTTGAAACCAGAGCAATAGTACAGTAAATAGTGCACTTGCCTTGCAGTGCACTTGCAGCTGATCCAAATTCTATCCCTAGCACTGCATTTGTTTCCTAGACCACCACCAGTAGTGATCCCCGAGCATAGAACCAATGGGTTTGCCTCTGCCAAACAAATAAAAACATGATAAGTTTCCTTATTTAATTATAATATTTTAAAAGTTCATTATTTATTTTCATGTTAATGTATATCTTATTATGATTTTGTATCCAGTATGAGATTAAGTGTGTATGATTTAAATTTTTCAAAGATGGATCTTTATTCATGTTTATTCATTTTGTTGAAATGAATGTTTCTTAGTAATTTGCATGTATTGGTTGATTTTTTTGTTTGTTTTGAGACCATACCTGCTCAGGGGTTACCTCTGGTTCTGCAGTAAAGAATAACTCCTGGCTATGCTTGAGGGAGCATTTGGGGTGTATTTATGATGCAATATCCTAACAGGCTGTATTATCTCTCCAGCACATCAATTAAACTGTTAAGAGTGTATTTATTTCTGTGATTTTTTTATTAGTTCCACTTCCCTATATGTCTAACCTTATACCAATATATCATCTCTTTTTAGTAAACTAAAACAATTTATATCAAATCTGAAAAATTATTGTTATTTTCAATATATGTATTCTTTTCTTAATCTTTTAAGTTTCCATGTGAAGTTTATAATAATTATACTAATATATTTTTTAAAATATTTTGAATATTTGAGAAAGTGATTTGACTTTACCAATCAATCCACAAGATAATAATATAAGTCCCTTGAGACTGTGACAAGGTATATTTCTCCATTTTAAATTTGAAGTCTGCTGTATTTTTTGTCTAAATGTATTATATGCAATTATTTTACATTAAAGCAAGAAATGAAAGAAAAATTCAAATATACATTCTTCTCTATATCACATATGACATGCTGTAGAATAGACAACATACTGGGAAACAATACATACATTCACAAAGATGGATAGAGATTAAAAATCATGCCAACTATTTTCTCAGACCATCCACAATTATGCCTTAGAAAATCTAGTGCCCAGGAATCAATTTAACTAAACAGGTGAAAGATTTATACAAAGAAAACTATAATATAATACTTCAAAAAATTAAAGAGGATACAAAAAAGTGGAAACACATACCCTGCTCATATTTTAGGAAGATTAACATCATTATAGCAAAACATTGTGCAGATTAAATGCACTCCCTATAAAGATAGTGATGACATTTTTCAAAGAAACATATCAAGCACTTTTGAAATTTATATGGAATAAGAATTATGCCCCAAATAGATAAAGCAATTCTTGGGTAAGGATTGTGTGAAGCACTACTTTCCTTGCCATCCAATTGTATTACAGCACAGTAGTAATTGAAACAGTCTGGTACTGGAATAAAGACATACATTCAGATCATTAAATATAGTTGAATTTCCTAAAAGAGACTTTCAGTTATATCATCAGCTAATCTCCAAAAAGGAACAAAAATATGAAGTAGAACTAGAAAAAAAATCTTTGACAAGTGGTGCTGGGAAAATTGGTCAGCCACATATGAAAGAAAAATTAAGACAAACTTCTTTTTTAATGCCACAAACATAAGTAAAATCAAAATGGATTAAATACCACAATATTAGGCCTGTGTTCATCTAAGGTACATAGTGGAAAATGTACAAATAAAGCTCCATAATATTGAAGTAAAGGCATGTTTCAAGCATGAAACACAATTGACCGAGCAAGTGGGAGCAAAAATAAATCCTCTGCACCTCAGAAAAAATGATGATCAGAACAGAACGACTGCTCATAGAATGGGATGAATTATTTACACAACACTCATCTGAGAGGGGTTAATAGCCAAGCTATATAATCTTGTGGTGCAATTTAGCAAGAAAAAAAAACTATTCCATAAAAAATTAGGGAGATTAAATGAATCAAAAGTTTCTCAAAAAAGAAATGCAAATGGTCAAAAGTCACATAGAAAAATGTTCCACATCATTATATGTCACATCACAGACTGGCACACATCAAAAAGAACAAACAACCATTGCTGGCACAGATCCAAGAAGAAAGAAACTCTCAATCGCTGCTGTTAGGAATGTAAACTGTCCAGCTTTTTAGGAAAACAATATGGACATTGCCAAATAAAAAAGTAGAATTTGAGCTCCAATTTGACCCAGAAGTACTACTCCTGGGAATATATCCTTGGAATCTAAAAACATAATACATAAGAAAAATTTGCACTGCTGTTTGTTAAGTTGCAACTTATTTTACCTAAAACAAAGATTATTCCTGATTTCTTTGTATGTTTGTTTAGAACTTAGATTTACCCCAAAGCAGAGCTTGTCTTACTTGTAAACCTGGGTGGGACTGGCCCAAGATAGCCTGAGTTATCTGTCCCTACTGCCTAATCCAGAGGTGGTCTCTATACTCAATAAAACAGCAATTCTGGGAGGCAGCGTGGTGGAGATTCTAGATATAAGACTGTCAGACTATACGTTTCACCTCAGCCTGGTTTGTATTATTTCATGTAAGACCCTCATTCAGACTCGTTCACCTGAGCTTGGCGATACAGCTCATGGGGATGATTTTACATATGTTAATTGAAGCAATATTTACAATAGGTAGAAACTGGAAACAACCCAAGTGCCTAATAGAGCAAGTGAAAGAAGAAACGATGGTAAATCTATACAGTTTTAAGAAAATTTAAGTCATAAACTTTGTTTATAGATGGATGAACATGGATAGTATCATGTTAAGTAAAATGAGTCAGAGGGAGAGGAACATAGAAATGATTGCATTCATTTTTCAGGGCATTAAAAAAGCACATTATGACAATAACACACAAAGACAAGGACCTGGGGGATTGTTCAATAGTGAGAATCTTGCCATAAAGTAGGAGTAAAAGGTATTGCAATCAGAATAGAGAAGAGACTGCTATGACAGTGATAGTTGGAATTCTTCATTTTTGTCAAGAACCAGGTACTGAAATGTGGTTAAGTGATGAAAAGTAGAGTCATGATAGCCTCTCAATCAGAATATTGCAAAGTAAACTGCCTAAAAGAAAAAAGTGAGGAAAAAAGAAAAGTGCCTACCAAAGAGTCAGGAAGGAGGGGGAGAAACAGGGCAGAAGGGTGATAGAGGACATCGTGAGAAGGTCTACTCTGGGGAATACACAGATGTTAGAACTTTGTATGTTTCAAACTTAACCATGAAAAACTTTCTGTCTATATCATCATGATTCAATTAATAAAAACTTTAATAAAACAGAAAAGGGGCTTTTATTTTATAATGTGGACAGGTCATTCAAGTTATTTTGATATATAAATTATTTGAAATTGCTGTTAATAAAGAAGACTTTTCTCTTGTTTATTTATTGACTTCAGTGTCACAGGCTTAGTGTTTTTAAACCTTTTGGAACATTATTTTTGGTGTTTATACATAACTGTACAAATGAGGAATATGTGTAGTCTTTCTATCACAAATACAACCAATGAGAGCTTTCCTACTTGTTTATTCCTGTTTATTTTTCTGACTTATTTTCTACTTAATTGCTTTATTAATGTTTTCAGGATTTTTTACTAGGTTTATTTTGCTTTTCTTTATATATATTTTGTAGTTGATTTACAAATTGAGTAATGATGTAAAGCCTGGAAAATAGAAAACTGTTGAAAAAGACAGTAATTGCTCTTTTTTTTAATCAACATTCAATGTTTAATTTTATGTCATAAATGAGTAACTGCATTACGTCTTATATATACTTAGTCCCCTGCCTTTCATTTTGTTCCCTTACAACCTCCAGGTGGTACCATGTGTAATTCTACCTTTTACAGCACAAGCTGTACCCTGTTAGATTTCAATAAATGTGTTCTGGTAATAACTTTCAGTTTGCAAAAGCAAAACAAAATATAGAGTGTTTAGCATGGTTTTATGTTATGACTCTGTGAAAGAAAGAGAAATCATTCTGATGCTAATAAAATTTGCATATATATAAAGCAGAAAATCACAAGCTTTAACATAAATGCCAGAGGAAAAGCAAATGCAGCTGGTTCAGTTTTGACACTGGTGTCCACCTGGTTGATAAACACTGTCCTAAGCACAGCTGCTAGTCCAGAAGTTTCCATTTATTTTTCAACTATAATTTGAAGAAAGTAGGAGACAACATGGACAATGGACCTGCTTTTTATTTTAATTGTTTGCTTGCAGTAAAAGGAAGTCACTTCTTTCTTAGGTTCCTTGTTTTAGTTTTTCTTCAGATTTCTGGTATTATGGTTTATACTCTAAATTTAATTATACAATTTAATACCTAAAATCCTATATTTTTCTTGAAGTTGAATTGCTATTTTTGACTTCAGGGCAACTGTTTATTTAATCTAGTATAAAGTTCTTTGAACAAAATATTAGTGATGACACTTTCTTAAAAGATTAAAAATATAATATTTTATGATCAAATATTTTAATGTTTAGCAAACATTTTAGATCTTGTGGCAAGTGATCATGCAATTCTATCTGTAACTATGCTTTCTTGATCTGAATTTAAACTACCATTATTGATAATAATTAAAATCTTAATTTGTGTAGAAGTATATATATATATATATATATATATATATATATATATATATATATGTGTGTGTGTGTGTATAGCAAGATGCATATGTTGAAATATATCTTTGTGAAGATTTAGTGTTATTAATTCAGAAATTCTGATAAATTCTATTTTGTAATCCTATGGGAAAGACATCACATATATGCCGTGATTTTTTTTTTTTTTGAGAATTTGAATTACACCTGGCTGTGCTCAGAGTTTATTCTTGATCTGCACTTAGGAATCACTTTTGGCAGGTCTCAAAGACCATTTGTGTTGCCAGTGATCAAACCTGGGTCAGACACATTAAAGACAAGCTCCCTACAAGCTTTATAATTGGTCTAGTCCCTAGACAGAAACGTTTTAATTAGTCTTATGTTTGATAATTATTAAAGCCATATAGCTCTAAATAATTTTGAAAGTTAAAATAAAAATTTTTTCCTTTCAAAAATAAAATTATCTTGGTAATATCAATTACCATGAAGTCTAAAATAGAATTCATTCATTGTTTGCTGCTGATAAATTTAGTACATTTTTAAATATCTTTTTAGTTATTTATTACAACAAATATAAAGGAATTTAGTAACTAAATATGCAGATAAAAAATCTGATAAGTCATAATTGTGCTTTCTGGGGCAAATGAGGATTGCTTTAGGAAATATTTTTTAAGTTCTGTGACAAAGAAAGTAATACAAAAGCATATTCATAGTGACATGTCTGTTTTTTCTATTCTTTTTAACTTTTCTTTGGAATTCTAAATTATACTAAGCTATATTATTTTTAAAAAATAACTCCAGATCTCAGTATTTTGAGTCATATATTTATTACCTACCAGCATGCATAATTACCTGCGATTATATTTTTATAAAATCCTATATTTTAATTTAATGATAAATAAATAAAGTAGAAAAAATAAATATGTCAGTGTATAATTATTGAATTTTAATTGAAACTAACTTAAATTAAATAAGTTATTTATTTTCCAGAAATGTATTTATTTTTTATCATGCAGGACTCAACTTTGAATTATATTCTAATATTCTGATATTCTAATAATAATCTAAACAGCCTACTGGGGGATGTTAAAAATGTATTTTACCACCATGGTTCACAAACTTATTCATAATACATTTATTTTGGATGTTTGATATGAACAATCCAATCACCAGCACAACCTTCTCTTCACCACTGTCCACAATTTCTCACCCACCAATCCAGACATAAAATGATTGATTTCATATTGCTTATTGCAACACAATGTCTAATGGAATTATTAAAAATCTTCAGTAAAAGAAAATTTGTGAAAATTGTTATATGTCACAATGGAGTCATTCACTTCATTATCTGTGGGCTTATTAATATGTTGCTAGTTGAACATTTTGTGTTATTGTTTTTGTTCTTTGAGCTTTGTTGACTTCTGTACGATCTTTTTATTTAATTTGCTGAACTCTTACAGGTCTTTGAGTATTGTGGAATTTAGAGTCCAAGTATGTGGCTGCACACTTCAAGAATTAGAAGATCTGGGAATAGAACTGGGCTAATAATTCTCAGAAGCTTGTCTTACCTGACACATAGTCTGAAATTAGTGGTAAGGTCCTTTCATACAGGGTGGCAGGTGTAGGATGTGGGTGTGTCTGATAAGCTGTATGGGAATGGCTTCATCCTTCATGCCTAGAAAACTCCAGAACTCTCAGCCTGAAAATCTGTGTACCTGGAAAATGTTCTTCAATTTGGCATCTTTGCAATATTCAAAGTGGCATTCTGAAGGGGGCTATTTCCATGGTTTGTACTGCAGGGGCTGTGGGATGTGAGTGTAGCTGCTAGGTTTAGGCAAGGTGGACACTTGAATTGCACCCTGCCTAGGACAACCCAGAGTCTTCAATCTAAAAACTAGTGTAACTATGAATTTTAGCAGCTTGACTTGCATCTCTTCTGAGATTAGTGGTGAAATTTTGCCATTGTTTACATGGTGGCAGATGTGGGATGTGGGTGTGGATGCTATGGCTAACAGAAGTGTGGGACATGGAAGGAGGCTGCCAATCTAATGGTGAAAATTTAAGAAAAAATGAATAAATATTTTGTTATTTAAATTTGCAAGGTTTTCATAATTTTAAAGTGATATAAATACAATACTTTGACGAAGAATAATAGTAAGTAAAGTTTTCCTGAGTTTGAATAAATGGCACAAACACAAAGAAATCACATACATATAAAGCTGTTTATAACAGGAAGTAAAAATTAGCAAGAGCAAATATGCTTAGAGATGAAGTAGAATCATATAAAAAATTCACGAACAGAAACACCATGGGGAGAATTTTTATAAATATTTACATAGATAAAGGGAATGTGTCAGCATAGCTAGCAAGTCAAACTACACTATAATTAGTTTTGCATGTCAATGAGTTAGGTGAAAATATGAAATGTAGGTAGTTCTTTTGATAAAGTGAAGCAGAAAAGCAGGGAGGAGGATACTGCTGTCAATAAATTTCAGGTGAATTTTTAAAAATACTATCAATCTCATCAATTATCCATGAATAAACAATCCTAAACAATTGAACAATACTGCTTAATCAGCACCCTGTTGTTGACGTCTGATTTCTTTTACTTTTCTTTGTACTAATGTCCACAGAGCTTGGCAATACTGCTAGGTCCACACAATGTTCCACAATTCCGAGCCCTGGTTCCTTTCTCCACAATTCCTAATCATCAGGGAAGTGCAAATCCAAATAGTTCTAAGGTATCATTTTACAGCACAGAGATTCACACACATCACAAAGAGCAAGAACAACCAGTGCTGGCACAGATGGGGGAGAAAGGGACTTTCTTTCACTGCTGGTAGGAATGTTTTGACTTCTCCAGCCCTTTGGGAAAATAATATGAATATTCTTCAAAAAGCTGGAAATAGAACTCCCATCTGATCCAGCAATACCACTCCTAGGAATATACCCTAGGAATATAAAAATACAATTCAAAAATGCCATCTGCTATTTTATATTCATCACAGCACTATTTATAATAGCCAGAATCTGGAAATCAACCCAAGACCACCAAAACAGATGAGTGGCTAAAGAAACTATGGTCCATCTATACAATGGAATACTGTGAAGCTGTTAGGAAAAATTAAGTAATGAAATTTCCTTAAAAAGGAATGGATGGATATGGAGAATAAACATGGATTTGTATGAAGAATGTAATACTTAGTAAAATATGTCGGTGAGAGAGAGCTAGGCATAGAATAATCTCACTCATTTATGAGATATAAGAAAAATAAGAGATTTTGCAAAATCATTATGCTAGCCTTGCATCTCCAGACCCTGTCTCAGCTGTGTGAAAGAATGTGGACTGTTATAAAGGCAGGATGTTAGCCAACCACACCAATCATTTAGAAAGAAAAACAGGACCTACCTAAAGATATTAAAGGTACGCTGTCTCCTCTAAAGTTCAGCTAACATTGACCTTTTATGGAATTACCCCCTTTGATTTGGCTTTGACCATTTGTGCTTAGTTCCTCATCTCTTTACCCTATATAATCCCCTGCTATATTCGATAAAGATGGAACTGCCTTGACTGAACTCTCACTGTGTGTGAATGTTTTGGGTTGGGTGGCACTGCAGTGAGGCCCTCTCTTTCCTCCAAACCATCTAGGCTCAGCGCTGTGAGGAATACTGCTGGGAGAGACCTTTTCTGCCCCACAGCAGTACAGATGCTCAGAAATCGCTCCTGGCAGGCTCAGGGGACCATATGGAATGCTGGGATTTGAACTACCGACCTTTTGCATGCAAGGCAAATGCCTTACCTCCATGCTATCTTTCAGGCTCCCTTTTTGAGAAAATTTTATTTTTATTTTTACCACAGTGAATTAAAAATCTTTCACAGTAATACTCCCCTACCCTTGCACCAATTTTCCTGCCATGGACTAGGACTAATCCTGCTGGACCTTGTGTATATTTTCTTTGGGTATTACTGGAATTACTACCATATTATCTATTTTTAATAATACTCAAATAAATATGATCTGTCTATCCTCTCTCTGATTCATTTTGCTCAGGATAATACTTTGCATATCCATCCATATATAAGTAAATTTCATGACTTCATTTTTTTCTAAAAGCTGAATAGCATGCCATTGTTTAGATATACCATAGTTTCTTTAGCCACTCCTCTGTTTTAGGTAATTTAGTTTATTTCCAGATTCAAGATAATGCACATAGTGCTGCAATGAATATAGAAATTCAGAGAACTTTTCTGTATTGTGCTTTTTAGTTCCTGGATTATATCTCTGGGAGTGGTATTGCTGTATCATATGGGTTCTCAATTTCTAGTTTTTTTTAGGACATCCATATTGTTTTGCAAAATGAATGGACCAGTCAACATTTCTACCAGAGAATGAGAATCCCATTCTTCCCACATTCATGCCAACACTGGTTGTTCTTGTTCTTTGTGATATGTGCGAGATAGTATCGCATTGTTGTTTTGTTTTGTATCTCCCTGATGAACATGTAGCATTTTTTATGTGCCTTTTCACCATCTGTATTTCTTCTTCAAGGAAATGTTTGTTTATTTCTTCTCATTTTTGGATGGGTCTGGTATTTTTTTTCTGAGTTCTACCAGTGTGTTGTATAGTTTAAATATTAAGTCCTTATGAAATAGGTTTGGGATGAATAGTTTCTCATATTCTGTGGAAAGTTTTTGTATTCTAGTCACCATTTATCCATTGTTCTCAATTCCAATGTTTTTCTTTATAGGGAAGATAACTAAATCAATCTACTCCAGCAAGGGCTATAGAACTGAGTATTAATCTTCTTTGTCAAGGTTGTAAAGGCCGAGAAATCCAAATATGGGCACAAATTATTTGTCTCAGAGAATATTGGAATCATTATAAAATAAATGACCTCCTATTAGATACCTACGGCACATGAAATGGATGAGGTGTACAGAAATTAGAATTAGAAATATATTTGACAATAATTAAAAGTGTCTTTTTGTCAGTATATAGAATTATTTTATCTCATCTGATTCTTAAAATTCTGAAATTATTTTTAAGAAAGCTGAAACCAAAACATATCTATTTATGTTTTTCAAAAGATTCTATACAACATTATATACTATAATCAAATCAACATATTAGTTATTTCTTCCTTATTTCCTTGAAATCATTGATTATTTATTCAATGTTATTTGTTCTGAAGCCTATTCATGGCAGTGTATTGGAGGTGAATAGTGCCAGAGATGAATGCCAGGCCCTCCCACTTGCAGGGTATGTATGTCAAACTTCTCAAGCCACATCTCTGGCAATTAATTCTTTATTTTCATTTTAGTCATCCATGAATGTCTGTTCCAAATAAGTATGCCAAACCTGGCACATATTAAAACGTATCAAAATCAAAATGAAATTTGCTACAGGAAGTTTACCTTGAATATTTACACAGAAAAACAAAAATAACTAAAAATAGCAAGTTAAATCAATATCTTCCAACCACTTGAAGTGTAAATTTCCTTAAAGTCACTTCACCATGAGAAGGGACAATTTTAGTACACAAAATGTTTTCTTCACTTAATTTTGCATAAATGATTACAAGCTGTTAGGCTAAAATCTACTACTAGTAGTCAAATCTAGCAAGGTTTGTAACTCCAGAGCTAAAGCCCATGTCTTAAAAACAAAGGAGCAATTACTTTGACTCTAAGTGTATAGTACTTGGAACCTTTGATTTTTTTCTACAAGGTCATTTTTGGACTTTGAACAGATTTAATTTTCTCGCATGAAATTATATTCCTTATCAACATCTATTAAGTATATAACATTTCATTTTATTGACAGAAGGTAGCAATACTACATTCACTGTTAAGGATTTAGCTATATAGCAGTTAACAGTATAGATTAATAAGTATTATATTTTACTATAGTCCAAGAAAGCAAAAAGAAGTGTTTGAAGTAATATAGAAAAGTCTAAATTACTGGGGCATTCAGATAGCATTAAGAAATTATATATATATAAAAAGAAAACAACATGCCATAAAATTATTTTATCTGAATCATATTTCTTAGCAGTTTTCTTAATTAAATAGCTGACTTAAGACCTTAAAACAGCCTGAGAAAATTATGCTTTTTAAGTGAGATTTTAATTTTCTTGACAAGAAAATATACATTTATTATGTATTTTAGTATGTATTATTTTATAGTTCAAAACAGTGTTGCTAGCTTATTTGTTTCCTTTCTCTTATTCAACTATTTTTAGATGTGTAGTAGAAAAAGGCCTTTAAAATATTTGTGATATTCAAAGGGAAATTAAACTAAAGTACTAAAAACAAGTGATTTTTGCAATTTATTTGTTTGGTTTTTGTTTTGGGACCACATCGACTGTGCTCAGGGGTTACACTTGGCTATACGCTCAGAAATCGCTCCTGGCAGGCTTGGGGGAACCATATAGGATGCCAAAATCCAACCTGGATCTGTTCTGGGTCAGTTATGTGCAAGGCAAAGGCCTTGCTGAGCTATCACTCAGGCCCCACAATCTATTTGCTTATCTAATGGAAGAAAATATTAAATGAAATTGGAACTCAAAAAAAGCTCAATATATTTATGTATTTATCTATCTACTTATATATTTATTTTGTTTTTGTGCTTCATTAAGTGGCACTCAAGGGTTTCTCCTGGCTCTGTGATCAAAAATCATTCCTAGCAGGTCAGGGGAACATGTGTGACGCCGGAAACCGAATCTAGGTTGACCTAGGTTGGCCGTTTGCCTTGCAAATACCAGCTGTGATATTGCTCAGGCCCCAAAACTGAATATATTTTATACTGAAGCCAAAATGTTACTATCATTTGCTATAAAATCAGCTGATAGTTATTAATTTAAAATTTTTGGAACAGTAGTTGTGCTTTATGCTGCTTTTTAAGGGCCTAAAATGAACCAAATGCCCTGCACTGATATGACTTACAGTCAGAAGAACACTTCTGTGTCAGTTACAGTAGATCACTGATAAGCACTTCCAAGCAGAACATTTAGCTAAAAGTAACAGTGTGCCTGACTAATGTTGAGACAATAAGTGATGAAGTACAATTGATTATCATATAAAGAACTCTAAAAGAAATCTGCCTTGGGGGCTGGCCACGACATCTGTTTTCTACTTGTGTAATTCTGTGATCTTTTATTCTTAACTCCAATACAGTTGTATCAACTCTTAAATCTTAAATTTCCTTCCTCAAAATGGTAGGAAAGGACAAGAAAGTGGATTCAATGACTACAAATGTGTTTCTTAAAAACAGTGAGCTGGTGTCTGGCAAAGTCCTAGTTGAATTCTCAGAGAATACTTATAGTCAGTGGGGCTGATGGATACATAGCACAGAGGCAGGACATTAGCCTTGCAAGGGACCAACCAGGAACAGACCCAGGTTTGATGATCTCTGGCATCCACTGTGTACCAGGAGTGACATCTGAGCAATGGACATCTGAGCAAAAAGCCAGTAAGGCCCCAAACAAAACAAAACATATAAAAAAAATACTTACAGTTAAAAGTGAACACTAAGAATTGGAGAGAGAGTTCAACAAGTTTGTAGGCAGAGGCCCAAGCAATATTGCAAAGAACAAAGTACTTATCTTGCATGTTGCTGACTTGAGTTCATTCTCCTGCTACCCATATAAACCCCAAGTTCAGCCACAAATGATTCCTAAACTCAGAGATAGAAGTAAGTCCAGAGCATCTCTGCATGTGATCTCTGACAAAAAAGAAAAAAATGTTTGTATACAGTTTACCTGTGAGGTGTCCAAGTTATTTTTTTAATTTAAACACCTTGATTACAAACATGATAGTGGTTGGGTTTCAGTCATGTAAAAGAACCCCCCCCCCCGCTTCACCAGTTTAACATTTCCATCATCAATGTCCCAAATCTCCCATCTCCCCACCTCCAAACCTGCCTGTACTCTAGACAGGCTTTCTATTTCCTCATATATGCTCATTGTTAGGAGAGTTCACAATGTAGTTATTTCTCTAACTTAACTCTGTGATGAGCTTTATGTGGTGAGCTTCGTGTCATGAGCTGGAAGTTCCAGCCCTCCTCTCTTTTGTCTTTGAAAATTTTTGCAATAATGTCTTTCATTTTTCTCAAAATCAATAGATGAGTGAGACCATTCTGCATCTTTCTCTCTCCCTCTGACTTATTTCACTCAGCATAATAGATTCCATGTGCATCCATGTATATAGGAGAATTTCATGACTTCATCTCTCCTGATGGCTGCATAATACTCCATTGAGTATATGTACCACAGTTTCTTTAGCCATTCATCTATTGAAGAGCATCTTGGTTGTTTCCAGAGTCTTGCTATGGTAAATAGTGCTGCAATGAATATAGGTGTAAGAAAGGGATTTTTGTATTGTATTTATGGTACTGCAAGGAGTAACCCCAGAGCATGGACACTGCTGATTGTGGTCCAAAACTGTGATTATTAGAATGTCATCTATGGGGATGTGTTAAAAATCTAAGCTCTCAGGACTCTTACAAATCCTCTGTCAGAATCTGACAGAGGAACCACAGATGATCAAAAAACTTTAGGGGCCAAAGCAATAGTGCAATAGTAGGGTGTTTGCCTTGAACATGGCTGACACAGGATGGACCTGGGATCCATCCCTGGTGTTCCATATGGTCCCCCAAGCCAGGAGCGATTTCTGAGTGTGTAGCCATGAATAACCCTTGGACGTCACCGGGTGTGGCTCCAAAACAAAACAAAAGCAAAAGCAAAAACCAAAACAAAAAAGAAGCTTTTCATGTGTGAGCGTAATATTTGGGAATCATTGATGTAGACTGATCAATATTTGCCCAGAAGCTGTGAATAAATTAGTGCTTAGATTTCAATCATATATCTCATATTTCTCTCTGTACCCTCAATTTTATCTGTGATATAAGATGACAATTAGATGTCATAGAGGGACATCAAATCTGGGCCAGAGAGATAGCATAGCCAGAGAGATAGCATACAGGTAAGGTGTGACCTTTGCATGGAATCAACCTGGGTTTGACGTTGAGCACTACATATGGTCCCCCAAGATCTTCCAGTAGGTCCGTTGAACAATAATCCCTGAGCACTACATGCTTTACACCCCAAACAAAAAAATGTTTATATAGAGAGATATAAAATGCATAAATATAATAAGACAACTTTTCGTAGTTTGAGTAATATTTTGGATCTCTGTTTGCAATTAAAAGTATGAAAATTAAACTTGGATTAGTCCAAAAAAATAAAGTAATTTGTGTAATTTAAATTAAGTACAATATGATCAACAGTGATAATCATAACTGACTTTCCTTGATCTACCTTTTCCACACAGACTTTAATCATATTGTTCCTAAGAATTCATGAATAAATTTATTTTTTAAACATAGAAATAAAATTGCTGGAAAAACAGTAGCCTATTAATATCTAATCCCTGGTACCACATATAGTTACTCCCCCATCCGCCAGGTAGTAATTCTTGAGTGTAGAGAAGTAAGTAAACTTGAACACTGCCAAGTGTGATTCCCCCCTAAAAATCTTATTTTCCATGCTCTAATAATATAATTAAAAATGTGTCATGCTGGAGAGCAATGGGTAAGGTTATTGCACTCTGGGAACCCAGGATCTCTCCCCTGCACCCCATGTGGTATTCCAAGCAATTCCAGGGGATGATCACTAAACACAGAGACAGAAGAAAGCCCTAAATACATCCGCATGTAGCCAAAGATTTTATAGACTACCAACTTCTTTTGTGTTTTTCTTATGATTAGACTAGAGTTAGTGGGTTTGGGAAAGAAGATCAAATTAATATGTGTACTCAGACAACAAATCAGAAATTTGTGATTTTGATAAAATTTATAATGTTATCAATTATAATTTAGCTAACATATTTATTTTTATTTAAATATAATTCTATATATCTCTATTTCACTTGTTATTTAGTTTTTATTTTGACTTGTTTGTTGGTGTAATGCCCAGAATAGAAAGACCTCAATTTTTAACTAAATTTATTTTTCTTATCTATCTATACTTATCTGTCTGTCTCTTTAAATTTCTCTTTGATGAGTTTAAGTCTTATACTTATGTGCTTCCCAGCAAGTGACTGATGCAATTATATTCCAATTACTCCTAAGCACAAATACAGAGTACATTTGTCAATATTGCTAGGTGTACCTCCAAAAAATATAAACAAAAAAGAAACAAAATTTAAAAACTTAAACAAAACCACTAAACACTATACTATAAATTCTCTCATTACAGTGCTTTCATTTATTGATGGATTACCATGAGATACAGTTACAAGGTTGTTCATTTTTGATTTTCTGTCATACAATGTCCAACATTGTATTGTACATTCAGTGTACATTTACCATCACCATTATCCCCAGTGTTTCTTCCACTTTCCCCCTACCTGCCTTTAAAGCAGGCATTTTACTTCTCTCCTCTATCTTTCTCTCTGCCTCTGTTTTTTCATTTTCCCTTTAGATATTGTTGTTTGCAATATTTTTACTAAAGGAGTATTTTATATATAATATTTATTGTAATATATATCTTCTTTCATCATCTAGTTCTTGTTCAGAATGATCATTTACTTGTTATCATGGCCCCTTCTCTTCTGTAACTACACTTCCCTACTCTTTGGGATTAGCGTCACACAGTCCTTCTGGCCATGTCTATATTATCTTTGAGTATTACTACCATAATATTTATTTTTAGTATCCACAAATTATTATGATCATTTTGTCTATTGCTCTAGTTCTGACTGAATTTTCAAAGCATAATTTTTCCATATCTATTCATATGTAAGCAAATTTTAATACTTCATTTTCTTATTGGCTGCATAGTATTTCATTGTGTAGATGTACCACTGTTTCTTTATCCATTCATTTGTTCTTTAAAGCTTAGCTTATTTGAAGATATTGGCTTTTGTGAATAGTGCTTAAATGAATATGGGAATGCATATATCATTTCTGGGTTTTTTTTTGGTTTTGTTTTTTGGGGGGTCCCTAAATTATATTTCCAGGAGCAATCTTGCAGGGTCATATGGGAGCTCAATTTCCATATTTTGAAGAATGTTCATATTGTTATTTTTTTAAAAAAGGGTTACCAATCTACATTCCCAGAAGTGAAAGATAATTCCTTTCTCTTTGCATCAACACCAGCATTGGTTCTTGGTCTTTTAAATGTGTACCAAAAAAATCCCTGTGATTTAAAATAATATCTCATTGTTGTTTTGATTTGCTTATCTTGCTTCCACTTGTTTAGTCAGTGATATTTTGTTCAGTAAAGATGCCTTTAGTTTCAATACCATGTAGAAGAGTTCTGCCTACATTTTTCTATATGTACTATAGTTTCAGATCCAATAATAAGGTCTTTACTCCATTTTGATTTGACATAAGGATACCTATGACATATTTCAAAGAAATAGATAAAATATTCTGAAATTTATATGGAACAACAAATATACCTGAATTGCTAAAATAATTTTGGGGAAGAAAAAAAATGGGAGAGCTTACTCTCCTCACCTTAAAACTATATGATAAAGTGTGGTAGGAATTAAAATAGCATGGTATTTGGCGCAGAACAGTAAGGCATCTGCCTTATTGGTGCTATTCTAGGATGGACCTCGGTTCTATCCGCTGGCTTCCCAAACGGTCCCACAAGCCAGGAGCTATTTCTGAGTTTATAGCCAGGAATAACCCCTGATCATCACTGGGTGTGCCCTCCCAAAATAACATCATATTGCAATAAAGACCCTAATATTAATGCAATATACTTAAATATCCTCTGAAAAAAATCCACAGGTGTTTAGCCATTGAATCTTTGATAAAGAAGCAAGAAATACGATGTTGAGCAAAAACAAAAAAATAAATAAAATGACTACTTCAACAAGTATTAGAAAAAATTGGTCAACTACATTCCAAATAAATGAGCTAGGGCCCCTTTTGTTATGATATTGATAGACCTTAAAATGACATATAGGTGTAAGGAAACCCAAACACAATCATGTATGTAATCAAGGTGTTTAAATAAAAAAATATGCAGGGCCCGGAGAGATAGCACAGCGGTGTTTGCCTTGCAAGCAGCCGATCCAGGACCAAAGGTGTTTGGTTCGAATCCCGGTGTCCCATATGGTCCCCCGTGCCTGCCAGGAGCTATTTCTGAGCAGACAGCCAGGAGTAACCCCTGAGCACTGCAGGGTGTGGCCCAAAAACCAAAAAAAAAAAAAAAAAAAAAAAAAATGCAAAAAAAATGACATATCTATATGTTTTCCACATATACATCTATAACATATAGCACATACATATGTGAAAACATACATATGCTTAATTTTAATGTCTCAATTAAAAATCTCTGAGTAAATAATAATACTAAAAATCAAATTACTATTACTTTTCAGGTGAATTGGGTAAAAAGGAGGTATACAGATCTTATAAGAACAGTACTTATAGGTGAGGACCTTCACAAAATGTTCAATAATTGTCTTCATCAAAGCAATGAAAGTAATCACTAATGCTATAATATGACAATAAAAATGTTGGTGATACTAAAACCATTTGAAAATAATAAATGTTTAGAAGACAGGATACTTGCATGCTGTTAATCAGAGTTCAATCCCTGACATATCATATGCCTACATTGAATATCCCCCAAAATGATCTCTAAGTACATAACCAAGTTAAGCCTTAAAATTTTCCAGATATAGTCCAAAATATAACCTCCAAAGTAAATAAAATAAAATGATATTTCATAGCAATGCTGTCTGAAACATAATTCCATAAAATGCATATCGCTTCTATAAAAATACTTAAAAACCAGAAAACATTTTTTACACAGAATATGTCCCTGTTAAAGTGTCAAGTAGTTAGTGATGAAATTCTGTTTATTATTAAATTGAGTAGCATATTCAGTAAAATAACTTTAAATATCAAATATATATATATATATATATATATAGAAATTTTCTCTCATAATTAATTTCTGTGTTTGGTGTTTAAAAGGACACATATAGACCTATCTGAAATGATTTTCAGTTTCTGGAAGACTTCTTTTAGTTTATTGTTAATTTATTGAATCTTTTACCCCTTTTCCTCTAAAAAGCTCAATACTTTTAAAATCTGTGATTAAGTTAAAGTGGTGTCTGGAGGGTGCTAAGTCAGTATGATTGATACTCTTTTGTTTTGCTTTGTTTTGTTTTTGGCCACACCCAGAGCAACTGGGGATTAGCTCTGGCTCTGATCTCAGGGATCATTCCTGGCAAGACAGGAGGAAACTTATGGTAAACTGGGGAATGAAACCCAACTGATCATACGAATGCAAGCAGCGTACTAGCTGTACTATTGCTATGGCCTAATCAATGCACTTATAGAGGTAAAAATGAAAACAGATTATACAAGTGATGTATGTACAAATCAAGAAAAACTCAATGTGATGACATAAGGCCTAGAAATTGTTTTCTTCTGACGCCAAATAAAACGGTCTCAGAAAGAAGCAAGCTTTTCGCTCTCACTCAAATTTCTAGACTTAAGGTGTAAGAAAAAGAATGTCTATTGCTTCACTCTATGATCAGTGATATTTTGTTATGGCAACCAAAGGAAAATTATAGCTTTAATTAGTTTTCCTAGGAAGATAGTGCATACATTTCCTTAATTCTTTCATCTGTTATAATATGCTGTCCAACTATTTTAATGTAACAGTGCTGGCACTTATTTTGGAATACCTTCTCCCTTGGAAGCCTCACTTCTTTAAATTATTGGTATTTCTATATCGTTCTGACTTTTTATGAATAGCATTCCAGATTAATAATAAACCTCTTACAATGAGGTCCCAGATATTTGTCAATTCATCTGAAATTATATTCTGTGACATATATTACATGTACAAAAGTTTGAAGGCATTATGTAACATATTCTCAACTTGAACAAGAATTTATTTCTACCAAAATTTACTACTTCAGTTTATACAGCTAAACTGAAATTGAGTTATTAATGGGTGGAGTTTAAATTGTTTTGCTAATGATAATGTCATTTCATCTGTATGTTTTAACCTGTACTCTGTTATGACCAACGATCAATCTTATATGAATGCCTTGCTTAGTTTGAAAGAACTAAGTCTAAGATATCTGTGTGACTCAAATGGAATATAGATTTATGATTCATCTTCATTACTATTAAATTCAGAACAAGTAAACAAGATAAGGGATACTTACTCTTTCTTCATCTATCTATGTTCTTGCTTTATTTACTATTAAGGGTGAGTAGAGTTTAGCTATCCAGTCATTATTTTAAAAATGGCATTTATCAAGAGAACATAATGAAGGAGTAGAAATAACATTGTGTTTTGCTTAACATTGAATCTACACTAGCCCATTAATAGAATTCTGTCAACACGAGTATAGTAGTTTTGGAACAAAAGTAGAAAATGGGCCTAGTCATAGCACAGTGGTAGGGCATTTGCCTTGCACACTGCCACCTCTGGATTTGACCCGAGGTATGTCATATGATTCCCTGAACCTTCCAGATGTGATTTTGAGTGCAGAGCCAAGATGAAACCCATAAACCCTGCTGGATGTTGTCCAAAAATAAAAACAAAAGAAAACCAACCATACAAATAAAAAAACCCAACTAGAAACCCAAAATTTGTAATAAAAAAAACATGCCATTATATTTAATATGGTGAATTTTGTGGTTAAAATTGGATCCTGAATGTAGCACTTGATAATTGTAGCCTCTAGAATTTGTAAACTTTTCTGAGTTTTTGGTTCACTATATATAATGCAATATTATTAATAGTTAATTCCTAATTTGGTTGTGAGTCAGTTGTATTTTGTCTGTTTTCTTGACCATTCCCAGTTTCCTTTTGCACATTTGCAGGATTGGTTTTGCCGATGTCTCATTGTTTTGAGAATAAAATAATTTGTATATATAAGCTTATATACTTTATTCACTCTGTACATAGATGTCTGTTCTAATCTGTTTTTGCCAATGTGTCATGACTTTCATTTGTAATCTGTACTGATCATGATTTTTTCTTTTGCTGAAACTTAATCTCAAGAGCATGCAGTATTGCCAGATAACTTTTATACACAGATTATCAATATGCCAAAAACAAAATTAATGAGGACAAATTATAAAATAAATACTTGTGCTCTTGAGATAAAGCAATAAGGTAAGGCTTAATGATCTCATTTTCCATCAGCATATACAGTTCAATTAGTAAAATCTCTTCATTATATCTGTTATTATATCACTTTTCTCCTGTTTTAATGAACACTCCTAAACATTATATAATTGTAGAATATCAGAACTGTATGTGTATTTAATCAAAAGATTATTTCAAGGTCTTATTACCATAGGAAAGAGACAGTTTCTATAGGAGCTAATATTATTTCAGCTACAAAGAAGCAGTAAAGAAACAAAGGCATGAAAATTTCCTACAAAAACTTTTTTGTTACATAAATAATATTTAATTATTTTAGCTTACTTTGTTTATTACAATAATGCTATAGAATTTCACCTATAATTTCAATTATTTTATGTTTATACTTTTGCTATTTCTAAAGCTTTTTAGATCAAATGGCCTACATTAACTTTATTTTACCCACATTTTCTTCTTCCAAGCATATGGTAAGAAAAATAGCTTTAAAGGAGCCAGAGAGATAGCATGGAGGTAGGGCGTTTGCTTCGCATGCTGAAGAAAGGTGGTTCGAGTCCCAGCATCCCATATGGTCCCCGGAGCCTGCCAGGAGTGATTTCTGAGCGTAGAGCCAGGAGTAACCCTTGAGCGCTGCCGGGTGTGACCCAAAATACAAAAAACAAAAAGAAAAACAAAAGAAAATAGCTTTATTAAAGTGAGCTTACTTAACAGTTATTGTATTTTAACATTAATTTTTGCTATATCTTGTATTATAGTATTTAATTCAACACTTAAGTACTTAAAACAATATGTGAAAATTACATTCAAATATTTTGAAAATCTACTTGACTTACTTAAATGCTTCATAAATTAGAAATTTTCTCACTTAATTAGGTGATGCAAAGAGTTTATATAAAGTTGAAGATTTTTATAATCAGCAAGAAGGGGGAACAAGGTTAGTATAAAATGATAAACACAAGATTGGTTCAGGCAAGTTCACCTTCTTTTAGAAAAATGGGAAATATTGTGATTTCATGAAAATAATTTATTGGTATTGATCACAACCAGGAAATTTCAAGTTTATTGGTTTAAATATCCACTTCTAGGAGAGGCTGAAACAACACTGAAGTTGAAATGGATCTTGGTGAATCTTGGTGTAAAAATACCCTTTGGGTTTGGTAGGGTCTCTGCATTTACTTTCTTTTAAATCACCTCTCTCTCAAAATATCTTCAAATAGGCACATATTCTTTAAAGTATGAGTTCTTTCATTTATTTAATTGTATAGTCCTTGCTTCTTTGTTTTCATAATTTATATCTTGTACATAAGAAAAATGATATTACAAACTGAGAAAAATACTTTGCAAAGGATACTTGTTTAATCCAGAATGAGGATTGTTTCTTTTTACCTCATTGAGTTTCCTATATATTTTCCATGTCTCCTAGAAGTACACATGTTAACTATATGCAAATTAAATTAATTTTATGTTTACAAGACCTTTTTGTTTTGTTTTGTTTTGGTGGGGGCCACACCCGATGACGCTCAGGGGTTACTCCTGGCTATACGCTCAGAAATCGCTCCAGGCTTGGGGGACCATATTGGACCCCGGGATCAAACTGCACTCCGTCCTAGGCTAGCGCCTGCAAGGCCGATACCTTACTGCCCTGTGCCAACGCTTCGGCCCTACAAGACCATTTTAAAATAAAATTATCTAATCTGTGTTACAAAGTTTTGAATCAGGTTGTTTAGATTTCACTTTAAATCCTTTTCTCTTTATTTCATTTTTACCTTTCATGATGCAATATTTAGGTAGAAAGTATTATTAACTTAAATACCACTCTTCTCAGGCCAAATTTGACTATAGGAATCTTAAATCTACGAATACATATATATTATTAAAATTTATATAAATGGGAATAATTTTGCCTTATTTTATATTAGGCCTGGATAATGATGTTTATTCTTTCTAGACAACTGTAATTAGTACTATTAAAAAGCAAAATCTATCCTAACAAACTTGGAGTTCCTTTGGATTTATTAAATGACTTACGGATTAGAATTCAAATATTCTAGAATATTATTCATGAAAATTGACAAACAGACTATTTTGCAGTCCGTAAAAGTGAGCAAGATAATAACCAAAACCAAAACCAAAACATTTCAGGCAATGATAACTATATAAGGACAAAGCAGATTCTCTCACTTTTACAGACCAAGGCATTTCTAGCTGTTTGGTTTCAAATTCCCTTGTCAAAAGGAGGAAATTGCAATTGGGTTAGATGTTCAGATTTGATGGGTTTTAGCATAAATATTTCTTTTAAATCAGTTGTTTCTTGCTTGTTCATATTTTGGGATAAACCCCCAGGATTTGTTTTTGGCTTTATCCTAAGGTCTCATCTCGGAATACTCATGGGACCAAAAGTGGTACGAGGGTTTGCTAAGTGAAAGACAAGCACTTTACCAGTTTTACTGTCTCTCTGATCTTTAGTTGATTCTTTTCACTCTGAATTACTCCTGGCGTGCTCAAGAAAACATAAGGTATCCTGAGAATTAAATTTAGGTCCAATTTTGCCAGGAAAACATTCTACCCACTATACTATATCCCCAGTCCAGTTGATTCTTTGTAAACTATATGATTATCATTTATTTCCCACATTAATATTTTGAATATAAAAATCCCAACATTTTACCTGATTAAAAATATTTTCCATATTTTTATAAAACTTGTTAAATATTTTGCTCATAACATCAATATTTTGCAATTGTTAATTTTGTGTCTATAAATATGTATATATAAATATACTTAACTTCATTTTTTTTATAAGAGCACACTAGAATTTAAGAGGAAAGTGATTTTTAAGTAAGGAAAAGCATGGGCCATCTTTACTTGTCATTGCTATTTATTACTTTTCAAACAGTAGTTTGTACCTTGGGCTATTTCTCAAATAAAATAGATTGTACTCTAATGTATAACAACTGCCTAGGATTCTGCTTTTTGGTTCCTTCCTTCCTCCCTCCCTCCCTCCCTCCCTCCTTCCCTCCCTCCTCCCTCCCTCCCTCCCTCCCTCCCTCGTTCCCTCCCTCCTTTCTTCCTTCCTTCCTCCCTTCCTTCCTTCCTTCCTTCCTTTCTTCCTCCCTCCCTCCCTTCCTTCCTTACTTCCTCCCTCCCTTCCTTCCTCCCTTCCTTCCTTCTCTCCCTCCCTTCCTTCCTTCCTTCCTTCCTTCCTTCCTTCCTTCCTTCCTTCCTTTCTTCCTCCCTCCCTTCCTTCCTTCCTTCCTTCCTCCCTCCCTTCCTTCCTCCCTTCCTTCCTCCCTCCCTTCCTTCTTTCCTTCCTTCCTTCCTTCCTTCCTTCCTTCCTTCCTTCCTTCCTTCCTCCCTCCCTCCCTCCTCCTCCTCCTTCCCTCCCTCCCTCCTTCCCTCCCTTCTCCCTCCCTTCCCTCCCTCCTTCCCCTCCCTTCCTTCCTTCCTTCCTTCCTTCCTTCCTTCCTTCCTTCCTTCCTTCCTTCCTTCCTTCTTTCCTTTTCTTTCTTTCTTTCTTTCTTTCTTTCTTTCTTTCTTTCTTTCTTTCTTTCTTTCTTTCTTTCTTTCTTTCTTTCTTTCTTTCTTTCTTTCTTTCTTTCTTTCTTTCTTTCTTTCTTTCTTTCTTTCTCTTTTTTTCTCTTTCTTCTTTCTTTTTTGCTTTTGGATTTCTTACATCACAATATTTTTGAGACTCAAGTGAAATCCTTAAACATGCTCTATTTAGGGGCTGGAGTGGTGGCTCAAGTAGTAGGGCATTTGCCTTGCACGTGCTAACCTAAGAAGGACTGTGGTTCAACCCCCTGGCATCCCATATGGTCCCCAATCCAGGAGCAATTTCTGAGCACATAGCCAGAAGTAACCTCTGAGTGTCACTGATGTGACCCAAAAAGAAAAAAAAAGTGTTTTATTTAATTGTCCCTATTAATTGCACATAACTAACACATTTGTGTTGAGCTATCAAATTTATTACATACTTGCAAATAAAAGATTCCTTAGAGATTTTTGTAATACGTGCATGTCAATCTATATCATATTTAGTGTAGTCACATAATTATCATGGTAAGTAAAATAAGTCAGAAGGAAAAGGTCAAATACTGGACTTCCTCCTCTTTGTCACAGAGTCAAAATGAGAGAATAAATGATACAGAGGAATAAAATACCTTTGGCATTTGAAAGGAGAACTAATTACAAACAGTAGGGAAATAAAGGAGAGAGAAAAAGACCAAACTAGAGAAGGAGGGAAAGTGGTGGAGAGTAGTAGACATTTTGATGGTGGTACTGGGAGTACTTTCTAAATTTTTATTAAAATACATATATTTATATAAGCATATATAAGCTTATAAATCAGTCACATACTAGTCAAATATTCTACTTTCACTCAGTACTATAAAGACACCTGGACATTGATACATATTTTTCTTTAATTATGTGACCAGTAATAATACAACACACTTTTAAGATTTCATTTTGATAGTTTTTTCTTAAAGTATAAAATTATATAGAAAATTCACAAAATTTTGTCTTTTTTCTTAAAATTATCTCACAAAGTGACTACCCCAATTTAATGAGAATCCAACAGGAAAAAAATATATATTATATTTTAAAAAGTATATATTATAAACAACCTGTGTCAGCAATCAATAATTCACTTTCAGTGAGTTCCACTTTCAAATAACTAACATTTAACCACACATATAATATATAATTATTTTAATTAATCCTTTATTTAAAAAATTGCTGTATTTTTTGGAGGGACCACACCCAGTTATTCTCAGGGTTCAGGCTCTGGGTACCTTATGGGATTCTGAGGATCAAACTGGGTCCTTCCTGGGTCAGCCACATTTAAGGCAAATGCCCTACTATTGTGCTATCACTCTGGCCACTAAAGTTATTTTTGAAACATTTTTTTATCATGTGGTTTTGGCTATATATTGTTTAATTTCATTTTGTATTGACTTCCATTGTGGGACCATACACAGATTCTTAGAGGGTATGTAATGCTCTTTGTTGTGTTGAATCTTTGGCCTTAATAGAAGCCTATTAAGTAAAATGTAACATAATTTTTAAATAATTTACCTAGTATCAAAAGACATGCTTAGTCTTTAGGATAAGTTAAATATTTGCAGGAATATCCCTCAAATACAATTAAACACTAATAAATGGATATATTCTGGCTTAAATTTTACATGAGTGATAGATGCAATACACATATATTGAAGCAATAATGGACATAAATAAAGGACATAGGATTTGATGAGTCTCTTGTATTTTTAGGTGTATCTATAATGGGAGAAAACAGGTTTCAAATTGTTTTTAACCTTAGCTAATCTTACTAAAAGATGTTTTCCATAAGTTATTCACCAATTCATGTAAAATCTATATTTAGAAGTGCAAACCAACAAATTTTATGTACTATATGAGGAAGGAATCAAAATGTATGCTGATGACTGGATTCCAAATTGGCATACTTTATTAGAAATATATTTTCTGGGGGCTGGATATATAGGAAATTTGCTTTGCATGATCCCAACCTGAGAAGGGCCCAGGTTTGCATCTTATATGGTCCCCTGGCCTGCCAGTGGCAATTTCTGCGTGCAGTGCCAGGAATAATCCCTGAGAGCTGCTGGGTATGGCTCAAAAGCCAAAATATATTTTTTTTCTGTAAGTTTTTACTAATATACATAGCAATGTTTAAAACTTCCCTTTCCAAGTGCTTGCTGCTAGCAAATAAAAACAAATTACAATTGTTCTTTTTTTATATTCTTCACTATATTGTACATTTATTAGTTTTATTTTTTTTACAAAATAATTTTACCTAGCAATATATTTGCTCCTTTATTTTAAATTTATCTATTTTCCTTCTTTTTTGTTTTGGAGCCATATCCGGTGGTGCTCAGGGGTTACTTCTGGGCTCTGTACTCAGAAATCACTCTTGGTAAGCTCAGGGAATTTGGGGATCACACACCAGTTTGTTCTGGATCAGCAGCATGAAAGACAAACTCCATACAGCTGTGCTATTGCTCTGGCCTAGTATTTTCTTTTCTTAATATGTTCTGATCATTCTATGCTGTAAATAAGTGCTCATGGGTATTCTTTTTATGTTTTAAAGCCAGTAAGAAATACTGAAAAGGGCTGGGGCTATAACACAGAGGTTAAGGCTCTGGCACTTCCATAATATGCTGCAGATTGAGGTTCAATCCCTGGCACCATATGTAGTTCTCACACATTACAAGTAGTGTTCATGATCCCAGAGAAAAGAGTAATTACGCCTCACCACAACAAAGTCTGGCCCCCCAAAATGAGTAAACAAAATAAGCCCTCAATAGTTAATATCAAGTAACTGTAGTAAATACCACCTATCTACTTAAAGAAATTCTATTTAGTCCAATGAATCACTTTCAAAGTTTTGTTTTTATCATGAATGGGTACAGAATTTGACACAGTTCTTTAGTATTGATTTTACAGTAGTATAATATTTCTCCTATGATTAAGATAATCAGTCATATTAATTTATAAACATTAAAGACTTAATTACTGAAACAATGTATTTTTGTACATGTGTATTATTATTATTATGTATACATTATGATATATTTTATAATATTTGCTTAGAACTTAGTGTTTATGTGATTAGACAATAGTTTTTCCTTCCTGCCATATCCTTTTTAGATAATAATTTCAAAATCATGCCAAACTCTTATCTTTTTAGAACTCTGAAAGTTATTTGAATAAAGACATGGGTGCATATTATAGAATGCTCAAGGCTTATAATCTTGGCTTTAAAAGAGAGAGAGAGGGAAAAAGAAAAAGAGAGAGAGAGAGAGACCAAGAGAAAAGAGAAGAATTGGCAGACTGAATCCAGCAATGCATGTAGCAAATGCATCTGTAACAATACAATTATTATAACAATGGCAAGTTCATTCCAGGGTGGCAAGAGGGTTCAACATTAACAAATCAATAGCTTTTCTTTTCTTAAAACCAATCTTCTTCAGAGAATATCATTTTTCTATGAGACCTCTCTACTGAAGTTAACCATACTTCTGTGGCATCTTCAGTGAAGGAATCTACTGGCATCTGTAACCTTCTGGTCTATTAACTTTCAGAGAAATTCTTCTCAGTATCTTCCACAAAATTGTTCTCTTTGAGTCTCAAGCTGTAGTTATACTACCCTCTGCTGGTTTCATTATCATAAGTAGATGGCTTCATTCACCTATTAGAGCCAAGCTATTGTATTATAGTCCTCTTTTCTCTGTCTCTATTTCCTTCTGAAATCACTTAATATTACTCAATGTTCACAAAAAGGAACTATAACTATTCTTATTTTCATGACTCTTTAAACACATCTACTCTCATGAGCATCAGTGTTTACTTGTCTTCTAATAACCTAGTCCCACTTTGGTCATGTTGCTCTAAGTTTCTCACATTCTTAGATCATATTTCAATTTACTGTTCTCAATGCAACCTCCTATTTTTGTACTGAAAATTTCCTCTTTAATCCAGTTTGTTTTCCTTATTTTTTAAGGTTGGCTTCATATAAGAAAATGTTGGAGAAAGCCTTGAATTGGATCACACATCCTCAACCATCTTCTAAGTGTTTCTCAGAAGAAATTTGCTACATTTGGATATTTATTTTTCGTCACTGGTTGTTTAATTCTTCAAAGCTTTATTTAAATGCCACATATTATGATGTGCCCTCTCACTTTTAGCTACTTTGCTTGGAATCAAACAATATCAGATTAAAACATTGATCAATTTCCTATATCCAGACCCTCTTCTGTAGTCACAATTACCCTTTATTGACTCTGCCTTTGTGATTTGTAAATATCCTGCATATGTGTCCTATTTTCTTAGGGAACATATTCTATAAATCATCCCTTTCCTTCACTATTAATTTAACTTTATTGTTTATTAATTACTGTGCACTAATACTGCACTAGTTATTCTGACACTTTATGAACAGAATAAACAAAGCAATTTGATTTTTAATGTAGATACATTATAGTTGGCAGTGGACAGAAAATGAAAACTAATATACTAGTAATAGTAAAATATTAGAAGCTAGTGAGTTAGAATAAAGGAAAATATATAGAGGTAAATGATATCTATGATATCTATATCATTAGATTGCAGTATTAACTAGAATATTATGATTGACTCTACTATCCTCTTAGTACCCAAACAAGACATTTTAGTTTCCTCATTGAAAAATAATTATGTGATATCTAGTGTTTCTTCTACTTTTATAATTTTTGAACTCCATGTAAGTCTTAAATAATTTTAAGCCATAAAAATGACATTATTTCTAGGGCAATACTAAACACATCATATCAATACCATAGTTTTTATAATATTTCTTATTTTACAAATAATTTCTGGTGGAAGGAATAAACATTTAGCAAGATATATCTAAGAGAAAAATGTACTTTTCAAAACTAAAACACAAGAGAATAGTAATGAAGGACTTATAATTAATCTAACTTTGTTGTATATAATTTTTTGCCTTAACCTTGTTCTGAAAATCTAACCCTAAATGCACTTATCATTCTAGAAATCATTAATATATCCTATGTCTTGAAACATTTTGATATCATATAATTTATCTTCTAAACATTTTTATATCATATAATTTATCTTCCAAAGTAGAAGCACCTTTTCTTTTCTTGCTATATCTCAATATCTTAATTGCAATGACCTATAATAAGTTGTGTGTTATCATTCTATTTATTTCATTTCCTTTTTTTGTTTGTTTGCTTGCAATGGTGCTGATATGTCACAGAATTCTGATTGCAACTCCTTCCGTAATTGATGGGAACAAATTCTTCTGGGATGTATTAATAGAACTGCAGGCAGAGAGGCAAACACTGAATGGAAAGTAAATGGGTTCAGGAGCTCTAGAGACATTGATGTTGCTTTAGGCAGGGAGGAAGGCAGCCACTAATAACTACAGCAAAACAGTGGGACGAAAGCCTGCACTGGGTTTGTTTCCCAAATCATTACATATACATCACATGCAGTTGGCAGTTGAAATCAAACGTTGCTTTCACAAACCAATTAGCCTTCAGTGTGCCACTAACTAGTGCGTATGTGGTTGCTACTTATAAGTGATTAGTTGGCCTTTCATTGTAAGCACCCATGTTAAGATCATAATTTTTTCTAGGATTTTGTAGGCAAAATACTCCTTTTCTTTCTCTCAATTTTAAATACCTCTTTTAAAAGCCAGACTTTACTTAATTTGAAAATATAAGAGAACATCTTTACATTTGTTTCTATTTAAGTAGTTCAAAATCAGACCACAGAATCTTAGTTCTGTTTTCAAATACAACTTTGCTCATGAGGAACATGTTCTGAACTTGTCCAAAGAAATTATAAGGATTTGGATAACAAATATAACATCATTCAATATAATACTAGATACTATAGACTTAATATAACACATGGGACTTGAGCGTTTTTAGTCTTATAAATAGTGCCTTAAAACATAAACATAGAATACTCCTACCAATATTACATTTACCATTGGTATAAGAGAAATACTCCATAAGAACTAAAAGAGGAATCTATAACTTTTTATTTTGAGTGAGAGTTGGTAAAATGTAATATTTATAAGCAGAAACAGTAATTATGAAGAAGAAAATCTGAATGCCTGTGGTAGTTTTTGGAAGGACTGCTGAGTTGTTGTGGAAGCTCTAACCCATTTATACCAATTCTCTGATAACTTTTATGAATATTTTTAAAATGTGCAAAGCTGCACTTCATTTGCTTGGGAATTATATTAGCCTCAAAATACAGAAAGGACAAATCATACATAGTTTTCATGTAGTATTTCACATATAAACACATATATCCAGAAATAAACATTTCATGCATTTACCTTTATAAATTTGATTTTAATAAATAACAAAAAGAATGTCATGTGCTTTAATTCATGCACTCTACATTATGGAACTTTCAATAAATTTGTGACTTTTAAAACTGCAAATTGTTTATATAATCATAATTTTGATATAATAATGACATCAGTTATTGCCTCTACTTAAACAACATTTTTAAAGGTATTATACTCCTAAATATTTGTTTTGAACTTTTTAAGCAAACATGTTTGTTTATAAGTAAATAGGTATGAGATCAACTTACAAGTCCAACAGGGAAGAAGTTAATGATCCTATCACTATATGGTTTCTTCCTAGTGAACCACAAATCTCACTAAATATAAAAAAAAAACTACTGGATCTGAGTGGATTGTAGCATTGTTGGAAATATATAAGGGGTAGTACATATTTGTATCAAACTTTAACAGGTCATAAAAATATAATTATAATAAAAACATCTGAATTTGTGAACAAATATAAACCAAACACTGTCTACTAAAAAGAATCTATCTGATTTATTTTGTTTGTTTAATTGGTTTATTTAAAGACCATATATTACATATTTGCCTATAATACATTAATTCCAAGACTTATTCTGACTTTTTCCAATGTTAAATTTCCTCCACCATTATCCCTGGATTCTCATCATTCCCCTTAACAGGCATGAAATAATGAATTTTACATTGTTTACAGGTTAAGTCAAATAAAATTGTAAAACAATGAAAGTATAGCAATAACAAAATTTATGAATATTAAGTATCTTACAATTATGTCGTTAAGTCATTGTCAGAAGGTTTCTTAAGTGACTTTTGCTTGTTGATTTTCTGTTAATTTTTTCTGTTTAGTTTCTGAACATTAGGTGACTTTGAATTCATGTTACCATCTAAAATGTTGTGCTCCTACTGGGATGACAGTATTGAAAAATATAAAGTTGTCAGGCTACTGCTACTGCATATTCAACCCCATGGTCTGGGAATTCCAAGCTCTTTGGTTCATATTATGGTTTTTGTGGAGTGTAGTTTGGCTGCCAGATATAAAAGAAGATATAAAAATGGTGATATAAAAGAAGGTGAGAGGAGGATGTCACCTCATTCCAGAAATGTCATGGTGATGTTAGCTCAAATATCTGATTACCTAGAGCTTTTTTTCGGTTTGAAGTCTGCAGAGAACAGAGGTTAAGTGAAGCAGGGCTTTTGGTAAAGCAGTAGTTGTGGGTGTTGGAAGCAGTTGTCAAGGCTTCTACAGGGTGGATAACTGACCTGCCCTCTTCTCTCAAAATTTCTATTTTCAACTGCATGGACAATGTACCGTGTTTTTTCACAGCTCAGTTTACATCTCTTTTGAGAATAAAGTGAATCTATAGAGCTGGACAAATGAATTCATAGCAATCTGATTTCTTTTTTACTTCTTTTTTCTTTCTGCTAATTATTTCTTAGACATCTTCTATTTTTAATTTTTATTGTGAACAAAATGTATTACAGATCTTTCACAGTAATATTTAAGGTACATAGTGACAATAAATCAGTGGCACTCCCACCACCAGTGCTGTCCTCCCTCTACCCCTATTTCCAGAATATCTCTCTCATTTGTATCCTGGGTTGCTATTGTAACTGGTCCCCTCTGTGTATAGTGTACTGTAGATTGGGTATCAATTCTGTTGTCGTTGATTTTAGGTTTGGTGTTTAAGTCTGATCAATTTTTATTTCTATTCAATGTTCATACGACTGTTTGATCCTTGTACCATCAATTTATTTTCCCTCTCATTTTATGAGATGATTCATGTTATGTGGTTCTGTTTAAAAAAAAAAAGAAAAGAAAAAGGAAAAAAAAAGCTTGGGAGGAGTCATCTAGAAGTTATAAATATCAGTTTAAAAGAAGAAAAAACATGCAAAATTGAAACAAAACAAACAAAAAAACAAAGCCAGCAAACCCCCCCCCCCCCCACACACACACACAAAGGAAGGAGGTGTGGCAAGGTTTTGTGCTTTTCTTCTTTTTTTTTTTTTTTTTTTTTACATAGGCTAAGTATTGGAGAAATTAGAAAGGAAATTCCCTTGGCCTTAGAGAGAGAGTCAGGGTTTCTACACCCTTGAATTATACTGTCATGGGAACAACTACAGGCTACTTACATGCTCATTTTCTTTTTTTTTCTTTTTTTTTTTTTTTTGGTTTTTGGGCCACACCCGTTTGACGCTCAGGGGTTACTCCTGGCTATGTGCTCAGAAATCGCCCCTGGCTTGGGGGAACCATATGGGACGCCGGGGGATCCAACCGCTGTCCGTTCCTTGGCTAGCACTTGTAAGGCAGTCACCTTACCTCCAGCGCCACCGCCCGGCCCCTTACATGCTCATTTTCACACCCCAAGATCTTTTTATATACCTTCCTTTAAAAAATAAATGAAAAGTGTATAGAACATGGGCAAATAAACTAAAAATATCTTAAGCACATTGCTTTTTGTGAAGCACTTTGTAAGTATTTTTATCTGCAAAAATGACTAAGAAAAGAAGAGTGATTGTTGTACCATATGGAATGATTAGGTATAATCATTAAGTAACACTGAGCATTCCTCATGTCAACTTTAAGTTTTTGCAATAACTACAACATAACCTATTATTTATGATTAAAATCTTAAAGCATCACCAACTATCATTTTTTAGTGTTTATAGAATGATCCTAATGAAAAAAAATTGTTTAATAAGATTATAGGAGAATGAAAATAGACACGAAATAATAATACCAGTTATTAGTTTTATATTATGAGAATTGTATAAGGTACTAATTTATGTACAATGGGTTCATTAAATACTTACGATCACATTTTATTATTTTTATCTACATTTTGTTTTTGTTTTTGTTTTGTTTTTGGGCCATGTCCAGTGACACTCAGGCATTACTCCTGAGTATCCTGAGTATACTGAGCTATGTGCTCAGAAATCGCTCCTGGGTTGGGGGACCATGTGAAATGCCAGAGAATCCAAATGTGGTCTGTCCTGCGTCAGCTGCGTCACTATCTGCGCTGTTTCGCTGGCCCTAGATCACATTTTAAACTAACATATCTTTATAAAATGATATTTAAAATGTTATAGAGATGCTGGAGAAATAGTATTGTGGATAAGGTATTGGCTTTGCCTTCAGTCAACCCATATACAATCTGTGGCATCCATATTATCCCGAGCACATCAGAAGAATTTCTGGTGTATTTATCTAGAGATAATTCCTGAACATATGTATGTCCCCAAACCAAAACCAAAAATAAATAAATAAATAACCCAGAAAAAATATCTGAAAGAATTCATTTAGGCTATAAATCTTCGTGGTGATATAATGGTTTTAAAAGAACAAAGCACTCAAGGATATTTTTTCCTGGCCATAAAAATCTGTATACAGTTTTAAACAATCAATATTGGCCTGTATATTATTATCTGTCTTTTGCATTTAAATTAAAAATAATTACAGTTGACAGAATGCTTTATTGACATCCTTCAGGTTGGAAGATAGAGAATTATGTTCACAAAGCACATATCTTCTTTATCTAAACTGTCATAACCTTTTAATGTTTGTAGAAAGACAATGCTTATAAATATTATTTGTCCAACTGAAAACATTTTTTTTTTTGGTTTGATATTTGGGCAATACTTGTGACTCACAGGGGTTACTCCTGGCTATGCACTCAGAAATTGCTCCTGGCTTAGGGGATCATATGGGATTCCATGTATCGAACCAGGTCGGTCCTGGATCTGCCTCATGCAAGGCAAATGCCCCACCATTGCCCTATTGCTCTGGCCCCCAACTGAAAGGTAATTAAGTTTTAAAGTAATTAAGTTCTAACAAAAGTTTATGTTTGATATCTGTTATTTGCATGTTTGTTTTGTTTAGGCTTGGGGCCATCCTCAGCAATATTCAGAGATTACACCTATCTATGCACTTAGCAATCACTCATGGCATGCTCAAGAGACCATTGGAGATGTCAGAGACTAACTGGGTCTGCTGCATGCATGGCAAGAGACCTACCTGCTATATAATCTCTCCAGCCCCAATTTCTTAACAAGACTTTTATTATATATGCTAGTGAAAACAAATTTGTTATGTATACATTTTTAAAATTATAAGCATACATTGGAAGTTTTTAAAACCTTACTTCCAATAAAATCATTTTTAATATTTTTGACTAAAGTAAATGTATTTTATGTAAACATTAATTAATTTTAAACACGCAAGTTGACAGGTATTCCAAAATTTGAAAACTGAATGCTTAAGATAATGCACCTGGAATATAAAATATCAATATGCATTTATAATATTCCATACTATCTAGCTATTTTATTTGATATGTGGAAAGATTATCAATATGAACCTAATGAAAAAAATTAAGGAATTTATTTATTTATTTTTATTTTGTTTTTTGGGTAACACCCGGCAGTGCTAAGAGGTTACTCCTGGCTATACGCTCAGAAATCGCCCCTGACAGGCTCGGGGGACCATATGGGATGCCAGGATTCAAACCACTGTCCTTCTCCATGCAAGGTAAATGCCTTACCTCCATGCTATCTCTCCAGCCCCTTAAGGAATTTATTCTAATAAAGCAAGAGCTGAGGAAATACTATTTGTGACTGTAGCATATTTATTAGCATGCTTTCACCACTCTGTGTTCTAATTGATATTTGATTAATATTTATTTTAGCTGAAAAAAAAACTGCAGATAAACAGAAGCTCATTTCCCTAGGTAGATAAATAAGCCACTAGAAAAGAAAATTATTTGAACATCTTATGTGTTTTGGGAAACTTAATCATGAGGAATTGATGGTGGTATTTGGTTCTGTTCTCATGCTATTTCTCCTTTCCATGGATACCAAATTATATCAAAGCTATTCATAGGAAAAATAACATTATTTTTAAGGCCTCAAATTATTTTATACTTTTAATTTTTTATATATTTTATTTAAACACCTTGATTAATACATGATTGTGTTTGGGTTTCAGTCATGTAAAGAACACCACCCATCACCAATGCAACATTTCCATCACCAATATCCCAAATCTCCCTCCTCTCCACCCAACCCTTGGCTGTACTCTAGACAGGCTTTCTATTTCCCTCATACATTCTGATTATTAGGAGAGTTCAAAATGTAGTTATTTCTCTAACTAAACTCATCCATGTTTGTGGTGAGCTTCATGAGGTGAGCTGTAACTTAAAGATTCGTTTAATTTTCTGTCAGATGATAAAAGTGAAACTGGCTATAATTTAAAGTTATCAGAAATGTTGGAATACTTGTCTTTTACATTGATATTTTGCTAAATTTTTTAAAAAACTAATCATTTTGTATATTACCATATATTAACCTTAGGATAAACAGTTTTAAAATAATTTTCACTATAAATTAATTAAAAAATAAAACGTAAGCAAAATTAAAGAAAAATCTTGCACTCAATTAAAATTGTGACAAACTTCACTTAAAATGTACAAAACTTAAAGAATCAAAGAGAACTTGAAGGTAAGGAAATAAAAATGTGTTCTAGATTCCAAAGGGAAAATAACCACTAGAGAGCACTACTGCTCTTTCTCAAACTAGTCAGTAGCTATGATAAATACTGAAGATTTAAAATCTAGGTATTTAAGGTGGTACATTTGGATTGTGATGTGAAATGCCCTGAAAATAAAACATATTAAAGTTAATATTTTTATCAGACTATTGTAAAACTCGGAGCACTTATATTGACATGTTCATCAAACTAATTTTGCTATTCTTTGACATGTATATTGAGGAAAAAAAAAAACAACGAAAACATATTCATGGTGCTCCAGTGTACCATTGCTCATGTAAGTCTGTGACATATATATTGTGAAGATTAGTAATACAACCTAAGATAATAATGATAGTAACAACTTCGCTATATAGACTAGCTTTGCTTTCCTTTGAAGTGATGATTTATAACATAGAACACTTACACATAAATAATATTTATTCACAACACTATATGTACTTATGTTTACCCTTCAAAAGGAGAGAAAGACAAGAAGTGTAGACACCAATATAAAAGGGAAAACATTAAAGTACAAAATGTTATTGCTTGTATATACCACATAAGACATTGACTCTGTGTATCAGGTATACATGTGAGGAGAAAAATAGAAATAAAGAAGCATATCTTTTTACAAAATTAAAAATAAAGATCCAAGCTAATAATGGATTATATCTAAAATTATTACTTATGATAAAGGTTAATTATTATGTTAAATTGATAAAAATCATGGTACTCAATAAGAAAATCATTAAACTACTTACCATGCTTACTATGACATCCAAGGAACAAGTTGTTAATCTAGAAACATAGTATTTATTTTCTCAAATATTAAAATAGAGTTGAAAAAGTATACTATATATGTCACAATTTCCTGCTAATATAATTTTATGTAAAAAATGTGCAGTGTTGTATGTTCAAAATTTAGAAACCCATGTGAGTTTGAGTGAAGTAAACGAGGGCAGGAAAGTAGAATTTGGGTCTTTATATCTGAGAAATATTCACATATGTCCCAAGATGTTACAGGAAAACTAGGACTCAGTGACCTAAATGATTCAGGTATTTATTCCTGTCTGTCAATACAAAACTCTGTTTTTTGTTGGTGAGTAGGGTTAGGAACAAACAGGTGAAAAAGTCTAGAAAAAATAAATAGTATTCTTCCAGAATATACTTGACTTTAAGTTCCAGGTGGAAATATTTTAATCTGAAAAGAAATTTTTCTTTCTAGAAAAATTTTCTTTTCTAGAAATATTTCTAGAACATGATCAAAACTTAGAAAAAGTGAACATGATCAAAATTTAGAAAAATTAACATGTTTGCTATATTTAGAAAGAGTCAATATGAGAAAAAATTTTAGTATGGTAAGACTTTTTTTTTATAATGGAACACACTTTAAATAGAATAAACCTTAATTAGGACAGTGGCAGTGGGCATGCAAGAGAATGAGATGAAACAAAAGTCATGTGGCAATAGGAAACTGTATGGCTTTTTGGGAATTACACTTGAAAGTCTCAAAAGGCAAAGAAGATCAGAAGTAGTCACAAAAATGAAAGTCCATTGGACATGAAACAAAAGGCAAAGAAAGTGGATTTGTTCCTAGGAGAAAAGACAGAAACCCTTTCAGTTTTAGATATGTTAAAAATGTCTTTCATTGAATATAATAATTCTCCTCAGAGATGCCCAGCAAATCTTCAGAAAGGAGTTCCATTGTCCATACAGATTTAATAGTTATATTGAGAATTGCTACCATGGCCAGAGGAGGGGGCACATTTCTGAGTGAGAGGAGAAGAAGCTTAACAACTAAAATATAAGCTAATTCACACTTACCTGTTAGAGAAAGAAGAGTCACTATTAAGAAACTCAAACCTGATTATCTTGGATGTGCATAGAAGAGAGAAAATAATTAACTAGAGCTATAGAATCAGAGTCCTTAATATAAAAAGTGAAAGGAGGCTAAGGGAATGAGGAGGAACATAAGAGTTAAGCCATTAAGAACAGGTCAATAGCATATGGAGAAGTGCCTTTTCATTAAGGCATTTGGAATAAAGAAAGGCATTGATGAGTTTAAAGCAAAATGGTGGGAATTTTGGACAGATGAGGAGGTTCTTCTTTTTTATGACTGAGGCCCAACTGCAATATGTTTGTAATTTTGAAATTATTCTTAATAAATTAATCATTTAAAAATTAAAGAAAATATATAGCAGAGAGGAAAGAGGTGATAGGAGGTGGCTCAGTGACTTAAAGGTCAGGAGTTTAAGCCTTCATGTTGCCATGAATGTCAAGTACAAGCATGGCAGCTTTCCCATCTGTATGTACTGCACCACACACACTTTGGTCACATAGAAGTAGAGCACTATTATTAAGGTGTTTAGTCCCTGCTAGGGTGACAACCATAAAGATGAATAAATACTGTGACCACGAGTGTACCCAAATGAGCACAACTGCGAATGGCAAACCCTGGTGAACAATGTTTTTAAGCACCAATATTAAGAAAGTGATTCCCAGGGAGCAGATAGTTAAGAACTAAAACTCCAGGAGAGCATCTTCTAGCAAGCCCCACAGTCGAATATGTGAGCAACACAGCAACAGGGGGAAAGGAAGGAATTGAGGTAGAAGGGAGAGGAGCAGAGATAGAAGCTGTGATCAATCATTAAGTATACAGTTTACAGATAAGTAATTAAAGTCAAATAGGAAGTGAGTCAAAGGATTCATGACTAAATGTAATTATTATAATTATAACCCTAAGAAATATTTTTGTTATTTGTGTTATAAGACTTAGAGAAACTTATTGCATGCTAGTAGTGGAGAGAGAGAGAACTTAAAGAGTCAAAATTAAAAAAATAAAAAAATGTGTTAGAGGAGATAAAGAGGGAAACAGAAACAGACTGAAATTATAAGCTTGCAAAGCTGTCATGATGTAACTTTTGTTTGTTAAACCTGAAGAAATGTGCTGAAATTTGAATTTAGATGAATATATTCTTAGCTCTCTGTCAAAGTTTCTTTGAAAGTATGCATGTGGCTAGATAATACAAACAAGGATTTTTCCGTTATCTTAGTGTTTTAGGAGTTGAGATATTTCTAGAAGTTCTGGGTTGATGAAGGTAACTTTGCCTGATAATGTTCTTAGTATTCAGAGATGAAGAAAAATCCTGATTTGAATGTGAAATGACAGTTTGCATTGATTTGTTTTTTTGTATGGTACTTATTTAAATAAAATACCAAATGAAAGCAAACTGGTCTAGTAATCCTGAAAAGATTTGTGAGACTAATGCATATTAAGGAACATTCTCAACCAACTCATTCACCATTTTAGCCCTTATAGGCTACTATTTTAAGAAGACATTTCCATTGTTAGAAGTCAGACATTAAGTCTAAAGTATTATAGAATTCACATTATAGAATTCACATTATAGAATATAGCATACTATAATTCACATTAAGAAGTGCAAACTGTTGGCTGTATCTAATCACAACTGGGGAGAAATAGTTGGTGTGGTTTCCTGCCTGTCATATATTCTCATTCTTGATGTGAATCCACTCAGACCCACTGACCTTGCTCTGCACTTTGCTTTCTTGAAAGTTCTGATTCTAACTGCCTCCTCCTTCTTTCACTCATCCAGCAATTTTTTCTAGGAACTCCTTACCTGTGGATTTTTGATGTCCCAGCTGCCTTTCTAGTTGATTGACTACCATGCTCTGACCTCTTGTACCTAAATTGTTGATCAAATATCGCTTACTTCAGTGCCAAATTACCTTTTCTAACTGAGTGAAGGATATGTTCAGATTGTACAATCTAACCATTTGAACTCCGATAATCATCTCCAAGATCTGCTTGGCTTTTTGAAGTCCTGATTTATAATTTTTTTCTTCAAATATAAGCTCTCTTTCTCAAATTGTGCATATCAGCAATGAAAGATGTTGTCGTATTTTGTAAATCTGTGTGATAGAAGCAATAATAATAGTTTTGAACAGGAAGTAAGAGTAAAGATAGTGAGGCTTGTTATGATATATGTACTACCTTGTGAAATTTCTGTTGGGTGTTTACAAGGTTAAAGATCTATTTTTGGCTGTTTCACTATAAAGAGAATAAAATAGTCACCTGCTCACCTTAGAATGTAGTATAAAGTATTAACTATTTTTCCCTAAGTAAAACTTAATGAAAATGTTAGCCTTGAGGTCAGATTTTAAGATGTAGATATGTACTATAATAATGTATTTTTGGTTTTGGTTTTTTTTTTTGGGGGGGTCACACCTGGCAGTGCTCAGGGGTTCCTCCTGGCTCTATGCTCAGAAATCGCTCCTGGCAGGCTCGGGAACCATATGAGATGCCGGGATTCGAACCACCGACCTTCTGCACCAAGGCAAACGCCTTACCTCCATGCTTTTTCTCCAGCCCCAATAATGTATATTTATAGAGTTAAAATTACATAAAATCTGGGGCTGGAGCAATAGTACAAAGAGTAAGTTGCTTGCCTTACTCAGGGATAACAGGGTCCAATTAAGAGTATACCCCTTGGTTCTCAAACCTCTTCAGGAGTGATCCCTGAGTGAAGAACCAGGAGTAAGTCCTGATTATCACTGTGTATGAACTACAACAACAACAACAACAACAACAACAACAACAACAAAATAACAAAAAACTATAATGTAAATCTCTTAAAATAACCCCATTATTTTAATTTTAGACACTGGTGGTCTGAATTACATATATCATAAACATGGATATTTTACCATAATGAGTTAATAATAGAAAAAAATACTAGCAATGTTTTTTATAAAATAATTACCATTATATACTATTTTTTAGAATGGTGACTATTCTTGGTCTTGCCTGAATTTCCCATGGAATTGCTTCCTAAATTTTTCTTATGACACATCATACATAAGAAAAAATTCTAGTGAATATACTTCCAAAAAATGTAAGAAACTTTTTAGAGGCTCCTCAGTCACAATTACTAATTATTTTGAGGACAATAGAGATTATTTTTGTCTACTAAATTATTTCCATGGATTAGAAGTTGCTTGGAATCATACTCTACCCAGTTTGCAAAAGTGGATTATGAAGATCAGTCATCTGTCTCCTTTTTCAGCCTCACACTAAAACTACAAATATTTTCAATCTCTTCCATCTTTTTTTAATCTATCCTTACTATAGTTCTAGTAATGTTGCAATTTCCCAGAAATATTAAATAAATCTTCTTGATTCTAGGACATTTTATTTGTTCTCTTTAGATTGATCACATTCACCTCTCTGCATTGAACACCTTTGCAGCAACTACTAGCAATATTAAAGATTCCAATTTATAAAACTCATTATATAGATTACACCAGAATTCTTTCTTGATACTACAAGTGAATATCCACATTACCTTGGTGCAGAAGACATACTACATGTAATATTTGTATCATAATTGTAATTCTGACTCTGTTTCATAATAATAGGGCAAGGTGTATTTGTTATTATGTCTAAGAAATTCAATTTAATCTTCAATGTATTGTTGACATTTAAATGGATATTAGTTTGGAGCTGGAACTATACTACAGCAGGTAGGGCATTTGCCTTGTACACAGTAATCTGGGGTCAGTCCCTAGCATTCCATTTGTTTCTTTGAAACTGCCAGAAGTGATATCTAAGTGTAGAGCTATGGAATAGTCTTAAAGACCACTAGGCTGTGGCCCCAAAAAGCAACAAAAAAGTAAGTTAAACACTAAAATATTAATTTACATTCATTAATGACCTGAATATATATGTTTGGAGGGCTGGGAATATATGTCAATGGGCTAAACAAACTGAAGTTCATGAAGGTCAGCAATAAATTTCTGACATTATCTTGAACAACCATTAAGCACTCAACCAGGTTTGCTGATTAGTAATAAAATATAAGATAGTTAAAAATATCAGCCAAAGAAATTGCTCAAGTAATAAAATATAGTCTATCCAGGTATAAACTCTGAATTAAATTCCCTATGTGATGTGGCCCACATAGCCCAGGTAACCCATCTGTCATTACCAGGCTTACACTATAAGGCAAACTTTTCCAGGTGGCTCCTGCCAAATATATTTGGAAAAAAGGAAGAGTTGTTTAGATGTGGAAAAGGGGAAACACTAGTATTATATTGGTGAAAATATATTTGTAGTAATGCATCTGCTAATGAAAAGATATGGATATTTTTTTAAAAATGGAAATTTATATAATCCAGCAATAACATACCCAGGAATTAATCTAAATATTGAAAATACTAACTTAACTTGAAAGTATATTTTCTCCTCTACATTCATATCTGCATTATTCATAATAGCAAAGTATTGACTCAAACTAGTTGTCAATCAACAAATGACTGCATAGAGATTCTATGGTTTTTATACTCGATGAAGTACTACTCTGCCATTAAAAAAAAGTGAAATGATGCTTTGGTGGACAAAATGAATAAAACCTGAAAAATTATACCAAGTGAGAGAAGTAAGAAAGTGAAAGATAATTCCAAGTTTAACTTATTTATGAAATATAAATTACTAAATAAACAAACTGAAGAGTAGCTACAAAATTAACTCCTAGCCTAAGTAAAAATTAGGGTAGCTAATAAATAAAAAGGAGAAGTCCTTCTAGTTATATATGGCTGTAAAACTTTGGAGGCAGGTGTAATGACAATCACATACCTATAAGGTATGAAACTAAATTCAATTAATTTTATAATATTGCACATAAATGACCAATGAAAAAGGAAAAATTAGCTAAAATGCAAGTTAATTAAACTAGCAAGTACTTAGATGTGACTTTAAACTTGCTCTACCTTCTCTTATTTTTGTTACTTGTTTATCATAGCAACAGATAAGTGATAAACACTGATTAAAATATTAACATACTAAACTTTTTTCTCTTTTAGGATCTTATGTAAGAATGACTCATTGGGGCACAGTGGTAGGATGTTTGTTTTTCTTGCACGTGGTGAACTTGGTTTTGATTACTGGCATCCCATATGCCCCCCCCCCAAGCCTGCCAGGAGAGATTTCTGAGTGTAGAGCCAGAAGTAACCTTTGAGCACTGCCAGTGTGGCCCCAAAACAAAATAAAAAGAGATAGTATACTCATACTAAATATTTCTTTAAATTAAATTACATCTAGTGGTCATATCTTAAAAACTCAAGATTTTACTGTTGAAAAAAACATAACAGTGTTTTAGAAATTTTTAGTGGTAATACTATGAAAAATCTTGTACAGAAACCTAGGAAAGTAGACTTATTTTTATAAAATTAATATATAAAGAGAATTATGAAGGGACATTATTTTCCTCCCACAAATAATTATTGTAATATAACCAATAAGATATATATGATGGAGTAAATGCTATATTTATAGTTATAGTTTATAGTTATTTATAGGTAGTCATTTATAGTTATCACCTCACCTAAAGAAGATTTCATAGAGCAGAGTCAAGGAAAGTGGTTGACTGATGTCTTCTGGACTCATACTACCATTTACTATTATAGGAACCAAACCAAGGACTAAAAATAAATGAGAAAGTGGGAAGAAAGGATTACTTAAACTCAATTTAACATTTGACATATATTCCTTGCTCGAAGGTATAATTACACTTTAGAATTGTCTCATATGCATTCATATGCCTTCCACCTGTATAAAATCTGAAATCCTGCTCTCCTTTGATATATCATTTTCACATATACATATATATATTCAACATATATACATACATACATTCATACATATATATATATAAACATAGCACAATGTCAAGCTAGAAACTCAACATATGTTTTTAAGGGTGACTGAAAAATTAATTGTTTTTAGTTTTTGGGTTACATCCGGCAGTGCTCAAGGGTTACTCCTGGCTATATGCTTAGAAATAGCTCCTGGCAGGCTCGGGGACCATATGGGATGCCAGGATTTGAACCAATGACCTTCTGCATGCAAGGCAAATGCCCTACCTCCATGCTATCTCTCCAGCCCAGCAATCAATTTTTTGATGAAAAATTTTCAAATAAATACTGCCAAGCTTGCAAGTAAGTCTCATTTTATTACTCAGTTCAATAAAGAAACATATAAAAAGAAGATAGGTGATTTGAGTACTACATAAAGAAATTAACAATTTGATGTTATTGAGTATATAAACACTACAAAATTTACTTTATACAAATATCATATTTCAGGCTTATTAAACAGATTTGCACACAGATATATTACTTTTAAATTAACAAAGAACAAGCTTTATCAAATGCCCACAGTCTGATTTCTGTGCTCATCCTCAGAGGCTAAAAATATTTTGATATGTTGAATCTCTAATGTAAAATTAAATACTTCACATAAAGGTGATAAATATAAACTCTGTGTAACCAAAAGCTAAAGCAACATGAGGGTAAAAGTTTTAGCTTTCTTTGTTTGCTTTGGTTGCTCAGATGGGGAAGGTATTGGGCCTCTCCTGGTTATGCTCAGAGCTTAGAGCTAGATTTGTGTTAAGGGATCACTCATGGGCAGTGGTCAGGTAGGCTCTGCTCAGGTAAACTGCATGCAATGCAAGCACATTTTATACTATCATTCTTGTTGTTCCAATCTTTATTTTTTAAGAAATTTAAAATAATCTAAGTCCAATACAAAGTAATAGTGATATAGTTTCTAAAGTTTTCAATAAAGAATTATATTATAGCACCATGGTTACATAAAAATAACATTTCTTTTACTCCATATGTTGTAATTTATCAAGTACATTAACATTAATTTAATACATATTTAAATTATATTCCAATTTCCAAAATTATTTGAAACAACTAGCTTGCCTTGTAAGGCTCACTAGTCCAGATGCTGCTTCGACACAGAGAAATTAAGAGACAGTCACTCAGGCAAAAGCTCAATTGGGTTCATTATTCTGACCGGCCAGGGTCCAATGCTTATTCAGAACCAAACAGAGACAAAGGATCACGTGGCTTTCTTTGTTCATCCTTATATACCATAGGAAGGGGAGGGGGAAGAGGGGGGTAGGGATGACTTCCTTGTAAGGTTATAACATTTGTTAAGGTAATACGAGTTCCTTATAAGGGCATGACTTCCGCTAAGGTGATACGAGTTCCTCTTTAGGACAAAAGGGTTAGATACAAAAAGGCAGGTATATGTGGGGGGTGGTGTAACTAGTTGTTGACTTCCCTTTTCAATCCCCAGTTCTTGTAGTAAGGCTTCTAGTCCTAGAAGCCAGTGTGATAAGGGGCCTCCATCTACTGATATTCCTGGTCAGAATTACCTGTGTGAGCTAACTCTTGGTATTGTTGGTGTAATACCATGAGCTTGACTTCCCCAAACTGAGCCTGAATTAATGTAGTGAGGTGATTGATTATGCATGGCCCAATGGCTATCAGAAGTAAGAAGCCCAAAAGTGGCCACAGAAGGGGTATTAGATATCAGAGAATCCCACCCCATAAAGACCATAAGGGACCATCTAATAGCTCCTTTCTTCTTTTGGTAAGCTCCTCTTGATGGTGTCTGATTCTGTCCCGCACTATTCCCAATTAGTTAGTATAAAAACAACATTTTTCTTGCAAGGCCATGCAAAACCTCTTTTCTCTGCCAAGATTAAATATAACCCTTGCCTATTTTGTAATACTACTTCAGCCACGGAGTCGAGCTGGTTCTGCAGATCACTAATAGATTTATATACCATCTCCACATCTAAAATTAACTGTTGTGAGAGTTTGTCATACCTGTCTATTGATATTGCTAGCCCTGCTCCCCCAGTCGCCAATCCACCTGCCACCCTGAGACCTACCAGTAGGGGCAGGAACACCATGGCTCGCCATAACCGATGAGTGCCGCCTAAGAGATCTATCCTAGGCAGAGGGATGGGCTTTGTCCCCAGGATGATGCCAATGTTGGGAAGTACTAATGCTGAGGCACAAATTCAAGTCCAGTTTTGGGGTAAAAGAGTAAGCCAAATTTCCCCCACATATCCATACCTGTCTCGTAGGTAAGTACCCTGAAATCGGGGGGGGGGGGCAGGTAGGATTTCTGAGCACTAAGCGGCTTCTACCTGACCCAGGTCTACAGATTCCGTTCCATTATGCGAATAGCAAACAGAAGATTCAAAGCTAAAAGGGACTACCTGAAAGGGTTTGACATAAGTACAACAAAAAGAAGCAAAGGTTAGATCACCTAGTCAGACAGGAACAGCCAGAGGCCAATTTTCCCCCCGTCTTCATACAAAGCCAACAATCAGCAGCTAAAGAAGGGTTAGAGAAATTAAGAAGTTTGTGAGTTTCTTCTAGGATGTTCTGAGTATTCGGATCTAACTTTTCAGCAGGCATCCAGGGTCAGAGGGAGGGATGTTGGGGCCACTTAGGCATTAGAGTCTCCACTTCCTTTGTAGCCCAGTCTATGACCTCCTTCTCTCTTTCCTGGTCTGTCGCCTCCCCCATCCGAGATGTGAACAGGCGTCTTTAGGGGCCAGCAGAACAAGTCTCCCACTTGGGCCATGCAACTTACAGCTCTATAGGGGGACTTATGGCTATTAACTGTCCATTTCCCTCCCATACTCCCCTTGTAAGTCTCAGTGAGGATATGCCTTGTTATTTTTGGTACACTCTCGATATATCCTATAGCACCAGGAGTGAACTTGATCAAGCTCCACACATCCAGCAGGGCATTCCCCCCGCCCCTGCCAGAAGAGGGAGGCAAAGGCTGAGATTTTGCTTTACACAACCATTCCGGCTTCCCCCCCCCCATGGGAAGAACTAGGGGACTGGAGGTAAGCAGTTCTAGTTCCACAGTCTACTGATCAAATGTACAGAAGCCTACTGTTGAGTTTATAGCCCCCCTGCAGTCACAGGGGTTTTCCTATAGTCTTTTTACCAGTTCATCCGGGTGTACGGCCTGATCGAGTCCTCCCTCAGCAAGTGCCAGGAGGAGCATTGTCAAAGTCAGTGAGTGCAGCAGGGCTGGAGTGTGTCTGCCAGACCCGAATCTTGAGGGTATTCTCAGTGCGCTCCACTTTCCAGTCATCATGTTTGAGATCAGCAGAGGCAGGTTTTAAATGGGAGGCGTGAATCCAGAAAGCAATGCCATCCACCTTAACAGCAGTCAGGGTGATCAGAAGGACAACATAGGCCCTTTCCATCTAGGATCTAGTGTCTGTGAGCAGTGCCATCTCACTAGGACCTGGTCTCCCAGCTGAAGGGGTGAGGCACAGTCATTTCTCTGGGTTCATATGCCTATTTTAGTCCCTTCCAGATGTGGCTTTGTAGGGCAGTGATGGCAGCCAGCCAAGCTGCTAGGGGAGTGAGTGGAAGGGGTAGAGAAAACATCATACAGCTCAGAAAGCATTCGCACGGGGGGGGGGGGTGCCATACAACATTTCAAATGGGGTTAATTCACACAAAGAAGGCAATGGGGTATTTCTTGCCCTGAAGAGGGCAGAAGGTAGGAGGGTGGTCCCATCCCCAACACCAGTCTCTAGAGATAATTTGGTTAGAGTCTCCTTAATTGTTCTATTTACTCTTTCTACCTGCCCTGTACTTTGGGGGTGATATGCACAATGCAGTTTCCAATTAATCCCCAGGGTCTTGGCTAATCCCTGACTTACCTGGGCCACAAAAGCAGGTCCATTATCTGACCCAATTACCTGAGGAAGTCCAAACCGGGGGAAGATGTCATCTAATGTCTTCTTAGCCACCACCTGGGCTGTTTCCTTCTTGCATGGGTAAGCTTCCACCCATCCTGAAAATGTATCTACAAAGACTAGCAAATACTTTAGTCCATATTTGGCAGACTTGATTTCAGTGAAATCAATCTCCAATGTTGGCCCAGTCTCTCCCCCTCTCAGTCTTTTTCTGGTCCCCATCTTGGTAGGATAGGCATTTACCAGTTGACAGAGTCGGCAGGATTTTACAATTTTTTTCAGCCATTTCCTTTAGCCTCTCTGGTTTGGGTGCCCAGGGCCATTCTCTAGTTAAATCCATTATTTTTCTGACCCTAGGTGTACCTAGGTGGGTGAGTTGGTGAAGAGTTTGCAGATACTGATTGACTTCTTGTACTTTGTCAGAAAAAAAGGAAGTCTACAGTTGACACTGTAGGGAGGTTGTCGGGTTCAGTAACAGCAAGCACAGTGGTCTCCTTCATGCGGGATGCCACTGCCTTTGCCACTTCATTAGCTCTTTGATTCCTGGATGTGACGGTCCCTTTGCCCTTTTGATGACCAGGACAGTGAACTATGGACAGTTCTTTGGGTAGGAGTAGAGCCGATAAAAGATGCAGTATCTCTTCTTTGTTTTTAATTTCTTTTTCCGTGGAGGTCAGGAGTCCCCACCTTTGGTAGATAGCACCATAAACATGGGCAGTCCCAAAAGCATACCTGCTATCTGTGTAGATGGTTGCTCTTTTTCCCGCTGCCATTTCCAATGCCCTGGTAAGGGCTATCAACTCAGCTCGCTGAGCAGAAGTTCCCTCTTTTAGGTGTTGGGACCAGATAACGCCATGGTCACTCATCACCACAGCCCCAGCTTGACTCTCCCCATTCTGAAGGAAGCTACTTCCATCTGTGTACCTTATGACATTAGAGTTCTTTAATGGTTGGTCCTGTAGGTCCCTCCGCAGCCCACTCTCTTCAGCCAGCAAATCCTGGCAGTTATGCAACACTGGTGTCTCTGACTCTTCAGGGAACAGGGTGGCTGGATTTAGGGTCACAGGTAGGCCAATGATTATTCTGCCTGTGTCTAGAAGGATACTCTGATAGTGGGTGATACGGGCATTTGAGAGCCAATGGTCGGAGGGCTGCCGAATTATACTTTCCAGAGCATCAGGGGCTATTATAGTTAACTTCTGTTCCAAGGAAATTTTATCCACATCCTTTACCAGCAGTGCAGCCGTGGCTATTGACCTCAAACATTTAGGCCACCTGCTGGCCACTGAGTCTACTTTCTTTGATAGGTAAGCAACTGACCTTTTCCATGGACCTAGCATCTGAGTCAGCACTTCCTGTGTCATCCCCCCTTTCTCTTCTAGATATAAGGTAAAGTGCTTGCTAGTATCAGGGAGGGCCAGGGCCGGGGCTGTGAGCAGAGCTGTTTTGATAGAGACAAATGCCTTCTGGAATTCATGGGTCCACTCAAACTTGATATCCCCTTTCATGAGAGGGTATAGTGGGGCTGCTAGACTGGCGAAACCAGGGATCCAGGGGTGACAGAAACCTGCCATCCCCAGAAACTCACATAACTGCCGGCGGGTGGTAGACACTGGGATTTGTACCATGACCTTTTTCCAGGCCTCTGTCAGTGATCACTTTCCCTCTCATAGCATGTATCCCAGAAACATCACCTCTCACTGGCACAGTTGTGCCTTCTTGGCTGATGCTCTATACCCTAGACAGGCAAGTTCCTTTAGCAGGTTATGGGTGGCCTGCTTGCAATCCTCTTCAGTTTTTTCTGCAATTAAAAGATCATCCACATATTGTAGCAAGGTAACCTGGGGGTACTGGCTGCAGAAGAGACTTAAGTCTTGGTGCAGGGCCTCATCAAAGATAGTAAGTGAGTTCTTAAACCCCTGGGGCAGTTTGGTCCAGGTTAGTTGGCCTGAAATTCCTGCCTCAGAATCACTCCACTCAAAAGCAAAAAAGGTTGACTAGCCGGATGTAGGGACAGGCAGAAGAAAGCATCCTTTAAGTCCAGTACAGTGTACCATATTCTTTCAGGGCTTAAGGTGCTGAGGAGATTGTATGGGTTAGGCACTGTGGGATGGATAACTTCCACTCGGCTGTTAACCACCCTTAGGTCCTGCACTGGCTGATAGTCCCCGGTTCCAGGCTTTTTGACCAGGAGTAGTGGAGTATTCCAAGCCGACTGACACTGTACTAGGACTCCCTGTTGGAGAAGTTTCCGAATATGAGGAGTTATGCCTTTCTTTGCTTCCTGACTCATGAGGTACTGTCTGACTCACACACGGACAGCAGTAGCTTTCAGCTCTACCGCTACTGGAGCCTGCAAGGTATACAACCCCAGTCCTGCACTTTTGGCCCAAGCTCCCAGAGGCGAGCCAAAAATCGGTGTCTTGGCAAGGGATCATTTGTAAATAGTCTATATTCATCCTCAGCCCTAATGATCAGGACAGAGATGGTAAGTGGTTGGATATTGGAATTAAGAAAAGCAATTTCTGAACCAGTTTCTTCAAAAGTTATTTGGGCTCTGAGTTTGGTTAGCAAGTCTCGTCCCACTAGAGGTGAGGGGCAGTTCGGTATGTCCAGGAAAGAATGCTTGATTTCTCCTTTCCCCAAGTCCATAATCCAGGAAGTAGTCCAAGAATGGTAGCTACTTCCATTAGCTCCTTGTACTAAGGATTGTTTACTAGAGAGAGGTCTCAAGGGCTTCTTTAGGACCGAATATACTGCCCCTGTGTCAAGTTCAAAGTCTATGGGAGTCCCCTCCACCTTAAATTTAGCCCTGAGCTACCGTAGGGGGTTGGAGCGCCGAGGCCCCTATTCATATTCAAGGGCCAGGGTCCTTGAAAGTTGAGGGGATCACAGGGGTTGGGTGCATTCCCAAGCCCAGTGTCCCCTCTGGTGGCAGCAAGTGCATTGATCCTTGTCCAGGGTTTGGAGTTTCATGGGCCGAGGTCCCTACCTTTCTGACCTGCACTAGATCTGTCTACTGCTACTGCCAACACCCTTGCCAGTTCCTTATTCCTTCTTCTTTCATTTTGTTCTTCCCTCCTCTCTCTCTTCCCTCTCTTTTTCCTCTGCTTCCTTTCTTTCTCTGTCTCTCTTCTCCTGCCACTCTCTCTTCTTCTTTTCTAGTCTCTCCTCTCTCTCTTCCTTTGTTTCTCTCTTACTGAACACTTTCTCAGCCTCCTTTACTAGGTCCTGTAATGTCTTTCCCTGAATATACTCCAGCCTCTGAAGTTTCTTTCTAATATCTGCTGCTGACTGCCCTATGAAAGCCATAACTACCGAAGCCTGATGAACTAGGGAAACATGGAAAGACCCTCCCTGCGGCCATCCAACCTGAAAGGTAGGCTGCTCAGCAGCACAGCTGGTCTGCCACTTGCCCTTTTTGATGACCAGTGAACGATTTTATGCAGGAGTCCTTACTTCTGACCAGTGGTCCAGAGTAAGAGACAAAGGGGTGATTTGCTGCTGACCCATAATGGGAGAAGTAGAAAATCAAAGGAATAGATGAGGGAAAGATGGGAGGGGGCAAAGGAAGTGAGGAAAGAAGAGTTCAAGGAAATAAAGCCAACACACACCTACACACTTACACAAAAGGAAAAACAAAAAACTCAAAACGAAGATCTCTAATTAATAGAAATAGTGTTCACCACGGCAGCCCAGGAACGTCTTCCCGCTGTACAAAAATCAAGCTTCTGGGGTGCCAAAAGGGTTGTGACCTATAGTTTTTGAACTCATCAGTTCACTACCACCGGAAACCACGTCGAGTGGGGACTGATATGTTTACTTATTTGTTTTTATTTTGTTTTGTATTTTGTCTTGGAGGGTGATGTGGACCATGTCTAGTAGCATTCAGAGCTTATTCCCAATTCTATGTTCAGAGAGTACTTCTGGTAGTGTTTGGTGGATCATGTGTTAATGGTAGGGATGCAAGATAAGTATCCTACCATCTGTACTTTTTATCTAACCCTCTGTCCTTGTTTTGATTATTTCACCAGCTCAAGATATACCCAGGGATTAAAAATGCTTTCAATTTTGTCTTAACAATAACAAGGTGAATAGAAGCATATTGTATTAATTTTTGGTCAGTTTTCCTAGTATTATATAAATCATGCCTTCTCTTGAGCATTTAAAAAAATTTAAAAATATGATTCATGTACTTAAATTTAACAAAATACTGCACCTGTACCATTTTCCTACTTCAAACTCCCGATTTTGAGGTTATTAAAAACAATAACAAAAAAAGATTTAGCAATTTATATTTGAAACTTATATTGTAACCTTATATTAAATTTTTTTCATTTAATTTGAGTTGAGTTAAGGGAAAATTTGTTAGAATACTTAATAGAAATTGTATTCTCATCTATTTATTCCAACTTTAAAATAAAGGGATAATGTAAAATAAATATTTTTCAATTTATTAGAAAAATCATTATAAGTGAAAATTCTTTTGACATTTATCTCTGTACAAAAGCATACTTATTGCATAATTAAACATTAATGTGATTAGAGGCCATGTTTTAGTAAAATCCCATTTGAAATACATAGTATAGTTAAAAAATTCAAATCTGTATTGTTATAGTACATGTTGAACTATGCCACTAACAAATATAAAAAAAAGAACACTTGGTGCTTAGTTGCACAGAAAATCAGTAGGCCAGATTTTACAAGAATCTAGTCATGCCAAGACCAAAAAAAGAAGGATTTAATTCTAATATTCACAATGCAAATTCACAATTTCTAACTTACATGGATCAACTTGCATTTAAGTATATGTTTCCGTTAACTAATTAACCATATGACCATACAAAAATTAGGTAGTCACATTGTAGTCTAATCATAAACTTGTGATTTAAATGGCCAAAGAGACTACCCAAAGGCTTAGTTCTCTCAAGAACTCACCACATGAACTCAGGTAAATGACAGAGAATCTTGGCATTTCTCTGTATTAACATCAGGAAAATATATGATGGTTTTAGGATATTTTTAATAAAGAATGTCAGTCTGAATATGTGAGCCAGGAGTATAAAAAAGGTCAGTAATAGCATTGTATATATAGGATATATTGCTTATTATTTTCAATGTCACTCAAATTTTCCAAAAATATCAAATATGTTAGTGATTTGCATTAATAGTTGACAACATGTTATATAATTAAAAGCTAAGCTAACATATCAGGCCACTTCTATATCTAAGAGATATGTTTCAGTTACTATTGCTAAAAGTTGTTTTGGGGGCCAGAGAGATGGTTCAAAAGGCTGAGTTCATTCTTTACGTGTGGGTTTAATCCCAAGCACTACACGGTCCTGGATCACTGCTCAGAGAAGAGCCCAAAGACCTGAATACTTATCTGGGAATATGAATATATATGCACGGCAGGAGTAAAAAAAAAAAAAAAAGATGGTAGGGTCCTTATCTATACGATGTGCAGACAACTTATTTCTTACTAACTTTCCTTGGAAAATTATTCTGTAACTTCACTTCTGAAGTTTTTTTCTTTTGGTATTTAGATACTTAATAGTTTGGATATATTATCCTCATTATCAGGTGAGTTAGCAAAAAAAGTAAGAGTAACACATTTGGTTTTTTATTTTTATTTTATTTATATTTTTTTGATTTTTGGAGTTCGACCAATTGGTGCTCAGGGGTAATTTCTGGCCTTGTGCTCAGGAATTGCTACTGGCAGTGCTTGGGTGATATTTTGGGCGTCCTGGGATCAAACCTAGGTCAGCTGCATACAAGATACACAGCTATTCTCTGTACTATGGCTCTGACTTAGACTTAAGGCTTAAAATCAGTTAAATATTTAAACATTTTTATAGAATTGTGATATAAGTCACCAATAACAAGAAAGTCTAATGCAATATAATTTAAAAATCTGCTAACAATAAAAAACAAGTTGTGTGGTATATATATATATATATATATATATATATATATATATATATATATATATATATATATATATTTCATAGATTTAAGTTCAAAATATTTAGTTGCATTGTGAGGTGAATGACTATGAAGGAGAATGGGATATTACTGCTACTGGAGAAAGTAGATAACATTTCCCTACTATTGTTCCCACAAATAAGAATCTGGGGATTTAAATGAACAAGATAAGCCTCTATGTTAAAACAAGATCTAATTCAATTAAAATTGATACTTCTCTTAAAATTGCATTAGAGAATAAGGTATTTCATACAGGAACTCCGTGCCTTACCTTACATCATATAGCAGAGATTTATTTCAGCTGTTTGAGCTACCCTGACAAAGGGGTCCATGATCATAAAGAAAAAAAAAGGGAAGCTGATTGACAGTCCTAAAGTTTTCTTGCTTACGTGGATCTGTAACACAGGCACCCACTGTGCAAATTTCTCCACAAACCCAGCTTTTATGTGTGAACTCTACACATCCTGAACTGATGACAACAGGGTATTTGTTGCACTTGGTTTCCCAGGAAACGACACTTTACAGGATCCCCACTTATCTGGCTCCATGCGAAGCTGCCTTAGTCGCCTTCAAAGAGCCCTTGTCTCCATCTGTGAGCTGAAGGTAAAGTGCTGTGGTGGCAGCTGCTAATGAGCTGACTCGCCTCCATAGGGGCAAGCCTAAATTTATTTCGGCTGTCCCCCTGGGGAACTGTCAACCAGGATTATGAGGGAGAGGCAAAGAAACCACCACTGCCCCTTCCCAGGAGTGAGGTGATCTTGCTAACATGCTCACTAATTTGATAGTTACAATAAGGGCTGGAGAGTGAAGGGGACCATGAGGGGAGAGGCATGTATGCACTTTTCCTGCTACTGCAATGTCTGCTAAATGTTTGCTTCCTAAACTTTTCCAGGGGTATCGCCTCCCTGACATGCTCTCAGCACACGCCCCTGGCTCATTTTGTCAGCTGTGCTTGCTCCTAATTGCAGATTTCACGCAAGGACCAGGTTTTCTTTGTCTTCCATCCGCAGTTAATAGTGAAGGATCTTTAAGAGAAGTCGCTGAAAACAGCGCAACATATGTTTGTGATCGCTAAAGAAGGTCTTTGTTCTGATACTGCTCATTAATTGGTCACTACAGCGAGACTATTTTAATGGCAGGTGCCTCTGTTCTGCCTAACCAAGTCCAACCAAGGCTGTTATTCTGAAGCAGAGACTCAGTGGTTTAGACTAAGAGAACCCAATTCTGGGCTAGAATTGAAACATTATACTGAGACTGGAGAAAATAGGTGAGTGATAGTATACTTCTCTTTTCTTATTATGGAATAAAACATATTCCATTTGGAGGCATATCGTGCAGTAAAAGACAACAGGATTCTTTTAAGGCTCTAAAAGAGATGGAAGTGAGAAATCATTTCTAAAAGGAAAAGCTGTGCACAAAATCTACAGAAGATGAAAATAAGGTGTGTTTGAATTGTAACTTCCTTTACACATGGGCTAACCTCATCAAACTGTACTTTGACAGAGCAGTGTAATTAACTAAACCCTATACAATTCTATTAGGAGAAATGATGAAAATTTTAGCTTGTCTAGCCTTCCAGAAGCAATTTACTGCTTAAGAAAACCTTGAAAGAGGCACTAAATATATTCTTCTCAGACAGCAAAGGGAGTGTAAATGATAATACTGGTTAATATGTGCATTTGTACATACACATGAAGAATTGCATACAAAAGGTTTTAGTTCAGAAAACAAAGTTACTCTACAATTATTTGTATAGTCTCTTCCAGTATAATTGAAAGTAAATTTTCTTATAACATAGTAAGTGTCTGTAGGTAAATGGAGACTATCATGGTCATGTATTTGAAGGATAGGTTAAATAGTGGGTGTAATGGTAATTTTTAAAATCACAGCAAAAGTGATTTTATTGATAAAAAAGAGAATGCTATCTGAGAAAAGATGAGGAAATTTTCCCAAGTGCCATTCTTACCTCTTTTCCTTCTAAACAGTGTTTTTCAAAAAAACAAGTGTGATACTGAGAGAAGAAATGGCAGATTCTCTGAAAAATAAACACAATGAGACCATAAAAGGTGCCAAATAAATGATGACATTTAATGCCCTGAAATAAGGATTCTTTAAAGAAACAGAAATGGGTACATATGTTATACTTGACTTATACAGAGATACTATGAGTTTACAGAGATTGAAAACTACCATCTAAAATACGAATATTCAAAAAAAAAAAAGACAGGTATAGATTCACTCCAAACCTAAAGACCTGAGAAGGACTGGGCAGACTTTGCTATCAATCCTATTTAAGTGGCAGAAGAAGACCTCTTTCTTAGTTCATACTGGCCAGTGTGGATTAATTCCTCTCTCCTTTAATATTTTTTTTTTGTTTTGGAGGCCACACCCTGCAGTACACAGAAGTTACTCCTGTCTTTGTACTCAGAAGTTACTTCTAACAGGCTCAGAGGGTCATATGGGATGCCTAGGATCAAACCCAGGTAGACCACTTGCAAGACAAATGTCTTACTTTTAGTGCTATCACTTTGACCCTGTTTTCCATTAGCATTTTGTTCTTTTAAGATCCTCTAAAAATAGGGTAATGCCCACTCACATTGAAGAAGGCAATGCATTTTTATAGATTCCACCAATTCAAATATCAGTCTGGTGGGGAAGCTCTTGCACAGATCTAGCCAGAATTAATTTTTAGCGTAGTTACCCTGTGGCACAATAAAATTGAAACATGAACTGGAACATTACCCTGAGATTCCAAAAGGACAGTGTGTGGCTTTCTAGGTGAATAAAAAAATAATACAAATAAAGAGAAATTTGAAATAGTTAACTGTCTTCATTGAGACTAGTGTATAGATATTTGTCATAGCTTTGTTTTTTATCAGACAAGCAACTGACAATGACTATATTCTTCCTAGATATCACTATTCTGTATTCTTTAACATAAACTCTCTCATACAAAAATGTTATTCCCCTCCCTTACTAATCTTTTTTTAAATTTTTTTCTGAGTCTTTTCTTTCTGTACAGTTGCACTCCTTTACAAGAGTTTATTTTTGACTATGTGTCTATTGACCCAAATTCTCAAAGTTAAGGTAAGTAAATAAAAAATAATGCATTTTAATGTGCATTACAAATCAATTAGAAGTGACTTTCCTCAATTAAGTGTCTCTGGAGAGTGCCAACCAGGAATCAGCCATGATTGTTCTGGCCAAAGAAGAATGTGGTCAGATACACATATATCTGTATATACACATATGTATATATGTGGTACTTGGTAGCATAGGAAAACTTGCCTGTCATTCTTATTACTAAATATTGCAACTCAGTAAATTTTCACTCAGATAATTGTTTCATGAGAATGTCTTCCTGGTATGCCTATTACTGATAGAAATTCAAAGAGTTTATTGGCCGCCAATAGAATTCTCTAAAAAAGATAGGCCTTTAGAACTCCTATGGGGTAAACTTAAATTGTATACAGGTTTGTCAATTTTTATACTGAAAGTGAAGTAAGAAAATACATTAATTATTATCTTTATTTATTGTTATCTGGAAACATAAGAGCCTAATGAAAACTTAAAAATGAGATCTAAAAAGAATAGAGAAAAGCGAGAATGAATACATTACAAATAATAAGACATAGCAAATAGCCACTACATAAAAAATGTCTTAGAATCTGAGATTCAAGGATGGTTTTAAAAATTTTATAGCCTCTTATCTTTCTGAAGAGTCACATTAATTATGGTAGTGAAATGTCACTCACTATATTGCAGCAACCGTGTCCCTAGTGATCAAAATTTGCAAGTAGTTATGGAGGTCTTATCTGTAGTCTTTCAAGCTGTGTGGCTGGATTTTGACCAGAAGGTCAAAACAGGGGCCATATGCACTGATATTTTGGGGAAGAGCACTGCACAGTCAGTCCAGTTCAAGGATCCCCTGATAGTAATTATCCATCAGAGAGTACCTTGACTCAAGGTACTTATCGTTAGGGACTTCTCAAGTCCCTGATTTTTGGCTTGTTATTAGGGTGCCAGTTATAAAATAAAAATCCACAGTTTGTGAATTCATCCCAGGCACCATATTTATATTTATATCCTCCACACTGCCAGGTCTGCAGGATAGCAGAATAAGACACCAAGTTAGACAGAAAAGTCGAGGAAAGTCAGTGGCTTTTAAGAGTAGGTTCTCATGGCTTCTTCCTCAGGGTGTCTCACAGTACCAAGCCAAAACTGACTTTATTTTGAAGTTGGCACACCTGGTGACAATCAGGGGTTACTCCTGGCTTGGGGGATCATATGGGACCCTGGGGTATCTACCTGTGGTCTGTCCTAGGCTAGAGCCAGCAAGGCTCTTATGGCTCTGCACCACCGCTCTGGCCCTGACTTTTTATTTTATTATATCAATATCCATACACTCAGAGAGAGGAGATTGAGAATGAGACAAAAATACCTAGTCAGTGGGTTTTTTGAATATCCAAGGAAGAGGTATAAGGAAGGAGGAAGTTGGAGAAATACCTTTTGTTTGGGGGTTGATAGCTGGGTGTCATCTTACATAGATGGTTCACTGAAACTTTAACAGAATCAAAAGGTATCAGGATAAACCAGGTGAGTCAAAAAGAACAAAGACAATCATGGCATTCATATGTAGAGTTTCAAGAACCATAGGAAAAAGAATATGGCACTCATTTTAAGAGACAAGTATCAGAATCCCTTATGGTTTATTTGGGAAATAAAGAGGATTCAGGGAAGAAGGAAGAAAGGAATTCAAGTGAGAATGTGGACTTCTCCAGAAGGAGAGGTCAGAGTCCAAAAGTCTTCATGGTAAAGATTAGACAAATATATTCTCATTGTCCTAATTTGAGCTCTTTCACCAAATATCTAAGATGTTGTGAAGGAAAAAGGGTTAGTGGTCTTTATTCTGTCGTATTAAAATGTAGAATGGGTCTTTACTTCTTAGTGATGGAGCTGCTAGCCCCAGTCTGAAGCATGGTCCTCAAACCCCTTTGTTACATCATGTCTTGAGTTTATCACTTTAAAAAATATTATAGCCACTATCCACATTGCTACTCCCAACCGGGTTGCCTACTTCCATAGCTTGTGGGCAGAGACGGTACAAGCCACCTCCAGTTCTTGTTCTTAAAACTCATTCTGCAATATGTTCTAGGCTTCCTTTTCATCTGTATTAATCTTGAAAACCTCCTGTTCCAATTAGGAAAGCTGCACGATGGAAGAAGCTCCCATAGTTTATAAATGTGCTGCCTTTTTATTAAAAACACTGATGGAACAGTCAACTTTTTCAAGTATTTTTAAATTAATGTACATATTTATTCTAACAGTTATTGTGAAAGCAACTGACATATCTAATTAACAAGCTATCTATATAAAAATATTCTGCATGACAGTTGAGTCATTGATCAACTTCCTTTTTTTATCTTTGACTCTCACTAAATTAAAAATTTGAACTTTTGCTCAACTAAAACAGACTATTAAGTGAGTTCTTGTGTATTTTGCCAATGAAGGGACTTATTGTATATTAAGTATATTGAATGACATTTAGGGCTTTAGTATGATAGAAACCCATTCTAGTAACAGTTCTAGAAGAAACCTAGGTTTTTCGGAAATTTAGAATCACAGATCCTAGGCTTGATTAGACTAGGCACAAGTTGGAGATGGTGCATTTCTCCAGAGCTCATGACTAATATAACACGTCAGATCAGCACTTGTATTGCTAGAAAGCTTTCCTTTCTGTAATATTTAGAGAAATACAATTGTTATTGTTTAGCATCTGTTCCTAATCATTTTCTGTTTGTTGTTATATTGAATCATTCTGTTCAGAACATTAGGTTTGCCTGGTATTTTTTCCTAGCTCATTTTCTCCCAGACTGACTCTATGTAACTGACAGAGAAATAACTTTGTTAAAAAAGAATTTTCCTCTAGTGTGGATGTGGTCTACCCCTTCTATTTATTCTAGCAATGTACACTTATTTTGTTTTACCTATATCAAGTTATTAGAGAACAAAATGAGTTAATATAGGCCTAATTGCATTTTTGAGACTCTTTTTTGGGGGGTGGGAGGTTACTTTGTCCATATTCAGGGTTTTTTCCTTTTTCTGCCTTCACACATTATTCCTAGTAGACTCAAGGAAGCTTGAAATTGAACGTTGGTTTCACAGCATGCAAGGCAATTGTCTGATCCCCCTGTGTTACCCCTCCGGTCCCCAATTTTTGCTACTCTTTGTTTAAATTTTATCCTGTAATTCTTTCTTGAAAAAGTCATAAGGAGGTGTTTTTATTTCAAGGAGAACTCTAAGAAAGACCTTGGAATGAATGGTTTAGAAAAGTAAAAATGTTGCAATAGATTTATTAGGTACTAGTCCCAAACAAATGCCATGGAGTACAAGAGTAATTGCCAACACATACAGTCTTAACTCAATTTTCTCCAGAAGGACCAGCCGAAAAAAAACTATTAAAAATCCATTACCTGTTGTTTAAGAAGCAAAATCACATTTTTCAGAACTCCTTATCAAGCAATTGGATGCAGCAGGATGATATACAGAGGGAGAGAAGGTTAGGCTGGCATTGACATTTTGCTTCCTAACTTAAATGATTAAACCTTCACTAAATTATACCAAGGTTTTTAATTTCTTTTCAAGCCTATGAATTTTCTCTAATACAGAAGTGATCCGGGACAGAACATTCAAGAAAATTAAACAAACAGTAAAAAAAAAAAAAGCGCATTGTATCCGTTAGAGGGCGCTCATGGACCATGAAACACAATCTGTAGCCCAAACCTCAACGCAATTTTCAAAGCAAATTCAGATTTGTTTGCTGTATATTCACAGTGTATTCATGAAGCAAGCCTTGAATGATAGAGCTGAGTCTGAAATGGAAGCAACCATTCTTTATTAAGGTCTCGTAAACATTTTTATACACTTAGAATCTAGTCAGGAATTAGTTACTAGGTAAGTTCATATATCTAATAAGTTTTTATCTGCAACTGACATCGTCAGAAGTAAATCCACAAAGGGAAAATAAATAGTAAAAGTGTCACAGTTTAAAAAAGAGTCATATTGCATATGACAGAGAAGGGGGCTAAGGGCAAAGGAGTATCTCTCAGAGCAGCAGAAACTGGCTGTCTCCAGTAAAGAAAGGTCAGAATATTACCACATCTTTTCCCCTAAGGCTAGGGCGGGAAGATTATTTCCAGTCTGGGAAAGGGGAGTTAAGTGGGACTCACAGTTCAGAAGGATCACTGATAGCTCTGAGTTTAACTCTTTTATGATGTATAAAGTAGAAGAATCAAGATCTCCTGCTGCTCATAAAAATCACTTATTTTATGGTCTAATAGTTGGTCAATTAATTTAAACAAATGGTTGACTACAGTTAAAAATTCAGGTGCATTCTAGCAACATCTTGAGGACACTCCAGTTCCATTCCATCTCCAAACAATCCATGCATATTCATCTGTGTATGTAAGTTAGGCATCTTGTTATCAGCACAGAAAAGATGCATTTTCTTCAGGTAAGAACAAAGTCACAAAATGAGAGTAGAACAACATCTTATTTATTCAAGACAAAACTCAAGAGACAGGGAAAGTAGACACCCATGTAAAATACATAATGAATAATAGTATTTAAATATAAGGACATGTCCATGTACAGGCATATATGCAATTATTGAAGGATATTCATTTATGATTATAGGAGAAAGCTCCTTTATTTGGTCACTGAGAAGTTCTGAAAAAAGGAAAGATTTGTACAGGGCATTTATATTATAAGAAAATTTGGGCCCGGAGAGATAGCATAACGGTGTTTGCCTTGCAAGCAGCCGATCTAGGACCTAAGGTGGTTGGTTCGAATCAAGGTGTCCCATATGGCCCCCCGTGCATGCCAGGAGCTATTTCTGAGCATATAGCCAGGAGTAATCCCTGAGCACCACCGGGTGTGGCCCAAAAACCAAAAAACAAAAACAAGAAAATTTAATGTAAAGGACATGCTTACTGAAGAAAATACAATATTGGTAGAATAAGAGAAAACTAAGAAGCCTTCATGTGTTGGATACACTGTACAAAATTTGGAAACTTTATTATCAGTAATAAGGTTTGCTTTAATTATATTAAAGTTAGCCTCTATTATTTGCTAGGCTCTATGTTTAAAAATATTTGGTGGGTTTTTTGTTTCGTTTTAGTTGACCTTTTTTTTTCTTTCTTTGAGGGCCATATTCATCAGTCCTCAGATTTTACGCCTGGCTCTCTCTTTAAGAATCACTCCAGGCTGTGCTGAGTGTCCCTTATGGGCTTCTACAGTTTGAACTCAGGTTAGCATCATGCAAGATAAGCAACCTATTCACTGTATTTTCTCTCCACCTTTCATTGGATGCTTTTTGTATTTTTCCCTCACTTTTTTTAAAAATATAATTTTTATTTTAATTATAGTGGCTTAAAATCAGGGGAGTTCCCAAAACCGAATTGTCCTCCCACAACTGCTCCCATCCTGCCTCCCATATCCTCCACTCTCCCCCCCCAGGGGGTGCTAGAATGCGTGGTCCCTTCTGTGTGTCTAGTTTATTACTTAGTGGTCTTATAACTGTTTGGTCTTGGTGCCTCCATTACTGCCCCCTCTAATTGGGAGGCGGGACTAGAAAGTTCAAGTTATGTGGTTTTGTTTGAGGAAGAGAAAGGTAATATAATGGGGTAAAAATCGACTACGCCGACTATAAGCAGAGTCATCAATTTGGTGTTAAAGAAATGCCAAGAAAAAGCATATTTAGGACTTCTGTTAAAATAGCATTATAAAAACTAACTGCCATGACAAATGAAACTGCTTTTAGCTATATTAACATTGGTTATATCTGAGAAAATATTTTAATAACTAATGCATTTATTTTGTATATGTGTTAAGAACATACACAACCATAAAGAATAAATGATAAAATTGTTATTTATTTTATTAAAAATATGAAGATAATGGGTATTGGAAAATTAATGATAAAATCTCATCACTCTCAGAAGTGACACTAAAGAATTTGATCAAGGTAAATTATTCTTTGAATCTTAATTTCTCAGTTACATAACATATATTAAGGCCCTATGAAAACAAGCTTTGTAAGGACTTTTTCTTCTTTTTTTTAATTAGCTATTTTTAAAAAGGCTTTGTTAAATGGAATGTGTTAAGCTTTTATCTTTCTTTGTCAATATTTTAGTCCAAGAAAGATAAGGCCAAAGCATAAGATAATTGCCAAACCAATGCTTTCTTAAGAGACACACTGTCGAACCTTTTATGTTATTTTATTTCACTTTTACATTTCCAAATGCCTGCAATTCTTGTCAGATTTGCCAGACTCATCTTATTGGGAGGCTGGAATCTGAATTGAAGCCAAAAAAAAAAAAAAAGAAAATGAAAAATGAATGACTATATCATGTCTTTTCTTTATAGTTCCCAACATGAGTTCAATACAGAGAGACAAAGAATTCTCTAGAGCATCACAAGCCTGTAAATCATGACATATATCTCTGTGCTAGCTGCTGATAAACTGTGCCTCGCTTATTTTTTGATGAAAGTAACAGATATGCCTCCCAAGTGCTGAAATAGGGAAACAGACAGGAAGAGTCATTTCTATCCCTAAAGCTTGTAGGAGAGAGGAAGGTGTATTCCTTGCAGAGGCACAGGGGAAATAGTCACCCCCCCCCATCTTTGGGATGACACTTTGGATTCGCCTTAAGGAAGCTGAACTAACAAATAACATGAGACAATTTATTTCTAGGAGAAAAAGAACAAATGTAGTTTCATTTACATAGAGAAATTGCAAGACTTTATTCTAGAGAAGAGACAAACAGAAGGATAATACTTGAGCAAGGAAAGGGAAAATAGACAGCTGTCAAGGAAAGGGAGCAGGTACTAAGAACAAGGAAAAATTATTATTAGGGCAAGGCAAGATGCTCTGATGTTTTGCTTTGCTCTGATGTAGATTTCTTTGATAAAATGTTACTTATGGAGATGACCTAAAATATGAGTAAGCTTCAAACTTTAAAATAGTTTGAAGTTTCTCTTGAGATCCCTGTGGTATGGATTGACCTTGCAGTTCTAGTTTAGTTCATATTAAAACGTTCATGAGGCATCTTGGAAATAGTTTATCTGAACATTTTTTTGGAAAGCCACATATATCTTTTAAACTATTTCCTGCCTTCGTTCAATGAGGGTGTACTCATTTTTATAAAACTAAAATGACTTAAGCTCATTTGATATTTTCAAAATATTTTTCAGGGAAACATATTTGGCACCATTTTGCCCTTATTTGAATAGTTATTTCAAGAACTTAACTTTTAAGCTTAGAACTTGTGACCAGGCAAATTTGGGGTTGTTTTAATTTCAGAAGTCAACAATATTGTCATTATTCATTATTCATTATTGCTTTTAGGATTCAGAGTCAAAGGACAAAACCACACAATTGGAGTAAAGCTGAACAAAACTTTAATTTGTCTACCAATATCCCAACCTTAAGCCCAGAAATCAGGATCTGCCACCCAAAAGAGCACCAGGGAGACAAGCAGTAATGTAAATGCAAGGAAGTTTATTGCAGCATGCTGGGATTCAGCATCTCCTAAGAAATGAGGACCCTGAGCATGGCTCACAAACCAAATTAAAAGGATACTAGGGCTTAATCTAAGGGATTCCCGCCTCTGCTTATTGATCTCTTAAAAATTATTGGTCCTTAGTATGTTTGGGCTAGGATTGATTCTAGTTCAAATGTAACATCAAACAGATGGTTGCGCCCCCCAGATCCAGGGTGCAATGTCATCTGGCTATCTGGCCCTTGCTGCAGACCCAAGGTGCAATAATCTAGCTGTCTGTCAGCTGCTATTTAGCCTTATATGGATGTATTTCCTGGCATTTACCTCTAGGGTCTGGTTCCAGGAACTGGCTGTTCTTCTGGAACTAGTCTTTGTATCTTAAAACAAGAGGCTGTCATGGCTGTACTTAGTTTCACAGCAAAGCCAGTTTTACAGAAGCAAAACAGCAGTTAACTTCCTCAAGCAAACAGAGTACAGAAGCCAGAGGAATTTTATTTCTAAACAAAGGCATACCCTATCCTAACATAAACATTTAGGTTACATTAATTCTAAATCTAAGCTCCTAAAACCAACAGACCTAAACTGATCAGTCAGGGTCCTCTCTGGCAAGAGAAGAACCCTGCCCAAGGTCATGAATCGAATTATAATGGGATGGGATATAGGGAGGTTCTAGCTTTTTGACAATCCTTAAATTTATTGGCTATTGTCTACTTTACTATATTACTGTTCCCTTGTGTGCTTTCTGAAAGGCTACCTGATTTGACCAGGTAGCTTGGGGCAATGTTAATGGAAATTGACTTGAGAAAGCCTAACATGTGGTCCTTACAAAATGGCATTCCTCCTTGTTCAGAAGCCAGGACCCCACAACTATCATTAAAATAATTATTATAATAATCATACACATTACTTACTATCTTTTTTCTTCTTTATGTATCTTTCTTCCCTTCCTCTCTCCTTTCCCTCCTTCCCTCCTTCCCTCCTTCCCTCCTTCCCTCCTTCCCTCCTTCCTTCCTTCCTTCCTTCCTTCCTTCCTTCCTTCCTTCCTTCCTTCCTTCCTTCCTTCCTTCCTTCCTTCCTTCCTTCCTTCCTTCCTTCCTTCCTTCCTTCCTTCCTTCCTTCCTTTTCTCTTTTTTCAGTTGTGTCAGTTTGATCAAAAGGCTCCCTTATCTTGAGAATTTTGCAAGAGTAATTCCAGATATAATTTGTGTCTTATACCATTCTGCATATTATTTTACTCAAAGGTCTCTAGTACTTATCTTGCTCCAAGATTTTTTTGATTATGTCTTAATTGTGTTGATATCTATAGCTCTGATGAGAAATTAAGCTAATTATTTTAGACCTCAACCACATGTTTCAATTCATGAATAGAGAAAATAGCAGTTTCTAAAAAAAATTTAGTTGAATAAGAGAATTTGAATATGTGAAAATCATGACTTCCTTTATTTCTTGATGCCTCTGAATCTGTGTATTTTTCTGTTCTGTGTGAACCATTACAATTTTGTGACAATATAACTCTGTGACCTCTAGAATATTAAACAAATGATATTTAACAGAATATCCTTCTATCAGAGTTTTCAAGATTTATTTGACCTACCACTTTTGGAAAAAAATCATTTAGTGTGGCCTCCCTATTTCTCAAAATCTACCTTCTTTTTATTCTTTTTTCAAAATTTTGTTTTGTCTTGTTTTATTTGTTTTTCTTTGTTTTGATTTGTTATAGGTATATTTGGCATCTGTGCATACACTATTACAATTTCCACCCAATGGTCTAGTTGATTTAAGTTTAGGACTATTATATGGATAACTTTTTGGCTCTATGTTTTTCAGTACTTCTACATTTAAGTGTCTCAATATCTTGCACTTAACAAATTCAGCAGTCAGAGTTGTAGGAAAGAAAGTTGAAACAAGTAACTGTTGAATTAGTTAATTTTAATTAGAAAATTTTTCCTATTCTTTTTTTTTTAGTTTTTATTGTGACCAAAACCTTCTTCTTTGAAGAGAACAGAAAGTGTCTTCCAATTGCTCTCAAGGTTTCAGCTACACCACTGGAGCATTCCAGCATCCCCTCCCCAGAGGGTGCTGTTACCCACATTGAAAATATCAAAATAAACAAGAGTATATAGAGCACATCCCTTAAAAAACAGATTGATCTACTTGTTCATAATATCTTAGTTTGCATCAGTGCTCTACTTTTTTTTTAATTTTAAGTTTAAAACTGGTTGTTTTTAAATTTAATAGATTTGAGTTAAGTTTAAGTAGGCATGGAAGGTAACTGACTATTGTTAACTAATAATCCTTCTTTTGTTAATAATATCTTTATTTAAGCACCATGATTACAAACATGATTATAGTTGGGTTTCAGTCATAAAAAGAACACTCCCTTCACCAGTGCAAAATTCTCATCACCAATGTGTCCCATTCCCCCTTTATCCCCCCCCCACACCTATATTTGAGACAAGCATTCAACTTCTGTCATATAAAACTATCATGATAGTTGTCAGTGTAGTTATTTCTCTAACTACACTCACCATTCTTTGTGGTGAGCTTCATATCCGGGAGCCGAATCTGTGTTTTAATGAAAATCAGAAAACTTCAGTGCACATGATAGCCTGTCTGGTTTCTTCCAGCTTGCCAATTGCTTAACCATCCACGTTACATGATCTTTCGATCTTTTGTTTAGTTTTGGATTTGGGGGCTTCACCTAGCTCAGAACTTTCTCCTGTCTTTGTGAGCAAGAGTCACTTCAGGTGTTGCTGGGATACCCTACTGGTCCTGATCTTGGAACTGGAGTCAGCACTATAAACGGGGTCCTGATAAAGAGTATTTGGGGAAGTAATACAATTTAAGGAGAAATTGTATCCTGAAGTCATCCCAAGAAACTCTAACACTCCATTTGAGGTGCAAATTCTGAGCTCTTTAGAAGATGGAAAAGCTAATCAAAATATGATAGAAACATGCAGAACTCCAGGCTTTTCTTGTTATAATGCCCAGATTAACTTTTAAATATTCTTAGAAATGCAGCCAAAACAATTAGGAAAAATTGTATATAATCTTTCCCCAAAAAATATTTGAGGCTTTTTCCAGTCTGTAGTTGAACACATATTTTTCTCTTCTCACACTTCCTCTTAATAAAATTCCTTCTAAAAATTGTTTTGCCTCACTATTTCGCCTTCTGAAATTCTTTTAGGAAGTTGACAGAGCTGAAATTTGTGTGCCAGGGTGAGGACTGACTTTTCTTTCCTGCAAAGAGAAATTCTTTGCTCCAAACAAACTCCAAAGCTTTCTGAGAAATCCCATTTTCCCGACCTGTAAAATAAATGGGTTTCAGGTACAGCTTGACAGCTGCCTCTTGGGACTGGTAGGAGGCCAAAAAGCCTGCTGCACAGGACTGGGAACAGACTTTAACAGCAGAAACCCATGCTTGCATCAGTGCTGACCTATGCCATGTATCTTTCCCCAGGTGGCCAAAGAGGGAGCAGGCAAGCAGAGAGGTTGAAGCATTGTTCTATTTTCAGGCTAATTCTCTTGTTCCCCAATCTACAAAATCATCTCTCAAGATAATAATTTTGAGTCCTTCCACATTTTATTTGATGTTAATTTTTAATTCACAAACTAATCTAAGTGTGCCCCATACCTAGTTTTCTTTATTGTTATTTATCAATATTAATCATTACAATGTAAGAGCAAATCATGACACTGATCTCTGTGGTTCATGATTTTCAAGCATAAAATATTGAGTATGAAATTATTCAATAATAATTATGCTCTGACTCAAGTTTATTGGGAAGTGGAGAAGTAAAGAGAATGAACTCCCCCTGTGGGGAGGAACTTAACATAGATCCAACCAAGTTAAGACTGTCTGTGTGTGTGTGAGAGAGAGGGGTGGGGAGAGACACAGAGAGAGAGAGAGAGAGAGAGAGAGAGAGAGAGAGAGAGAGAGAGAGGGAGAGAGAGAGAGAGAGAGAGAGAATATAGGAAATGGAGTCTTTGTGTTGGCTTTAAAAGGCTTATCAATTGATGAGAGTTTTATGAAGAATGAAAGGATCCTAAAGCATGGTTATTTGCCTTATGCATTTCTTTTTTTTTTAATGCATAATTTTTTTTATTTAAACACCTTGATTACATACATGATTGTGTTTGGGTTTCAGTCATAAAAGGAACACCACCCATCACCAGTGCAACATTCCCATCACCCAAGTCCCAAATCTCCCTCCTCCCCCCCCAACCCCCGCCTGTACCCTAAACAGGCTCTACATTTCCCTCATACATTCTCAATATTAGGACAGTTCAAAATGTAGTTATTTCTCTAACTAAACTCATCACTCTTTGTGGTGAGCTTCCTGAGGTGAGCTGGAACTTCCAGCTCTTTTCTCTTTTGTGTCTGAAAATTATTATTACAAGGGTGTCTTTCATTTTTCTTAAAACCCATAGATGAGTGAGACCATTCTGCGTTTTTCTCTCTCTCTCTGACTTATTTCACTCAGCATAATAGATTCCATGTACATCCATGTATAGGAAAATTTCATGACTTCATCTCTCCTGACAGCTGCATAATATTCCATTGTGTATATGTACCACAGTTTCTTTAGCCATTCGTCTGTTGAAGGGCATCTTGGTTGTTTCCAGAGTCTTGCTATGGTAAATAGAGCTGCAATGAATATAGGTGTAAGGAAGGGGTTTTTGTATTGTATTTTTGTGTTCCTAGGGTATATTCCTAGGAGTGGTATAGCTGGATCGTATGGGAGCTCGATTTCCAGTTTTTGGAGGAATCTCCATATCGCTTTCCATAAAGGTTGAACTAGACAGCATTCCCACCAGCAGTGGATAAGAGTTCCTTTCTCTCCACATCCCCGCCAACACTGTTTATTCTCATTCTTTGTGATGTGTGCCATTCTCTGGGGTGTGAGGTGGTATCTCATCGTTGTTTTGATTTGCATCTCCCTGATGATTAGTGATGTGGAACATTTTTTCATGTGTCTTTTGGCCATGCGTATTTCTTCTTTGTCAAAGTGTCTGTTCATTTCTTCTCCCCATTTTTTGATGGGGTTAGATGTTTTTTTCTTGTAAAGTTCTGTCAGTGCCTTGTATATTTTGGAGATTAGCCCCTTATTTGATGGGTATTGGGTGAATAGTTTCTCCCACTCAGTGGGTGGCTCTTGTATCCTGGGCACTATTTCCTTTGAGGTGCAGAAGCTTCTCAGCTTAATATATTCCCATCTGTTAATCTCTGCTTTCACTTGCTTGGAGAGTGCAGTTTCCTCCTTGAAGATGCCTGTAATGTCCTGTAGTGTTTTGCCTATGTGCTGTTCTATATATCTTATGGTTTTGGGGCTGATATCGAGGTCTTTAATCCATTTGGATTTTACCTTTGTACATGATGTTAGCTGGGGGTCTAAGTTTAATTTTTTGCAAGTGGCTATCCAATTGTGCCAACACCACTTGTTGAAGAGGCTTTCCCTGCTCCATTTAGGATTTCCTGCTCCTCTATCAAAAATTAGATGGTTGTATGTCTGGGGAACATTTTCTGAGTATTCAAGCCTATTCCACTGATCTGAGGACCTATCCTTATTCCAATACCATGCTGTTTTGATAACTGTTGCTTTGTAGTACAGTTTAAAGTTGGGAAAAGTAATTCCTCCCATATTCTTTTTCCCAATGATTGCTTTAGCTATTTGAGGGTGTTTATTGTTCCAAATGAATTTCAAAAGTGTCTGATCCACTTCTTTGAAGAATGTCATGGGTATCTTTAGAGGGATGGCATTAAATCTGTATAATGCCTTGGGGAGTATTGACATTTTGATGACGTTAATCCTGCCAATCCATGAGCAGGGTATGTGTTTCCATTTCCGTGTGTCCTCTCTTATTTCTTGGAGCAGAGTTTTATAGTTTTCTTTGTATAGGTCCTTCACATATTTAGTCAAGTTGATTCCAAGATATTTGAGTTTGTGTGGTACTATTGTGAATGGGGTTGTTTCCTTAATGTCCATTTCATCCTTATTACTATTGGTATATAGAAAGGCCATTGATTTTTGTGTGTTAATTTTGTAGCCTGCCACCTTGCTATATGAGTCTATTGTTTCTAGAAGCTTTTTGATAGAGTCTTTAGGGTTTTCTAAGTAGAGTATCATGTCATCTGCAAACAGTGAGAGCTTGACTTCTTCCTTTCCTATCTGGATTCCCTTGATATCCTTTTCTTGCCTAATCGCTATAGCAAGTACTTCCAGTGCTATGTTGAATAGGAGTGGTGAGAGAGGACAGCCTTGTCTTGTGCCAGAATTTAGAGGGAAGGCTTTCAGTTTTTCTCCATTGAGGATAATATTTGCCACTGGCTTGTGGTAGATGGCCTTCACTATATTGAGAAAGGTTCCCTCCATTCCCATCTTGCTGAGAGTTTTGATCAAGAATGGGTGTTGGACCTTATCAAATGCTTTCTCTGCATCTATTGATATGATCATGTGGTTTTTATTTTTCTTGTTATTGATGTTGTGTATTATGTTGATAGATTTACGGATGTTAAACCAGCCTTGCATTCCTGGGATGAAACCTACTTGATCGTAGTGGATGATCTTCTTAACGAGGCATTGAATCCTATTTGCCAGGATTTTGTTGAGGATCTTTGCATCTGCATTCATCAGTGATATTGGTCTGTAATTTTCTTTTTTGGTAGCGTCTCTGTCTGGTTTAGGTATCAAGGTGATGTTGGCTTCATAAAAGCTATTTGGAAGTGTTTCTGTTTGTTCAATTTCATGAAAGAGTCTTGCCAAGATTGGCAGTAGTTCCTCTTGGAAAGTTTGATAGAATTCATTAGTGAATCCATGTGGACCTGGGCTTTTGTTTTTCGGCAGACATTTGATTACTGTTTTAATTTCATCAATGGTGATGGGGGTGTTTAGATATGCTACATCCTCTTCCTTCAACCGTGGAAGATTATAAGAGTCCAAGAATTTATCCATTTCTTCCAGGTTCTCATTTTTAGTGGCGTAGAGTTTTTCAAAGTAGTTTCTGATTACCCTATGAATCTCTGTCATATCAGTAGTGATCTCTCCTTTTTCATTCCTGATACGAGTTATCAAGTTTCTCACTCTCTCTTTCTTTGTTAGGTTTGCCAGTGGTCTATCAATCTTGTTTATTTTTTCAAAGAACCAACTTCTGCTTTCGTTGATCTTTCGGATTGTTTTTTGAGTTTCCACTTCGTTGATTTCTGCTCTCAGCTTTGTTATTTCCTTCTGTCTTCCTATTCTTGGGTCCTTTTGTTGAGCATTTTCTAGTTCTATTAGCTGTGTCATTAAGCTACTCAGGTAAGCTCCTTCTTCCTTCCTGATGTGTGCTTGCAAAGCTATAAATTTTCCTCTCAGTACTGCTTTTGCTGTGTCCCATAAGTTCTGATAGTTTGTGTCTTTATTGTCATTTGTTTCCAGGAACCTTTTGATTTCCTCCTTGATTTCATCTCGGACCCACTGGTTATTGAGCATGAGGCTGTTTAACTTCCAGGTGTTAAAGTGTTTCTTCTGAGTCCCTTTGGAGTTCACAAATAATTTCAGAGCCTTGTGGTCAGCGAAGGTAGTCTGCAAAATTTCTATCCTCTTGATCTTATGGAGGTATGTTTTATGTGCCAGCATGTAGTCTATCCTGGAGAATGTCCCATGTACATTGGAGAAGAATGTGTATCCAGGTTTCTGGGGATGGAGTGTCCTATATATATCCACTAGGCCTCTTTCTTCCATTTCTCTCCTCAGGTCTAGTATATTCTTGTTGGGTTTCAGTCTGGTTGACCTGTCCAGTGTTGACAAAGCCGTGTTAAGGTCCCCCACAATTATTGTGTTGTTGTTGATATTATTTTTCAGATTTGTCAACAGTTGTATTAAATATTTTGCTGGCCCCTCATTCGGTGCATATATGTTTAGGAGAGTGAATTCTTCCTGCTCTACGTACCCCTTGATTAATATAAAATGTCCGTCTTTGTCCCTTACAACCTTCCTGAGTATAAAGTTTGCATTATCTGATATTAGTATGGCCACTCCAGCTTTTTTATGGGTGTTGTTTGCTTGGATAACTTTTCTCCAGCCTTTTATTTTGAGTCTATGTTTGTTCTGACTATTCAGGTGCGTTTCTTGTAGGCAGCAGAAGGTTGGATTGAGTTTTTTGATCCATTTAGCCACTCTGTGTCTCTTAACTGGTGCATTTAGTCCATTGACGTTGAGAGAAAGAATTGTCCTGGGATTTAACGCCATCTTTATTTCAAAATTTGGTGTGTCTTTTGGGTAGTCTTGTCTTAGATTAGGTCTTTCAGTTTTTCTCTTAAGACTGGTTTTGTGTCTGTGAAGTTTCTGAGCTGTTTTTTTTCTGTGAAACCATGTATTCTTCCGTCAAACCGGAAAGTGAGTTTTGCTGGGTATAGTATTCTGGGTGAAGCATTCATTTCATTCAGTCTTGTCACAATATCCCACCACTGCTTTCTGGCATTGAGTGTTTCTGATGACAGGTCTGCTGTAAATCTCAGGGAAGCTTGCTTGAACATGATTTCCCCTTTTGATCTTGCTGTTTTCAGAATTCTGTCTCTATCTGTGGGATTTGTCATTGTGACTAGGATGTGTCTTGGGGTGGTTTTTCTGGGGTCTCTTTTGGTTGGTACTCTTCGGGCATGCAGGATTTGGCCACATATATTCTTTAGCTCTGGAAGTTTCTCTTTAATGATGTTCTTGACCATTGATTCTTCCTGGAAATTTTCTTCCTGGGTCTCTGGGACTCCAATGATTCTTAAGTTGTTTCTGTTGATCTTATCATAGACTTCTATTTTCGTCTGTTCCCATTCTTTGACTAATTTTTCCATTGTCTGCTCATTTGCTTTAAGTTTTTTGTCCAATCTCTCCTGCTGTATGGAATTGTTATGTATCTCATCTTCCACAGCACCAAGTCTATTCTCAGCTTCTGATACCCTGTCCCAGAGCTTATCCATTTTGTCATTCACTTCGTTTACTGACTTTTTCAGTCCTGTTAGTTGACATGTTATTTCAGTTTGGAGTTTTGTCATTTCTGCCTTCATATTTTCTTGGTTCTTATTAGTGTTCTGTTCAACTCGATCCATGGTTTCTTGGAGTCTGTTGAGCACCTTCCATATTGCTAGTCTAAAGTCCTTATCTGAGAGGTTGATTAGTTGTTCAGTCATTATCTGGTCCTCAGAATTGTCATCTTCATTCTCTATTTCTGATGCTGGCCTGCGTTGTTTCCCCATTGTCACACTTGTATTGTGGGTTTTTCTACGTGTTGTGGTGGTATTCATTGTCTATATGATGTAGGCAGCACACTCCTCTGGCTCCTCCCTTTCTGTATGGGCTGACTTGCCTCTAAGGGAGGGGAGTCCTCCGTGGATGAAGCCTCACACTGGGTCAAATCTTAGGCCCGAGCATGCAACAGAGAAGACAGTCCAGAGAGAAATGTTTGCTTCTGTGATATAGCACCGTTCTTATTGTGATTTTTCCTTCTTGTTGCAATGGAGTTCTTTCCTTAGAATGAGTGCACGGCCGCTCCGCTTCGCTATGCGGCCGTGCTCCTCTGAGCCTCTTTTTGCCCCACTCGCAAGAGTTTCACGCAAGAGGACAGTAGACAGACATAGACAGGTCACACTCACAGTCTTTCACAGCTGAGCCCCACTGGGCCGGTGTACTTTCGCGGATTTTCCCCGCCTGGTGTCACACACAGGGAGCCAGCTTTTGCAAAGGTTAGCCGGTTTTTATGCTCTGAAGTCCCTCCCTGAAAATGGCGTCTGGGCGAGCGAGGTTTCTGGAGGCTCTTTTTGCCCCACTCGCAAGAGTTTCACGCAAGAGGACAGTAGACAGACATAGACAGGTCACACTCACAGTCTTTCACAGCTGAGCCCCACTGGGCCGGTGTACTTTCGCGGATTTTCCCCGCCTGGTGTCACACACAGGGAGCCAGCTTTTGCAAAGGTTAGCCGGTTTTTATGCTCTCCCTTATGCATTTCTTATTAAATTAGTTTCTCAGTGAGTTTAAACTCAAGGCTGGAATTGTAAGGTCCTGGGAAATTTAAGAATGTTTAAAGAAATGTAGGATAGAGGCAGTGAAAAATGGAACTGCTCGAAACAGTTGGCAAGGGGAAACTGAGGTTTCCTCTTTCAATCATAGATAAACTGTTATTAAATGAACCAACATTTTGTTTATCATTCCTTCTTTCAACTTGCTGTCTTTTGCAACCCATGATCTTATTCAAGACACCAGATTTGTATTTAGTCTTCTTTCTATCTTAAATTGCCCTTGGCTTTAACAATTTCTTGACTTATTTAGAATGACAATTTGACCTTGAAAGTTGAAAACTGAGTTATTTTTAGAATGTCATTAGATTTTGATTTGTCTGATTTTTCCCTCCATGATTAGAAGGGGTTACAAGACTAGAGGAGATAGCACATGCATATTGCAACCTGGACAAGGATCAATATAAAAAAAAAAAGAGTTTATACTCAGTTTCTCTTTACTTCTCAAAACCAAAAGCTTAATCTTTGTTTAAAGTTGTGGATAAAATGGACTGTGCCTCAGGGAACCCCAGCCAAGCAAGTCTTTTAGCTTTGTTTTGCAGCCATATCTGGATGCGCTCACTTCTTATTTCTCCTTTGCTCAGGGCTTACTCCTGTTGTGGTTCAGGGACTACACAGGTGCCAGTGATCAAATCCCAATTCCACACAAGTAAATAAAAAAGTCCATGGTACCATGGATAATTAAACAATGATGATTGAAATAATTAAAATAGACATGAAATGGACAAATTTCTTTTATAGAATCCCAATCAATTTATGTGGTTCTCCATCTCTCAACAAGATGACACATGAAAGTTCATACTCATGTAGATTCCAGATAATGATGTTTTTTGTTTTTTTTTCTAAAGAGCACAGCATGGGGGTAAATAAGGGTAGGGAAGAAGAACTGCAAGACAAGCTTCTTATCAGCTGTACTGTTTTACTGACCATCATTAGGAGATTTGGGTGTTCCTTATTGCCCCATTTGTCTATCTCTCACCCTCCTAGTTCTTGCCCCATAGGAACCCTAAAAGAGAAAGCCTCAGTTTCTCTGTGAAGCAGCAGAAGTGATGGATTTTGAGAACAAGAAATTTACCATCTTCGTAGACTACTGCTAGCACTTGAATAAAACCCTTGATTTTCCCCTTCTTCCAGCCATCAGCCCTTGTCTCACAAGCAATAGTGCTTCTAACTGTGAGCACCTGAATGTGGATTTGATATCAATGTGACATATATAAAGTGTTAGAAGGGAATATTAGAATGTAAGTTTAGAATTAACTGCTCTCTTGCTTCTGTAATCTTGTTTTGCTTTAGACACAGGAATAAAGGGTACATTCCAACAAATATCAGAATGGTCAGATAGTGTAAGTAGACCAGAAGTAAACTAAGGAATCTAATTGCACTGGGACTAATTATATACAGGTACCTGCTGACACCCAACTGGGTGAGGGCCTTAAATTTATCTAGCTGGCAAAATCTATGAAATCTATCTAGCTTCTGCCTGAGTTCTTCCTTCACTAAACAGTTTACCCCTAAATATTGAGCCAATCGATTCTAAAATTGTATAATAGCATGAATCTAAGATGGACCAGAGGTCAAACCTCTAGAAGTGTGGTCCCAGATGCTTATATTTTAAAATAAATTCCATTTCCTTTTTGCAGTACTGGTACATCTTCTTGAAGTCTTTGTGGGATGGATCTTGAGTCCAGAGCTAGCAGAAGTAATATTATTTTATCACTTGTTCAAGATAATGCTTGTCAGTTTTCTCCACTGTAAAGTTCTTCCCTGCCCTTTTTTACCCACATGCTGCACTATTTGGAAAAGAACATCATTATCTGCATCCTACATGGGTATGAACTTTTGTGTGCCATCTTGTTGAGGAGTGGAGTCTACAGAAATGTATTAAAATTCTGTAAAATGAGATTTGTTTATTTAATCTTTATATCAATTATTTTCATCATCTTTACTCAATTATTCATATCACTATTGACTTCATTTTTTTTTTAGTGTTAAGGTTATAAAAATACTCCTTATTTACTTTTTAGCTAAAATGGTCTACCTTAAGCCAAGGGAATATTTTAATTGGCTTTTGTTTTGCTAACATGTCACATCTGTCTTCTTTTTACTTATGTATCTCTGAGTTAAGCTTCATTCTACAATATCTGAAAGCTTTATGCCCAAAATAAAAACTATTTCAAGATTGATTAATCTGTATTTTACTCTCTGAATCTTACCTCCTTACTTCACATTATTTGATTGAGAAACACAAATCTGTCTGCCAAGGACTTCTGTGATTCCACTTCTAGGCTGGGTTATATCTGACAGCCAAAGTAACACATCAGTCATTACACAAAATGACTCAAACCATCCATATCTTGGCAAGAATATACAAATGTCTAACAAAAACATTTCTCTGGAAAGCTTTAAACCTTAATGCATTCCTATTTTTATTCTAGCCAAATCATAGGGAAAATGTCAACTTATCCTACAACTGTGCTATCATTCTGGACAGATATTAAATTTTAGACTTTTGCAATATTCTTTCAATTTTCTTTTAATTATCTAAATGTATAGATAAATGGTAATTTTATTATCATGAAGTGCTTTTCCTTTGGATATTTTTGTTGTTTGTGTTTAAAATGTGGCAATTCCCTTACATGGTATTTGCTTTTATTATAAAGCCTTGAATAAATGAAGAACAAAAGAGCTTTTGTGAATAGGCTAAATCTGAAATTGAAAAATGGGAAGATTGAAAAAAAATTATTATTTTCAATCTTCTTTCTTTCTATTACAGCTCACAAAATTTAACCATCAAGAAACCCAGTTGAATCTATAGAATCCCATATGGTTCTCTGAACCTCCCAATAGTGATTCCTGAGTACAGAACAAAAAGTAGTCCCTGAGCACCATGGGGGTATGGCCCCTCAAAAATTGCTTTAGGTACCCTAAAATAAAAAATAAAATAAAATAAAACAAGCAAATAAGGTGCTTGTTTTGCGTGTTGATAATCTGGATTTTGTCCCCTACCTGGAAAATTTCCTGATCACAGAGCCAAGTAGGTTTCACTAAGCACAGCCAAACAATAATAAAGAAAAAAATTTTAAATTTTGGTTGCATGGTAGTGGGAAGTTTCAGAAATATTTTTGCATATGAGTAAGTTGATTTAATACAAATTATCTGAATTGAAGTTGTAATGCAAAACTTGGAGAAAATTGTATCAATAACTAGATAGGCTGTAAACAAAAAATTTATTTGCTTAACACAAATCACTTTTTTTTAATAATAATTTTGTTGTGACCAAAGTGAATTAAAAGTCTTTCACAGTAATATCTAAGGTACATAGTGACATTGAATCAGGGGCATTCCCACCACCAGTGTTGTCCTCGGTCCACCCCTATTCTCAGCATGCATCCCATACCTCCCCCCTTTGTCCTTAAACTGCTAGAGAAAAGAGGTCTCCCTTTTGTATAGCTTACTGTAGATTGGGCATCAAATCTGTGTCATTGACTTTGGGTTTGGTGCTTAAGTCTGATCATTGTTTATTTCCACTCAATATTTACATGATGGGTTGTTCCTGGTACCATCCATTTTTTTCCCCTCAAGTTGTGAGGGAGACAAGATGATTCAAGTTCTGTGGTTCTGTTGGAAAAATAAAAGAGAAAAAAGAGGAAAAAAAGAAAAAATGCTGAGGGGAGATTCATCTAGAGGTTATAAATATCAGTTCAGAAGAAGAAAAAAAAAGGAAAGGAAAATCAAAGCAAAAATTAAAAAACTAAACAAAAAATAAGCAAGTAATGACAAAAAACACAGGAGTGGTGACAAAAAAAAAAAAAAAAGAACATCACCAATATCACAACCACAGAAGGAAAAGAAAAAAAAAAAGGAAGGTCTGGTGAGCAGAAAATTTCCTGGCAACATAAAAGACCTTGGGTTAGAGAATGGAGCCCATAGTTGCTCCCATTACAGTATTATTTAAGGGTGGAGAAACTCTGTACCTCTGAGGCCAAGGGAATTTCCTCTATATTTCCCAATACTTATTGTATCTATGTAAAAAAAACAAACAAAACCCCACACAATTGACTTTTTTATTCAAAAGTTTCATCCACTAAGATAAAATATCTATTCAAAATTACTCTTGGGTTAAATTAAGAGTAGCACAACCTTAGTTGTACCTTCAGTACTTCTAAGAACTTAGAACGAGTGCATGACAAGAAGTTTCAAGAGACTGTCTTCACATCGACATTCTTGATTATTATCTTTCTTAAATAATTCTTTTTTCTAGGTACATGTCTAAACTGAATAACTATATTAACTAAATTAGATGTTCAGTGTTCCTTTCCTGAACAAAAGGATATGAATGCAAAGAAAGGACTTTAGGTCAGTTATTTTATAACTAAAAATAGGAACTCTTCTATAAAGAACTTTTTTTTGAAAAAGCCAAACAGAACTTTCATGGTGCTGACAAAACAGCAGGGATGAATTGCCTATGAATTGTTGCTTTAAAATTATGTTCTCACATCGTTAATAATCAGGGGGATGCAAATCAAAACAACAGTGAAGTATCATCTCATGTCACAGAGACTGGCATACATCACAAAGAACAAGAACAATCAGTGTTGGCTTGGATGAAGGGAGAAAGGAACTCTTATTCACTACTGGTGAAAATGCTGTCTGGTCCAATCTTTCTGAAAAAAACAATATGGATATTCCAAAAAAAAAAAAAAAAAACCTTGGAAATTGAGCTCCCATATGATCCAGCAATACCACTTCTAAAAATATACCCTAGGAACACAAAAACACAATACATAAATGCCCTCTGCACTCCTAAGTTCATTACAGTGCTATTTACAATAGCCAGAATCTGGAAACAACCCAGATGCCTGACAATAAATGATCTACTAAAGAAAATGGGTAAAATAACACAATAGAATACTGTACTACTGTTAGAAAAAACAAAGTTATGAAATTTTCCTATACATGGAGATGGACATGGAGACTATTATGCTGAGTCAAATGAGTCAGAAGGAGAGATAGACATAGAATGGTCTCACTCATCTGTGGGATTTAAGAAAAATAGAAGACAGTATGGGAATAATACCTGAGACAATAGAGATCCAGATCAGAAGGATCAGCCTATGATATGAAGCTTACCACAGAGTGATGAGTGCAATTAGAAAAATAACTGCTCTAACAATAACCATGACAATGATAGTGAGAGACAATTAAAATGCCTATCCTGAAGACAGGCAGGGGGTATGGGAAAAAGGAAAAAGGGGAACATTGCTGATGAGAAAGTCACACGGGTTAAGAGTGGTTATATTCAATGCCTGAAAATTTTACGAACATGTTACAAATATTTTTGTAACCATTTTGTAATCATTTTTGTAATAAATAAATCATTATTAAAAATGTGCTTAGTGATTACTTGCTGACTCTTTACTTGAAATCATTCCTGACTGGCTCAGGGAACCTTATGGGATGCCTGGGTTTGAACCTGGATCTAACATTTGCAAGGCAATCTTCCTATCTGCTCTCTGTCTTATGTCTGCTCTCTCTTATGTCTCTGGCTCCTGATTGTAGTATCTTAATATGTCTTTATCGTTTTGTTTGCAGATCAAACAGGATCTCTCATTTTCATTTGTCTGCTCATAATTCTTCAAAGAAAAATGATTAATAAAAACAGGATTAGACCATTTTATTTAGTACCTAAAATTTTTCCTGTCCTTGAAAGAAACCCATCATTGCCCCCAAGCCATTACTCCATGAATGTTCTAACCTATTTTGCTCAATATTTCTTCTTTATCATAAGAAAACTATAATCATGGCACAAAGGAATTATTTTTTGGTTTAATTTATTTGTATTTCAGTCTAATTCTATTTTTTCTTGATCCTTGTAAGTTGGTTACTCAGATTTCAACTTAAATTCCTAACAGATTCATTTTTCTTCTATTATTCTGCATTATAATATCATGTTATATAGTTTCTTGACACTATTTCCAACTCTATAATATTTTCTCATTCATTAGTTTATTTTGATTCTTCTTTGAAACACCACACGATAAATATATTTGTATTTTTATTTTGAACTTTCAATAACTAAAATAAAATTTAATATGTTGTTCTAATGAATATTTTAAAAAGTTAATTATCAGTTTTACTGAGTAATTAAAATTTTATTAAAAATTGTGCATTTATTTTGAACTCAGTAGCATATCAAACTGATTTTGAAATACATAGTAACAGAAGCTTTAATAAGGTGTGTTCTTTCTACTAACATATGTTTAATTTATCAGTTTTTAATACTTTCTAATTTTTGACTCATAATTTACTCATAAAAAGCAAATATGTAGGGCCGGTGAGGTGTCGCTAGAGGTAAGGTATCTGCCTTGTAAATGCTAGCCAAGGAAGGACCGCAGTTCAATCCCCTGATGTCCCATGTGGTCCCCCAAGCCAGGGGCAATTTCTGAGCACTTAGCCAGGAGTAACCCCTGAGCATCAAACGCCTGTGGCCCAAAAAGCCAAAAAAAAAAAAAGCAAATATGTGTCTATTAAACTAAACAATAGTAAATATGTATGCTACAGTTTAAAATGAGAACTTACATAATTATTATTTCTGATTTCTAATAAAACATATATTCCTGAATTTAAATAATTATATAATATGTGCTATATTCATCTGCATTGAAATAATAATATTTTCATTAAGGTGTTAGTATACTCTTCCTTTTAACTTTAATATTATTTCCTGAGATCCAGCAAGAGTATACAGGAAGTAGGGTGTTTGTCTTGCTCATGGATGACTAAAGCTATATCCCTGGGACCAAGTCACTTGGACTTTGATTACTGTCATTGGTGACCAATGAGCACAGGCCCATGAGTAAGCTCTGAACATTAACTAATTTGATCCTAAAAACAATGTATATATATGTACATTGTTTTCAGGATCAAATTATATATATATATATATATATATATATATATATATATATATATATATATATATATATATATATATATATATATCTTTTAAAACTCCTTTTACCTAGATATATTTTCTAATCTCTAATATCTACCCCTGTGATCCTCTTATAAGCAATGGCAATAACATCAACACCTTAGTGACTGGTAGCAATTACCATGTCTTTTTTTTTTTTAATTTATGTAACTTTTTTCCTATTCCAAAGTTTGTTTAAATCACAATTTTCTTTGTACCAGGTCACTGTTCTATCTTAGTCCACTCAGTCTGTTATCACATAATGTTGCAGACTGGGCAGCTTATAAACAACAGAACTTTTGTTTCTCAAGGAAGCTGAAAGTCTGATTCAGGTTGCCAGCTTGGTCGGGTGAGAAAAGAAAGTCTCTTGAACAAATGGTGCTGGGAAATGAAGCAGCTACTTATAAAAACTAAAATTATATCAATAGCACTATTTCAAAAATAATTCAAGTTGGATTAAAATTTATATGTAACACCTGAAAGCACAAAATACTTTAAGAAAGTATACATGATATGTTTCATAACATCATCATAACATCATATCAGCATTATTGATGACTTTGGAAACTCAAATTTAATGAATGGCAAAGAGAAATCAATCAGTCGTTAATATAGAGCTATACCAACTAAAAGACTTCTATACAGTGAAAGTAACTATTTCAAAACTAAATGATACTCTATTGAAGGGAATATTATATTTGTAAATCATAAAGCTTTGACAAGTATATAATACCCAAAACATATGAAGAACTTATTCAACTCAATGGAATCTACTTGTCTCACTTCTTAATATTATCCAATAATATAAAAACATGAATTCAAAGAGATATAAACATCTTCACATTCATCAGATTTTTACAATAGTTAAGTAATAGAAAATAACTAACTTCTCATGAACTCACAAGCATTAAAAAATTAAAACCCATGATAAAAATTAAAGATTTTACACAGTCCTATTTGTAGTGGAGGTAAGTATAGATAAATGTCAATATGTGTTGAGAAATTATGACTGGATAAAATTAACTTTAGTTCTTGATATGCTTTTTGTTTTTGTTGTTGTTTTGGCCACACCCAACAGTTTTCAGGGTTTACTGCTGGCTCTGCACTCTGAAGGTACTCCAGGTAGGCTTGGGGAACCATAGAGGATGCCAGAGATTGAACCCAGGTCCATCCTGGGTTGTCCATGTGCAAGACAAATGTCCTACGTGCTCTGCTATTGTTCAAGCCCCTCATGTACCATTTTAATAATTTTTAACTGTATAATGCACATATTATGGCAAATTTAGGTGTTATGACTATTTAAGATCTCTCTCAAGCTAAACATCTGTCTGAGAAGTTTGTCTCTCCATCAAATGGTATATAGCAGTAAGATGTGATCCCTTGTAAGTCTTGTAAGATTTTTCATTGGATTCATTTTAATACTCAAACCCCAGTTAACATCATGGGTCTCATACAAAGTGCCAGTAGTAATACAATAAGTATTCTCAAGAAAGTCCTGACATTTACTTGAAAACGTGAGTTGTTTGATCTGATCCTAATACCTAAATACTTCAAAGGTTAAATTTATATTATGCTGATAATTGTAATGTGCATATCATGTGAGTTTTAGAGATTGCTCAACTTTGTTGCATATTGTCACACTATTATTCATCAAATTTTAGTTCTATATTATTTTAAAGACATTCTTCATATTTTATATATTTGCTTTTATTTTTAAGAGATAATATGTGTATAACTTATATATAAAGTTTCTACATATATATAATATACATGCATATATTATTTGGTTTTATTTTCAGTCATCCTATTGCACATATGATGCACTTTTAGTTCACGTGTCTTTGATTATATGTGAATATTGTATCCATTTTTAAATATTCTTACAAAAACCTTAGTCTGTGAACAAATGATCATCATGTGTTTCTCACTGGGGTACTATTCTGTTTCTCTGTGGCTCTTCAGTTGACTACTTATTTTAATATTTATGATTGAAAGGTAAATTTGCTCTTTCTATTGAAATTTTATTTTTAATAGCTATCTACCTTTTGAGTATTGATTTTTTTATTTTGGCACTTTGAGTATAGTGATTTTCTTCCTTTTACTATTTCATATTTATTTCTCTTTGGTTTTTTATTTTATTTTTCTTTCTGCCTGACTTGTTAGCTGCCAATCCAACTGCAGCTTACATTTAAATTCTTTGTTGATACTTGTTGCTATTCTAAATGCTTTCACACTATTTACTGTCTTTCATTTCTGGCAATAATATATATGTTATGCCAAGTTGAAATTTCATTCCTACTTAAATTTACCTTTTAGTTAGTGTTGTGGCTTGACATCTTTTCTGTTTCTGCATATTAAAATAATTTTCTCTTTACTTTTGCTTCTGTCTTCCCTGTTTGGGTATTTTGTTATTTGTTTGTTAGATCATTTCACTTATAAAACTGAAATTGTTTTTTCTCTATGTCTTCTTGGGAGACTTATCACTGTCTTCAACTTTCTTTTTTTTTTTTTTTTTTGTGGGGACCCCACTAGGTGACGCTCAGGGGTTACTCCTGGCCACGAACTCAGAAATCACTCCATATGGAACCCCAGGAATAAAACAGAGGTCTGTTCAGGGTCAGCCACATGCAAAGCAAACACTCTACCACTGAGCTAATTCTCTGGCCTGTCAACTTAATATTCTTTTAAGACTGTTAAATATATTAAAAAGTAATAGTTTTAAATTTTCCCATTTACCTGTATTGATCTTTCATTAGAATTGTTAAAGTCTATATCTCTCTCACAGTTTGCTATGCTTATATAATTTCTTGCATGTATATATAAGCTATTTCAGCATCTCTGGAAATAACTTTAGTATCTGGATATCCTGGAGATGTTTATATTTCTGTTTTGTCTTTCTGTCTATACTTAAGTCTGTCTGTACTCATGTTTACTTCTTTTTGGCTGATGTTTGGGCCACAAACATTGGTGCTCATGGTTACTTTCAAGGCTGCTCAAGGCTCAGGATTTGTGCCCAGCAGAGCAATACATAATGCCTAGAAGATCATGCAAAGCCTGGTATGAAATTAGGGTTGTTGCAGACAAAGTAAGCACCTTAACACCTGTATTATTACATTTTTTAATTTTAAAAACACATCTTTTATTTGGAGCACAATAATTTACCATGTTACTGCTAGTTGAGTTTTAGACATAAACTATTCTGGCACCAACCCTTTTATCTGCAGTGGAGAGCATATGATGTTTGTTAAGGTAATTCTAGTTTCTAAACCTGTGAAGCATCAAAATTCTATACTACTGTACAAGGAGTTGTCATAGGTATTCTCATGTATCAGCTCCAGTATGTGGAATGATCCATAAGGGAGCCTGAACGCTTCATTGTTTATATCTTCATTTCTTCTGAAAATTTTGGTTTTCTCATTCAACCTTGAGATGAAGAAAGGACATTGGAGAACTCACAATGAAAGTATCTTATATAATAACTTCTCTGGAAGAGAAACAACACATTCAAAAAAGCAGTCTCCTAAAGTAATGTGTACTATAATTGTAATTAAAATATAATAATAAATGAAATATTGTATGCTATAAATAATTTACCTCAATGATTACAAACATATGAAAATGATATCTTACTATCACTGTTCTTAATATTTTAAAACAAAATATTCGATAATTTACCAGACAGTGACATATGTTTAATATCCTATGTAATATTTATTTAAAAGTGCATTTTGTTTTCATCTGCCAGTAAACTATGTATTGGATACTTATTTCAGTTTTACTTGCTGTTTACAAATCTAGAGCTTATTATTTTGCTATGTTTGATTGTAGTTGAAATTCTGTGTTTGCTAGTCATCTCCTGCCTTATTGGTTGTTTTTAAAAAAGCATTTTATGTGAGCAGAATTTTCCTGGAGCTTCCTGATTTTATCCTTTCTTTTTTGTTTGTTTGTTTTATTTATTTTATTTTATTTTTTATTTATTTTAACATGTACATTAACTTTGTCCCTCGAGCCCCCAAATTGTAGTACATTATAATATTTCTTACACAAAGCAATCCAAAGCCAAAAAATTTATGCAACTCCCTTAACATTAAAAGCTGTAGTATTGTTGACACAATTGATTATAATACAATAATTCATTAAGAATGAGTCAAAGGAGCACAGCAAAGACTGTGTTAGTGTGGAAATTGTTTGCATAAGCCCAGCAAAATATAGGGGACATGGAAAGTAAAAGTCTTAGCCTAAATACAAGAAGACCTTACCCCTGAAGTTTTCTGGCATAAGACCAACTTTAGGCTTCAGGCATATTAAGTGTCCAACCCAAATCATTGTCTGTAGTGCCAATACACTTTTATTTTTCACACAGTCACTATTGTTGGTCTCAGGTTTCTGTAGCCAAGGATCTCAGAATATGTCCATATTCTATAGAAGAGTCAGGATGATGTAGAGCACCCTTTAGTTTCACTCACAATTAGAGGGTGATGCAGAGAGCTCAGTCTTTAAAGCAGCGTGTTATTGTTGTTAAGTTCTCTGGGTGTTAAAGGGCAGTCTCTGTTGAATAGCTCTATGCCAGAGCAGTGGTAGGGTCTTCCCTGGTAGAGGATTGCATTCAGGGGATGTAGTACACAACCATGGTTGTTTTGTTGACGGCATCCCAGGTTCAGGGGTAATTGGACATTGCCCATTCTTTGAAGACATGAGCCAGATCTTTATGACTATGTTAAGGGTGTAAGGTCCTATTGCATTACAAGATCTATGTGTTCCCATCTCTATAAGACAAGAATGTGTTTGTATATAATTTCCCATTTTAATGTGCCTATGCAAAAGAATAACAGTATTACATGGTGAGGTTGGTGCCTATGGGGATGCTAGAAAAAGTCCAACAATCCAATTGACTTGGTTCTTATATAAACGTTAAATGGAGGGACACTTCTACAACCTTATTTATTTAACAAATAACAAAGAGATATAAAGTGGGGAAAATAAACAATCCAACTTAAGACAGTGAACTCAATTGTCACCATTTGTGGGAACTAATCAGAAACCTAGAATGGTAGCAACCACAGTTACACAATGAAAGAAGGAAGAGGCCAAGAGGCCGCTGAGAGTAAACAAGTAGGAAAAGAGTACTGGCCTCTTCCCAGCCTGAGAGTTCGTCCTCTCATTTTTATTTTTAATATATATATATATATATATATATTATTCCCACGCAAACTGTTTTTTTCCGAGCCTGTGAGTCCATCCTCCCATTTTTATTTTGAATATCTATGGTACACGTGGGGCCGCTAGACCCCATTTGGTTTTTAAAATAAATACCAATGAGAAAAAGAAAATACCAGTGAATGTCATGACATACACCAGTGCTGCATTGGCCTGCCCTCTACCCCATGTGCCCCCCTCTTAGTGTAGGGAGAGAAAGGGGGAAAGACTGAGGACCACTATAGAGTTCACCTGAGCCAGCAACCAGGGAAGGCCTGGAATAAAGTGGAGAAATAGGGGGATTGCTGGGGGCCTGCCACACCTCCCAGAACCCCCCCCCCAAGCTAGGGAGTAGGCCTCCGGCATGGGGTGTCCCCTAACCTCATACCTGGGAAGAGCTGGCCTCCAGGAATCAAGGAACCGAAAGCCAGATATCTGCATGGCCCTCTCCCTGCTCCTCCCCCCTAGAGTAGGGAGGGGGGAAGCCTGGGGACCCCTAATAGAGTCTACCTGGAACCCATATCAGGCCACCCAAGGTGGCACTCAGGCAAAGCCTAGAGTTCAGGGAAGAAATAGGGGAACATCTGAGGGCCTGCCAAGCCTCCCAGCACCCCCCAAGCTAGGGAGTAAGCCTCTGGAATGGGGTGTCCCCTAACCCCATACCTGGGAAGAGCTTGCCTCAATTTCATCCTTTGAAGAGATGCCTTGGTATGTATTTGATGCACAATCATCACATCCTTTGTCCAAAAACTCGTTTATAACCTTTCCTTACATTTCTGTCACATTTTATAATTCAACTTATGAAGCAACTTTAAAATTAAATAGAACACTTTTCTCATAAGTGACATATGAGTGCATGTCTTTCTTCTAATGTACCACCAAAATCTAAATTTTGTGGAAACCAGAATAAATTGTTAGTATGTATAAGCAAAGCATTTGAAATCAACTTCCTCCATTTTTACTTTGAGTAAATGAGTAAAAGACTATCAGGTCACCACATGATGACCAGATCAGAATATCAACAACCCCTTTCTTGGAACCATCAGGCATGAGGGCATATAGGTTTTGAATTGACAACATGAAAAGCAAGTGCTTTACCCTCTTTACTATATCTCTTTCCTCAAAGAGATTGGATCTTATATCTTATGATATAGTTGACAAATGCCTAAGAAAGAAATAAAAAGGAGAGAGACATTTTGAATGCACCAGATGGATCTGCGGATGAATCCATTGTGGGAACACAACAATGTTAAACTTGTTTTATATAAATGGTGCTGAGGACAGTTCATCAGGTAACAATAAGAAAATGGATAATAGAGACAAAGAATCCTTGGACAGAGAATGTAACATTTTGTAAGTCTGTATTTTGCATAACAGAAGTATTAGTTTGATTGTCATGCACAAATCAGTTACAACTATTGTCTCAACTTATTTGTCTTCAGTCTGGAAAAATATTTACTAAGTTGTCACAAAGATAAGGGGTATATCTGTTTGGATTCTCAATCACTCTATTTTAACATACATTCAAAATATTCAATGTATTCTAATACTGAAACTTTTCCAAAGATAGTTTTATAATAAGTTATTTTGTAAGTAATAATGGCTCAATTTTAAAAAGCTTCACATATTTGTATCCCAATATATTTTTTGATTTTTTTGTTCATAAAAGGGCAGAAAATGTGATGATCATGAAGTGATGCTAACTTTATAACAGCTTTAAATATATATATATATATATATATATATATATATATTTTGGGCCACATCCGATGATGCTCAGGGTTTACTCCTGGCTATCTGCTCAGAATTTGCTCCTGACTTGGGGGACCATATGGGAGGCCCAGGGATGGGACTGTGGTCCATCCTAGTCTAGCACGGGCAAGGCAGAAGCCTTACCACGTATGCCACCAAAAATAGCTTTTTCTTTAGGTGTGTGGTTTTTTGTTCACAGTGGGTACTTTTGGAAAAATAAACAAATATATAATACCTATGACTTTACCAAGTGTTTATATTTCTTTATACACTATTCATAAAATGATGCTGCTTTATATAAGATATAAAGTTAAGGAATTGTTAGAAATAAACTTAATAAGAAAAATAATAAAGTATTGTCTTAGTTCATTAATGCTATGAATTTTATTTTATTTTTAATTTTTGGAGATCATGCCCAGAAGTGCTGGGGTGGGGAAAGGCAAAGAATATTCTGGACTTAGGTGTGTAGGTAATATTAGACTAGATCTTGGTCTTCACACATGGAAGGTACAAGATTTACCACCTGATTCACCTATTAACTCTATTTCATTTCATTTTATTATTTTCTGCCTATTAACAATTTTCAATTAAATGTTTGGAATAAATTACTGGAAGACAGTACTGCATTATACTTTGCATAATCTATCTATCTAATACTTTCTTGGTCACTGATCTTAGCACAATAACTTATTGATTTTTCTACTCACATAAATTTTATTTCATTAATATGCTAAATATTGATTTTGCAAAGTTTTCAAAGCAAAGCATTCAGAATTAAAACTGTTAATGTAAAACATCAATTATCTACTCTTGTTTTTGAGCTTCATTATTTTGAGTATTAAAAGCATCGATGCACTTATTTTATTCTTTCTCTGTTCATCTGTTTTGCCATAAAAGTTATTACATAATAATGCAATTGGTTTTTTCATGTCTTTGACATGTTTAGAAAGTAGCTCCAAAGGGTACTTATTTTTACCTCAAAAAGAATATGAATAATTAAAAGTTATCTACTGTTAAAATACTTTATATATTACCTATATCATAGTTTCTAAATCATTAAACATCTAACAAATTGAGAACAAGGTATATTCTATACAATGTAAGAAATATATGGTTGTAAATTACTGATGCAAAAAATATTCAACAGTCATTGGTTAATTATATTCTTTGATCTAAACATTGCACTAAGATTTTGATGTAAATGCAGTCTTTTTTATTTTTTTCTTTATTTAAACATCTTGATTACATATATGATTGTGATTAGGTTTAAGTCATGTAAAGAACACCCCCTTCACCAGTGCAACATTCCCACCACCAATGTCCCAAATCTCACTCCATCCTACCCCACCCCCAACTGTACTCCAGACAGGCTTTCCAGTACCCTCATTCATTCACATGATTATGGTAGTTCTCTGAGTTGTTATTTCTATAACTGCACTCACCTCTCTTTGTGGTGAGCTTCATGAAGTGAGCTGGAAGTTCCAGCCCTCCTTTCATTGTCTCTGAGGATTGTTGCAAAAATGACTTTTATTTTTCTTAAAACTCATAGATGAGTGAGGCTATCTGCATCTCTCTCTCTCTCTCTCTCTCTCTCTCTCTCTCTCTCTCTCTCTCTCTCTCTCTCTCTCTCTGACTTATTTCACTCAGCATGATAGATTCTATGTACATTCATGTATAGAAAAATTTCATGACTTCATCTCTCCTGATGGCTGCATAATATTTCATTTTGTTTATGTACCACTGTTTCTTTAGCCATTCATCTGTTGAAGGGCATCTTGGTTGTTTCCAGAGCCTGGCTATTGTGAATAGTGCTGCAATAAATATAGATGTGAGGAAGGGGCTTTTGCATTGTATTCTTGTGTTCTTAGGGTATATCCCTAGGAGTGGAATAGCTGGTTCGAATGGGAGCTCAATTTCCAGATTTTGGAGGAATCTCCATATCGCTTTCCATAGAGGTTGGAGTAGACTGCATTCCCACCATCAGTGGCTAAGAGTTCCTTTCTCTCCACATCCCAGCCAGCACTGATTTGTTACCCCCCACTTAAAGAAAGCACTCACCAAACGTGGCTTTTTCCCTTCCTGGTGCAGTACCTTCCTTCCAAAGATTTGCCAAAAGGCCCGCTCAGAAGTCAATCATTTGACCCTTTGCGTGGATTATTGGCTGTAATTCCACCATGGCTGTAACATTACATTTTTCTCTGTATTTGGCCACTGTAGAAATCTAACCTCAGCTTTCCTACAGACAAAGAAATGTCAGTACCAAAACCTGCCAAAAGTTCCCTGCTAGCTAGTTTATTTGTGACTCGTATTTCTAGTATAACCTGGTGCCAGCAGCTTGTTTTTCTGAGTCTAGCTCTATGATGGTAAACAATTATTTACATCCCCCCCTAAAATTTATTTTCCGGCAACTACATAAATATCATAAATATCTCTGTCTCTCTCCTCCTGATTTCTTGAAAAACCTGCTTTTTGCTCAACCAAAATCATCTCTAGCTCTTCTTTTACAGCCGTCTAGCAAGGGTCTTTCTCACCTATAGGACAGTCGTTTTGATATGTAGATTCTAGGCCTGGTTCTCCATTGTACTGCTCTCCTGCTCTTTGTTCTCCCTGAGGACACCTTGCATACCAGAGTTTGTGCTTATAAATGTCATCAGCTGAAAAGTAAATTTGTCTAGTCCCTTAGACGTGGGTCCCCATACAATTTATTTTGTGTGGTCTCATTTATTTCATTTTCATATTTCATATTCGTCCGCATTGTGTGCCTGCTTATTCCCAGTGAGAAATTATTTAACCCACTAAAGTTTTGCTTAGGGACGCTAACACATCTGCAGCACTGATTGTTCTCATTTTTTATGATGTATGCCAATCTCTGTGGTGTGAGATGGTATCTCATCATTGTTTTGATTTGCATTTCCCTGATGATTAGTGATGAGGAGCATTTTTTCATGTGCCTTTTGGCCACTTCTATTTCTTTTTTATTAAAGTGTTTGTTCATTTCTTTTCCCCATTTTTTGATGGGATTAGATGTTTTTTCCTTGTAAAGTTCTGTCAATACCCTGTATATTTTGGATGATCGCCCCTTATCTGATGGGTGTTGGGTGAATAGTTTCTCCCACTCGGTGGGTGGCTCTTGTATCCTGGGCACTATTTCTTTTGAGGAGCAGAAGCTTCTCAGCTTAATGTATTTCCATCTGTTGATCTCTGCTTCCACTTGTTTGGAAAGTGCAGTTTCCTCCTTGAAGATGCTTTTAGTCTCAATGTCATGGAGTGTTTTACAACGTGTTGTTCTATATACCTTATGGTATCAGGTCTGATATCAAAGTCTTTAATCCATTTTGATTTTACCTTTGTATATGATGTTAACTGGGGGGGGTCTATGTTCTCTTTTTTGCAGTGGCTAATCAGTTCTGCCAGCACCTCTTGTTGAAGAGGTTTTACCTGCTCCACTTAGGATTTCTTGCTCCTTTGTCAAAAATTAGGTCTTAAGAGAGGAGTTTGGATGCTATTTTATAATGAATATCTCTCAAAAGTAATTTTTATTATAATTGACACATTTTGATAATTATAGAGGACCTACTTTGTTAAAATGTATTAGCCAACTACAACAGAGTCAATACCAAATTTACAACAAGCTAGACACAGAAGGGACCACTTATACTAGCAGCCTGGGGTGGGGGTGCAAAGGAGAGGCGATATGGGATGCATGCTGGGAACAAGAGTGGAGGGAGGACAACATTGGTGGTGGGAATGCCCTTGATTCAATATCACTATGTACTTAAAATACTATTGTGAAAGATTTGTAATCCACTTTGGTCAAAATAAAAATTATTAATAAAAAGAAAAAAAAAACAAAAGACAAAAACCTCGAGACTCAGCCATTGGGTTGCTCCCCTTTATGGAACAACCTGCTTTAGACAGCCCTGGCCACTCAGCTCCCCCACATCCTCCCACCCAAGGATACTGACAGAAAATCAAGGGTGACCTGGAGAGCTCAGTGAAAGCCTGTATTTAGAAAATTCCTCCTTATCTGGGGAGAAAGGGATACTAGTGTCCTCCACTAGGAAACTCTGGCACTCATGGCAACAAATTAGATAACTTGGCAAAATGGACAAAAATTAAATAAAAATCTTATTTTTGTTCTTGAAAAAAATAATAGATAGAATAATGGATAGAATGGTAATTGATTAAATTATTGATTCAACAGTGTTTTATAAAGAAAACATATTTTTTAATCTTTCCCTTTTTTGTGTTGTATTTTTGGGCCACACAGAGTGGTACCCAGGGTTTACTCCTTGCTCTGTGCTTAGGTCTCATCTGTTGGTGTTGAACCATATACAATGCTAGAGACTAAACCAGCATTCCAGATGCAAGGAAAGCTCCTTAGCCACTATATATATAGTCTTGCAATATTTTTTATATTTATAGTTTTGCTAATAATGACTTTAAATTCTACTTTTGTTTATGAAAATAATATAAACACTTAATTTTTATTTCTAATTATTTTCAATAAGTAGTATACAAAAGGTAATATATATTCTATATTTGTTTTGGGAGATGTAAGAAAATATAAAAAATATAGGTTGGAGTATCTAGGGACTTACTGATATTTGTCATTAGTGAAAATAATAATTGTAATAATGATCATTTATTTAATCTTAGGTCTGAGTCATTTAAAATGTGAGCTCATAGTCAAATAAGGTTATGCAATAGGCATGATTTTCTATTACTATAGAAAAAGATCGTAAAGTATAGATAAAAAGCCAGAATTCAAATTTGGACCTTACCCTTTGAAGTGGGAACTTATAATATAAAATATAGAGATATGATAGGATCTCTTTTGAACATTATGATTTTGAGACGACCTTGGGGCACCTTAAAATATAAAAAGTCTATTGAATATTTGATTTGAATCTCTTTAAAATGATCCAACATAAAGATTGAACTTTATATCTATATAATTTAAATATATGAACCAGACATGATTTATATTCAAGATTTGTTCAATTATTTGTGCAAAGAAAAATGAAAGCAAATATAAAAATATGAAGCAGATATATTTTATAAGCAGAGAAAATTAATATAGGAAGAAAGAAGTAAAGTGTATGAGAAAAATTAATATCTGGGCCCAGAGAGATAGCACAGTGGCATTTGCCTTGCAAGCAGCCGATCCAGGACCAAAGATGGTTGGTTCGAATCTTGGTGTCCCATATGGTCCCCTGTGCCTGCCAGGAGCTATTTCTGAGCAAACTGCCAGGAGTAATCCCCGAGCACAGCTGGGTGTGGTCCAAAAACAAAAAAAAATTTAATATCTGTGATGATAGTTTTTCCAGTAATTGAAATGATATGTTGGTGCCACAGAAAGGCTAAAAAGTGGAAAATGTCAGATATAAAATTTAGTTTTATTTGGAGTCATCTTTCTAACCTTCTTAATCTAAAATGGATCTTCATCTTACTGCCAAAAATCAGCCAGAATTTTAGCATGCACCATTAAAACAAAGATAGTCTACAAAAGTAATAAACATCACCAGTCTTTCAAAATTGAAATGGTAAAGCTACAAATAATCTAAGAATGTCTACCATAGGTACAAATTTATATTTTGAGACATTTCTAGAAGCTTTGCTAATATATTAACTTTATTCTTCTCAGTTAAAACTTGGTCAGGGCTAAGAAATACTACAGCTGTTAAGGCATTGACCTTGCAAGTAGCCCACCCAAAGTTTAATCCCTGCATGCATATGATCCCCTGAGCACTACAGGATCCCTGAGCAGAGATCCAGGAAGAAGCCCTAAGAAAAATTAGATGTGGCCTGAACTTTTCTCAGGCACAGAAAAATGCTTGTTTAATATATAGAAATAATATAAGAATTGATAGAAACCATTGAGATTTTTTTAATTGAATTAGATAAATCATTTAGATTTCTATTTCTTTGAAACTCTCCCTAGATATACAATATGTTCCTGTTCGATGTAACATTCATGGAATTTTCAAAGAATATTTGATGCTACTTATACACTAACATTCCCCACTTTGAAGGACTTTGAGAAACTTAATTGGAAGAAAATTGAAGTAAATTTATGTTGAGGTCCAGACAACCATAAATATGTCTGACAGATTAAGTTCTAACAAAATCTATTTGGTGAGAAAGAAAATAGAGATATCACAATCTGTATTGGTCACAGAGACTTCTGGGGTGATTCATAGACAGAAATTCGGGTGGCAGTCCTTTTAAAAGGAGTATGATTATGTGTAAAACTTTTTTGTTTTTATGCCACTACTTCATTCACAGTTATAGATTCCTGAGCTCTTGGAGAATAGTCGAACTTTATGTACATGTATTTTCAAGTGTTTTCCAGCAACAAAGAGACAGCCTGGCTCTTCTCTCTCTCTGGGCACTCCCTCTCCTTACAATAGCTAGTTATCTTCAGAGAAGTCTATTTTACAAAGTATCAGACATTTGTTGAGTAACACAAACATTCATTCTCATTCCTAGAAACTGTATAATTTTCTAGAAAATTATATGATTTAACTAATTGCTAAACTCTTTTGGCAATAGTGAAGTAAGATGCTCTACACAGAAAAGTCAATAGCAGATCATTATAAAAATAAGATAGGACAGGCAAGCAAAATTTAAATATAGAATCCACTCATTAATCTCAGAATTGAAGGGCACTCATAACTTCAAACAAAATATTTCTAGAACTTTTAAATTCCAGATAAATAAAAAAATGTCCTTCGAATGCAATAAAATATAAAACATGATATTAAGATCTTTCATGAGTTAAGTAGGTTGCATTATTCTTTAGGTTTTTTGTTTCTTAATACTGACTTATCTCTATCATCAGCACATTTTATAGAGGATAATGTATAATTCCAGTTGTTCTTATTTTTTTCTTCAGAAATTTCATGTACTATGTCTGAAACAAACAAAATAGGTTTAAGCAATTTGTTTTCTCACCTACAAATTTAGATAACAACTTTTATTTGGGGGAGGGGCCCACACCCGGTGAAACTAAGGAGTTACTCTTGGTTATGCACTCAGAAATTGCTCCTGCTTTGGGGGACCATATGGGACACCGTGGTCCATCCTAGGTCAGCAGTGTCAGCAAGATAAATGCCCTACAACTATGCTACTGCTCTGACCCCGAATAACAATATTTTTATTGCTTATATAGTAAATAAATTTTTTATTTACCTGTAGCATAATGAACATTTTTAGATTTTAAAATATTACATATTGCCAATAGCTCAATTATAAACACTCTTGTAGTTCATTAACCAAACCATTACTGTCATTCTCTTTATCTATCTATCTATCTATCTATCTATCTATCTATCTATCTATCTATCTATCTATCTATCTATCTATCTATCTATCTATCATCTATTTTTTTCTATCTATCTATCATCTATCTATCTATCTTTCTATCTATCTATCTATCATCTATCTATCTATCTATCTATCTATCTATCTATCTATCTATCTATCTATCTATCTATCTATCTATCTATCATCTATCTGTCTCTGAGAAGACTAGAAATTTAAAAAGCCTCATTAATATGCTAGTCTAGATGAAGACTTTTATAATGGAGAAAAAAAAGCAACAGTAGCTACATTGATTTACATAAATACTAGGCATTCTTGTCTTATATATTATTGCACTAATAGCTGTGTTAGTTGTTTAGATATCACTGTATTTATTGGGAGATTCTAAATTCAAATTTTAAATCTGATTTCTATGCTTGTCAAGTCACCTTCCTCTAAATCAATGTTATTTAATACCACAGTTAGTTCAGTATCTAATAGTTGAAAAACTGTTAGTGAATTTCTCTTTGTTTAGTTTACATGATTTTGAACAGCATACCCTTTATCTTTGGTCTTGGTATGAATCTGTTAGAATATAGGGATACTACGATATTGCCTCAACAATTAAGGCTTTTCAGATAATCGGTATATTCTAGGCCAATCATTATTAAAGGGTACTTGTAAAACTACTTTGAGTTTACAAGAATTATGGCGCTAGAGGTAAGGTGTCTGCCTTGCAATGCCAGCCTAGCCTGGACCGTGGCTTGGTCCCCCTGCATCCCATATGGTTCCCCCAATCCAGGAGCGATTTCTGAGCACATAGCCAGGAGTAACCTCTGAGCATCAATGGGTGTGGCCCAAAAAGCAAACAACAAACAAAAATAATTATACTCAGCTACAATTTTAAAGAGAGATCCAGACTCTTCACATTCTTATAATATTTTACATAATTATGTGTATCATGAGTTGTCTAACTTTCAAGGATATAGTGTTTAGTGTTTTTTAACTACATCACAGATCTCTCGCCTAGGTTCTTTTTTCCCCTCATTTTTTCACCTTATTCTTTCTTTCTCTCTTCCCTTTCCCTCTCCCTCTTCTATATCTTAGAGAAAAAAAGAGTACATAATCTATGATATTTGATTTATGACTTCTGATCCCTAGGCATCCACCAAAGAATTTGTTGTAAGAAACAATTCCTTTTTTCCTAATGGCCATTTCCAGTCTGTTTGATAAATATTTTATTACTGATGGCTATTGAACATGTTACTGATCGTCTATTAGTTCTTTTTTTTTAATTTTTTATTTTGAATTATGAGAACAAAAGATGCAAAGAAAGAGGACAAGGTAAAGTTACAGTGGAAGGACAATCACCCATAACATAATTCTCAGAAGAAGTCCCCTTGCTAATATCTTAACTTTGAACTTTCAGCCAAAGAATGTTAAGATAAATAAAACAGAATCCATGTACGATTACTTTGTCCCTCAAGTCCCCAGATTGTAACACATTATAATGTTTCTTAACAGCAGACAAGGCAATCTAAAGCCATAAAACTTACATAACTTCTTAAACATTAGAGGCATAGTATTTTTTACATTTCCATGTACATGCATATTAGCTTAAGTTAACCTCAAATTTTAAGTGTTTTTTTTTTAAGGATTAGAGTCAAAGGAGCACAGTAAAAACGGTGTTAGAGTGGCAATTGTTGTTTGCATAGGCCCACCAAAATATGAGAGGCATGGAAAGGAATAACCTTGGCCTAAATGCAAAAAAATTCTACCCCTGAAGTTTCCTGGCATAAGACCAACTCTAGGCTCCAGGCAAGTTATCGTACAATCCAAGACATTGTCCGTAGTGCCAACACACTTTTCACACAGTCTCTGTTGTTGGTATCATGTTTCTGTATTAAAGATCCTGGAATCTGCATATCCTACATTGAAGTCATGATGATGAAGCATCTTCTCGTTTCACCTCACCATTAAAATGCAATGCACGAAGCCCTGTCCTATAAGCAGGTCATTGTACTTGTTAAGTCTTCTCAGTGTTAAAGGAAGTCTCTTTTGAGCAGGTCGATGTCTGAGCAGTGGTAGTGTCTTCCGTGGTAGAGGATTGCTTCCAGGTGATGTTATAGACAAACCTCACCATTAAGGGGCAATATAGCAAGCCCTGTACAGTAAGCAGGTCATTGTTCTTGTTAAGTCTTTTCAGTGTTAAGGGAATTCTCTTTTGAGTAGATCGATGTCAGAGCAACTGGTAGAGGAATGTCTCTAGGTGTTGTTATATACAACCTTGGATATTTTGTAGATGTCTTCTCTAGATCAGGGGTGAATGGAGAATGCCCATTCTTCTGAGGCCTGTGCCAGGTCTTTATGTCAATGTTCAGGGTGTAAGGTCCCATTGCACTACAAGATTTGTGTGTTCCTTCTCTATTAGATAAGAACTTATTGGTATGTATAGTATTTTCAAGTTTTAGTGTGCCTAAGCAAACAAGAAATAAAGCCACGTGGCGCTATCAAAGTATATGGGGGCATAAGAACATTTCCAAGAATACCCATGACTTGGTTCAAACATAAGCATTAAACTGAGGAATTCTTTCAGAACAAATTCCATATTGAGCAGTTCACAAAGAGAAGATAAAAAAAAAATGGGGGGGTCGTCACTGTATAAGAAAATATTCAGCAAAAGTTATAGCCGTCAAAGAAAACACCCATAAATTATTGAAAAAACATAAGTGTCCTTTTTATGCCTTTTAAAATAGTTGAGTGGGTGTTAACTACAGGGCACCACTTTGGTCTGTGACTTAGGACTCTACAGTACTTAAGTTAGAAAGGGTAAATGACAAGTAATGATGAGAGGGGTTAAGGAAGTTAAAGAGAAATATGATCTTTTGAAGGGGTATGCAAAAGGGCAGAGTACAAAATGGACATTCTGCATACATAAAAATATAATTCAATGATAGTGAGTATTATTAATGTTTCTTGTGCACGCGGGGGCGGTAGCCCCCATGCGATTTTGAAAATATAGACTGGAAAGAGATTACGAGTGACTTCGAGAAGCTGGGAGGACAGAAGTTCAGAGTCCCACCCAGACCCTCTCTAAGGAGCTGAATGGATAATGGGGGAAAGCCTAGGGTACCTTCAAGCTCCACCAAGGGGCCCAACTCACCGGCTTGCCCAGACATGTGGCCCAGGGAAGCCCTGGAGATGTGGAGCAAGGTGGTAGAGGGGTTCTGGGGTTACCCAAGTCCCACACCCCTCCCCAGGCTGGTTAAGAAGGCCTCCGGCATGTCAGGGGCCTGCCGAACCTCATACTGCTAGACTCCCAGCTCCCAGGAAGGAGAGAGATCCTTCAAGAAGCTCGTCTATTAGTTCTAATGTCAACAAAATAGGTGTAAATATTTCTTTGGAGATATCACACATACATGATATATGTGATAGGAAACATGCATTATATTTATTCCAAAAATATTTATAAGAATGATTAATGTTGGCCAGGTAATACAGGTGAAGTGCTAAGGCACATACATGCCTCACATATAACCCTCATTTGAGTTAAAACATTGAATGGCTTCAAACATTTCTGGGAAAAACTCAAAAATACATAATTAAATACAAATTTAAAAGTAAGTTATCTTTAATATAAATTTCAAAATATGTTTTACTCAAAATAATAGTAAGAGTTGATCCAAGTGAATTATTTTCTTACAAGTTTAAGAAGATATTTCTATGAAATATTGATAACTATTTTTAAGTTATGTTAACATCTTCAACAAATGGATTAGCACTGGTATTAAAATTAATTTAATATTTACTAACAAAATTATTTAAAATGTAAAATTTGCCTCTATTTTGTTTAAAAGGCAAATTATTCAGCCAAATAAGTTATTTCAAAAGTGGCTGGTATTAGAATTTCTAGCATCATTCTGTGGAGTTAGATATTAGAGTGTATTCTCTATTTGCTCTGTTAAAAATTTGCAGTTTTCCAATAGTTTAATTGTAATTTTAAAATAATGGCATTTTACTTTCTAATTTTGGACATTATTAGTCCATACTATTATTTATTCTCATCTGAAGCTATTGAAGATATATCACTCATTTAAAATAATTTTGCTATTTAATTTTGTTTAACAATGAAAATTAAACCTCTAAGCTATATCATGGAGATATAAAATATAACCAATAAAAACACCTAGAAATAAGGCAAACACATTTCCCTCAAATGAAGTAACTTTTGGTGTCCAGATATTAATAAAAATTATAATAGTAAGTCATTGAGAGATTAGAAATACAAGCAAATTGAAATTCTTTCAGAACTCTCTCTGTCAAATTAGATTTATCATGGTCACAATAAAAGATATAGAAATACTAAGTTATAGGCTAATTACCTTTCAATCTGAGATGGCTTAGGTCTCATTATAAACAATTAGGATTAAAAATGTTCATTTAAAGTCCCAGATTTCACTTACATGTAGATTCAATATACTGATGTGTAATATTGGGAGTTTTAGGAAACTTTCATACTTTGGAGAATAAAAAAATTCAAATACATGAACAAATGTTATATATACGCATTTACATATTTCAAATGTATAATGGAGAGTTGAAACAACAAAATAGTAAAATATCACCTCATATTACTTTAAGCTAATAGAACCTTTAACCTTTAGTGAGGCTTTGTCTTCAGGGGAAAATTCATGTATTATTCTCTTACTTTCTACTTTGTAAATTTCACTTAAATAAGGCTTGTTAATCCCAGGAAACATTTTCATTAGCTGAGCCCTTAAGCTGAAATGTACAATTGAGAACCATTCACAATAGTACCATAATTTTCTACTGACTGCTGTCTGCTTTCATAGAACAATCATTTGTAATCTTTTGATATGATGGTGAATAAGCACCATCTTAAGGCAGTGTCTTTCCTATTAACCTTTCAGTAACTAAACAATTTGTTTACGACTAAAACAAATCAGTCAATACATCTGTAATTTTCATTAGTGCACAGTTTTTCTCTTGGACTCAAACTGAAAATGCTTTGCTGATAAGCTCATTTATTCTGAAGCCCCCCCCACACTCAGTATTAGGGGAAAAAAGACAACATGAGAGTTTTAAAGAGCAAACTGGAGTCTGAGAAAAATCAAAACTATAATTTTATTATACCTAATATTCTCTTGCAAAAAGAGTGATTCCTCAGATCAGTCTGTTTCAACCTTCAGATACTATTTATGTGCAGTTACTCAGCAATCCAGATGAATATTTTGTGAATGCTTTACTAGTTAAGGAGAAAGGAAGAATGATAGGCAATGACTCCAGCAACTAATAGATCTTGGACTCGTCTTGTTTTAGATAACAATTGGGTAAATGTGGAAAATATTGATTACCTTTTTAGAAATGATTGCTCTCTTATTTTCTTTTTTGGCTCCTTAGCCATGGCAGAAGTTACTACATTAATATTGCTTCATCTAAAAGATGTGCAAGTTTATTGCCTAGAAATTATGTATGCAGTTTCAATTCATTTTATAAAACATCTGTGTCCAACGATATACAAAGAATTTACAGGTTTTTCTAATCCACCTAGTAAAACCACATAATATTATTCATTTCCCTCACTGAATAACCTACCATTAATTTTATTAATAAGTCCAGTTTTAAAATAATGCAAGTCCTTGTCTGAAGACAAAGGTCAAATCCTCTGTGAGCTAGGCATTAAAAATATGTTTGAAAGGTCAAACTAATTTAAAGCATTAGACTATTCCCTTCAGCCATTTTGATCCACAACTATTTGTGCCACTGTGTCTGAGTGCAGAGAATACACACTAATCAAAAGACAGAAAACAGCAGTCACTATTACTGCCAGAGGTCAATCCTAGAAAGACTTTCCAAGTTCTATTAATATAGTTAAAAATATATGTTACGATTAAATGCTGACAGCACATCATCAACTTCTCCTTCAATTTTTTTTGCATGGCAATTTTCATTGTTATAATTTGAAATACTACCATCAAGTGACATTTTAAGAACCCAACACTGCAGAGTATTGAATCTAATGGTGTATTTCATACAAGATGACATGGTTTCTAGCTTCAAAATATACAAAGGTTAAGTGAGAACTATGTCTAAAACAAATACAACAATTATCTTAATACATTTCAAGGTCATTGTAAAATCTTATACCAATTGGAAAGAAAAAAACAATTGGGATAAAATATATGATATGTACAATTACTTATTTATCACTTTTATGTAGAACTTGAATATACCAGTAATTGAGTTTATAAAATATAGCAAAATAAACTTTATTTGCCACACAGTGTGGCACTCAGGGGTTACTCCTAGCTCTGTGCTCAGAAATTGCTCCTGGCTTGTGGGACCATATGGGATAGTGAAGTTTGAACCCGAGTCCTTCTGGTTCAGCCACGTGCAAGGCAAATGCCCTACCACTGTGATAACAATATTCCAGCTCTCATAATAAGTGTTTAACAATAGTTTTACTCAGAGAATGATCAATAAAAATGCCTACTTAAAAATTCATAACCATATGCAATTTCTCTTCTTCTAAATTTCAGACAAAACTGATTGTGGAAGAAAGCAATACTTTTTTAATTTTTATTTATAGAGATTCTTTATTGAGAGTTTATTTTCTACCCATACTTTGTTTCTGATCACCTTTTCTTCTATTCCTTACTTTCTTTTTAAAGCCCTGTGGTATAATCACATATTTTAATTCAGAAGGAAAAAAATGTTCTCTTTTAAAATTGTTCCCTAATGTTTCCATTCTCAGACAAGTGGGTTAGAATTTTAGTGCTTAAAACATGATAAGTAAGAAATTGACTCATTTAAACCTATATCTTCTCAGGCAAATATATAAGAAAAAGTTTAAAAGTGAAGAAACTTTTGTGTATATGTATGATAATAACCTCCAGATTTCATCAGTCCTTTACAACATCTAATAGAATGAGGGATGGTTTAGCTTCACAATGCAAGAGATAATGTTCCATTCCCATAAGTAGTTATATAATACCAATCACAGTAGCATTTAGTCTTAACAAAAGACCAAATGAGTTCTTTCTGGGAGTTACTTAAAATATAAACCAGGACAATAAAGAGACTGAGTGTTACTGTGCATTGTTCAAAAGAAAGGACAGAAGGTACTGAGAGTTGGGCAAAGTGATTGGTGCATCTGAGACAGACTTGCTACCAGGTTACCTTGACATTGCATTTATACTTATAGATTTGACTTTGGCTCCAGTTTTTGCTAAATCTATCCCTATACATTTTTAAGACTTATTATATCCAAGAGGTTTTAAGAGATTTATTGTGATGGTGGGAATTATTACCAAAATTTGTACTTTGGTTAAAAAGAATAATTCAGTGCACTTGCAAAATTAACTTCACTTGTTAACAAAGAAGTATATGCAATATCTATAGGTATATCACATATTGGATTGTGACACAATAATATGATTCAGTCAGTCCTTTCATTTACATGAGGGAACACTGATTCCATAACAATATCTCTGCATTGTGATTTATCTCGGTTATGCCTGTCTAGTTCTCATTAGAAAAAGAAAAGCTTATAAAGATTGACCAGAAAATGTAATGGTTTTAAGAAAATGATTAGCTACTGTTATAACATTTACATTTACATCATCATGAAAATGGACCTAGTTCCTTAGCAAATTTTTGAGTCACATATGAAAAATTTAATACAAAACTCCTGATGTTAAAGAAATTATAGTTTATTGACCAGTTTAAGTAGATGGTTCTAGGTCCTTCATGGATACTCAAGAGTCTCTCTCTTTCTCTCTCTCTCTCTCTGTCTCTCTCTCTCTCTGTCCCTCTTTCTCATTATCATGCACAGACCTGTCCTCTGTACTGTCCACTCCAGTGAATTATAAATAGATTCTGCTCCACCCTAGAGATCTGCAGCTGAAACCAGAAACCACCTGTGATCTTTGTTGGTTTTTGATGTTCTGTTATCAGTCACTGAGCTTCATAGGATTTCTCCAAAGACTCAAACCTAGGAGCTCTTTAACCATTTGGTTTTTCATTGTTTTGTCCAAACTGTCTGGGCACAGAAAACCAAAAGAAACTCATTCTCCTAGGTATGAGTGTGGGGCCAGAGAAAAGTTTGTCTGATGTCTGTTGCTCATTTATCTTTTTAATTCTTTTTGTTGTTGTTGTTCATTCATTGTGAATTTGTTCTGATTGAGTTTCAGGAAGACAGTATTTCAATACCAGTCTATCGACAGTGTACATTTCCCTTCTCCTAGGCCCATTTTCTTCACCCATCTGCCTCTATGAGAGGCACTTAAAAATTGACACTGTTCTTTATATTACTGTTGCCAATAGGATTTCATGCACAACACTAACTATACTATATTTTAGCCTTTTATTTTATGAAGTCATTATTCCACCAGAAATCTTCATTATCTATGCTGTCTGAATGCCTCTTTCAAAGGATCAATTACATTAAGTATATTACCTGCCAACAGGAAAGCCAATACAATATTTTCTAAGTTTAAAATTTGGAACTTTAATATATAAAAGGATTCCAGGTGTTTGATTGATAGTACAGTAGGCAGGACATTTGCCTTGCATACAGTAGACCTGAGTTCCATTCCTAGCACCCCATATGTTCTCTGAGGAGTAGTCCTGTACAATACCAAATAGTACCACCAAATACCAATACAATACCAATACTACCTCCAAATAGATTATTTAAAATATTTCATGTTTCAAAGTGAGTCCAAAGTCAGAAGGAAAGAAAATTACTGTCCTTTCTCAAAGATGGGAGGAGACATTTTCTTGACCATCTAAGTTTGTCTTTTTAATTCTATTAAAGACTTAGTGTGGAGTAGGTCCTTCTTTTGAAGTGCCACTTATTTACTTAGTATAGCAAATTAAATGCTAATCTTATCCAAAAACATCTAGAAGAAAATTATATCATTGGGAGAAGATCAGACTGAATAGTGTTAGAATAAGATAGCAATCATATAATGGGTTATTATATTTTATCAAATGATTTCTTTTTTTTTTTTTTTTGGTTTTTGGACCACACCCGGCGATGCTCAGGACTTACTCCTGGCTGTCTGCTCAGAAATAGCTCCTGGCAGGCACCGGGGACCATATGGGACACCGGGATTTGAACCAACCACCTTTGGTCCTGAATCGGCTGCTTGCAAGGTATTAAATGATTTCTAATTAAAAATTTTATGGGAAATATATATCTTCCTTTTGTGCTTATCTGAAAAAGTATCTATCCAGCATTATCTTAGCACCAGATTTTCAATCTTGAATCTTCAAAGTCTCACTAAATAATCTATTGGTTGCATTCTATGAAACTATTGTCTTTCTATAAAAGTGGACAACTAGATAACTACTCAAAGTTTTTCCCATTGAAAAGTATTGCCCCCGCGCGTACTTCATATATTAAGAGTATTCCTATTGTTATGTTACGTTTTACGTATCCAGAATCTTTATTTTGTATCGTGCCCTTTCCCACATCCCTACAAAGCTCTTTTTTATTCCTTTACTCTCTATCCCCCCCAAACATCTCTAATCTACATTACTCTTTTTAATCAGTAGTGTACAAGCGTTATCACAGACCAAAGCCGTGCATTGTGTGTAACAACCCCAAACTGTTTCAAGATACATAAAATGGACACGTATTTCTTTAGAATATTTTGTTTTTTTTCTCTGACAGCTATAATTCTTACTAAATGTTGTCTTATATAGTGATGATTCTAACAGCTTTTCTCCTTCTCTTTTTGAGCTGTTTAACAAGGAATCTTAGAGAAAGAGTCCCCCAGATTAATGCTTATGATTGAACCATAATTGTTCTTATCACCCCCTTATGGGCCAAGAACACCACGTGGCATTGCTCCTTTTTTGCATAGGCACATTAAAATGGGAAAATACTATACATATAAATAAGATCCTATCTAATAGAGATTGGTACAGACAAATCTTATAGTGCAAAGGGACCTTACACCCTGAACATTGACATAACGACCTGGCACAGACCTCAGAAGAAAGGCCATTTCCCTGAACCAGGGAAGCCATCCACAAAACATCCAGGCTGGTCTATAGCATCACCTGGAAGCAATCCTCTACCAAGGAAGACTCTACACTGCTCAGACATTGTCCTGCTCAAAAGAGACTTCCATTAACACTGAGAAGACTTAACAACAACAACGATTTGCTTACAGGACAGGGCTCCCTGCATTGCCCTTTGATTGTAAGGTGAAACCAGAGGACGCTCCACATCCTGACTTCAATGTTGGATATACAGATTCCAGGATCTTAAATACAGAAGCTTGATACCAACAACAGAGACTGTGTGAAAAATATAAGTGTGTTGGCACTACAGACAATGTCTTGGATTGGACGATCTAGCTTGCCTGGAGCCTAGAGTTGGTCTTGTGCCAGGAACCTTCAGGGATCGGGTCTTTTTGTATTTAGGCCAAGGTTATTTCTTTCCATGTCCCTCATATTTTGGTGGGCCTATGCAAACAACAATTGCCACTCTAACACCATTTTTGCTGTGCTCCTTTGACTCTAATCCTTAAAAAGAACCCAGTTAAGATTTGAGGTCAACTTAAGCTAATATGCATGAATATGGAAATGTAAAAAAAAATGCTATGCCTGTAATGTTTAAGGAGTTATGTAAGTTTTATGGCTTTAGATTGCCTTGTGTGCTGTTAAGAAATATTATAGTGTGTTACAATCTTAATGTTCTTTGGATGAAATTTCAAAGTTGGGATATCAGCAAGGGGACTTCTGAGAATTATGTTATGTATTGTCCTTCCACTGTAACTTTACCTTGTCCTCTTTCTTTGCATCCTTGTTCTCATAATTAAAAATAAAAAAAAAAGTATTTCCCTTTACTACTACTGGAAAATGCTATTGTGCTAAAGTTGTCCAATATTAAAACAGTGCCCACATATTAGAATATATTCCATATATATTCCATATATGTATATATGTGGAATATATAAGGAATTTTGGATGATGACTAATGTGCAGACTAGAAGGGACAAAATAGTCTAGCAGAAGTAGTGAACACAATGGTCAAAGTGATATGAATCACTTCTTCATATAATGACTTGTTTCTTCAAGGGCAGTTTGAACATAGCACTGTATATATCATTCTCATTTGATGCTGGTGTGCTGCTGTGAAACCTGAACTGTTCATATTTGTGAGAGAGATTATAGCCAATTGTCAACTGGCAGCTCAGCTTGTATGACAGCTTGGTGCTCAGAGTTAAGTGTTCAATCCCTTTTAATCATTCCTAGCAGAACTCCAGTTGTTTCTGAAAGGAGACTTGTTATATAAAGAAGTTGGTATGGATCTTTTCCCCAGGATTTAAGGTTTATGCTGCCATTCTATAATAGGAGCATGGTAAAGACTCTAAATAGCATCCTTATCTGCCACTAGAATTTTAATCTCTTGGATAAAATATGGCCTAAGTATTTGAACAGGTTATATAGCGCTGTGGGTCTGTGGTAGAGGCTTCTCTTGTTTTGAATCACACTCATAGGTAGCTGATCATTCAATAAAGCAAGGAAACTACATTCAGGGATTGGTGAATATTCAGTGATTTTGCATGCCTCATTTGTAAATCATAAATTTAGGTACCACTATATGTACAAAGCACAAAACCTAAAATCCTGTATTTGTGTCTCACAGGTCAGTTGTCTGTCATTCTCAATTTCACAAGATATTTCCAATTACATTATAACCAATTATATGTAAGAATTGCTACTAAGGGTATAACTTGTAAATAACTATAACTAAATATATGTGTGCACTCAATAACCAGGGAGTGAAATTCCTGGTGAGTACTTGTGTAAGAGTTTTTGGCACCCATCAAGTACTACAAACAAAATGTATGCAATATCATTATGAAAGCAGTGTGGCCTCCCCTGCAAGCGATTTTGAAAACATCACAGCTATTGAATTGTACCCTTTCAAGAGAATCTTATATGTTTATTTATATTTGATTCCAGTTCTAAGGTTATATATAAAAGGTAAAAGCCCCTATTTAGAGGATACAAATAAAAATTAAAGAAGAAAACAAAACAAAACAAAAAAAGCAGGGGCAGATATGGCAAGTTTCTTTAATTGTTTGATTTTGCATAGGATCAATAAACATTGGGAAAATTAGAAAGGAATAGTCCCTTGGCTAATAAATACAGGGTGTCACCTCCCCTGAAGCATTCTGTTATACAACTTGCTACAGGAAAATTACTTTGGAAATCTTGGTTGTCCAACCCTAAGGTCTTTCTTTATGATCCAAAAAAAAAGTTCTACACAGTTGCAGTTGACTTTGTCAACTGCATAAAGTCTTTCTTTATAGTTCCAGGAAAAGGTCTGCTCAGTCGTGGTTGTCATAGTCGATCTTCTGTACTTAGTGATTTTGGATTTTGCACTGATCCTCGGACATAGCAAGTTCTGATTTCATTTCTTTGTTAGATGGTGAGATAGGGTAACCCACCCTTAGATCAAGTTTTTGCTGTTTCCTCATGTTAGGGTATCATATGAACCTATTCTGGAGCAATTTAATGTCAGAGCAGTATTAGGGCCTTCACTAGGGGGAGTTTGATTCCTGTTCCTACTCCATTATTATCAATAATTATATGCTATTGACTCAATTCTTCTTCCAAGATGAATACTGGGTTATCAGGTATGCAATAATTCAAAGGAATGGGAGAAGGTTAAAAATGGTACCATTTAAATTAAGTAGTATTTATAAAAACATCTTACTAGAAGTATAATATAGTTCTTATATTTCCAATTCATTGATAAATTATTAGCAATTTATTTTCAATGATCTGTTATTTGTCCACATCAAATGATACGAGCATTCTCCTTCAGCTTGACATTCCTGATCAATTCGTCATATCTTTATATAAGAAGGGGAAGAGCTGGGATACTGAATGAGTAATAAACTACACAGAAGTCTTTGGCTTTATACAACCCTAAGTTGTCACATTATTGAAATAAACTGAAATGAAAAATTATCAGCCAGGAGCATACCTGTACCCTATAGATTATTCAGAGTCTAGATGAAAATAAAATATTAGTTGTTAGAAGTAAATTATTTATTGATAATATTATGAGAAAAAGAGCTAGAAGGGACTGGAAAGAAAGGGAATTGTCAACACCACTAAGCAATAATATTATATACCCTAATTTGTACTTGTGACTCAATCAGTTATTCAAGAAATCTGCCTTGCATAATGTAAATGAGCTCACTTTAAACTACCATATAAGGCCATATGCAATCTGATAAATTTTCCCACTATCACACAACCTTATTTGTATATACAAATGGATTGGTTGCTCCAAGCTGGTGACTTAATCTGTCACAGCCAATCAGATAGCTTAAAAATAATGTGTGGATCTTTATAATGTAAATGAAACCAGATCACTGTACAGAATGATCTTCTTTTTCTCATGTTTTTCTGACCTCCTTGCCTGCCTTGCCTTTATCAGCTTAAGCTGTTAAATAAAAAAGTCATAAAATAGAGGAAATGTGTTGACCCATGTTCTAATCTCACACATAGTCCACAAGAACCCAGAGCAGACCAATATCTGATATAACATAACTTGATCAGTTTTTATATCTATGTGAAAGCTACAGAAAAATAATAATTCAGGCAGGTACTTTCTTACAGATTTCAGCTACATTTAGAATTCAGTGGTCAGAACTCTAGAAGAGGGAAAATCAACTAGGAAGTTCTCAAGGAAAGAAAGATAAGACAAATGAATACAATTTAAATTTTGCCCACTTCATTAAAAATTTAAAGACATTTATTTTTTCAAGAAAGCACACCAAAAAAAGAAGTTTACATTTATATACCTTTTATAAAATCTATTTCAACCTAACCTTTTAGAACTCTTTATTTAATTTTACCCTATAAATTAGGGTGCCAGATTTTTGCCTCCCAAAATCTAAAGAAATATTTATTATTTAATATTTAATATGAAAATATAATTAGAAAAAAATTACATTTGTAAATTATAAATTGGAGTCACATGAGAGCTGGTGACATGATTCAGTTATGGTGTAGGAATGCTATTAATAGGCAGACTGCAAGTGTGTTATAGCCAGTACTAATCCTAGACCCAGGTACTGGAGAATATGAAGTGGGTTGCCCCATTAAAATTTCTCCTCCTGCTTTTTAATTTTGTCATCATTTAACAGATTAGATGATTCCTGCCTACATTAGATTAACAACTTACTTGATTCATTAAAATTAATAAAACAGCTCTAATTATCTAATGTATCCACTCAGAAATAACCTTTTTTTTAGTCTCTAGCCATTATGGTTTAACTGTAAAATTAACCACCCATGAAAGCAATAAAATTTATTCTGTATGTTATGGAAATTATACCTGGGACTCACACCAGAGCCACAGACAAAAAGGCATGTACTTTACCATGGAACCACATCCCCAGCCCAGGAATAAATTTAAAGCTTTGTTTCATGAAAGTTCTTTCCATACTTTTTTCAAAGAGTCTCTGAAGCATAATAATAACATTTTTTATTAGACAAAGTTAGAATCCTTTATTTTCAGCTGTATTATTTTATTTATTTTATGCTAAAAGCTGTTAATTATGTAACTGCAAAACAAAATTTGTTCCAAAGAAAATTACAGTCCAAACCTTTCATATTTAAGTAGGAGGCCTGAAAAAGGATAAATTTACTTAAATATATTCCAGGATTGGATAAAAGCTGTTGATTAGGAAATTACATGGAAATTTGCAGTAAAAGTTAAGAAGAAAATGTCAGGTTGTTTTACTGTGTCTGAGAGAGGAATTGTGTTTTGGAGATTAGCTCTATATCTTTTTTTTCTAGCACTAATTTCCTCAAAACCAAAGATGAAATCCTCACATATATTTTGTGGACAGAGATAACAGGATGCTCAGAAAGTCACCCCATGGAGTAACTGAAGATAAAGATATAAATCTGTGAAAAAAAATTTCCCCTTCTGATATACACAGATATACATAGGTGATATACACCTATGAATCTAACAACCCCAGGATTTGACTTTATGCTGTTGGATGCTTGGAAGGTATGTTTTAAAATATATGAGGGGGTCATATAGAACTCACATAAAGGAAAATATTTGTCTATATTAACTTGATTTAAGCTTCAGTAAGGAGAGTGACACAGGAAATATTTGAATATCCTTCTAGGTCCATTCGGTCAAATACTATGATTACTGGTAACCCAAAAATTGAGAAGGCAAGTTAAAGAACAAATTGTGATAATTTGGGATCAGTGAATTTGAATTTAGAGTATGCACAGTTAAAGAAAAACAAAAAAAATGTTTCTTTAGAAAGTACAAAGTCACTTTTTTAGGAAGAAATAGAAGAAGATTAAGTAAGTAGTTAAAAGTTGATTAGTTTTAATAAGTTTAAGGTTTTGTTAGATTTATCGAATTAGTTTTTAAGTTTCCTGAAAGGATGAAAAAGAAATTGACTGCTTCTCTTCAGACTAAAATTACATACCCGTATGATGGGGGCTCTGGGCAGGACAGCTAGCCATAGGACCCTGGGCTGACCACTTTGTCCAGGAGAGCATGATTCCCCCCACACCAGGCGGGTCTTCAGGGCCACGCCTGGTTAATCGGGCCTTGGGGGGAGGGGGTGAGAGATTCCTCCCTAGGCATCCAAAAACTGCAGGGGCTTGGCTGGGCCCAGAACACTCCGAATGCCAGGATTTCTTGGTGTGTTTGCCTGGTATGTTGGGGGCTCTGGGCAGGACAGCTGGCCATAGGACCCCTGGGCTGACCACTTAGTCCAGGGGAACAAGATTCCCCCACACCAGGCGGGTCTTCAGGGCCACGCCTGGTTAATCGGGCCCTGGGGGGAGGGGGTGAGAAATCCTTCCTAGGCATCCAAAAACCACAGAGGCTCGGCTGGGACCAGAACACTCCACATGCCAGGATTTCGTGGGCTTTTGACTGGTATGATGGGGGCTCTGGGCAGGACAGCTAGCCATAGGACCCTGGGCTGACCACTTTGTCCAGGAGAGCATGATTCCCCCCACACCAGGCGGGTCTTCAGGGCCACGCCTGGTTAATCGGGCCTTGGGGGGAGGGGGTGAGAGATTCCTCCCTAGGCATCCAAAAACTGCAGGGGCTTGGCTGGGCCCAGAACACTCCGAATGCCAGGATTTCTTGGTGTGTTTGACTGGTATGTTGGGGGCTCTGGGCAGGACAGCTGGCCATAGGACCCCTGGGCTGACCACTTAGTCCAGGGGAACAAGATTCCCCCACACCAGGCGGGTCTTCAGGGCCACGCCTGGTTAATCGGGCCCTGGGGGGAGGGGGTGAGAAATCCTTCCTAGGCATCCAAAAACCACAGAGGCTCGGCTGGGACCAGAACACTCCACATGCCAGGATTTCGTGGGCTTTTGACTGGTATGATGGGGGCTCTGGGCAGGACAGCTAGCCATAGGACCCTGGGCTGACCACTTTGTCCAGGAGAGCATGATTCCCCCCACACCAGGCGGGTCTTCAGGGCCACGCCTGGTTAATCGGGCCTTGGGGGGAGGGGGTGAGAGATTCCTCCCTAGGCATCCAAAAACTGCAGGGGCTTGGCTGGGCCCAGAACACTCCGAATGCCAGGATTTCTTGGTGTGTTTGCCTGGTATGTTGGGGGCTCTGGGCAGGACAGCTGGCCATAGGACCCCTGGGCTGACCACTTAGTCCAGGGGAACAAGATTCCCCCACACCAGGCGGGTCTTCAGGGCCACGCCTGGTTAATCGGGCCCTGGGGGGAGGGGGTGAGAAATCCTTCCTAGGCATCCAAAAACCACAGAGGCTCGGCTGGGACCAGAACACTCCACATGCCAGGATTTCGTGGGCTTTTGACTGGTATGATGGGGGCTCTGGGCAGGACAGCTAGCCATAGGACCCTGGGCTGACCACTTTGTCCAGGAGAGCATGATTCCCCCCACACCAGGCGGGTCTTCAGGGCCACGCCTGGTTAATCGGGCCTTGGGGGGAGGGGGTGAGAGATTCCTCCCTAGGCATCCAAAAACTGCAGGGGCTTGGCTGGGCCCAGAACACTCCGAATGCCAGGATTTCTTGGTGTGTTTGCCTGGTATGTTGGGGGCTCTGGGCAGGACAGCTGGCCATAGGACCCCTGGGCTGACCACTTAGTCCAGGGGAACAAGATTCCCCCACACCAGGCGGGTCTTCAGGGCCACGCCTGGTTAATCGGGCCCTGGGGGGAGGGGGTGAGAAATCCTTCCTAGGCATCCAAAAACCACAGAGGCTCGGCTGGGACCAGAACACTCCACATGCCAGGATTTCGTGGGCTTTTGACTGGTATGATGGGGGCTCTGGGCAGGACAGCTAGCCATAGGACCCTGGGCTGACCACTTTGTCCAGGAGAGCATGATTCCCCCCACACCAGGCGGGTCTTCAGGGCCACGCCTGGTTAATCGGGCCTTGGGGGGAGGGGGTGAGAGATTCCTCCCTAGGCATCCAAAAACAGCAGGGGCTTGGCTGGGCCCAGAACACTCCGAATGCCAGGATTTCTTGGTGTGTTTGCCTGGTATGTTGGGGGCTCTGGGCAGGACAGCTGGCCATAGGACCCCTGGGCTGACCACTTAGTCCAGGGGAACAAGATTCCCCCACACCAGGCGGGTCTTCAGGGCCACGCCTGGTTAATCGGGCCCTGGGGGGAGGGGGTGAGAAATCCTTCCTAGGCATCCAAAAACCACAGAGGCTCGGCTGGGACCAGAACACTCCACATGCCAGGATTTCGTGGGCTTTTGACTGGTATGATGGGGGCTCTGGGCAGGACAGCTAGCCATAGGACCCTGGGCTGACCACTTTGTCCAGGAGAGCATGATTCCCCCCACACCAGGCGGGTCTTCAGGGCCACGCCTGGTTAATCGGGCCTTGGGGGGAGGGGGTGAGAGATTCCTCCCTAGGCATCCAAAAACTGCAGGGGCTTGGCTGGGCCCAGAACACTCCGAATGCCAGGATTTCTTGGTGTGTTTGCCTGGTATGTTGGGGGCTCTGGGCAGGACAGCTGGCCATAGGACCCCTGGGCTGACCACTTAGTCCAGGGGAACAAGATTCCCCCACACCAGGCGGGTCTTCAGGGCCACGCCTGGTTAATCGGGCCCTGGGGGGAGGGGGTGAGAAATCCTTCCTAGGCATCCAAAAACCACAGAGGCTCGGCTGGGACCAGAACACTCCACATGCCAGGATTTCGTGGGCTTTTGACTGGTATGATGGGGGCTCTGGGCAGGACAGCTAGCCATAGGACCCTGGGCTGACCACTTTGTCCAGGAGAGCATGATTCCCCCCACACCAGGCGGGTCTTCAGGGCCACGCCTGGTTAATCGGGCCTTGGGGGGCGGGGGTGAGAGATTCCTCCCTAGGCATCCAAAAACTGCAGGGGCTTGGCTGGGCCCAGAACACTCCGAATGCCAGGATTTCTTGGTGTGTTTGCCTGGTATGTTGGGGGCTCTGGGCAGGACAGCTGGCCATAGGACCCCTGGGCTGACCACTTAGTCCAGGGGAACAAGATTCCCCCACACCAGGCGGGTCTTCAGGGCCACGCCTGGTTAATCGGGCCCTGGGGGGAGGGGGTGAGAAATCCTTCCTAGGCATCCAAAAACCACAGAGGCTCGGCTGGGACCAGAACACTCCACATGCCAGGATTTCGTGGGCTTTTGACTGGTATGATGGGGGCTCTGGGCAGGACAGCTAGCCATAGGACCCTGGGCTGACCACTTTGTCCAGGAGAGCATGATTCCCCCCACACCAGGCGGGTCTTCAGGGCCACGCCTGGTTAATCGGGCCTTGGGGGGAGGGGGTGAGAGATTCCTCCCTAGGCATCCAAAAACTGCAGGGGCTTGGCTGGGCCCAGAACACTCCGAATGCCAGGATTTCTTGGTGTGTTTGCCTGGTATGTTGGGGGCTCTGGGCAGGACAGCTGGCCATAGGACCCCTGGGCTGACCACTTAGTCCAGGGGAACAAGATTCCCCCACACCAGGCGGGTCTTCAGGGCCACGCCTGGTTAATCGGGCCCTGGGGGGAGGGGGTGAGAAATCCTTCCTAGGCATCCAAAAACCACAGAGGCTCGGCTGGGACCAGAACACTCCACATGCCAGGATTTCGTGGGCTTTTGACTGGTATGATGGGGGCTCTGGGCAGGACAGCTAGCCATAGGACCCTGGGCTGACCACTTTGTCCAGGAGAGCATGATTCCCCCCACACCAGGCGGGTCTTCAGGGCCACGCCTGGTTAATCGGGCCTTGGGGGGAGGGGGTGAGAGATTCCTCCCTAGGCATCCAAAAACTGCAGGGGCTTGGCTGGGCCCAGAACACTCCGAATGCCAGGATTTCTTGGTGTGTTTGCCTGGTATGTTGGGGGCTCTGGGCAGGACAGCTGGCCATAGGACCCCTGGGCTGACCACTTAGTCCAGGGGAACAAGATTCCCCCACACCAGGCGGGTCTTCAGGGCCACGCCTGGTTAATCGGGCCCTGGGGGGAGGGGGTGAGAAATCCTTCCTAGGCATCCAAAAACCACAGAGGCTCGGCTGGGACCAGAACACTCCACATGCCAGGATTTCGTGGGCTTTTGACTGGTATGATGGGGGCTCTGGGCAGGACAGCTAGCCATAGGACCCTGGGCTGACCACTTTGTCCAGGAGAGCATGATTCCCCCCACACCAGGCGGGTCTTCAGGGCCACGCCTGGTTAATCGGGCCTTGGGGGGAGGGGGTGAGAGATTCCTCCCTAGGCATCCAAAAACTACAGAACCGCGCGGGGGCTTACGCCCCCGCGCGTACTTCATGTATTTCATGTATTCAGAATATCCCTTATTCTTATGTTATGTTTTCCGTATACAGAATGTTTATTTTGTATTCTCCCCTTTCCCACACCCCTACAAAGCTCTTTTTCACTCCTTAACTCTCTAACCCCTTCTCAAACATCACTAATCTAGTTTTCTCTTTTTAACTTCAGTAGTGTAGAATCGTAATCACAGTCCAAAGCTGTGCATTGTGTATGACAACCCCAAACTGTTTCAAGATACATAAAATGGACACGTATTTCTTTAGAATATTTTGTGTTTCTTCTCTGACAGCTATAATTCTTACTAAATGTTGTCTTATACAGTGATGATTCTAACCACTTTTTATCTTCTCTTTTTAAGCTGTTTAACAAGTAATTTTGGTGGAAGAGTCCCCCAGTTTAATGCTTATGATTGAGTCATGTCAATGGAATCATTGTAATTGTTCTTATGGCTCCCATATGCGCCAATAACACCATGTGGCATTGCTTCTTATTTGCATAGGCACATTAAAATGGGAAAATAGTATAAATACAAATAAGATCCTATCTAATAGAGATTAGAACACACAAACCTTGTAGTGCAGAGGGACCTTACACCCTGAACATTGACATAACGACCTGGCACAGACCTCAGAAGAAAGGGCATATTCCATTCTCCCCTGAACCAGGAAAGCCATCCACGAAACATCCAGGCTGGTCTATAACATCACCTGGAAGCAATCCTCTAACATGGAAGACCTACACTGCTCAGACTTCGACCTGCTCAAAAGAGACTTCCCTTAACACTGAGAAGACTTAACAACAACAACGACCGGCTTACAGGACAGGGCTCCCTGCATTGCCCTTTGATTGTGAGGTGAAAGGAGAGGATGCTCCACGTCCTGACTTCAATGTAAGATATGCAGATTCCAGGATCTTTAATACAGAAACATGATACCAACAACAGAGACTGTGTGAAAAATAAAAGTGTGTTGGCACTACAGACAATGTATTGGATTGGACGATCTAGCTTGCTTGGAGCCTAGACTTGGTCTTGTGCCAGGAAACTTCAGGGGTCTGGTCTCTTTGTACTTAGGCCAAGGTTATTTCTTTCCATGTTCCTCATATTTTGATGGGCCTATGCAAACAACAATTGCCACTCTAACACCATTCTTACTGTGCTCCTTTGACTCTAATCCTTAAAAAGAACTCACTTAAAATTTGAGGTTAACTTAAGCTAATATGCATGTATATGGAAATGTAAGAAAATACTATGCCTGTAATGTTTAAGGAGTTACGTAAGTTTTATGGCTTTAGATTGCCTTGTGTACTGTTAAGAAATATTATAATGTGTTACAATCTGGGGACTTGAGGGACAAAGTAATTGTACATGGATTCTGTCTTATTTATCTTAATGTTCTTTGGCTGAAATTTCAAAGTTAATATATCAGCAAGGGGACTTCTGAGAATTATGTTATGGGTGATTGTCCTTCCACTGTAACTTTACCTTGTCCTCTTACTTTGCACCCTTGTTCTCATAATTAAAAATAAAAATTTAAAAAAAAAAAAAAAAAAAAAAAAAAGAATCTTTAATTCACTTGGAATTTACTTTTGTTTGTGATGTGAAATTGATTCTGTTTTTATTTTGTGCCTAAGGTCAGTCTAGTTAGTGCATTTTATTAATATTCATTTTTGTTTGTGATTTTATTTTATACTCGGAGTACTCCTGGTTCTCAGGAATTACTGCTGGCAATGAAATAGGGACCAAACGGGATATTGAGCATTCTGCATACAAGGGTCAGCTGCATATAAGACAAGCACCTTATCTGCTGTACTATCTATTAAACTATGTTTTTTGTATGTATTTTGTATGTATTTTTAATCTTCCTTTGAAACTTTATAATGTTGTGCTTTTGTAACTTTATTGTCAACTTGTTGGGGGAAGAAAACTTTTTAGTATTTGTATTAGGAATACATGAAATATTGAACCCTGAAAAAAAAAAAAAAAAAAAAAAAAAAAAATTACATACCCGTGAATTCTTAAATAATTGTTTGCTTAATTGTTTTTAAAGCAATAGCGTTTGACCGAGTTCAAGGCCTTTGGACCCAATTCAGTATTTGGCCTAGTTGATAAATTTGGACAACGCAATTTCTTTATAATGACTCTAGACTCCATTTAAAAATGACTGTACAAGTGTCATTCTTTTCACAATACTTGCATAGAAGACTGTTCAACCTACTTTACCATAAAGAAGAAATTCGATGCTATGTCATATGCAGGAATAAAGACAGGACACATAAAAATTTAGTAATAGAGGCATTATAGCCAGATAATGAATTTTAATTTTGTAATCAAATAACCTCAGTCTCTATAAATTGTTGTTTGGGAAAGTCACTTAACTTTCCACATTTCACAATTTTTCCTTTGAAAATATTGACTAATGATGCCTTTCTTATAAGCCTGTATGAGTAGAATACTCAGTGTAAATCTAGTATGAATAAACCTGACATATATATGATTAGGTGTTTAGATGAGATAATAAATGAGTGAAGTCATTTTATCAGCTTCTCACTTATTTTATATTCAGATCATTTTTATACAAAGCTCTTCAAATGCAAGAATACAGTTGAATCTCCATTTTTTCAGTGTTCCTTTATGCTAGAGAATTAATGATATTATTAAAATATAAATACGTATTTATTAAAAAGTCCTCTCTTATCCAGAGAAATAGTATAGTAGGTAAGGCATTTACCTTGCCCACAACTGACCGAAGTTCAATCACCGGCATCCCATTAGGTACCCTAGGCCTGCCAGAAATGATCAATGATATCATCAGTATGGGCCATAAACAAACAAAATGTTTAAAAATAAAATAAAAATCCAGCCTAAGAGTTATTGTGTGGAATAAATTTACATGTGTGCCTATAGTTACAAAGAGAATTTCTGATAATAATCAACTTATGTTTTACTAATCAGTTCTTACTAAGAATTATTTATAATGTTACAGATGATATTAAGACAAATTAATATTGAACAAAAATGACATTAATTTAAAGATATTGGGAGTTTATGATTTTTCACAAGCTTTTAATTGGGTGATTTATTCAGTGGTTCTAAATCTTAGATGTTAATTTTTCTATTGACATAATGCCAGATATGTATTTTTAGGAATGTATTTATTTGTCAGATATTATGTATTTTATATAATATAATATTATGTACTTGATATGTATATTATGTATTAATATTATAGGAATATAATATTATGTACTTGATATGCATATTAGGTATTTGATATATGTATATTGTGTATAACATTACATATTTTTACATAATATATATGTCAGATATTATGTATTATGTATTTGTCAAATATGTCAGGTATGTATTTATAAAGTACACTTTCATAACTCTTCAGAGTTTTGTTGCCGCATACACCAGTATAGTATTAATATCCTGCTACCACAATCCACAGGCCAATTCTATCCATTGATCTTCCTCCATTTATAACTTTAATTTAGCAGTCAAAATTCAAAGGCATTTTTAGTTCATTTGCTTTATTTTGTATGTCACCATATAATATTATTCAATATTTTTCCTTCTATTTTACTTGGTATAAATCCCTCTAGTTCTATCCACATATTATTGTAAATGGTGAGATTTCACATGTATTATTTTTGCATAATATATATGATTTAAATTAAAACATATATCTGAAGTAGTTAGCAATGTACTTGAACTGCATAACACACTAAGTAAATATTATTTTTGCTCTCCCTTCTTGCCTTGTCAAAGTCAAAAGGCCCTCAAAATTATACCAGTTAAATGATATAATTACATATGATTTAATATATGTACTTGTTAACTGTGTGAAAAATTATTAACCTGGTACCAAAAGGGTCAGTCAAAAAGAGATAATTGTAAGGTATCACAGAGACAACTATTACAGTAAGTATTACTGATTCTGTAACTTGTAGAACAAAAAAAAAAAAGTAGGAAATTTACAATAGACCTCCAAGGGGTGAGTCATAGTATGACCATTGGTTTTTATGGATATGCTGTTTATGAACAGTGATGTTGGTTTCTAAATGCTTTGAAAATAAAAAACTGTGTTTAGTTTCTGGGATAAATTGGTTTTTATTTTGGAAAGACTTTGCTTGTGAGAATGCAAGCAAACAGTTCACCTAAAAGTGAAAGGGGACAATATTACATAACATTCAGGTAATGCCTAGAATACTGAAAGAAGTGCTTGGATCAGGATTGTTCCTTGTTTGGGACTAGTAGAGTAACTTCTTTAATATAATTTCTCAGGACTCTCAAAAGGGACTTGAAGCTTTTTTATGAAGGTACCATCCAGTAGGTACTTAACATAGTCTTATTCATCTCTACTTATTCTTAAAAGACCTATTAATTTAAATTAAGGTGACATCCCTTCACACAACTAGTTGTATTTTTTTATTTTCTGTGTTTCTTTAGCAACATTTTTATTAGAATTTTTAGCATCGAATATTTTATAATATTTTTGTAAAATAAATGGCTATTTTTCACAGTTACTTTTGTCTCAATTTCATGTCATACTCCTATTATCCAAAATAGCAATGCTAGTTCACATAACATAATCTATTATGACTAGTATAATATCAAAGGATTACAACTTTTCTGTAGTTTTTTATCCTTTAATTGTTTGGGACCACACCTAACAATACTAAGGGGATTTTCCTGGATCTCTATTTAAAATTACTTCTGGTAGTGATTTAGGACACATATGGAATACAGAGAATTGAACCCAGATAAACTACATGCAACACAAGCATCCTGTACTATCTTTTCAGTCCTAAATAAAGGCTGGTTTGTTTGTTTTGGGGGTTCCATGCCCAGTGATGCTCAGGGTTTACTCCAGACTCTGTGCTCAGGAATCACTTCTGGCTTTATTCTACGGACCATATGAGATGCTAGGAACAAACTCAGATTAGACTCATGCAAGAAAAATGCCTTACTCTGAGTTTTCTCTCTGGCTTTCTCCTTAATTATTTTCTTCCCATCAAGTCATTATTTTCATCATTTATTTCTGGTCCCTTTGCATAATTGTTCTTCCTTTTATTTTTTCCTTATTTTTCCTTTTTGTTCTAAAAATCAATCTCACAGACTTAAAAATCATGCTAATACACAATAGGGTACCATATTTTATGTAATAAAAAAGACAAAATATGTATGCATATATGTACATAATTTGTATACATATATATATAGTTTTTCATTCATGCCATCTTTTTTGTTTGTTTGTTTGTTTTTTTTTTGTTTTTGGGCCACACCCGGTGACGCTCAGGGGTTACTCCTGGCTATGCGCTCAGAAGTTGCTCCTGGCTTGGGGGACCATATGGGATGCCGGGGGATCGAACCGTGGTCCTTCCAAGGCTAGCGCAGGTAAGGCAGGCACCTTACCTCCAGCGCCACCGCCCGGCCCCCATTCATGCCATCTTATTGTGTCAAAGTGGGAACATATTTTTCATCTCTGTTTATTTTTACCCCGATTTTAATTATTGTCATACATTACATCAAGGAAAACATTGACAGTACTCTTAGTGATATTGAATCTAGAGGCACTATCAATGAAATTAATGCCAAAGGCCACAGAAAAGAAAAAGGTTAAATTTAACTAATGGGATTCAACCAATTTAAGAAGAATCTATTGTATTTTTATGTTCCTAGGGTATATTCCTAGGAGTGGTATAGCTGGATTGTATGGGAGCTCGATTTCCAGTTTTTGGAGGAATCTCCATATTGCTTTCCATAAAGGTTGAACTAGACGGCATTCCCACCAGCAGTGGATAAGAGTTCCTTTCTCTCCACATCCCCGCCAACACTGTTTATTCTCATTCTTTGTGATGTGTGCCATTCTCTGGGGTGTGAGGTGGTATCTCATCATTGTTTTGATTTGCATCTCCCTGATGATTAGTGATGTGGAGCACTTTTTCATGTGTCTTTTGGCCATTTGTATTTCTTCTTTGTCAAAGTGTCTGTTCATTTCTTCTCCCCAATTTTGATGGGATTAGATGTTTTTTTTTCTTGTAAAGTTCTGTCAGTGCCTTGTATATTTTGGAGATTAGCCCCTTATCTAATGGGTATTGGGTGAATAGTTTCTCCCACTCAGTGGGTGGCTCTTGTATCCTGGGCACTATTTCCTTTGAGGTGCAGAAGCTTCTCAGTTTAATATATTCCCATCTGTTAATCTCTGCTTTCACTTGCTTGGAGAGTGCAGTTTCCTCTTTGAAGATGCCTATAGTCTCAATGTCCTGGAGTGTTTTGCCTATGTGTTGTTCAATATATCTTATGGTTTTGGGTCTGATATCATGGTCTTTAATCCATTTGGATTTTACCTTCGTACATGACAAAAATCCCTTCCTTACACCTATATTTATTGCAGCACTATTTACCATAGCAAGACTATGGAAACAACCAAGATGCCCTTCAACAGACGAATGGCTAAAGAAACTGTGGTACATATACACAATGGAATATTATGCAGCTGTCAGGAGAGATGAAGTCATGAAATTTTCTTATACATGGATGTACACGGAATCTATTATGTTGAGTGAAATAAGTCAGAGAGAGAGAGAAAAACACAGAATGGTCTCACTCATCTATGGGTTTTAAGAAAAATGAAAGACATTCTTGCAATAATAATTTTCAGACAGAAAAGAGAAAAGAGCTGGAAGTTCCAGCTTACCTCAGGAAGCTCACCACAAAGAGTGATGAGTTTAGTTAGAGAAATAACTACATTTGTAACTGTCCTAATAATGAGAATGTGAGGGAAATGGAGAGCCTTTTTAGAGTACAGGCGGGGGTCGGGTGGGGAGGAGGGAAACTTGGGACATTGGTGATGGGAATGTTGCACTGGTGATGGGTGGTGTTCTTTACATGACTGAAACCCAAACACAATCATGTATGTAATCAAGGTGTTTAAGTAAAAAAAATAAAAAAAGAAGACTCTACACTATAGAGTAAGTAATGTCTAGGATAAAATGAAACCATATAGACTAGAATAAATTATTTTCTTACCACTTATATATTAAATGGTTAATATATAAAATATGTAAAGCAGTTATGCTGAATAACAGAAAAATAAAATAAAAACATCAAAAATCAGGGAAAGTATTTAACGAATATTTCTTTGAAGAAAATATTCTGATGACTAATAAGTACATAAAAGAGGCTTTTTGCCTCTTTGAAGAAGCCCATATTCACTCTTGAACACAAATCTCTCATTTTATTTCCTTTAATATAACTCTAAATTCTTTCAATAATAAACAATTTTGAGGGCTAGGATACATGGCAAGCTGGGGGGACCATATGGGATGCAGGTAGGATGCTTGCCTTGAACAAGAGAGAAGCATGTTCAATTCTGGGATATGGTCCCCCAAGCCTGCCAGGAGTGATCTCTGAAACCAGAACTAGGAATAAGCCATGAACATCATTGTATGTGGGCCAAACCAAAAAAGAATAAAACACATTTTTCATGTGTTTTCATATTTATGTATGTGTGGGCTCCTTATCAATTACCACAATAGAAATGCAAATCAAAGCAACAATGCATGTTATCTATCACACATTGAAGAGTCTAGAAATATTGCTGGTGTGAATATAAGGATATTTGGTATTTCATACCCTTTGGAAAACAATATAAGACCTCAAAAAGTAAGAATTGTTCTTCCAGGGGCTGGCGAGATCGCATGGAGGTAAAAAAGTGTTTGCCTTACATCAGAAGGACGGTAGTTAGAATCCCGAAATCCCATATGGCCCCTTGTAATTGCCAGGAGCGATTTCTGAGTGTAGAGCCAGGAGTAACCCCTGAGCACTGCCAAGTGTGACCCCAAAACAAACAAACAAAAAAAGAATTGTTCTTCCATATGACCAAAAATTCCTCATTCTTGGAAATTTCTCAAGGGTACAATACCAGTATTTTGAAATGTGTTTTATTTACCTATGTCCACTGCAGCACTATTCACTGAGAATGGCCAAGATATGGAACAATCCAAATATCTAAGAAAAGATAAATAAATTAAATATATATTTCAGGAGCTTCTACTCACTTTATTAGTATATCAAAATGACAGGACTCAAAAATGGAACAATTAATATTTGAGTTCAGTTTTCTCATACTCTAATTTTTATGCCTTTCTCTAATTTTATATTTCAGATCATTAGGTAATTAGAAAAAAGTACTTAATTTCTACTATTTGAACTTGATTGAACTGAAAGATGTGAACATTTTAATATATTAGTAATTTCAATTTTATGCATTGTTTAATTTTAATTGGAACATTTTAAGCACTACAAATTTTGCCAACAATTTTGGAAAAAGACAAAAAATGTCCATAAACACTATGTAATAAAATTAATGGACTAAATATTTTAGCATTTAAATATTAAAAATATATTTGAGCAAACAAATATCTTAATTTTAATATCACAGGATTTTAAGAGTATACATAAAATATTATTCTATATTCCAGAAAATTGTTTAAAAGTTAACTAAACAGTAATTGGAAATAATTGTTAGTTCTTTTGAAATGTTGAGCTTCTTCTTAAAAGATGTGTTGATACTAATGTTAATATTTTATCTATGTAGTATATAAACTAATGTATTCCATGTTAAAGAATATATGCATCCAAAACTGTTAGGCCCGACGTGTTAACACAGCAGTAGGGGGTTTGCCTTGCATGTGGATGACACAGGACAAATTCGGGTTGAATTCCTGGCATCACATATGGTCCCCCAAGCCAGGAGCAATTTCTGAGAGCAGAGCCAGGAGTACTCCTGAGTGCCACCAGATGTGCCCCTCCCCCCCAAAAATAACTGTTATGTTCCGAGAACATGACTCAATGGTAAAATGCATGCACACATAAATTTTGAGAATGAAAATGAACTACATTTTCTAGTTTGGGATACCAAATCCATTGTCAGGGCTGTTTCTGCACTCAGGAATCACTCCTGGTGGACTAACGGACCACGTGGAGTGCTTGAGGCCCAATCTGGGCCAGTTACTTATAAGAAAATATCTTTCATGCTTTACTATAGTTTTAGTCCCCCAAATGAGTATTCTTGCTGGATTAAAAGTAATAATTTAGGAGCCAGAGCGATGGTTCAGAGTGGTAAGGCATCTGCCTTGCAAATGGTAACCTACGATGGACCAAGGTTCAATCCCCTGGTGTCCCATATGGCCCCCCAAGCCAGAAGCGATTTCTGAGTGCATAGCCAATAGTAAACCCTGAGTGTCACAGGGTGTGGCCCAAAAAAAACCAAAAAATAAAATTAAAAATTAAAAAAATAACAATTTACTAGAAAATAGTTTAAAGGGTTTTGTTAGGAATTCAAAATCCAATAACTACTCTCTCTCAAGAGGACATATTCTTTGAACTACAATTTATTTATTTATTTATATTTATTAATTTTTTATTTTTAATTATGAGAACAATGATGCAAAGAAAGAGGACAAGGTAAAGTTACAGTGGAAGGACAATCACCCATAAACAGAGTTCTCGGAAGAAATCCTCTTGCTGACGCCTTAATTTTGAACTTACAGTCAAAGAACATTAAGAAAAATAAAACAAAACCCATGTACAATTACTTTGTCCACAAGTCCCCAGATTGTAGTACATTATAACATTTCTTAGCAGTACACAAAGCAATCTAAAGCCATGAAATTTACCTGACTCCTTAAACATTGAAGGCATAGTATTGAACTACATTTTTAATTGATTTTTCACATTTCCATGATATATCAAGATGGCTCTCAGAATTGAAGGTAAAGTCTCTTAGTTTTGAATAGAAAGTAAAAGTGTTTCCAGGGAGACCATGGACATAAACTTAGTTCTTTTGCCTTCATACCTTCATTTTACCATTGAGTCATGTTTTTGTTTTCTGACCCTTGACAACACACTCAGCTTTTCACATTTCAGTATCAAATATCTTGCTAGTCTGGACAAATTTAGAAAACTTCAATCAATTGTATAGGGTCAATCTAATTGCAAAATCTTTCATTTCAGAAAAACTTCATCTTACCTCTCTGCTTTGACCTACACCACTACAGTGCTGAAGCTGTTCCCAATAGTAATAGCTAACAAGTACTGAGATCGACTCAAAGCTTTCTTTTCTGTTGTTGTTGTTGTCTGTTTTGTTTTGTTTTGGTGTCACACTCTGCAGTGTTAGGTTACTCCTGGCTCTCTCTGACAAATCACTCCTGGCAGGTTGGGAAACCACATGGGATACCAGGAATCAAACTGTGGTCTGTCCTGGGTTGGCCACGTGCAAAGCAATTGCCCTACCACTGAGCTATCGCTCCCCCCACCCCCACCTCCAGTCTCAGAGCTTTCTTTACCCTTCTCATTCTTAGATACTGCTATGGTTACTAGCTTTTCAAATGTGTATCTTCTTATCTTGATTTTTTAAATTAATTTTTATTGTGGCCAAAGTGAATTACAAATATTTCACAGTAATATTCAAGGTTCATAGTGACAAAAATCAAGGGCATTTCCACCACCAGTGATGTCCTCCCTCCACCCTTGTTCCCAGTATGCATTTTTGTGCCTGTTTAACATTTGACTATCACTTTCAAGTTTTAAAAAAGGCACAAAAATCAAGATAAGAAGATACACACAAATACTTTCACGTATACATTTATATATTATAGTGTCCTTTTAATTTTTGGTTTCTTTGCTTTTGGGCCACAACACTCAGCACTGCTCAGGGATTAATTTCTGGTTCTGCATTCAGAAATCAATCCTGGCGGGGCTCACAGAATAATATGGGATGCTGTGTATTACACTAGTCTTAGCTGCACACAAGGCAAGTGTCCTACTCACTCTTGTATTTCTCTTACCTTTGATTTTTTTTTTTGTTTCCTTTGAGGCCATATCCAGCAATGCTTATGGCTTACTCCTAGCTTTGCACTAGATATCACTCCTGGTGGTGGTTGGGATCAATTATAAGTGATTTGTTTGTAAGGCAAGACCCTTATCTGCTACTATACTAATTCTCCATCCTCATTTTTTATTTTAACCAAAGTAAAAGAAAACTAGGAAGACAGATGCAGTCACATAATCTCATCAAATCTTTTGATGTTACTGGCAAGGAATGAGTTTCAGATCATTCTTTTCCGGTGACACACTGTGCCCTGACATAGAAGGGGGAAATATTCTGTGTCTTTTACCTCTCCTGTGTGACCTGTATCAAAAATGCTATTACCACCAAGCTGAAATGGTTGTTCGTCATGTGGCATTGGGTTGAACCCTGTCTCTTCTAGGTTCACCCTTAATAGTCTATGTTCCAAAGTACAATAAAAGGCCATGTACTTTTACTCAAAAAAGCATTTCTGATGGACTAGCTGTGAAATGAATAAAAGCAATCTAGGGAGCATGATGTGATCTTTCACAGTGATCAGGGTGACAACACTTTCAAGATGATACTCTGATACAATACTTCTCTCTGCCCAAAGAACCTGAGGCACCCTCAATGAATGGGGGACTTGAAAACTATTATCACTTGAAAGTTTAGGTTTTAATCAGAAGATCTCATTCTCCATCCCTCTCCACACATTTTAAAAGAGTGTTCCTTAGATTCTGTACTGCTACTAGCATCTCTGTCCCCAACTTTGTATAGACAAAATTTATCTATGGGAACTAAAATCCCCAAAAGGACACTTAGAACTGTTCTCAGATATAAAGAACTTTAATTAAGGGCCGAAGAGATAGCATGGAGGTAGGGCATTTGCCTTGCATGCAGAAGGATAGTGGTTCGAATCCCAACATCCCATATAGTCTCCCGAGCCTGTCAGGAGCAATTTTTGAGTATAGAGCCATGAGTAACTCCTGAGTGCTGACGGTGCGACCCAAAAACCAAAATAAATAAATAAATAAATAAATAAATAAATAAATAAATACATAAATAAAAAGAGAAGTTTAATTTGACCAAGGCAAACATTCTAAGGTACACCTGGTAAATAATAATAATAATAATGATAATGATAATAAAAATAATAATTATAAAACAAATTCTATCTTGGAAAGAAATTTAAGACTTTATTCTTAAACAGGGACTCAGCATTTTTTTCTGGGGTATCTTTTTCTTTCATTGGCAATCTGCTCCAAAACATTAAAACAGTAGAGATAACCTCACCTGTTACAAAATGCCCCAATGCTGCATCCAGGGCCTCCTTGTTATCTATAAATGTCTCTGGTTATGTCTACTCTTACACACAAATTGGTTATTTTCATGAAAGTTTCTGATGCAAACGTAGAGAAATCAAATTAACCATAAAACCCAGTACTTAAGTACAATGCAGTCTTGGGTTCATTTACAGAGAGCAGCCTATGGCCATGAATATCTAAGGTTCCTTCTATCAGAGGAGTTTTGAGTTAACTAATGTCTGAATTGCTCATAATTCAGAAAGCAATTAAAAAGCAAATTTATTTCAGACAAAATATTTATAGTGCAGATGTATATACTAATGTAAAGACATCTAGGTGTTATATTTATGTTTCCCAGGAAATGTACTTATTTTGAAGTTGTTTAATTTTAAGTTTCTTCAAAGACAATAAGTCAAAACTAGCTCAGAAAAAAATACTTTAATTAGTAAATAGTATTCTCAACCCTAAAAAATAAAAATGGGAACTTTACTCTAAAATATAAAAATAAATAAGCTACAGAAGTTCCCCCAAAGTTGGATTAAAAGAAAAGCGGAGATTAATAAAGAGAGAGAGGAAGAAAACATGAAAAAGTGAAAAGCTTTTAGCTAAAAAAGTAGCTCATGAGAAGGCAGAGAGGAGACAAAGAAAGGTACATTTTGAAAATGGTGAAGAAATCACATTAATAATATATGGTGAATCTCTTTCAAAGGAACCAACTTAGCTGAAAGCTCCGTGGGTCTTTTGAATCTTCCCACCTGCCTGTTTCTATTAGCCAAAAAGCTATTTTGGACATTATGGTCAGGGACCATTTCAGCTGAAAAGATATTACTGAGTTGTACAGATTTCAGACAATACAGAGTAACAGTCGAAGAAATCAGAAAAGGGTGAAAAGTCTGTACGAACTTTTCAGTTCAGAATAGGAATAAGAGTTGAGAAAAAGATTCAGATCTTTAAATCATGGGCAGAGACCCAACATAAGAAACAGCCCAGGAAACTGAGGCTTAGTAATTTTTAAACACTAAGGTCTAAGGGTCAAACTCTTAACAGAGCCAGACTTGGCATGGACCTACTTGGACGACAGTGAGTGCTACTAATGAAGTTCTGCTTTAGCTTTGGTCCCAGTGGACCCAAAGACTCCAGGAACTCTTATTAGAATCAAAAGCAATTGCATCATCAGGTGAAAGTGTGACCTCTGGAAATTAAACCTGAGACCTCCTGGGTTCTGATGCTGCTATCCTGAAATGGCATTGATATTCTATAACAGCAAAACTAGAAACTTGGTCAAATATCCTTTTGCTTTCATATATATAATTACCAAGATGTATTTCATTTCATTTACATCTCTTGTATATGACTATTTACTTTGCCATTATCATTCTCAACACATTAAATTATTAAAGTATTATCTCTGGTATATTGATCTGAAATCACTGTAAATAAGATCTGTCTGCAGAGACAGTTTAGTAGAATGAGCCTCATGCTTTATAAGTTGGGTAGTCTGAATTTGATTTCTGACACTGAATAGTACCCTAGGAGCAAACTTCAAGTAGGAGTAAGTACAGAACCAAGAGTACCTCTGAGCATTGCTAAATGTGGCTATATATATAGATAGATATGTACTATGACTGCAATTAAAATATAAAATAAAAGAAATATGAGTTCAGCTGAACTGCAGTTATTTTGATATATAGTGCCTATTTGTACTTACCAATTCACTCTCTTAAAATAGCCTTTATATAAAGTCAAGTAAACATTTTATTTTCTTCATTATTCCTCTTCATTTTCATATTTGCATCATTGCTTATGATACTGTTTAATAAAAATATTTTTTCTTGAACTGGAGGGTGTAACTGAGTAGTGGAATACTCATTTTAAGTATGTAAGACCATGAGTTTTGTCTTTCATACTGCTAAAAGAGAGGAAGAGAAATTAAAAATATCCAAACCAAAAATATCCAAATGGAGCTGGAGTGTGTCTGCCTTGTGCACAGTAGCCTAGGATGAGCCACGGTTTGGTCCCCTGGCATCCCATATGTCCCCAAATCCAGGAGTAATTTCTGAGCGCCTAGCCAGAAGTAATCCCTGAGTGTCACTGGGTGTGGCCCCAAAACCAAAGCCAAAACTAAAACACTGAATATTCTCACTGATGCATGTATCTGCTGTATCCTGCATATGTTTTAATTAAAGTGAGGTTTCTTACATTCATATAGCAATTTTTTTTCAATTGGTTATAATTGATCCAAACCACCACCAGGAGTGATCTCTAGTGCAAAGCTAGGAGTAAGCCATAAGCACTGCTGGATATGGCCTCGAAGGAAACAAACAAACAAAAAAATCAAAGGTAAGAGAAATACAAGAGTGAGTAGGACACTTGCCTTTAATAATACTTTGTTAATACTTTGTAATCAGGTAGCATGCTAAAAGTATGATTAATCTATAATATATTTTATTCATTTGTCATAAGTATTATAACAGCAATGACTATTGAAACCAGCTTCATAGAGAAAAAATTGTTTTGACTACTGAACTAAGGAACTCTGACAAACCTCAGCATTATTCAACTTCCTTGACTTCTTTTTCCCTGAAGAGCAAGTCTTTAGCCAATAGTACCTATTGTTCTTTGCAGCTTCCGTTAACGTCAAGCTAGCATTTTTTTTTTGGGGGGGGGGGGTTTGGGCCACCTCCATTTATGGTCAGCATTTACTCCTGACTATGCTCTCAGAAATCTCTTCTGGCTTGGGGGGATCATATGGGACGCAGGGGGATCAAACTGCCATCCGTCCTAGGTTATCACGTGCAAGGTAGGTGTCCTACCACTTGTGCCACTGCTCAGGCCCCAAGCTAACAAATTGATTTAAACAGCAGGCCTCATTTCTCCAAAAGCAGCCAACTTTAAATAATGTTCTCTGGATACATCATTAGCTGTCTTACTCATCACTGAGATTTTCCATGGAAAAACTTTCCCAACTCAAACCCTGAGTAATCCAAGTGTGTTCTTTCTTTTTTTTTTTTTTACCCTGGGTGCTTATCTAAATGAATTATCTAATCATTACCATTTATTTCATAATGTGCTTGTTGTAAGAATCCTAATGTCATTATCACTCATTAATGAGATAAATGATGAAAAAGTCACATAAGTAATATCAAACTTTTTATAAGGCAACTCTTCATAACTTCATATGCAAGACAATTCTAAATTTAGTTGAAGAAACAAAGAAACAAAAATTGCCTCTATGTTCAAAAGATTGAAAGAGAAGTGTATTTTATGGTAGAGGCCAGAAAATTATTAAAACACACTGAAGTATATAGCAGAGAACTTCTGTAAGAAAAATTATATTCAAATATTTTCTGTCATTTGGCAGGGGTTTTCAGCTCCTGTATAGAATAAATGTTTTTTCATAGACTTTTTTTTTTTTTTGCTACTCTGCTGTATCAAATAGCTTGAACAAAACTGCACTTAGCATGCAATTATTGAATTGATCTCCTGTTGGATTGTACTGAAAAAAAATATTGTAAAAGAAATGTTGAACAGAGGTTCCTTTATACAATGACTCGGAGTAACTATGAATTAATTTGGATATACAGGGAGTAATTTTATTCATGGATTTATTTATTACCAAAAACAAGAATTATAGCTAAATAACTCTGAGTCAGAAATGTCAGTGCTAAAATCTGAAAAAAGTGCTGAGGTTCATATTGAGCCGAGGAACATTTGTAATTTCAGAGACTCTCAGATTGATTGGTTCAGCTTGCTAGACAGGTAGGAACTGCCCTCCATTTACCATCATACAGAAGCTATTATATTCTGTATTTCTTCAATTCTAATTTGCTTCATCTCTAATATAACCTCTCTGCAAGACTAATGTACAAAACATTATTTATCTATTTTTTGGGACAGTAAATTATTTAAGAAATTTTCAAATGGTTATTTGGGTCACTAAGTGCTCAGTCTAAAAGAAAGAGAATTTTTTGCCATCATGATAATTTTTTATTATTTGACCCAGAAGAAGCAAATCATAGCATGCACAGATGATTTACATAAAAAGAAAATAATCAAAATTAATTATCAAATGTACTGCTAAATAGCTAATCTATTTAAGTTTTGTTAGACAAAGATAGCCAATGCAATTCTGCTTGCATTTGTTGATAAAGATCTTTATTTCACAGCATATTGGTATTTAGTAAAAACAATATTTTTACATTCAATGTCATTTATCAATGTAACAGGATATAGAAATGTTTATTTCAAAAATTGTACTTATATATTTAGATACATATGTATACATGCATATGTAGATATGTATCTGCACTGTAGTTGCAGACCAAGTAGGTGTGTCTTCTATGTTATCTACCATCTTTCTTTAAGTACATGATGCAACTATTCCCTTTGATGGTACCTCAAGGTTAATGATTTTAACCTCAAGGTTAGTTAATTTTAGATTGCATTGACTGTAAAGGTAATTCCAAGAAAATATATGACTTATTCTGGATAAAACAAATTTAGACATATCAGTTTTAGCTGGTGAGATATGCAACTAGAACCATTTTTAACATAAGTGAAGATAAAAAATTCTCAGTAAAAACTTGGAATCTTGGGGCCCCTGGGCTACATTAGTGGCTTAAAATGCTTATCATGTAAGGGTAAGGTCATAAGCTCAAGCATTAGTACCACCTAGAGTGCCATGTTCAAGCACAGTTATGGCAGTTGCGTTGTTTTTTTCCAGACAGGTGAGATTCCCGGTTGTGATATTAAAACTGTTGTGTGAGTGCCAGGGCCAGGAAATGCATATTCTGGCAAGTCCCTGTTTAAGTTATATTTAGTGAGTTTTTGAGGCAGAATAAGCATGAACAAACACAACTAAAAAGGAGACTTCTGTGAGTATTTTCACAGAAATACAAGAGTACAACTCTCAGCAGGCATTGTTTGACATAAAATATTGTTTGACAAACTGATAAAAAATCTCCAGGCAGTAACACATGTACAGTGCTGTATATGTATGTGATACTTGAGCACAGCATCCGGAGAATCACTGAGCACAACCAGATGTGGCCCAACATTCCTTTCCCCACAATATTTCTGCAAGAGGTGACAATTGTTCAGGTTAGTACTTATTGGAACAAAGAAGGAACTGAACAAATATGAGCTGATCATTATTCCTTCTGAAAAGACTATTCTTTTGGTTTATGATGATATTTCCATGGCTCTGTTCCAAAATTAATTAAATATCTTTTCCTGGAAATTCAAATTTTGACATTAGTGAGAAGTCATTATGAGACTACACTGAAATATGTCCATCTTGTATGTTCTGGGACACCCATTTTCAAAAAATGGTAGATGAGAAAGATGTAAAGAAGGTGAAGAAACCAAAGAGATGAGTTGACAAACCTCCTATTTTATTTTCTGATTCTGGTTAGAAGTTAATTAAGTGTTCACTGAATTTTAATACATTTTATTCATATACATTTGCTCAAGTTTTAGTAAGTCTTCTCTTATTTCAACTAAAAATACACCTATTTGTGGGTCAACTTTGTAGCAGGTCAGCCCCTGAAGAGGTTGACTGATGGAGGGATGGAGAATGAGGCCCTTTTCTTCCAGCTCGGAGCACGCGTCTGCCACCCTGTCTAGCCCACGGTTCTGAGGTGAAACGGCGGGTAAACAGCTCGCAGACAATCAGGCTCGTGGAAATATTTGCTTTATTCGGATGGACCAAACTGAAGTCCAAAGACTCAGATTCAGTTCCAGCCAGCAAAAAGCTCCTCGCCTTCCACAGACCCTTGCTCTTATACTCCAGAGTCAGGTCCCACCCAATGGTGGGATCAGATACCAACCAATGGTGGAAGCAGAATCAGGTCCTACCCTAGGGTGGGGGCATAATGCCAGGTCACACCCTAGGGTAGGGCACAGATTAGGGTGAGCAACATAGTAATCCCCCAAAATATTTACATACACAACAAACTTATAGTATACCCATTATTACTAATTAAATTGAGAAACACAGCATGGCATCAAAATATGTATATTTTATAGAATGATATGATAAAAATATACATAATGTATAAAATATCCTTAATTTAAAAGAAAATTAAGCCCCATTTTTAATCAGAGAAATGTGCCTTACTTGTGGTTTGTATTAATAAGAAAGCAGGACCTGTAAATGATGCTTTTTAATAGTTTTCAGTCTCATGAGGTTTCACCTTCAACTTTGTTTCTATCAACACTTTTTTAATTAATAATGACAGGAGGATATTGGTAGCATATTTATTAAAATCAAAAATAACATCAATTTGGGAGATGTAGAAAAAGATAAATGGGCACAATTAGAAACTTAGGGGGAAATGGCATACTAAAAAAATCAATATTTAATTTATTACAATATATTGTAAATTTAAGATTGAGACTTATTGTATATTTATTAAATATTAAGACTTATTATAAACCTTGAATCTATACCCTTCTCTTCAATTTCAAAAATTCAAGTAAAAAGTAGGTACTTAAACTTAATAGCTGAATAAAAAGCCCCCCAAATAAAAATGATCCAAAATATTAAGTATTTTATATAGTATAAAATTCACTCAGTTTAATAATATAGCTCTATAAATAATACTAATTAAGTAGTTAGTAGTATTAATAGAAGTCAAGAAAAAAGCCATAGTTAAAGAAAAATGGAAAAATGTATAGTTGAATGAATCAAATATAATTGTAACAAATAATTACATGAAAAGAGAATAATAATATGATATTCAGAATTGTAGAAATAACTAGTTAATGTAAATTATTAGGATAAAAATTAGAGTAAAAATAATTAACTTAGGGCCCGGAGAGATAGCACAGCGGCGTTTGCCTTGAAAGCAGCCGATCCAGGACCAAAGGTGGTTGGTTCGAATCCCGGTGTCCCAGATGGTCCTCCGTGCCTGCCAGGAGCTATTTCTGAGCAGACAGCCAGGAGTAACCCCTGAGCACCGCCGGGTGTGGCCCAAAAACTAAAAAAAAAAGAAAAAAATTAACTTAAGGGTCCCATTTTGATATGTAAAATTTAATTCTAAAGGAAAATTGTTCTTATTATTCTATTAAGTATATTACAAATATATTTATATTATATGCTTTTAGAAAACAATTAGATTTAATAGAAGAAAAAGTATTTATATATGACAAAATGGTATGAATTATTAAAAGTTTAGAATTGTTTATTTTGCTTCTAAGGTAATCAATAACAATAGAGATTGAGTAATCTGAACGACAGGTAAATATTAATTTCTTTTTTAGATTAACTAAAATATAAAGATAAAATAATTTTCTTCCTCCTTCCTCCCTTCTTCCCATCCATCCTTCCTCTTCTTCCCTCCCATCCATCCTTCCTCACTTTCTTTTTTTATAATAGTTTTTATTTAAACACCTTGGTTACAAACATGATTGTGGTTGGGTTTCAGTCGTATAAGATGACACCCCGCATCATCAGTGTAACATTCCCATCACCAATTACCCAAATATCCCTTCTTCCCTTCCCGCCCCCACCTGTACACTAGACAGGCTTTCTATTTCCATAATATATTCTCATTGTTAGGATAGTTCCCAATGTAGTTATTTCTCTAACTAAAATCATTACTCTTTGTGGTGAGGTTCATGAGGTCAGCTATAATGTCTAGCCCTCTCCTCTTTTGTCTCTGAAAATTGTTGAGACATGTCTTTCATTTTTCTTAAAACCCATAGATGAGTGAGACTATTCTCCTTCTTTTTCTTTCTCTCTGACTTATTTCACTCAGCATAATAGATTCCATGTACATCCATGCATAGGAAAATTTTATGACTTCATCTCTCCTGACAGCTGCATAATATTCCATTGTGTATATGTACCACAGTTTCTTTAACCATTCATCTGTTGAAGGGCATCTTGGTTGTTTCCAGAGTCTTTCTATGGTAAATAGTGCTGCAAAAATATAGGTGTAAGGAACGGGTTTCTGTATTGTATTTTTGTGTTCCTAGGAGTGGTATAGCTGGATCATATGGGAGCTCAACCTCCCTCCCTCCTCTTTTCCTTCCTCCCTCCCTCACCCTCCCTCATCCCTCCACTCCTTTCCTCCTCCCTCCGGTCCACCCACTCTCCTCCCTCCCTCCTTTCCTTCTCCCCTCCCTCCTTTCTTCCTCCTTTGTTTTTTCCTTCCTCCCTTTTTTGCTCTATCCCTTCATCCCTCCCTCCCTTCTTTCCTTCCTTCCTTTCTTCCTCCTTCGTTCCTCTCTCTTTTCCTTCTTCCTTTCTTCTTTCCTTCCTTCCTCCTTCCTTCCTTCCTTTCTTCCTTCCTCCCTTCTTTGCTCTTTCCCTTCCTCCCTCCCTCCCTTCCATTTTCACTCCTTACCTTCCTTCCTTCCTTCCTTCCTTCCTTCCTTCCTTCCTTCCTTCCTTCCTTCCTTCCTTCCTTCCTTCCTTCCTTCCTTCCTTCCTTCCTCTTCCTCCTTTCCTCCTTTTCTTCCTTCTCCCTCTTTCCCTCCTTTCCTCCTTCCCTCCCTTCCTTCCTTTCTTCCGTCTTTCCTTCCATCCTTTCTTCCTTCCTAGGGCTTATTTCTGTCTTTGTGCTGTGTGACAAGTATCAATCCTGGGTAGGGCCCATGCAAAGCATACCATACCATACCATACCAGCTATACTCTCTCTGTGTCCCTACTAACTGTTCTATAAGTTGCAAATTTTAACGAAGCTAACTATTTCCATTTGCTCAGTATATATGTACAAATATAGTTCTTAATACATAGTGTTTTGCTGATTTTAGAACAAAGATCAATTCAATTCTAAGAAATAATATCAGTAGAGAAAAAATTACTCTTTACAGCATAGGTAGAGAGAAATCACAAACAAAATCTTTACTATGATTAAAATAAAAATTATATTTAATAAAAAAGATGATAAAAATGGGGCCTGACCTGAGCATAATACAATAGGTAGACTATTACATTCTAAATAAAAATTTGTGTTTGATACCCTGTAAAATCACCCTCCCCGCTGTATCCCTAACAAGTCTGAATCAAGATCATGCATGAAATAATCCAAACCAGGCTAAAGGTGAAACACGTGTAGACTGGCAGTATTCTATCTTGTATGGAGAGCAAGCTGCCTGCCAGAACTGCCTGTTTTTTATTGAGCACAGAGACTACCACTGGGTGGGACAGTAAGATAAAATAGCTCAGGCTATCCTGAGACAGTCCCCACCCAGATTTACAAGTAAAATAATGTCTGTTTTTTGTTAAATCCGAGTTATAAACAAACATACAATGGAACCAGGGATTAATTTTATTTTAAGTAAATAAGGTGTAACCCAACTATCCCCAACATTCTGTATCCTCTCCACCAGGAATAATTTCTGAATCAGAGCATTGAGAAACCACCCTCAGTAGTTAGTGTAGCCCCAGAAAGAAACAAAGCAAAATGATGGTTGAAAGTTTGCTAACTCCTTCCTTAAGCCTTACTATAATTATTATAATACATTTAAAATAGCTATCAGGGTTGGAGCTATAGCACAGGGGTAGGGCATTTGCTTTGCTTGCAGTCAACCTGGGACAGACTCGGATTTGATCCCCAGCATCTAATATGGTTCCCGGAGTCTGGAAGGAGTGATTTCTGAGTGTAGAGACAGGATTAACCCCTGAGTGCACTGGGTGTGACTCCCTCCCCCACAAAAGTATTACTCTAACAAGTTAAACTGAAAAATTAGAACAAATCAGTAACATAACACAGTATAGTTTGGAAGTCAAGAAAACTAACAAGAAAAGCAGTTAACATCTTTTGGTTATATTCCGTTATTATTCCTACCTCTACACTCAGGGATCACTTCTGGTAGTGCTTAAAGGACCGTAGGAAGTGCTGGGGATAAAATGCCAGGATGTGGCATGCAAGGCAAGTGACTTAGGCTCTGCCCTATTTTCCTTCAGTCCCCAGGAGCCTTTAAACTCTTAAAGGTCTAAGAAAGGTTATTAAGATAGAACACACCTCCTATACAATCTAAATCCTTGAGTGTCTCTTTTACTTGAACCACCAGGTTACTGTGCATATTAGGATTCTCTAAAGAAACATAATGAGTAGGATATGGATTCATATAGAAATGCTTTAATAAGGAGTTGACTCTTGATCAAACAGGCTGCAGTCAATTCTACAAAGAGGATCAAGAAGTAGTGAGTGTCAGAAGAACAGATGGCACAGATATAGGTCAACAGACTAGAGACTCCAGAACGCTGATGGTGTAGATGAAGTCTGAAGGCAATGTTCTGGAGAATTAGCTTCCATTTGCACAGCTATTCTTTCTAGCCAGGTTTTCAAATGAACCGACTAAGTTTGTGGAAAGTAATCTATTTTATTCAAAGTTTATAGAATTAACTTTTAATCTCACCCCCAAATACTGCCAAAATGTAAGACAAAAATAACCATCACAGCCAGTAAAGTGATGGCTTTGAGATGGAAGGCATAAGACATTCTTAAAATGATAAAGCAAAGAGCTAACATGATAACATGGCAGGTAGGGCACTTGCATGTGACCCACCTGGGTTTCACCCCAGATAGTTCTCTAAGCCAGGAAAGACTGATTCCTGAGAGCAGAGCCTTGGACTCTTCTTCTAATTAGAGTCCAGAACAAAAAAAAAAAGTCATAATTTCCTCATAACTGGACTGTAGACAGTGATATTTTAAACATCTATTGGAATGTTTTGTTATTATAAATGATAAAATTAACCAGTTATTTAAAATGAAGAAAAAAATAAATTTAGTTTTAGGCAGAGAGCCAATTTGCTCCAAACTGATGTTTGTACTCAACACAAAGAAACAAAATGATTTTTAAAATTTCAACTGCAGTGTAGTGGATATGACTTGCTTAATGTTTATTTTGAGAATTTTAATTATCTAAAATATTTTTAGTTTAAAATATCATAAAAGTGAATATTGGTTTTAGTTTCTGATAGTCATTGAAGAATATTAATGAACAATCATAAAATTTGAAATAATATATTTAGCAATATTGAATCTTGTTTGTTGATATGGTAGCTAGAATTTTAAAGTACAGATGATGAAATAGACAATAATAGTGGTTTACTATTTACACTGTCTCTAGAGGTTTAGATTCCAATTGCACCTATAAAAAGAGGTAATTAGTCCTTTCTATTTTATTGCCATTAAGGGAACAATAGCTATTTAGGTTAACTGCTAACTAGGTACTATACTAGATTAAAATCTTGGTATCAATAACTTATTTTTTTATTTAAATTTTAAGATGAGACTTAAAAATGAGAAATGTGTTTTTATATGTATATATAAATATATGTATATATATACATATATATATACATAGAACCCAACTGCAAACATGCTTGTAATGTTTGAATAAAGATATTTACCAAAAAATGTAACCTTCTTAAGTGCTTTAGTCTATTAATTATGTTACTATAATAGCTTATTGGTGTAATTAGTTGACATATATAAATATTATTCTTTATAAAACTGTGTGTGGTGAAGACAAGGTTAATACTAATTTAATTTTAGTTAAGTATATGATTGAGTACATTCAGAATGAACATTGAGTTATAAGTAAAATGGCATAGTTATAAGTTATTTAAAAAAACAACAAATAAGATCATGCTCAAAATATGGATTTCTTCATAAATCTAGTGCTGTTGCAAGTTGAAATTGGGTAATTGCAATTATTTTTCACTAGACATGCATTCTTTTGACAACAAATTTTTTTATCTCATATACAATTACTTGGCTCTAGGAAATCCTTTTATTCATCCCTAATCACATGTAGGTACAACATAAACAGAATAATATACATTCAATGTAGGCCTTTTTATTTAGTTTTCAAAATGAGACTTCCACAGGTGGTATGGAGCCTGGATGATATTCTAGGTCTCTAAAATAAGTATCTATATTCCAAAAATAATTTTAAAATTCATATGTATCAGCTATTAACTAGTATTTAAAACTTTATCGTTATTGGGTTATGTTAATGTACATAGATTGGAGATGTCTATACTTTTGTATTTAGACATGTGAAAAGGGATTATCAAAAGAAAGATATATGAACCAAATTTAATGACATGTTACACAAGCTATCAGTGATTTTTCACGTTGTTTATTAATTATATTAATAATTTTAATTTGGACAAATTGAGCATTTGCATTAATATAATAGGAGTTTACTTGTAATGCTTTTGTCTATGTTTTAATTCTCTCGACTGTGAAATGGAGAAAAATGTCAATACTAAGAACAATGTAGAATTTGCATAGGAATGGAAACAGCTACATCATGACAAACAGATCTTGAATTAGCTCATGCACAGAATAATGTCATGAGTTTTTTGTACTTAGAGATTTATTTTTTAAATCCATATATACTATGAAAGATTGATGAAGACAGCTGCATTTTTAATTCAAATAAGATCAGCTGTTTGGCAGAGGAGGCACAGCTAAGAAAAATTGCCACAATGATTTAAGTGAAGTGAGAAAATCAAAGACAAAGTGAAGCACAATGAAATCATCATGCAAAATACACATTCAATATAACATTATTCATTTCAAAATCAAAGTAGGTCTAATTTGCTTTTCAGTGTGCCTACTTTAGTTTATACTAAAAAAATAGTTTCCCTAAATAAATTCCCTTCAATGAGGGGATAAGAGAATTACAGCAAAAATCCACAAAATTTTGGAAAACTATTTAAGGAAACATATTTCTTTGATTCTGTTGTTCAGCACTTGGCTATTATCATAATATATTTTTGTTCTAACTTCACCTTTTATGACAAAATTTCCACTGGGCACATTCATTCCTGTTCTGGGTAATTTTCTTGATCCATTCTGGCACAGGTCAATATTTGATATCAATTTTACAGATGCCTTTTTTTAATCATAGTTTGCATTTTATCACAGTTTCCTGCCAAAGTCTTCCCACACTCCTTTAGCTTCTCCTATTGGGTTTATGAATTGACTTTCTAGTCCTGTTGGAAAGTTCTCTACTCTCATGAGCTTTTCCCTCTTAGATATTTAAGGAAACTCAATTCTACAAGTAATATTCAGCTTATACTTACTGGACTCTACTTTTAGCATTGATAGGTGCTAGTTACTCAAGACAAGCATAATACTCACTTAGCATTTGAAGTTTAGTTGATTGCATGGCTTATATACCCTTAGATAAATGCTTATGTAATTGAGATGTTAATGTAATTAAAAATAAATAATGGAGGTTTTGTGATAGAGATAGACAGAGAAGATTTAGTTTGGACAGTCTTCGAAATTTATCAAGAATTAATGAAGACAGCAATAATTATATATCTTGCTATTGTTTTCATACAGTTTAGCTCTGAGAGTTTCTCTGTGATGATGTCTTTAACTGTTGATTCTTACTGGGGATCCTCTTCCTGGGCCTCTTGGACTCCAATGATTCTATGTTATTTTATAAGTTGATCATAAACTTCTATTATCATCTGTTCATATTTTTTGAGTACTTTTTCCATTATCTGATCATTTTCTTTAAGGTTCTTTTCCAATCTCTTCTCCTGTATGGAGTTGTTCTGCATTTCATCTTTCAGTTCACTGATTTTATCCTTATCTGTTGTTACCCTGTTGGAGAGGCTTTTCTTTGCACTTTTCAGTTCAGCTACCATGTTTTTCAGATCTATTGTTTCAGTTTTGAGTTTTCTGATTTCTGTCTTTGTGTTCTGTTCAGCTAGAGCTATGTTTTCTTTGATTTCCATGAGGATCTTGCATATTTCTTTTTTGTTGTTGTTGTTGAATGAACTTCATGATGTGTTCATGAGGATAAAGTGATTTAATCCTCAAAGTCACCATTACATTAGTACTTTATTGTTATTATTGTTTTTTTTTATTTAAACACCTTGATTACATACATGATTGTGTTTGGGTTTCAGTCATGTAAAGAACACCCCCCATCACCAGTGCAACATTCCCATCACCAATGTCCCAAGACTCCCTCCTACCCACCCGACCCCCGCCTGTACTCTAAACAGGCTCTCCATTTCCTTCATACATTCTCATTATTAGGACTGTTCAAAATGTAGTTATTTCTCTAACTAAACTCATCACACTTTGTGGTGACTTTCCTGAGGTGAGCTGGAACTTCTAGCTCTTTTCTCTTTTGTGTCTTAAAATTGTTATTGCAAGAATGTCTTTCATTTTTCTTAAAACCCATAGATGAGTGAGACCATTCTGCGTTTTTCTCTTTCTACCTGACTTATATCACTCAGCATAATAGATTCCATGTACATCCATGTATAGGAAAATTTCATGACTTCATCTCTCCTGACGGCCACATAATATTCCATTGTGTATATGTACCACATTTTCTTTAGCCATTCGTCTGTTGAAGGGCATCTTGGTTGTTTCCAGAGTCTTGCTATGGTAAATAGTGCTGCAATGAATATAGGTGGAAGGAAGGGGTTTTTGTATTCCTAGAATATAATCCTAGGAGTGGTATAGCTAGATCGTATGGGAGCTCGATTTCCAGTTTTTGGAGGAATCTTCATATCGCTTTCCATAAAGGTTGAACTAGATGGCATTCCCACCAGCAGTGGATAAGAGTTCATTTCTCTCCACATCCCCGCCAACACTGTTTATTCTCATTCTTTGTGATGTGTGCCATTCTCTGTGGTGTGAGGTATCTCATCGTTGTTTTGATTTGCATCTCCCTGATGATTAGTGATGTGGAGCATTTTTTCATGTGTCTTTTGGCCATTTGTATTTCTTCTTTGTCAAAGTGTATGTTCATTTCTTCTCCCCATTTTTTGATGGGATTAGATGTTATTTCTTGTAAAGTTCTATCAGTGCCTTGTATATTTTGGAGATTAGCCCCTTATCTGATGGGTATTGGGTGAATAGTTTCTCCCACTCAGTGGGTTTCTCTTGTATCCTGGGTACTATTTCCTTTGAGGTGCAGAAGCTTCTCAGCTTAATATATTCCCATCTGTTAATCTCTGCTTTCACTTGCTTGGAGAGTGCAGTTTCCTTCTTGAATATGCCTGTAATGTCCTGGAGTGTTTTGCCTATGTGTAGTTCTATATATCTTATGGTTTTGGGTCTGATATCGAGGTCTTAAATCCAATTGGATTTTGCCTTCGTACATAAAGTTAGCTGGGGGTCTAAGTTCAATTCTTTGCAAGTGGCTATCCAGTTGTGCCAACACCACTTGTTGAAGAGGCTTTCCCTGCTCCATTTAGGGTTTCCTGCTCCTTTATCAAAAATTAGGTGATTTTATATCTGGGGAACATTTCCTGAGTATTCAAGCCTATTCAACTGATCTGAGGGCCTGTCCTTATTCTAATACCATGCTGTTTTGATAACTATTGCTTTGTAGTACAGTTTAAAGTTTGGGAAAGTAATTCCTCCCATATTCTTTTTCCCAATGATTGCTTTAGCTATTCTAGGGTGTTTATTGTTCCAAACTAATTTCAAAACTGCCTGATCCACTTTTTTGAAGAATGTCATGGGTATCTTTAGAGGGATAGCATTAAATCTGTATAATGCCTTGGGGAGTATTGACATTTTGATGATGTTAATCCTGCCAATCCATGAGCAGGGTATGCGTTTCCATTTCCGTGTGTCCTCTCTTATTTCTTGGAGCAGAGTTTTATAGTTTTCTTTGTAGAGGTCCTTCACATTTTTAGTCAAGTTGATTCCAAGATATTTGAGTTTGTGTGACACTATTGTGAATGGGGTTGTTTTCTTAATGTCCATTTCATCCTTATTGCTATTGGTGTATAGAAAGGCCATTGATTTTTGTGTGTTAATTTTGTAGCCTGACACCTTGCTATATGAGTCTATTGTTTCTAGAAGTTTTTTGGTAGAGTCATTAGGGTTTTCTAAGTAGAGTATCATGTCATCTGCAAATAGTGAGAGCTTGACTTCTTCCTTTCCTATCTGGATTCCCTTGATATCCTTTTCTTGCCTAATCGGTATAGCAAGTACTTCCAGTGCTATGTTGAATAGGAGTGGTGAGAGAGGACAGACTTGTCTTGTGCCAGAATTTAGAGGGAAGGCTTTCAGTTTTTCTGAAAATAAGTTTTTCTGAGGATAAAATTTGCCACTGGCTTGTGGTAGATGGCCTTCACTATATTGAACAAGGTTCCTTCAATTCCCATCTTGCTGAGAGTTTTGATCAAGAATGGGTGTTGGACCTTATCAAATGCTTTCTCTGCATCTATTGATATGATCATGTGGTTTTTATTTTTCTTGTTATTGATGATGTGTATTATGTTGATAGATTTACAGATGTTAAACCACCCTTGCATTACTGAGATGAAACCTAATTGATCGTAGTGGATGATCTTCTTAATGAGGCATTGAATCCTATTTGCCAGTTTTTTGTTGAGGATCTTTGCATCTGCATTCATCAGCAACATTGGTCTGTAATTTTCTTTTTTTGTAGCATCTCTGTCTGGTTTAGGTATCAAGGTGATGTTGACTTCATAAAAGCTATTTGGAAGTGTTTCTGTTTGTTCCATTTCATGAAAGAGTCTTTCCGGGATTGGTAGTACTTTCTCTTGGAAAGTTTGAAAGAATTAATTAATTAATTCACTAATTAATTAATTAGTGAATCCATCTGGGCCTGGGCTTTTGTTTTTCGGCATTAAATTCATCAATGGTGATGGGTGTGTTTAGATATGCTACATCCTCTTCCTTCAACCGTGGAAGATTATAAGAGTCCAAGAATTTATCCATTTCTTCCAGGTTCTTATTTATAGTGGCGTAGAGTTTCTCAAAGTAGTTTCTGATTACCCTTTGAATCTTTGTCATATCAGTAGTGATCTCTCCTTTTTCATTCCTAATACGAGTTATCAAGTTTCTCTCTCTCTCTTTCTTTGTTAGGTTTGCCAGTGGTCTATCAGTCTTGTTTATTTTTACAAAGAACCAACTTCTGCTTTCATTGATCTTTCAGATTGTTTTTTGGGTTTCCACTTCATTGATTTCTGCTCTCAGCTTTTTTATTTCCTTCTGTCTTCCTATTTTTGGGTCCTTTTGTTGAGCCCTTTCTAGTTCTATTAGCTGTGTCATTAAGCTACTCAGGTAAGCTCTTTCTTCCTTCCTGATGTGTGATTGCAAAGCTATAAATTTTCCTCTCAGTACTGCTTTTGCTGTGTCCCATAAGTTCTGATAGTTTGTGTCTTTATTGTCATTTGTTTCCAGGAACCTGTTGATTTCCTCCTTAATTTTATCTCGGACCCACTGGTTATTGAGTATGAGGCTGTTTAACTTCCAGGTGTTAAAGTTATTCTTCTGAATCCCTTTGGAATTCAGAAATAATTTTAGAGCCTTGTGGTCAGCGAAGGTAGTATGCAAAATTTTTTCCTCTTGATATTATGGAGGTATGTTTTATGTGCCAGCATGTAGTTTATCCTGGAGAATGTCCCATGTACATTGGAGAAGAATGTGTATCCAGGTTTCTGGGGATGGAGTGTCCTATATATATCCACTAGGCCTCTTTCTTCCATTTCTCTCCTCAGGTCTAGTATATTCTTGTTGGGTTTCAGTCTGTTTGACCTATCCAGTGTTGACAAAGCCATGTTGAGATCCAGCACAATTATTGTGTTGTTATTGATATTATTTTTCAGATTTGTCAAGAGTTGTATTAAATATTTTGCTGGCCCCTCATTCGGAACATATATGTTTAGGAGAGTTATTTCTTCCTGCTCTACATACCCCTTGATTAATATAAAATGTCCATCTTTGTCCCTTACAACCTTTCTGAGTATAAAGTTTGCATTATCTGTTATTAGTATGGCCACTGCAGCTTTTTTATGGGTGTTGTTTGCTTGGATAATTTTTCTCCAGCCTTTTATTTTGAGTCTATGTTTGTTCTGACTATTCAGGTGTGTTTCTTGTAGGCAGCAGAAGGTTGGATTGAGTTTTTTGATCCATTTAGCCACTCTGTGTCTCTTGACTGGTGCATTTAGTCCATTTACATTGAGAGAAAGAATTGTCCTGGGATTTAATGCCATCTTTATATCAAAGTTTGGTGTGTCTTTTGGTTAGTCTTGTCTTATATTAGGAATTTCAGTTTTTCTCTTAAGACTGGTTTTGATTCTGTAAAGTTTCTGAGCTGTTTTCTGTTTGTGAAACCATATATTCTTCTGTCAAACTGGAAAGTGAGTTTTGCTGGGTACAGTATTCTAGGTTAAGCATTCATTTCATTCAATCTTGTCACAATATCCCAGCACTGCTTTTTGGCATTGAGTGTTTCTGGTGACAGGTCTGCTATAAATCTCAAGGATGCTTGCTTGAACATAATTTCCCCTTTTAATCTTGCTGTTTTCAGAATTCTGTCTCTATCTGTGGGATTTGTCATTGTGACTAGGATGTGTCTTGGGGTGGTTTTTCTGGGGTCTCTTTTGGTTGCTACTCTTCGGGCATGCAGGATTTGATCACATATATTCTTTAGCTCTGGAAGTTTCTCTTTAATGATGTTCTTGACCATTGATTCTTCCTGAAAATTTTCTTCCTGGGTTTCTGGGACTCCAATGATTCTTAAGTTGTTTCTGTTGATCTTATCATAGACTTCTATTTTCATCTGTTCCCATTCTTTGACTAATTTTTCCATTGTCTGTTCATTTGCTTTAAGTTTTTTTTCAATCTCTCCTGCTATATGGAATTGTTATGTATCTCATCTTTCACAGCACCAAGTGTATTCTCAGCTTCTGATACCCTGTCCCAGATCTTATCCATTTTCTCATTCACTTCATTTACTAACTTTTTCAGACCTGTTAGTTGACATTTTATTTCAGTTTGGAGTTTTGTGATTTCTGTCTTCATATTTTCTTGGTTTTTATTAGTGTTCTGTTCAACTCGATCCATGGTTTCTTTGAGTTCATTGAGGATCTTCCATATTGCTAGTCTAAAGTCCTTATCTGTGAGGTTAATTAGTTGGTTGGTCATTATCTGTTCATCAGAATTGTTATCTTCATTCTCTATGTTTGATGCTGGCCTGCGTTGTTTCCCCATTGTCACACTTGCATTGTGGGTTTTTCTACATGTTGAGGTGGTATTAATTGGCTATATGATGCAGGCAGCACACTCCTCTGACTCCGCCCTTTCTGGATGGGCTGACTTGCCTCTAAGGGAGGGGAGTCCTCCGTGGATGAAGCCTCACACTGGATCAAATATTAGGCCGGAGCATGCAACAGAGAAAACAGTCCAGAGAGAAATGCTTGCTTCTGTGATCCAGTACAGTTCTTGGTGTAATTTTTTCTTCTTGTTGCAACAGTGTTCTTTTCTTAGAAAGTGCACATGGCTGAGTAGCGAAGCGAAGCGGCCATGCTCTGCTGGAGCCTCTTTTTGGCCCACTCCCAAGAGGTTCACGCAAGAGGACAGTAGACAGATACACAGAGCAGCAGTCACAGTTTTTCACAGTCGGGCCCCACTGGGCAGGCGTTGTTTCGTGGATTTTTCCAGCCTGATGTCACAAACAGGGGACCTGGCTTCTGCAAAGCTTAGCCAGTTTTTATGTTCTGGAGGCCCGCCCTGAAAATGGCCTCTGGGAGAGTGAGTTTTCTGGAGCCTCTTTTTGGCTCACTCCCAAGAGGCTCATGCAAGAGGACAGTAGACAGATACACAGAGGCACTACTCACATTTTTTCACATTCGGGCCCCACCAGGATCCTCCATATTTCTATTCTAAAACCTTATCTGAGAGATTGATCAAATGGTTGGTATTTTTTGGGTCCTCAGAGCTATCATCTTCATTCTCTGTGCATGGTATTTGCCTCAAGATTTGCCCGTTGTCATGCTTGTAGTGTGATTTTTTTCTGCATGTTATGGTAGGGTTCATTAGTTAAAAAGAGTGTGCAGCCATGAAGTAAAGTGGAGCAGACGTGCTCTCTGGAGCCTCTAGGAGAGAGTTTTTGCAGGGCTTTTCTCAGCCCTTTCAGGAAAGGTTCAGGATACAGAAGAGTAGAGAAACACACACAGGCGACAGGGCCCCTCAGTTTTTCCTAGTTGGTAATCTCACAGCATGGGCAGATTCCTCCCACCTGCCTTCATAGACAAGGATCTGCCTTTCTCATATTTTGTAATTATTATAAGAATTTGAAATTTTAGAAATTATAATAAAGTATATTATAAGCACTATAATAAAACTGTATGGGTTGCCCTTTATTAAGTGCATGTAATAGACTCAAGACTAAGACAGAATAAAGCAGTTAAGAGACATGCCTAGATGATGGGGGTTTGATCTCTGGCACCACCACAAGTTCCCCTAAATATCTCTAGATGTTGTCATGGAGACCCCTAGCACTACCAAAGTGACCCTGTTCATCCCTAGCTAGCACTACAAGGGCTGAACAACACTTCATTTTCAGACTTTGCATTGAACTTCTGAACAGATTGGTCAAGAATTGGTGGGTAGCACCTTCCTTCCATGACAATCCCACAAAATACACACACATATATACTGTTATGTATACATATACACATATATATGTTCATGAACACATGCACATGCAAATGTATTTGAATATGTCATATATTCTATTATAAGTGCTTTATATACATTAATTATTGCTTTTAAAGGACAAATCATGGAAATAAGCAATATCATTAGACCACTTTATAAGAATAATTTAATGCATATATGGAATGATCTACCAAGATAAGAGTAGCGCAACGTGAAGCTGGTAGTAACTGGCACAGTATGTACATATAAACAAAGGTTTTACTGAGAGACTTAAAATATTGAGACCCAAAATGGCAGAAAAATTTGTGAAGTGGAAGAAAATAAAAATCAAGACAGTGTACTAAAAATGACAGAAAATTACATTTGACCAAAGTTGAGATGAAATGACTATGGTGTGGATGGAGTACTTTATACTCTGGGTGGAGGCTTTTTTGTTTGTATGTTTGCATGCTTTGGGGCTCACACTCAGCTGTGCTCAGGGGTTACTCATGGCTCTAAACTCAGAAATCGCTCCTGGCAGGCACAGGGTACCATATGGGATGCTGGGATTTGATCCATCGTCCTTCCTGCATGCAAGGCAAATGCCCTACCACTGTTCTAACTGGGTGGAGGCTTTAAAGAACAAGATTACTTATGAAAACACTCCAGTCAGTTTATTGGGTTGAATGAACTTATGCTTGTTTGTTTTTCTTTGCTGTGGCTTGCTCAATCATTTGAATAGTACAAAGAAAATTAGAATGAAGCAGCAAGAAAAAAAGATACAAAAATTGCAGCCATTTTTATATTTTGAGAGGAAAATGCGGATGAGCTGTATTAGATGCTAGCAGCAAAACGTTAGCAAACAACTGAGAAAAGAAGCATTTGTTAAAATATCTACATAGGAATACACATAAAATATATATAGAAGATTAATGGGAAACAATTGCATAAAGACTAATGCCAAATTTCTGGCATGACAAGTTACAGTCTAATAGGTACCAAGAGAGTAAAATAAAATTTTAATAATTTAGAAACAATACATACTCTGGGTTTTAAACAAAAAGATTAATACTTTTGTTACATATGATAGCTGGCACAATTGTAAGTAGCTGCAGTTTATCATTATCTGAAAATTAAAACATTTCAAGAAAATGTTAGAAAATATATTAGCAGAAATATTAAGGAATATATTTTATAACTACTATATCTAAGATACTTATATTAAAACATGATAAACAATAAAAAAGAAAATACATAATAACCTTCAGTTTAAAGTTGTCAATGATGAGGTTGGAGAGAGAGTACAGGGATTAGGGTTTTGCCTTGTCTATGTTCAGCCTCACCGAGATCTATCTGGGGCATCCCAGGTCATGTTCACTCCTACTAGGAATAATCCCTGAGTGCTAGAGCCAGAAGTATGCAATGAGAGCTTCTGGTGTGACTCAAAACAAACAAACAAAAATCAATAAATCCAATAGATCAAAAAGCCTGCTCTTCCTAAGAACTTTCTAAGAAAGTTAAAACTAATTGTAGAAAACTGATACCAACTCTCCAGAAAACAAACAAAAATACACTTGCATTGTAGATGTTAATAAAAATACAGGACCCAACTGACTACATAAATATGAAACACTGCAAAACAAGAAGTACATCAGAGACAATTTGAGTACTAAATAATATGCTTATACATATGTTATTACTATAGTGTTAAAGTGACATTGACAAAAAGTATATTAAAAATCAAACAAAAATTAAAATTAGCATACCTCATCATACTTTTAAAACTCCGAGGCCTATATTTTTAAGATTAAAAAAATTAAAGCAATGCTTAAATTCTGGAGAAAATTTAGATTATTTTATCTAAGTGTTGTAAATTAAAGGTAAATCTATGTGGTTTGAGATTAAATCTAGGAGAAAGTTGGTTATGCAATTCTCAGTGAAATTTAAATCTCTAAACAGGGCATGGTAAAATAAAATGTCACAACATAATCATTGATATATAGATACCCAAAAATGGTTGGCATATTTATGAGAAAATACTGCTCTAATAAAGAGAAATCTATTATGAAAATTTTCATAAGTATATCATTCCTTAGAGTACAGTTTCAAATTGATGTTAAGGCAGAGACAATCAATTAAAAACTTAAACATATTTGTATTTAATCTGTTAGCCCCTCTCATTTTTATCAGGATGTGAAACTTCGCTACCTTCAACATACAAGATAGGATTGAACTTGGGGAGGCCATGTGCAAGGTTAACATCTGCCTCAAGATAACTCACAGTAACTAGCTCTGACTCCATCACCCATTTCTTTTCTTCTTTGTCCTCATCCCTAAACTATAGAGTCAAAGATAATTTAGACAACCCATTGACTCATTACATTTCCAGCTATACTATATAACACAGATACGTATTAATCATCATGTATCTGCCAGTTTTTCTTTCTTACTTCACTCAACTAGGTATTTGACAATTCCAAATAGGTTGCAGAAAATTGCATAATTATATCTTCCTTGCAGCTGCATAGTTTTTATTTTTGGTATATAAATAATATCTTCATAATTCATTCATCTGTTATTAGACACCTAGGTTGATTCTCGATTTTAGCTACTGTACTAAGTGCTGCAATAAAAATGGTATGCATATGGTCTTTCAAAATTATTTTGGGGGTATTGGGTTAAATGCCCACAAGTATATTTGTTAGTCATATGGCAGCTCTATGCTCAGAAGTCACCCGTGGTAGGCACAGGGGACCATATGGGATGCTGGGATTTGAACCACCGTCCTTCTGCATGAAAGGCAAACGCCTTACCTCCATGCCTATCTCTCCAGCCCCCTGGCAGCTCAATTCCAAGTTCACCGAGAACTATCCATAATGTTATCTTTAGGAGTTGAACAGAAAACACTTCCAAAATGCAATGAAGGAGTGTTCCTTTTCAAAATATCAGAACTAACACACTCTTTCCACTACTTTTGATATTTTCTGTTCTCAATTGTGTTAGATGATATCTCATTATTTACCTGATTTGGATTTACCTAATGATAAGTGATGCTGAGCATTTTTTATGTGTCTAACCATCAGAATGTCTTTCTTTGAGATGTAAATGTTCATTTCCTTTTGTATTTTTATTGATCTTTGTGAGTTCTTTATATATTCTAGAAATAACTCTTCTATCTGACTTGTTAAGCACAAGTATATATGTATTTTTTGTTTAGTGATCTTTATTTTAGTTTTAAGTGGATCAAAGACCTTGAGAACCTACCTGAAACTACAAAGTACATTGAGTAAAATATAAGCAGAAAGTTCTGGCTCTACATTTGAACCTCAAAGGTGTCTTCAATGACCTGATACTACTTGAAAAAGCAACAACATAACAAATAAACAAATGCATCTACACGAAATGTGTTTTCTAAATGGAAAAAAATGGCTTAAAAGGAAAGGATTTCATAGTATTTAAGATTAATATCATTTAAGAATTTTTTTTTGTTTGTTTTTTTGGGCCACACCCGGCTGGTGCTCAGGGTTACTCCTGGCTCTCTGCTCAGAAATAGCTCCTGGCAGGCACGGGGGGACCATATGGGACACCGGGATTCGAACCAACCACCTTTGGTCCTGTATCGGCTGCTTGCAAGGCAAACACCGCTGTGCTATCTCTCCAGGCCCAAAAATCATTTTAAGGAATTTTATACTACATTGAAATGTATTTTTTATACTTTAGGTAAATTATAATAAAAATCCATTTTAAAAGATAGGTGATAAAATAATTAAATAAGTAGGTCATTCAGTAATAATTCAATATTTCCCCATTTTGTACTCAAACTTCTTCCTTTGCTGTACTGTTTAATCACTCATTCTCTATTTCTTATATTTGAGAATGTAAAATGAATGTAATTTTGCTTCTTTCAATGTAGATATAGAAATGTATTAAATAATTTGGTTATGTTATTTTAGATATTAAGTTTTGAACTATGTACAAATCAAATTAAAATTAAATTTTACAATTTATTTGTTGAAATATTTTCATTTTAACATTTTATATATGTATGCAACAGAACAAATTATTTTGACTAATATTGGCCAGAAGAGTAAGGCACTTGCTTTCAAACATAGGAGACGCAAATTTGATCCTCAGCACAGCATGGTTCCTAAGTAGTGTAAGGAGTGATACATGAGCACAGAGCCAGGAGTAATTTCTGAGCATGATCAGATGAGGCCACGTTCCATTTTTCCCCAACTTAAATTATTATGAGTCTGAATCTAAAATGATGTATAGTAAACTTTATCTTACTACAACAGCTAAACCCAGCTAGATCCCTGGCACTGCATATGGATGTCTGAGCACAGAACCAAAAGTATGAACAGGCATTATGTGTGGCTTCCAAATTAAAACCAACAAAAAACATTCAAAAAAACAAAACAAAATAAGAAACCCCATTTTTATATACATAATAAAATAGGCTTCCTAAATGCAATGATTGTTTTCTTCATCCGAAATGGACATCATGAAATAGATTTTACGTTATTAATAAGTATGCAAAAATACAATTTATTAATGCTAATTAGTCAAGATCTTGTTTTATTACAGGTCTATAGTTGTCAAATGCACCAAATTTAGAGAAAACACAGCACTGGTAGGCAGTGGACAAGTTAAATATATTTGAGGACTAGTTCTTTCTTTAAATTCATTATTGTTTATGATTATACAGCTATTATTTGCAGCTTTATACCTGACGAACAGTAAGATTTAACATGGTGACCATAAACATACATACAATTAATAAAAAAGATTATTTTCCTTGTTAACTTAGGAACAGGCCCAACATGGTAATATTGATTTTCAATGATATCCATATGAATTGCATATTATTATAATAGTGCAGTATTGCCTCATTAAGATTTATGAATTAAAAATATACAAAAATAAGTTAAATTACAAGAAAGTTAACTTAATAAAGTACTAACAGAATAAGCATAAATTAATATAGAGGAAAAAACTTTTAGGAGACTAAATTTGTTTCAAGATTACTGCTAAGGAATCTCTGAGTAAATAGATTTACATTTTATTGAGAAAGTCTCTCATAAATGTTAAGGGAGTCACCAGCAATGTGGTTATAAAAAGCCAAAGGAAAAAATAATATAATCTGAAGATTTTTTTTCATAATGAAAAATTTGACTCAGAGGATAATCATCTCAACAAAGGGGTTACATTATAATTCATATACTTGAGGAAAGATCAGAACATTATTAGCAAGGTATACAAGATAAAACTAAAAATTGTATGTTATGTCATTTTATTAATATTTTATTATTAGACCCAATTGAGAAAGAGCTTTTAATTGCATTTTGCAAGTTAAAATATTTCTTTTTATTTTACCAATATGTGAGTAGCATCCTTCTGTTCTGTGGTAGAAACAGATATATCTCTGCATAATTTGACAAATTAAATTTTATTCCCCCTATTGTGATGAGTGTTATAAGATGAGAAGCTGTTGCTAATTGATTAACAAGTCACTTTCTTATTAGGCCATCAGCGAACATAAGCCTGATAGGAAGTTGACAGACTTACCAATCCCACATTTCCTCCACCTTGAGAAGAACCACACCGGAGCAGGTGCTACATTATGATTGTCAGAAAGTCATTCTGTTTAACAAGAATAATGTCATTCAGAGGTTTAGCCATCTGTTTGCTCAGTGCTTGTCACAGCAGTATAAAGTCTTGCATACAAGTATTCAAATAATGGACCGTACCCAAAAATACTTTTATCTCCTGTAAATATGATTAAAATTATTTTAGGGGGACCAATGGAGGGATGCCGGGATCTGAGCCACCATCCTCTACAGGAAGGAACAGACGCCTTGTCTCCAATTGCTATCTCTTCCCGGCCCCACTTTGTTCCTTTAATTACGTCTTTTATTTAAAAAAAATTTTTAAGAAACTTTTTCCTTTAGATATGTGTGAGCATATATATTCTCAGTTTTTGTCAGGGTGTCTGTTTTCTTTTCTCTCCACCCCCAAATCAAACAGCAATATAATGTAGCACCACTTCCTCCTGCAAAGACATATTAACAAAGGGGAAATTGTACGTGTAAAAACAAGCTCTTATCTACTAGGGATAAGAAACTCAATACTTGTTTACAACACAGGGACATCTCCCACCCTGAACGTATGTCATGTGGAAAACCAACGTAGGTTCCAGGGAACTAGACACTGACCGTCCAGCCTTGACTCCTGGATCCCAAGACATAGAAATGGACAGAGATTCTCCACAACAGATCCAGGAGCCCAAATCCCCCTCAGTGGCCATTCACAATGCTGCTCCTGACGCCAACACGTGCCAGTTCTAAATTGATATCCTAATCTGACAATGAGGAAATGGGAACAAAACTTGATCTAAGAACAAGTTGTCTTTCCTCATCAGCTAAAGATAAGACCAATAATCAGAAAACATATCACCCTTTGATCTGTGCAAAAACCAAGATTGTTACATACAGATGACTGGTTGTTACAACCAGGACTGGAACAGTACGCATCCAGGGACCAACAACAATCAACAACAACAGCAACAAAAAGCTCTAACCTAGCTTTTGGGTCTGATCTGTTCAACAAACCAAGATCTCCAGTTCCAAAGGTCTGAACTGAAAAAACCGCAAAACTGAACGGGTCCTTCCAGAAACATAACGGAAGTCCTTGTCCTAGGCCTCCATCCTAGGAGCAACATAATGACAAGACCACCAATTACAGAAGATGGATTAAAACGACACTGAAGAAGCAAAACTCCTAGAACCACAAAGAAAGACTTCATTCATAAGCTCCATTCCTTGAGCTGCACAGTCACTAAGATCTCTAGATACAGAGGTCTAATTTTACCATCCAAAGAAGCAGAAGTCTTCCTACACCATGAAAGCACCAAGGGGGAGAGTAAAAATGATCATGCAAAGAGTCTATAGTTAATCCCATGACAGTATACATCAGACGTGGAGAAACCCTGTAACTTTTTAGGCCAAGGGAATTCCCTCTACAATTTCCCCAATAGTTACTGTGCCTATGCTGGGGGGAGAGAAGGAAAAAGAAAAAAAAAAGCAGAAAACAATAATATTTCCACATATTTATTTATCGATTGACAATTTTTTGATGTCTTTATTTTGGTGTAGAGATTGAAGTTGATGTTCCAATATTATTTTATTTTTATTTTATTTTATCTTATCTTTCTCTTTCTTTTTGCACTCGAGCATGATTTGATTTCAGAACCCTGACTATGTGTGTGCTTGTCTTTATTACTGTAGTGCTCACTGGATATTTAATTTGATATTTCTTTCTGTATTGTTGTGCTGTTTCAATTACCTTTTTCACATCCTCTCTCAAACTGAGGTTAAAAGCCTCTAGAAGGACTCTGCCCATTTTCAGCGTATTTGACTTCCTTTTTTTTGGGGGGTGGAGCATACCCGGCGGTGCTCAGGGGTTACTCCTGGCTGTCTGCTCAGAAATAGCTCCTGACAGGCTCAGGGGACCATATGGGACACCGGGATTCGAAACAACCACCTTTGGTCCTGGATCTGCTGCTTGCAAGGCAAATGCCGCTGTGCTATCTCTCCGGACCCTTGACTTCCTTTTTTTTTCTTTCTTATTTTGTACCCCAATCTATTGCTTTTCTTTCCTTCAGACAAAACCACATAACTCCATTTATCTAGCTCCGCCTCTTAAATAGAGGGGGAAACAAGGGAGGGTACCAGGACCAAAAAGAAAAAAAGATCACTAATAGTAAGCTAGACCAAGAGGGGACCACCTACTCTTGCAGCCCAGGGGTGATGGTGGGGTATATGGGTTGCAGAAAGGAAATTGGGATGGGGGGAGGACATATTTGGTGATGGGTATTCCCCTGATTCAATGTTAATATGTACCTAAAATACTACTGTGAAAGATATGTATGCCATTATGATCAAAAAATTGTTTTAATCAGAAATGTTCTTTGACTTACATGTATTATTATATTATATTAATTATATGTTATGTTATGTTACTATATTATGTTATGTTAGTTTACCTCAATATGTTAATCAAATTTGCTTCTTGAAAAAAACCTTTTGTTATTTTAATAACCAGGTTATTTCAGAAATACACATACTAAATGCATTTTTATAACTATGTAATTTAAATTGGCTTAGATATTTTTTTATATAATTTATGACTTTACCAAGGAGATAATTATCAGTGTAATAATTTGTGTGCATGTATATATATATATAACTGTGAAGTTATGGAAATATTTGCAGTCTATCATATGTATTTTTAGATTATAGATCCTATCATAAAGAGTAACTTCCTAAAATATTTTTATTTACTTTGTATTGCTTATCAGAAAAAAGAAAAGATATCTTTCCCAAAATTTATAAAAAATAAATTAATCATTGGCTATTATTAAGTGTAAAGTAACTATCTATAACATAGGATTGATTAAATTTAAGATTTTATTTTAATGATCATTGAAACTTTTCTATTCACATAAAACATATATTTAATTATATTTCAATTATATTAAATTACTATAAGGTTATCTGATTTTATCACTCAAGTAGTTAGAGGATCCCTTAAGAATAAAATAGCATTTTAAAAATAATCTACTTATAAAACATTACTATGTATATAATTTATAATGTAAATGCTTAAGAATAATTTCTTTTATGTTACTTATTTCCACTTACTGCTATAATACATTATTATAATTATTTAGTGAGTGATAACCATTTTTAATTCATTCTAAAGGAATTTAAACGTATCAAGCAAATAATTAACAGTGCACTTTTGATATAGTTGCAAGTTTATAAATGTGTTTTGACAAATCTGATTTCTATCTAATAAATAAATATTTTCCTATTGTAAATGTTTTTCACGTATTTTAAATGATTTTACTATATTTATATTGGGTATATATCATACTATATACTTGCAAAATATCTGATCAGAATTAGTAACTACTGAATGATAAAAATATCAAATTATACGTAAGTTTACAATGAAAATTTAAAAACATCAAGATCACTTAAAAATTACTTTATATTTAACCCCTCCCCTCTCCACTCCTTTCTGATTTTTCTCCCCTTCTCCCTCTCTCTCCTCCCTCTTACCTTACTCCTTTCTCTTTCCTTTCCCGCCTTTCCCTCTCCCCCTCTCTCTCCCTCCCTCTTCTTTCTTTCTCCCTCCTCTCCCTTCCTCTCCTTTTCCCTCTCCCTCCCCTCTCCCCTCTCTCTAAAAAAAATTACTTTATATTTGCAAACATAGACTCACATCAAGTGGAATTTGAACTACCTGCAGAGGTTTGAGTAACTTTTAATGAAAATTGGTAATGGTGATCACTGATTAATAGTCTATGCTTAATGGCTATAATCTACATTTTCCTTTACAGAAAAGGCAGATTTTTATGAAGGAAAGGAACATAGTTGTAATTTTGATAGTAAGAAACTACTTCATAAAAGGGAGGGTAAACTCATTCCATATAGCATTCCACATGTGGGTAGGAGTAGTTTTGGGGCTACATAAGCAGGTGTTCAGAAGTTACTCTAGGCTCTGCATCCAGGAATCACTTTGGGGGACCATCTGGGATGTGTAGGATTGACCCAGTTTAGTCATGTGCAAGGCAAATAACTTACCCACTGGTGCTATTGCTCTGGCCCCCTCAAAGAATTTTATACTCAATGTTCATGTGAACTTGTAGGAGTAAATACACTAGCTCTTGTCTAGAAAATATCATTGGCTATCAATTAGTAAGATTGAAGGCTTAAAGATAAAGGTAAGCTGGGACAAGAGAGACAGTACAATAGATAGGATATTTACCTTACCCAAGGCCAACCACCAGCATTCTATATGGTCATTTGATCACTGCTAGAAATTAACCTTGAGCACCCCATGGGTGTGTACTTTACCTCAAAAAAGATGGAGGTAAGAGGTCAACCCCATTTACATGAAGATGAGCACATAGTGTCTAAGATCTAGGAGTAAGTGTTGACTTTTATTTTAACTGGTTATGGTAAAATAAAAGAGCTATGAGCCTGAGAAAAAGCATAGCATTATAACATTTACCTTACACATGGCCAACCTGGGACAGACCCAGGTTAGATTTCCATCATCCCACCTGGTCCCCCTAGTATGCCAGGAGTGACTTCTCAGCACAGAGCCAGTGCTAATCCTGAGTGCCACCAGGTGTGGCCCAAAAAAACAAATTAAAAAAAATTTTTTAAATAAAATAAGAGAGCTAAAAGAGACCATTTGGATTATGAGTCTGAAGCTCATAGAAAACACAATGTAAAGATGTATTGACGTGGAAGCAAAAATAAAACAAAACTCCCTCCTTTTGAAAAATAACCTATTTAGATGATTAAATGCTTTTAACTCTGACTCTATAATTTTCTTAGTTTTTACTATCTACTTTTAACTCTTACACTTACATTTTTATCATGACTAATAACAAATATTCTCTTTCATTTTGGTCAAGGTATTTTCAAACTGAATAAACCTATGTCTTATTTGATTTCTGTCATTCAGATGGACCATTAGCATGCTTTAATGGTGGCACTGTATTTTAGAAGTTAAGATGCAATTTACTATACTACTTATGTTGAGTCGCAAAGTTTACCTATGTATATAAGTGTTATGTGTGTATGGATAGGTAAACTATGCACAGACTGCACATGTCACTCATTTCTCACTCCAATACTGAGAGATAAGGAAAAATATTTATCTTTTTAATGAATATACCACAGAAAAGAGGTAATTGTACCAGTAATAGCCAAGAATCAAATTTGGACCTTCATTTTCCGTTTTTTAAAATCTTTATAATTCCTTATCAGCAAGAGAAAGTGTCAAGTTCACTTTATAGAAATCAAAGAAATTTTCTAGCTTAAGCATAACTGTGTAGGGGAGGTAGAGAAAGCACAGGGAGGGGGTAGGCAAATTGCCTTGAGTTCAAACAACCTGATCTATATTAGAACTTCTGAACCTGAGCCTTTCCAGGACTAATATCTGAATGCAGAGTGAAGAGGAGAAAGAGGAGAAGAAGAATACAGAGGAGGAGGAGGAGGAAGAGGAAAAGTAGAAGAGAAGTCAGAGAAGGAGGAGGTGGTAAAAGAGGAGGAAGAGAAGGAAGATGGGAGGAATGGAGGAAGAAATATAAAGTGTAAATTACTCCTTCCTTGTAGAGATAAAAATATACTGGGGAAGGAAAATTGTTTAAAGGTTATAATTAGAGGGATCTCCTGAACAAGAATAGTTAGATAGGGCCACACTTGATTCTCTGTGCCACGACTTTTAGATTTTGATTTTCCCTGAAAGCTGACCTTATAGGAACCATTAGCCAAAACATAATTCACCATGTTTTGAGGAAGAAATAAAGCCGGCCAACAAACAAAATAACACTTTAACTCATATCTTGCTTTTAGGAAGAGAGCCTCCAAGTGCAACCACAATAAAATCCATGGCAGGACACTACTAATCTTATTTATAAAAACAATTCTCAGGGTGGATGTAAGATGAGAGGTGCTTACTCTCTGTATGTTGTTCCTATGGCATCCTTTATGCTGCAGTAATCAATCATACTATGTTCAGACCCAGCATGAGTTTGGTTGGTGACAAATTTGGAGTATAGAAATGAGTTTAATTGTCAAGTTGTTATCTTAGTTCTGCTTTCATTTGAAGATTTAACAAAGGAAAGTTGATCTATTATTTATATTCTTAAAAGTTGAAGTTTGATTGTAAGCATACAGAATGTTTGTAAGGGAACAATGAAATTCTGGAGTTGAATAATGCTGCAAATATCTGATTAAGATTTTCCTCTCTTTGATATTTGAATCAGCATTTAGAAAGTTACTTTTCTTTGTAGCAGTAACAACTTCAAGAGTTGTTTGAAAATTTCAAGACACTTGAGCAATTAACTTGTAATGAAAATAAATGTGAGTCAATTGAAGTAAAAAGAACAAGCAAATGTTTCCTTCAATCTCATGTTACAGAAGGACCCACCTGGAGAAGGCTACTACTGAGGGTCAATGAGAAATCTGCAGGTGTTTCCTTAACAGCGAAGTCTACCGGCTTAAAATTCAAAAGTGCAGCTTCTAGCACAAATTTATGAGACAGAAATACTGGCCATGCGCTTATGGTGTGGGTGGAAATAAGATTGATCATGACATCCAAAGAAAATTGGACTTAGAGGTTGTTGGCACTACATCAAAGGGCAACTGTCATCCAAGATCTTCGTTATGGTTTCACTGGCAAGATTGTACTTAGCTCTGGAGGGAGAACACTCAATGTTTTCCAAGGCTATTAATTATGTAAGCATCCTTGAGAAAATAGAAAGGAATAAAGTGTAATCAGTGTCTGATAAAGGAGATAGTTATACAAAAGGATAGACTCAAGGAAAAGCATATTGCAATTAAAATAGGATTCAGGAATGAATAAATTTTTGGTCTATTTCTAATCAGTTAAAATATTAAAGTATAAAAATACTATGAGAAAAAAAATAATTGATTTGAGTGTCCAAATAAATCTCAACCCTCAATGAAAGATCAACTAATTTTTAATTGGCAAGTAATTTAAAGTCAAGCCTAAAAAATTCTTTCTTTCTCTATTATTTTGTCCCCTCCTCTTACCATTCCCCCTCCTTCCCAGCCCTTCTTTCTTCTTCCTTCCTTACCTTCCTTCCCTTCCTTCCTTCCTTCCTCCTTCTTCCTTCCTTCATTCTTCCTTCCTTCTTCCTTCCTTCCTTCCTTTCTTCCTCCCGTTCTTCCTCCTTCCTCCTTTCCTCCTTCCTTTTCTCCTTCCCTCCTTCCCTACCTCCATCCCTTCTTCCCTCCCTTCCTACCTCCCTCCCTCCCTCCCTTCCTCCCTCCCTCCCATCCTTCCTACCTTCCTTCCTTCCTTCCTACCTTCCTTCTTTCCTTCCTTTTCCTTCCCTTCCCTTCCTTCCTTCTTCCTTCCTTCCTTCCTCCTTCCATTCCTCCTTCCTTCCTTCCCTTCCTTCCTCTTCTCCCGCTTTCTTTCTCCCTTCCTTCCTCCCTCCTTTCTTCCGTCCTTTCTTCCCTCCCTCCTCCTTCTCTCCCTCCATCCCTTCTTCCCTCCTTCCACCCTTCCTCCCTCCCCTCCCTCACTCCCTTCCTTCCTCCCCTCCCCTCCCTCCCTTCCTTCCTCCCTCCCCTCCCTCCCCTCCCTCCCTCCCCCTCCTCTCTTCCTTCCTTCCTTCCTTCCTTCCTTCCCTCTGTCCCTTCCTTCCTTCCTTCCCTTCCTTCCTTCCCTTCCTCCCTTTCCTTCCTTCCCTCTTTTCTTTCTTCTTTCCTTCCTTCCTTTCCCTTCCTTTCTCCCTCCCCCAAACCCTTCAAGTACAAGCCTAGAAGTTAACAGACATTACTAGTCTACCAATAGACTAGTAATTTCTCCCAGAGAGAAAAGTGGCATCTACTTAAAAAATCACTGGTCTTCTACATTGCCTCTTTCAGAACTCTCAGTCAGTGGATGTATTGCTCTTTATTCTGACTATTTTCTTTTGACTATTCTTAACCTCATTTTTTTTTACTCTCATCTACATTTACTATAATATATAGAGTGTTTAAGCAAAACAATTAATTTGTTCCTGGGTACTTAATAATTTTTAGTAATATAATTCTAGGGCTATGAAAATCATTGATTTGAGTCTTGATGTCTAAACTATATTATACTTTGTTCAATTTTTCCTGAATAATAAGTGATGATATTTACATACCTAATAAAGAGTATACCATATAATTTTTCCAGTAGTTAACTCTGGAAGACTTTATTATCAATGAAGATACCTTTCTGGAGAATTATAATTTTCTGGTCCTGCTGACATCAACTAGACCTTGTGACTTATCTGGACTATAATTACTGAGCAGGAACAAATCTGTGCACAAAATTGGTGTAAGTAAATGTGTTCTTTGACATGATTTATTTTCTATGGTAATACTGAATGCCAATATCTAATTAGAGACTCTTTTAGCAGATTGATTCTCGGGAGAAGAGCTATCCTAGAGTCACATAAGCATGTAACTTTCACTTAAAAAAACCCACAAAAACAACATACCAAACTTTGCTCCAAATCTGTGAATTCAAGCTTTGTAGGTATTGAAGAAATTTATAATTGGATAAAAAAAAATTTATCCTGTGTTTTGTGATAATAAAACTATACCAGAACCTTTTTTACAGTATGAATTATCTACATCTTTCTGAATTAGAACTACACATAAAAGAAATTTTCATGAGATTTGGCACACAAAAATATAGCAACAGCCAGCAACATTGATAGATCAGGCACTCTGCACCATTGCTAATTTGTCAGTTTATCATCTTGCATTACTCTATCAACTGGACTAAATAATATTTTATTTTGTCTTTTTAATGTTCTAGTTCATGTGTATACAGTTTCATGGTTATAGTACAATGTTCTTTTTTAGATTTCCTGTATCACAGCTTTTTACATGGTAACAGCTGAGGTAAAAGTTGACATAGTTTGTGAATTTTAGTGTTGAATCATGTAGTCATTTTGATCTATTTTGTTTTTGCCTATCCACCTATATTTTTCTATTTCTCCAAAATGTATGTTCCTATTAAAATTTAATATATTTTATTTGCTTTTGCAGTTATTAAGTTCTATGTAAATTATATTATATCTTCAATATCAATATTAGTCTATTCTTTCTAAATGAACCCAAGTAGATAAACCTAACCCTCTCTCGTTTTAACTATGATGTTTAATAATATGATGTTATAAAATATGATATATTAATCATTTTTATGTAAATAATAATTTTTCAAAAAAGAGAAAATAATTTATAACTTAGAGTTGATAAACCTGCAAACTGTCTCATTGTTCTCCAGATATAACATAGCTGATGTATATTTACATCTGAACTCTTGCTATTGACCATTTTCTTTAGCTTCCCATCACAAAAACATTTTCATTTCAACTGATGGTACTTTATCTTTATAGCATTTTTATTTATCGGTCATTTTGAACATTTTTACTACATATTTGCATCTATTATTTGAAATATGGAATACAGAAACGAGCTCATGTAGCAAAACTGCACCCATTTTAGAGGCCACAAAATGGCAAAGGGGAATATGACCCACAGAATATTGCTTTGCATGCTGCAGTGAATTTACACACAGTAATGAAGGTGCTAATATCAACAGGAGAGAGGAAAGTGACAATGAACATTAAAGCTGAACTTGTGCATTCTCTCTCAATGGAGCATGAAATAAGGCATGTCATCATGTTAGCATACTTTGGGAAGGATTTTCTTAGTCTTCTTCCTTTCAGTGCAGTGAATTGACTTCATGGTGCGTCAGATTCTCCTAGATTATGACTCTTACACCTCTTCATTTCTTTCTCTATTCAATCCTCTGTCTCTGCAGATCTACTGTGATATTAAATTGCTACCTTGTCAGAAATATGTAGAAGTCTTTTAAGTTTTCTCATATGACTGAAGTTTTGTGAGAGGCAGATTATTATTGTAGCATAAAAATATCATTTCAAAAGAGAAAAAAAGACATTTAGGCATGATAAAAATGCATCTCGTCAGCACTGTCCTTTTCAACCCACAGTATATACATAATAGCATTATTATGTTAATTTCAATTCTAAATTCAACTTCACTTTTTAATGTCACCAGTAACAAAAAACTTGTTAGTAATGGCCATTTCAAAATACCTGACAGATTTTATCTATTGTATTGTCCTTTTAGAATACCTGACCTATGTTTTATCTCTAGTGAAAAGTATCCTGTAAGATTCCTAGGCCTCACATACAGAACTTATTTGTAAAAGAATTCATGTAAAAGTTTTCAATTAACAATAATTGAGCCTTGGATAAACCTCACTGACTACTATACTATCACTACATAAAACTAAAGGTTTAAGAATAGACAATTTCAAACTATATTCTTATAATTTATGGAAATTTTCTAAGCTTTGCTACACTTGTTATAGAATTATTAAACCACTAATAGGTCATATTCTGTTTAAAGATTTCTCTGATGGCATGAAATGATTTAGCATAAATGATAAAAAAGCTTACTGTAGGAATGAAGCTGTATTAAAAATAGTTATTATTGGAAATATATTTGAAGTTATAACAAACAAGGATTTCCATATGTTTTTAATTTATTAAGCTGATTAAAACATTATATCTCTTTATAGGTCCTAAAGAGATATTTTAATAAGTAAGTTAAGATTCATTCTATATGCAAATTCCTAATCAAGTTTAAATACAGTTCCATTATGAGTTATCAAGTTAAAAAGCAATAAATCTCTGCAAAATGTCAGCCTAAATATATATATTTGAGAAACAATAAAGTGATTTATTTTTACTAAATTTGTGCTTTTCTGAGTATCAAAATAATGTGATATAATAAAATGTTTCAATGTTAAGGAAATAATTAACAGTGGCACTGGGATTTAAAGTACTACTAATAATACTTTATATTCATTCATATTCTAATACAACAAACACCAATGAGAACATTCTTCCTATAATCAATGTCCCAAGGACTTTTCCAGCCTCCTCCCCTTATATGTAAGCTTAGTTCTATAGACAAAAATATCTAATTTCTATGACTTTGTCCATTTTTCCTTTACTATACTTCTTTTATATTTCATATATGATAAAGTTTATTTTATTGCAGAAGTAGTGGTACACACAAACTTATAGATAAAAGACTGACTCCTGAAATTCTACAAAATTTCAAATAAGTTATAATTTGATAAATATATTATTTCATGTCAACAACTAGGTCTAAGAACAGGTTGTCTTACCTCACTACCTAACAATAAGATGGAATCAGAAGACATGTCATCCTTTGATCTGTGCAAAAGCCAAGATTGCTAACTACAGAAGACTGACTGTGATAACCGTGAGTGAGAAGAACTTATCCTGGGACCAATAAAAAAGACCCTAGTCTAGTTTTGGCTTACGACCTGTACAACAACCAAGATATCAAATCCCAGAGGTCCAGATGAGACAACTGGAACTGAACAGAACTTCTGGAAACATAATGAAAGACTATCCTAGGCTTATTACTAGGATAGGTGCAAAAAACAAGACTGATTAAAATTACAGTGTTGGAACAGAACTTCTAGAAATGTAAGAAAGACTTCACTCTAGTATCCTTCCTATGACCTGTGTAAATACCAAGATCTTTAGTTACAGAGGCCTGATTTTATCATCCACAAATGAGCAAAAAATTTCCAGACAGCACAAAAGGACCTAGGGAAGAGAAATAGAGCATGTACAGAGCCTATAGTTATTCCCATGACAGTATTCTTCAAGTGCAGAGAAACCCTTTATCTCTTAGGCCAAGGGAATTTTCTTTCTAATCTCCTTAATATTTACTGTGCCTATGAAAGAAAGCAGAATTAATTTTTGTTATTGTTGTTGTTGTTGTTATTGTTGTTGTTTTCTCTTTTTTGTGTGTGCTTTGTTTTGTTTTTATTTCAGGACCATGGTTATTGTTTGGTTTTGGTTGTCTTTATTGCTATGGTGGTTTTTGGGTTCTTTTTTGTTTTATTTATTTTTTGGTATGTTTTTTATGTTTTTCTTCCTTTTCCCCTTTCTTCTCTTAAATTAATTTTTATAGCCTCTAGAAGGACTTTTCCCATTTCTTTCTTGTTTGATTTTTACATCCTCCCTTTTTTTCATTTTCTTTTTTCTTCCCTCCAAACAGAACCACATAACTTTAACCATCTTATTCTGCGTCACAAATTGAGGGGGAAATAATGGAGGGTACCAAGACCAAACAGGTGTATGAACATTGAGTGGAAATAAAAAATTATCATACTTAAACACCAAATCCAAAGCCAACAACAACAGAATCAAAACCCAATTTACAACAAGCTAGATACAGAGGGGACCACTTAAACTAGCAGTCCGGGGTTCAAGGAGAGGATATGGGATGCATGCTGGGAACAAAGGTAGAGGGAGGACAACATTGATGATGGGAATGCCCATGATTCAACGTCATTATGCAACTAAAATATTGCTGTGAAAGATTTGTAATCAACTTTGGTCAAAATAAAAATTATTTAATTAAAAGAATATATCATTTCAAAACCTGTATATCTATTTTTAAACAGGCAAATATTTTAAATGAGCATTGTGAATAAGTACATGCTAATACATTTTAGAATTTACATAAAATAAATAAATATGAAAAATGTAAAATTTAGTAATAGTGAGGACAAGTAATTAAATTTTAAGGGAAAAATATAAACAGTTCTATAAAAGTATATTTGATCCATTGGGGGAACATTGGCTTTATGCTAGAAAATATTATATTATAGACAGTGCTCAACTATCCTCATTAATAAGTCAAAGATTTTAATAAAATCTTTATGGATGTAAGAAGACTGCTCAGGCATGAACATTCATTATAAATAAAATGCTTATTTATTATTTAAAATGTGTAAAATCTAGTAGTAAGCTAGGTGTAAATATACTGTTCTTAATATAACATGGTGACCATAAACACCATAAGCAAATGCCATACCCAATCACAAGGATTGAGAAGTTCTTGTCTTTGACAGTATTCCTTTAGTGTTTCTTCAAGGAAATAAATTCTCTAAACTGTTGTTTCCAATTTGAATGATAATCTAGCTGGATAGGGTATTTCTGATGAGTTGTTCATTTCATTGACAATTTTTTACTTGTTTTTGCTTTGGGGACACACCTGACAGTGATTAGGGCTTGTTCCTGCTTCTGATCTCAGGGACCACTCCTGGTAGTGCTCAGGAGATCATAGGGCACACCAGGATTAAACCCACATTGACGATATTTGAGACAAATGTCCTACTGGTTGTAATTTTGCTCTGGCATTTTCATTGAAAAATATTCTTTTTACTATGTAACAACAATTTCTTCTGTTTCATACAATTTCATTTTATAGATTTTCTGTGAGTTTCATGTATGTTTTTTCCATTTTGGTTTTTTGGTTGCTCTGTTGCTTAGGAATTGCTTCTAGCTCTGACCTTAGGGACCACTCCTGGCAGTGCTCAAGAGAACATATGGGGTGCTGGGGCTTGAAAGTTGGGTGACTGTGTGAGAGGCAAGCGCCCTATCGGCTATACTATTTCTTTAGACTGCAAAATCAGCTTATTCCATGCTGTTTTTAATACTTTGTCACTGTTTTTGAATTTTGTTGTTCTTAGAAATTTACTTTATCTGTGAGCTACTTCATCTTTTCTCAGATGCTTTTACTTTGCTGTTTTGACATCATATTGACTTTCTCCTAAATAGAAACTATGATACTCTTTTTTTTTTCCTGTAATTTCTGATTGTACTTTTTCATTTTGGTTTGCATATTTATTTACCTTGAGGGGCACACAGCTGACAATAGTTAGGGATTTTTCTTGTTTTATTGCTTGAGAGGGGCATCTGTTCTGCAGTAATCAAACAACTATATGGGGTGCTGATGATTTAACCCCAGTCAGCTGTAAAACTGTGCGCAAGTGCTCTGTCTATACTCTATACTGTTTCACTGGCTATTGGCTCTCATATTTTCTTGTGCTATGATGTCTGTATCATTACTTCTTGGAGCCTATTAAAAGTCTTCACTATAGTGTCACTAATGTTATTCTCTGAAAATTTAGAACTGATTGGCACTGAATCAATGTGTTGTTGTTGTTATTATTATTGATTACTAAATTACCTGAGCTTCTAACTATCTTCCCCATTAGGTTTATATGTTCTTTCTACGCTGAGGTTGAATCTTTGTGAATTAACCCTTTTGGAAGGCTTTGTGAGATCAAATAGGGAGTTGCTTTTCCCTCCTCTGCTCATATTCACCTAGTGACAGGAAGTATAACTGTGAGTACTGGGAAATTTAATGATCAGAGTTTTTTATTAGCATGCACGGCATATATGGCCACTTGGTTCATAAGATATGTAGCTGGGCTTAGAAGAAGGTTTAGTTTTAGAAAATGTGGAACTGGGCCTGTTGATAGGGTGAAAGTCAGAAATGGAGGCTGCTAGTTGGAAAGAAGAGAAATTTACATTTCATTCAAAAGCCCTTTAATATGTTAGTAAAGAGATTAGTCTCACCTGTACAGGTGAAAAAATACAGAGAGTCAGGAATAAAATGGAAAAAGAGAGATTAACAGATAAATTCAATTTTGCACAACTTTCTTATTTCTGAAAAACAAGTATATTTCTAGAGCTGCCCATTTTCTTATCTTCCAATCCTATCACAAAAGGAAGTATTAAAAAAGCTGGATTTTTTCTCTTGCTTTATTGTGAAATTATAATAAGTATTACCAGATAAATAAATACATCAGAAGTTTAATGACCTTTTCTTGGTTGAGATTATAATTACAGTAATCAAAAAGGAAACAAATAGAGATGCTTAAACAATTGTAAATCTAAGATTACTTACAGCCAAAATTGTTGAAGCATAATCTCTATGACTTGCATGAAATATGACATTTTATCATACTTTCCTTCCACAGTAGTGAATGCAATGCTTAAGAAATGTGCATGTACAGAATATGACTTTAATGCTTTTCACTTTTTAAGATTCCTGATTTTATCTTAAATACTTAGCTGAGGTTCAAAATACTCTTATGTGGATTTTTATTAAGTCTAACTTTTTTGAATAAAGTAGAAAATAATTCCATTACATTTTATTTGATATCAGTGGTAAAATTTCTTTGACACTTAAAACTTGCATCTAAACAAACAAGAGAAAGTTTTTTAATCTTCTTTACCTCAAAGTACAAGCATGACATGTTATTAGTTAATATTTTTGCTTTATCTTCATCCTAGCATTTGTATCTTAGCATTTCAATCTAATAGAAATTTCTGTCCAAAATGTTACTATAAAGCCAGATGCTGTCCCTTTAGAAAGTTTTGAATTAAAAAAAAAAGGCTCAGCTTCTGCAGCTTTTTTTTTTTTTTTTTTTCAATCAGAGCACAAATTCACATCCTAGCTAGGAATCAGATGGGGAGTACTCATTTCAGGGAGCCCTTTGCCCTTTATACTTTTAAGAGAAAAACATGCTGACCAGAAAGGAAGGTGCTCACTGGCATCTGACCTTTAAAAGAGAATGAATCCACCTAAGAATCAGATAAGAAAATAATCATAAAATATGTTTTATTTTTCTCTACCACCTGAAGTTCAGGGAAATATATTTCTGCATGTTACTAAGTACATTTGGGAATATCTATTTTGAAATTATAATCAAGTCACAATATTTAGTTATGTTAAAGGGTTTAAGTAATGTTGTAAAATATATCAGTTCCTTTCTTAAGAAAAATCTCTAAAGAGTTGAGTGGGCTGTAAATATTTAAGATACTCAAAGCCCGCTAATCATAAATATAAAAATAGAAACACTTACTACTTCAAATACAAAGTGAGAAAAATGGAATTATATATTATTTCTCCAAATATACAAAAAAATCAATGTATTTGATGAAACAGTTAATTACTTAAATGTTTTTATTTTCAAGATTCTGATTAGTATTTACATATATATTTAAAAATTACTTTTTATTAAAAGGCTACTTATCATTAAATACAGTACATAAAATATGTTTTAACTAAGTATTAATGCTGTAATTACAGTGCAATTGAGAGAATATATAATCAAAACTTCTTTGTAAAGCAGATTAGAGTACCAATTAAGGTGTGGCTGGTTGAATATATCAGAGTAGCTCAAGGCAAGAGGTGTATAATGGGTATTTCTATATATTTACATTTATATTGTATGCATTTATATTTCCCTTTTTTTTTTTTTGGTTTTTGTTTTTTGGGTCACACCAGCAGCACTCAGGGGTTCCTCCTGGCTCTACACTCAGAAATCACTCCTGGCAGGCTCAGGGGACCATATGGGGTGCTGAAATTCGAACCACCGTCCTTTTGCATGCAAGGCAAACACCTTACCCCCATGCTATCTCTCCGGCCCCTGCATTTATATTTCCATGTATTGTACAGAGGAAAAACAACTGTGATGTATTAAAAATAGCAAATTTTATTATTAAACGTTCAAAATTATGTCGTTTGCATAAAATTGGTAAAAGTTAATTTTTAATTATATTGCAATATGATTAATTTAAGATAACATTCAATTATATTATTTGATGAATTAATAATTCATCATTTTGAATATTTTGATTTGATAAATTTGATTCACCATTTTTATAATTTAGCATTTTGCTGATTTAGATAAATTTTATATTGAAAAACTTAAAAAAATAAAGAAATGAAAATCAAATATTTAGGTCTTAACCTCCTTAACCTATAGTGTGTCACAACTTAAGTTTGATCATGTAAGTAAATGTAGATGTCATAAAATATTTATCACAAGTAAAAGTTTTCTTAATGATCAATAACCAAAGATGAATTCAAACCCAAGGACATAATGAAGTTGAGGTGTTTCTGGCAATATCAACCAGTGTAGAATTTCTCAAATGAAAAGGGTTTGTGAATAGAAAAAGATTAAAGTCTCCTGTTCTAAGTTACTAGGTATGCTTTATAGACTTACATTTAATTTATTCTGAAATATTTAAAGTCTTCTCATCAGCATACATGAAATTATTTCATTCTTCCTAATAACTACTACAATATGAAAAAATAATTAGACAACCTCTTTTCACATACAATTAAATCAACCATTTCTGTATCTTCTCTTGCACTTCTTATGATCATTTTCATAACTAAATAATTTCATTGAGCATTTTTCCCATTCCTAGGGGTGTTTATTCAGCAGATCAGGCCCTACAGTGTGCATCCCAGCACATAATCCAGCGCCTCATAGCTTGGTGTTTATAAAGACACAAGCATCACACCTGGTACCAGAGGTGCCCAGGTTTTCACTTTCTATATTTAATAACTTGGTGCAAGTTTTCCTCACTTGGCCTTTTTTTTTTTAGAGGTAGATACTGGTTGAGGGAGGTAGAACACTGGTGGTGGGATTGGTCCACCACCAGATTCATTGTACATCTGACACCCAACTACAAACGACTTTGTAAATCACATGATTTAAATTTAAAAATAAAAAAGAAATAGAACTACTAACCCAAAACTTGAACAGTAAAAACTAGCCAAAGTTAAGGACAACCTGATCTAAGGAAGATTTTGAACATGAAGGAGCAGTGTACAGTACTATGCTAAAATTTCTGCTCAGAAGGTATGAACTGCTCTCAGTTTTGCACAAGTAATGCATTAAACAATCCAACGCTGGGACAGAACATGCACCATAAAGGGTCTCACTGATCATGAACAGAGGTTTTAAGCAGCAGTATTCTGGAGGAAGAAATAACAATGACGAAGTGAGCACAGTTGATAAAACACTGAGTTCTGCAGGATCTTTTTTTCCTGGTAACAAAAATATAGCTTTGGGTTTTTTTGCATCACAATCTTAATTTAGGAGGCCAGCGAGATAGCATGGAGGTTGGGTGTTTGCCTTGCATGCAGATGGACGGTGGTTTGAATCCCGGCAACCCATATAGTGCCCCAAGCCTGCCAGGAGAAATTTCTTAGAGCTAGGAGAAACCCTGAGAGCTTCAGGGTGTGAACCCAAAATAAAAACAAAACAATCTTAACTTAGCCTTCCTTTATCAGTTTCATGCTTAAGAAGAAACCAAACTCTAGATGTGTGATAAGATATCTAGAAATTCCTCTCAATTTCTTAGCAAAGGCTTAGCTGGCATCTAATATAACTTAATTTTATTTCTGTCTGGTTCAATTACAATGGTCCCATTTACTCTCTTTAAGATTATTATTTCTGAGATTAGAACATTTTTACAATGGGTGTGACTTCTGCCTTGTGTGTTGCTGACCCATACATGATCCCGTGAGCCCTGTTCAATCACCCCCTGTGTGATTTCCTGAACAGAGAGCCAAAAGTAAGTCTTGAGGACAGTAGGATGTTGCACTAAAACAAAAATCCTGGTTCTACATAAAGTAGAAACAAATTAATTTTTTGTGTGTGGATATTATTGTGCTACTTTGATCTTGCTACACTTCTATTTAATACATATTAATATACTTGATGCATCTCCAATGATTTTTTGGCCTGGAGGAGGTTGAGAGAGGTGAGGGTGAGGAGGGGTGAGGCCCTACCCATTTATTCAGTATTTATTTCTGGGCTTGTGTTCCAGGATTATTCTTGGCATTGCTTGGAACCACTTATGTTCCAGAGCACTTAGGGGCAAGTAAATTACCCTCTGTGCTATTTATTACTCCATTCTCCTTAAAGTTGATCTTCTTATGTTTCCAAATCCCAAAGGGTATACCCCATGGCCTTAATAATGAGACTCTTTTTTTTTTTAATTCTTCCTAGTACCACAGACACATCTGATTCCCCTTTACAATCTAGCTTTTCCAAATCGTATGTCCCTCTGAACTTCCTCTTAAAAAACTTTTTATTTGTTCAAGGGCCACTTGGTTTCCTTGAATTTTGATGGTGCTTCTGTAAAACCTCCCATCCATGGTGAAATAACTGTCAGTGAACATTAATCTTTCTTCAGAATAATTTCTGTTATATTCCATTTAGAGCAACAGGGCATGATCACAGTAAATCTCTCATGTTTTAGTATAAGCAATTCATGAGACTTGATGCAATTTCATATATATTTATTGCTTATAATTATTAATTAATTTCATTTGATTTCATACATAAGAAAACCTAATCACCACAAGATTCACTTCAAATTGAATAAGCTTTGGCACAAAGATTTTTCCTTTGGGGTGATGGCTTTTTGATATTTGTTGAATACTTTGTGTTTTAATTTCATGACAATCATTTCAATAAAGTAAAAAGATATGATAGACAAAAATATAAGAGAAATTAATATTTCATAGATATTTGCAGGGAAGTAATTTTCCACTAAAATATCTGAGTCAATATCAGATAGCAGGTTCATAACACCTTTTTCTCCAGTTTACCATCAATAGCTAACCAATGGTAAAACAATTAAAAATTGACTACTTTTCCTTGCCTTACTCAGTGGTGCTGAGTGTTTACTCCTGAATCTTTGCTCCTAGTGGGACTCAGGAGACTGAATTTGGGTCAGCAGCATGCTGCATAAAATACTGATTTACTTCAAAAGTAAATCATGGGGACAAAGCAATATTCTGTAGGTAGGATATTTATATTGCAAAGTAGTAGAATTGCTGTGGAATTATTTTTAGCTTTGTGTTCAATTTTAATTTTATGATATCTAGTATAAAACACTAATAAGATAAAAATGTATTCATATTATTTATTATTCAAAGCATGTGGTGTCTAAATATTAAAACCAGAATATAAAAAGGAGTGATCTTAAAATATTGGCAAATGTTTGTGATACCCTCAGCCATACAATTTTAGAATGTCAAAATCAATATTTAATGTAAAAGATTTACTATGCAGAGATGAACTAAAATCTTCTCAAAAGGATCTTATCTCTCACCTTTGCAAAGGTGAGCATGTGCTTAAGGTTTATTTTGGACTGTCCACAAGTCTATTATCTTGCTATATATTTGAGTAGTAGAACTTGAACTGTTGTCAAGCCAATTATCTGAAATTAAGAATTAAATGACTAGTAAGATACTTCTTTGGCATCTCTATTTTAAGGTTTTCCATTTTGTTTTAATTTGGATTTAGTTGTTCTCAAATGTATGGTCATTTCTAGTTGGCATGCTTTCTTAGTTTGGAGGGGAAGATAGTTTGAGATGCATCTAGTGCTTTCCATTATTTATCTCTCTCTCTTTTTTTTTTTTTGGTATTTTTGGGCCACACCCGTTTGATGCTCAGGGGTTACTCCTGGCTAAGCACTCAGAAATCGCTCCTGGATTGGGGGGACCATATGGGACCACGGTCCTTCCTTGGCTAGTGCTTGTAAGGCAGACACCTTACCTCTAGCACCACCTCGCCGGCCCCCATTATGTATCTCTTACTTTGTGGTCAGGATCTGGTGGTTCTCCAGGGAACGTGTGCAGTGCTGACAAGTATGCAAAACTTGTACTATTTTTCTGGCATCTCTGATTAAAAAAGTTTTTGTTCTTTTAAGAGTTTTTTAAAGCCGGTGAGGTGGCGCTAGAGGTAAGGTGTCTGCCTTGCAAACGCTAGCCAAGGAACTGACCGCCGTTCGATCCCCCGGCGTCCCATATGGTCCCCCTAAGCCAGGGGAAATTTATGAGCGCTTAGCCAGAAGTAACCCCTGAGTATCAAACGGGTGTGGCCTCAAAAACAAAAACAAAAACAAACAAACAAAAAAAAAGAGTTCCTTAGAGCTATGGTAATTTCTAGATCACACATTTTAAGAAATGTTTCTTGTTTTATCTTTTTAAAACTAGTTTATAGGTAGGTTGTCTCTGGAAACAAACTTTCTTACTTGTGTATCAAAGATAATTTAAGTAAAAGTTTTATAGATTATAGAATTCTTAGGGACTCCAAGTTACAGTATGATCCTTAAACTAATAAAAAAAAAGTAATAACAACCCCTAATTTTTACATTATGCCCTCCAGATTAGGAGGAGTAACTTGTAGGAAATTGCTAAGTAGAACTTAATAATAAAAAAGCAATTTTTGCTACTTAAATGAAAAGCATAAAGTGTATTTTTTTTTAGTTTGTTATTGGGTGCGAGTAACTTCTCCCAAATGGTACTCAGAATGAATGCTGGAGAGTCTCACCAGTAATTCTCAGAAATTCAGCTATCTCTCCAGTCCCAGAATTTCAATTCTTTTTTTCAATGCAAGGGTATTAGGATATGATAAAGCTCAATGCTGGGCACCTTGGGGGTTCTGGAAGCCTCCAGAATCACACCCAGAATTGCTGAAGTCTTCAAATCTGCTTCTGATGATGTGTGTGGGACCATGTGGTTATAAGAATCTAACAAGGTTTGTCAAATTCTAGTCATGTATCCTACTTATTGTACCATCTCTTTACTTGAAAATTGTAATTATTGTCATGCTTCTTCAGGACTCCATTTTCTAGACAAAATCACCATTGCAAATTCTGCACTTTAGAAAAGTTAACCTAAACTAACTCACAGGAAGAATCACATAGTTCTCTGTGATTCATGCAAATAAGATAACTTGTTCAGTATGATTCAAGCTTCATTAAATAATTTAAAGAATAACAAATCTAGAGACAATAAGAGGAAAATTTGGACATTGATAGAAACTCCCAAACTTGACTTCCTATGTTGAACATAACTTCTGGCAAAAAGTTTGTAAAATATCAAATAAAGTCCTTAGGGTATTTGACACAAACAGATAGGTATAAATTATCAAAGGCTCTTATTTATAAGCTTAGGGGCTGTTGTAGAGACATTTTCAAGGATCCATGGATCACACATTCTATATTTAATTTGTTCAATTTATTCTTCAATAAGATCATCCTACTAAGAATTTTTCAGCTATAATTATCGTTTCTTCTAAGATGATGCTCTAGTCTCAAACTAACAACAAATATTTTAAATACCAATATGGTTATATGTGGAACATATTTAAATTCTATATAAATGGGTAGGAATTTATTAGGCATATTAAAACATAAATTGATGAAATTATATAGTTTGCAATTTAAAGAGCAAACATTATTTTGAATTTTGAGTCTATATGTTTCTTAAATTTTAAGTCACATTGTTTTAAAACAATTCAATTTATTTGAATTGTCCAGATTTATCAAACTAAAAATATTTTCTCTCTCCCTGGAATAAATATATGAACACTATTTTTAGTATGTTTGTACCTTAGGTTCTTATTCCTACTAATACTTAAATATTGTATGTTTTACCCTGCAAAATAATAGTAATAATAATAACATAGAGAAAACTAAGGTTTTTCTTAGTCTTATTTAAATTATTTAAGAACATTTAGGATATAATTCCAGATCAATGATTAGATGGTTATTAAAATCAAAGCCCATTGAATCCTTAGTAGATTTTTTCCATTACCTTCAGTAAATTTGTCTGGTTACTTTTAAATGCTTATGCTATTTTCTTAATACAGGGCTTCCTATATAATGGAGAACAAAGTAATTATACTTACAAGATTTTTTTTAATTTTTAAAAAGTTTTTTATTTTCTTATCAATTTATAATTAATTATAGAATTTGTAAACAAAATATCTTAGCTTTTTTCCCCAGCTCATCCATGTAAACCCTTCATGGGATATTCCATATGAAAAGCAATCCAGAGTGTGCAATATCTATTACTATAAAAGTAAATAAAACAGTTATGAAAAACAATTATAATGCACCTTAGTAAATACAAGTTTTTTACAAATATGCTAGCCAGTCCTCATGATAAACATTTTATAATAGGAAAGTGAAAGCTCAGATATTAGATCTGTATCATCCTGTCACTACAATGATCCTTTCACTACAGTGACAAGAGTTCTGATTCTTGTATCTAATTATATACTCTCTGTAGAAGTTCCTTAATTTGACTTTATTTTTTTAATTTGGGAATATATTTTATTTAAAATAGACTTGCTCATAGTTGGGTTTTAGTCATATAATATATGCCACCTTTCACCAGTGCATCTTTCCCACCACCAATGTTTCCTGTTAACTTCCTACCCTCCACCTTGTCCTCGCTCTGGGCCAGGCATTTTGCCTCTCTCTCTTTTCTTTCTGACATTATGGTTTGCACTATTATTGATAAAAGGGAGTTATACATGTCACTTTATAACTTTTCAACTCGGTTCTTGTCAAGAGTAATCAGTTCCAACAACCATTATCATAGTAGATGCTTCCCTACTCTAACTGCACTCAAGGCTCTTTGTGGCAAGCTCCATAACATGAACTGGTTCTCCTGATTCTCATCTTTATCGTCTATGTATATTATTACATGTTATATTTTTATTTTTTATATTCTATAGATAAATGGGATTATTCTAACTCTCTACCTCTGACTCATTTAAATAGCATAATAATCTCCATGTCCATTCATGAATAAGCAAATTTCATGATTTTATTTTTCTAATGACTGAAGAGTATTACATTTTTTTCTTTAGCCACATAAATGTTGTTAGGCACCTATGATGTTTCCAGATTCTGGCTATTGTAAATGGTGCTACAATGAATATAGAAATGAGAGAGTGTTTTGCATGGTGTTTTGGTGTTCCTAGGTATATCTACTGGAAATATATATGATCATATATACCTATATATTTATATATAAGTATATATTTACTGGATCATATAGAAGCTCAATGACCAGTTTTTTAGGAATATTGTTTTCCAAAAAGACTGGACGATATAGCCTTCCCACCAGCAGTTTATAAGAGTCCCTATCTCTTTGTATCCATGCCAACACTAATTGTTCTTGTTCTTAGTAATGTGTGCCAATATTTATGCTGTGAGATGATACTTCAATATTTTGACATGCATCTCCCTGATGAGTGGAGGGTTTTTTATTGTGCTGTTTGACAATTTATATGTCTTCTTTGAGAAATGTTTGTTAATTTCTTCACCTCATTTTTGGATGAGGTTAGATGGTTTTTTTATTGTTAAGCTCTTTCAATACCTTTTATGTCTTAGATATAAAGCCTTTATCAGGTGGGTATTGGGAGAATAGTTTCTTTCATTTCATGGGCAGCCTTTGTACCCTAGTCACTGTATCCTTTGAAGTGCAGAAGTTTCTCAAGTCAAGGTAGTCCCTTTTGTTACTCTTGCTTTCACTTGTTTGGACAGTGATGTTTTCTCCTTGAAGATGCCTTTGGTTACAATGTTACTGAGTGTTTTGCCTAGGTTTCCCTCTATGTAACTTATAGTTTAAGTTCTGATATCAAGATTTTTAATTCATTTTGACTTGACCTTTGTGCATGGTATTAAGCAGAGGTCTGAGTTTACTTTGTGTATATAGTTGACTAGTTATCTCAATGTCACTTGGTAAAGAGGCTTTTTTTTGCTCCACTTTGCATTTATTGACACTTGATAAAATCAAATAGACCTGAGTATTCAGAGACTAACCCCCGACATACAATAAATTGTGTATATGGATATATATATAGTATTAAAAATGACAAAGAGGTATTACTTATCTCTATCTCATCATCATGGACAACATGAAATTATGGGAAATTGTAAATAATTTAACCACCAATTTTTCTTTTAAAATATTTTTCTTATCTTGACAATCCATGTTAATTATCAGAAAAATTCTATAATACTATCAAAACTTTAACCACATTTTAGGAAGTTCAAAAGTAACAGCTTAGAAAAATCCTATATAATACTGTGAACAGGGTTAGTAACTTTATTCTATCTTAGTACATTGTGCTAGAGCCAGAAACTTATATATACATGCTAAATAACAAATTACTTTACTGTTCAACAGTCAAAAAAATAAAATATGGGATCCAGAGTGAGAGGACAAGGGTTAAGTTTATTGCCTTGAAAGCAGATGATTCATTTTTAATCCTACATCCACATATGGTCTTCTGAAAAATAAATAGATCAATAAAAGTATAAAAAAGAGATAAATTGGTCACTTGTTTCTTTTCCCAGTTGCTATCAAGTAAGCATTGGCAAGGTTTTCATTTTAAAAGCTGTCTTGTTTAAGTCAGAGGCCCCCAAAGAGCCTGAATATTCAAAGAGCCTAAAGAGTATGGTACATTTCATTAGAAGGTTGAACTTTGAAATGACTGATGAATATCTGAGAATCTATTTTGATCAATGGGTCAGGTTCATAGATTGTAGAGTAATAAGAGATCCCAACACCAAATGCTCCCAAGACTAGGTCTATTACAATGGAGAAAGTGAATGCACCCATTATACAAGGCTGCATAAGGTGGATAGAATAGTTGTGGAACCAAAAAGTGCTGTCTCAAGAGAAGATTCTCAAAGACCTGGTGCCTACTTAATTTGATAAAAATTTTGGTTGGTGACATTATTTTTTTAATTTTTATATAAATATTTATTTAAGCACCATGATTATAAGCATGTTCATAGTTGGGTTTCAGTTATAAACAGAATACCCCCCTCACCAGTGCAACATTATTAAAGAACATGTAGAAAAACATCACCTAACAGATTATTTTGAATAATGTGGGAAAATTGAGGCGATTGAAATAATGAATGACCAAGGTATTGGTAAGAAAAGAGGTCCTTGGGGCTGGAGCGGTGGTGCCTAGTGGTAAGGTATCTGCCTTGCTGGTGCTAGCCTAGGACTGACCACTGTTCGATCCCCTGGCGTCCCATATGGTCCCCCAAGCCAGGAGTTATTTCTGAGCACATAGCCAGGAGTAACCCCTGAGCGCCACTGGGTGTGACCCAAAAAAGCCAAAAAGAAAAAAAAAAGAAAAGAGGCCCTGCTTTTATGATATTTTATTATCATAATTACTTGGGTAATATTTTTGTTCAGAAATAACTCTGTTAAAGGCCACAACTATGAAGTAAGAAAGTCTCATCTAAGCAAGAGATGGTCAGTGCTTTATCCAGTCAGAGGTCGAAGTTGCTCCAGAAACTTTGTTGATGGTCATGAAAGACTATTAGATGGAGGAAAGTTCAAGGGGCAAGTTAACTTTAGTGGAAGCTAAGATAGTGGAGGATATCATGACAGTTGGGAAGTTACAATGATTTGGGCAACTACCATAAACAATCTTCAAATTTAGGACCCATGTAGGAGGGAAAGTTAGGAGGTTGAAGCTCAAGCCCCTAAAGCGGTGGGAGCCAATACTTTTTCAAACAGTAAAACCAAGGTGACTATGGTGGTTCCAGCAGTAGCAGTAGCTATGGCAGTTGCAGAATTTCTTAATTGCCAGGAAACAAATCTTGGCAAAAAAGGAAGCCAAAGAAGTAATAGAAACACTACAGGTTAGAACAGATTTGTGAACTCAATCAAATATAGTGGTGGCAGAGCCTAACAGCTACAAAGGAAGACATGTTTTAGACATTTCTCATGTATATGGAAAAACAAACAAATTAAAAACCTCAGGGATTGTATTTATAACAAACTCTATTTGGTTTCTGTTCTGTGCAAAGTGTAAAACATTCCAAGCAAGTGTTCTAAATTACATAATTTTGTAAAATAGGCTGTTGATTGATAAATGTAATAGTCTGATCAAGATGCTGAATAAATGTGTAAATGTGTTGTGTGTGTGTGTGTGTGTGTGTGTGCTGTACTCTGAAGCCATCTTAATAGCTTACCGCAACCTTATGAAGTTAGAATTCTTTAGGGGGATACCAGGTTCCATTTGAAATTTATGTATATGTTCTTTGAGCTGAGAGGCATGATCTTCAGAAATCTTAGAATAGCTGAACTGACAGTTATTACTGTGTTGTGACCCTGGAGTTCAACATTAAAAGGGTCACCCAAACAGAGTTGATGGAGTTTTTATTGGGTTATTAATGGTTGTTGGCACAACCTATGCAATATATCTAAATTGAATTATGGCACCAGATAAGATTATAGATTGGAATGAAATTTGTGCACCATTCATTATTATTTGCAAACAATAAATGATTTAACATCCTAAATAAATAAATAACATGTATATTTCTTTTACTGATTAACTAAATATTAGAAAGTGAAGCTGCCTTGTAAATCTACTCCTTTTTGTCTAACATAATTTTCTCCCTCGATAGAAATATGCAAGTAATTTTTAAATATTTATTTTCTAAAATTTTACTATATGGACATTTCTCTTTAATGAAATTTTGCACATTCTTTACTTTCAGCATAATAGCCAGTTAGGAAATATGAGGTTACTTATGTGACTACTTTGATAAAATTAATTATAAAAATAAAAAATAAACTGAATATATTTAAAAATATAAATAAAAATTGTGAAATATTAATATCCAGTTTGAGATATGTGTTGAAAACTCATACATGTGAAGTGTTCTGGTTTGTTTAGGGCAATGCTCAGAAGTACTCATGATTTACTCCTATTCTGAGCTGAGTGACCTTGTATCATCAACTAGCAATATAGGGTATCTGGTGTACAGAGACTCAAAAGTGAACTGGTTAATGACTGAGGTCAAATAGTGTCTTTGTTAATATTGGTTTTGCTTTTTATAATCTAACTTATTTTCTGGTATGAGTCACTAGGTTCAGGTGGCTATAAATGATGGTAATCAGAAGGACTTGGGAAGCAAATCTAAAAGAATGAGAACAAAACTAAAGATGTCCCTGCTGCAAAATAAAAGTGAAATAGTATAAGAAAACCAAGGTTAAAAAAAACCCTTCACCAGTGCAACATTATATATTTTTATGTAAAAGAAGAAAAAAAGAAAAATATACAACATAACATATATACATATATATACATATATACATACATATGTGTATGTATATATATATATGTATATATATAAAAAACACCTCTGGAAAGTCTCTGGGACCATGCAAGTTGCTGAAGATGGAATCCAGATCAGTCAAATGCAAATAAAGGTCCTGTACACTGTAGTATCTGTCTAGATCTGGTCTTATTTAGTTTATAACCAATATATTTCTATGTATTGTATGGTTTTATTTAGCAAAATAAAAAAAAAGATAGGTGACGTTAAAATAACTCTTTTTTTATTTTGTTTTGTTTTTAGTTTTAATTTTTGGACCACACCTGGCGGCACTCAAGTTACTCCTGGCTCTGCTCTCAGAAATTATTCTTGGCAGGCTCAGGGGACCATATGGGATGCCAAGGATTGAACCCAGGTCTGTCCCAGGTCAGACACATGCAAAACAAATACCCTACCACTGTGATATCACTTCAGCTTCTAAATAGCTCATCATTTTAACAACAGTTTGACAATTCGATATTTAGATAATTAGATATGTATTTAGATTTATGATAGTAATGTTCTAAATTTTGAAATAATATATTTAACCTGTTACTAGATATATTATTTATCAAATATAAATCTAGAGACATTCGTTAAGTTTTATGTAGTAAGTATTAAATTCAATTAGAGAATCTATATAGAGTGCTCCTTAAAGAGCCTGTGATATAGTGATATTAATATAATATGTCCTCTTTCATTGAATTATTTTAATATATTTCATTAACATTTCCATTTATGTCGTCATTATGCTCTGTAATATAGATCAATATTGCTTCATCTCTCTCTTCTTTATAGCTCTAATTGATAAATTACAAAATTTAAATGGTATCTGTAACATCAATTTGTTAGAAAGTATTCATATTATGAATACTTAAGTCTGTCTTTTTACTTGCTAGAAGCATATAATTTACTACTATCGTTGTTGAATGACTTGAGCTATTGAAATGTCATATATAATAAATATGTATTAAGTGCCCATTTTATTGAGTTAAATGTCTTATATTAAGTCTAATAAAGGACATATTTTTATGTCCTAAACTTTATGCCAGAAATTAAGTTTCAAGTAAAATAAAGTAAGATCATCTTTTTTGTGTATTCCTTTTTTTAAAGCACAGGCTGAAATAAGGTAATAGACAATAAAGAATTACACAATAATAAATGGAGTTTATTACAAGTATCATGAACACATAAAATAGATACCCCAAAAGATGATGGGGTTTAGGGGACTATATATCTTAATGGGAGATTAAATTTGGGTTTGCTGCATGCAAGGCAAGTGTCCTACACACATTACTATCTCTCTGGCCTCTAGAACATGTTTTAAATCCATCTACTGGCTGGTATTTTTATAGAAACATCTGAAAATTTATAAATAGTATAAAAAAGTAAGAATTAAAATTCCATCTTGTTCTTGCATATGTATTTATTCAAAACACTCATCATCTTTAATATATGATCACTTTTATTATATGGTTAATTTTAAAATAAGACCTATTTATGAATTGAGGGGAAGGCACAACTCACCCTCTGGAGAAAAGTCAAAAATATTTTCATGTAGAACCCAGAAAAAATGAGTGTTAAGTTTGCTCAGAGTTTTGTTTGCTTTGTTTTGGGGTCACACTTGGCAGTACTCAGGATTGCTCCTAGTGCTTATCTTTTTTGCTTTTTTGGGGGGCCACACCCAGTGATTCTCAGGGGTTACACTTGGCTGTGGCACTCAGAAATCGCTCCTGGCTCGGGCGATCATATGGGACGTCAGGGGATCAAACCACGGTTCGTCATAGGTTAGTGCATGCAAAGCAAACACCCTATTACTTGTTTCATTGCTACGGCCCCAGAAGCTAGTTCTGATATTACTCATTATCCATTTCTGGAGAAGCTTGGGGGGCCATAAATGGTGCTATGAATCCACCCCAGGTCAGAACTAGAGGCAAGTGCCCTACACACTCTACTATCTCAAGGTTTTATAAGAGATGCACCATCATTATGTAAAATTTATTAAACCAATAATGCAAATCAGCACTGACTCTATACAGTTTTGTCTCCCCTGATGAGATGATGCAAAATTCCCATTTTTTTCTCTCATTTAATTTCCCCACAAATCCTATATAAATATCTATTCCTTCCCTTGTGGCCACAGAGAAAGACAGGAAAGGCCTTGCTTTATATTACCACTCTGATAAAGATGACTGTTGTTTGCAGGCCAAAAGGTACCCCAAAAGAGGAACCGTGTAAACTGTGGCGTACCCCAGAGGGGGGATATTAGCCTTTATCAGAATGCAACATCTGGCATGCTGTAGTAGGGCCCACATCCTGCCTTCCCCTAAAACATAGTAGCCCATATGAATCACTGCACATCTGACAAACATCACCTGTCTGGTAGGCAACAATTAATGTTCTTTCAGTTTTCTCTACCCTTCAGTGCATGAGCAATCACGCCTTCTGTATAAGTACATCATCCCCACCTGCAGTCTCCTCAAAGTTGCTCTTGGAGTGTTTGATCTGTGGCTTGTGTATTTGTGCTCTGCCTTCCCGCCTCACCTGAGAGGTCACTTCTCATTTAGGTAGCAAACTCATCCAGATCTCGCCACCTAATCCCATAGGATACATACATATATACATACATACATAGAGACATACATACATAGGATACATAACCTGAATGTCATATGAATTTTGTTGAAACACAAAGACTGGCATCTTCTCATTTTGTTAGTACCCTAATAAAACATTTTGTGTTTTGAGATTATTTTCATCAATCCACCTGTTTTACATTAAGCATTAAAATTTTGGGTTTGGTAGCAACTGTATGTTATGGAAAGGTAGAAGTGGAAGTTATAATGGGATTACTGTAAGAAAAAAGAAAACCAAAGATTTTCTACAACTATAAAGAAAACCTAGAAGAGAAATATTAAACAAGGATTACAATGTCCTAAAGTGACGTCAAGGTCTTTGTAATCTATCAAAACCCACTAAAATTTAGCAGAATAAAAACCTCAAGTTTAAGAATTCTAAACATAAAGACAGAAAATTAGTCTATAAAGATTTATCTACTAAAGTAACACTCAGAAAGTATTAAAGGCGCTGGAGAAATAGCAAAGTGGTTGGGCTTTTGCCTTGCACATGGCCAACCCATTACAGACAGTGGTTCTATTCCCAGAATCCCATCTGGTCCCTCAGCCTGCCAAGAGCGATTTCTGAGCACAGAACCAGGAGTAACCCTTGAGCACTGCTGGTATGACCCAGAAAACAAAGATCTTTCAGCATGGTACAATTTCCTCCTCATTGACTACAGGTGAAAATGCCATCTAAAACCCACAGGAATGACTTAAAAAGAGACTTTTTTGGGCAAGAGACAACATATAACTTAAAATCAGTCAACAAAACAGATTAGGGTGCTTCCAAAAAATAAAGAAGGAGGTCATCTTAGTGCCCATACCAAGTTATCCAGGAAGAGTTTTTCAGAAAAAAATGATCCATATTTTTGTTGTATAATAGTGGACATGTACATTTTAGGAATATTTAATGAACATGCACAATCAGTTACTGCATATACAGAAATGGCAAAGAAATATCTATATGGGCATGTTATTGAGTAACAGGTCAAGAGCATCATTTTCACTTATCATTTATACTTATATCAGTTCCTATGGTTCTTTCCAGTAGAAATGCATTTGTAAAGTTATTGTCTTGATCCAGTCAAAGTCAGTATATCTATATGACCAGATTTTTTTTGCTCCCTGAATACTAAAGTTCATTTAAGTTTAGGAATGAAAGGAATTATATATATATATATATATATATATATATATATATATATATATATATATATATATATATGTGTGTGTGTGTGTGTATATTGTTTAAAAATGTTTTGTTTTGGTTCCACACCTGGCAGCACTCATCAGTTACTCCTGGCTCTGTGCTTAGAAATTGTTCTTGGCATTGCTTCTCAGCTTTTTGGCTAAGATCAAATGTAGAAATTGTTCCTGGCAGGCTCAGGGGATCAAAACCAGGTCCTTCCCGCTTGCTTCATGCAAGGCAAACACCCTACCACTGTGCTATCGCTTCAGCCACAATACTTGTATAAAGTTTTAACTGTAGAACCAAATGATATCATTTCAGATTTTTGTGCTCATGAACTTTGACAAAAAATAAATGTTGTTTTAAGCCACCAAACTGTTGTGGAAATTTGCTACAATAGTCCTAGAAAACTAATATATTTTGCATAATATTACTTCTATTAGAAATTATTTGTTTATCCCAGCCTCTTTATTTAGGTATGATGTTTTAATAAGTTTCAATTTGACAAGGTTTAATAAATTCAACAAAGGGAGTAATGCATTTTTGAGATAATTATAGGTTTTTGCAATACTACTAAGACACTTAGAAGAGAATAAAAAATCATAATAGCACAAATGTAGGTGTTTCCAAAGGCTTTATTTGCTTAGTATAACAGAATAAAATATATTACTATATAGAAGAGGATAGATTTATTATAGGTCTTCTGAATTCTTTTCCAGAAAATCTTACTAAACTCAGCAATACAACACATTAATAGTAATTCTTTCATAGTAAATGAAGTTAAGAACTTTCTTAATTTTGCCAATGTTAACACAAATTTCATATCTATTTAGAAAAAAATCACCTTTGTTTTATGTTAAAATATTAATGGCTGAAACAATTAGACTTTGTGTCTATTGTGGAGTTTGTTACATAGTTTAGTCATTATTTTCTTTTGCTAGAGTTTTTGGTGCTCTGCTATTTTCCATATTAGGTCATTTTAAGTAAGAACGAATTTCTTTAACATATTCATGATTGCAGTATTATTTTGTTGAGATTTATTTTATTACTTAGGGGTTCAGAGTCGCTTCCAGTGCTACATGCTTACTACTTCTGGCTTTATGTATCAAAAAGCCATAGGCTTCATTCAAGGCAAGGAGCACCTTATATTTTATTATTTTTCTGGTATTTATTCAAGTTTAATTCAGTTAACTTTTCTTGATTCAAGTCTCCATAATCCCTCCCATCTCTGTCAGGATGTGACAGAGATGGTAGCCATCCAGCATAGCCATTATTTGTTAAACGACCTTCATGAATTTAGTGCACTGTTATCTCTTTTAGTCCATGTAACTCGTCAAGTTTACCAGAATGCTGTAAGTATATCTACAAGCTTCATCCTCCAAACCTTGACTGCCTTTACAGTTTTGAACTGCATTACTTTCTTTGAGAGCCCAAGAGATTGAAAGTTTTCTGATGGATTAGTTACGCCTTAGCAGTTGCTCTATTCTTAGATCTTTTGGATTTTCAACTTCTGCCCCAGAAGTAACAGGAAAATAATAGGAAATAATAAGGAAATCTCACTTGGAAAATAGCCTATGCAGAATATATGTACTTTTTATATCATAGTCTCTTTTTGTGGTAGAAAGTAAATCTTTCACAATCATGTTTTGCTTATCCATATATTTAAGTATGTTCACATGCACAGAGATACTAAAACAAAAAGATCTGACATTACTAATATTTTTGGGAAAATATTATATGCATTCTATTACAATTAGTTTGCAAAATCTTGATACAATATATATTCAATATTTTTTCCCCAGAACCATACTTATGAGTGTTCATGTTTTACTCTTAGATATAAACTCAGGAATAACTCCTGATGGCTTTTGGTAGATCATATGCAGTGGCTTGAATCAAACTAAAGTTAGGTCAAGTAAAAAGTGTCTTGTTATGTACTATTGTGGGTAATTTTCCACTTAAGTTTTAATATTAGATAAATATCTATTACTTACATTTATATGTTAATTATTGAGTCAAGTTTGTTTTATTGTATAATTCCACTTATAAAATTTCTCTCATAAATGTATTAGCATGAATATGTTACCTCCTAGGTCCAATAAAATGAATTATGCTTCTAGTTCAACTGTTTATGTGAAAAATGTATTCATTGTTTAACATTTGAGGCATAAGTATAAAAATATTTCCTTTACCTTGTTTCATGTTAAACATGCAATATTTCAACTGAATTTTTCACCATAAATGTTGAGAACTTTTTGTTTTTGTTTTTGGGTTTTTTGGGGTCACACCTGGCAACGCTCAGGGGTTATTCCAGGCTCTGTGCTCAGAAATATCCCCAGGCAGGCTTGGGGGACCATATGGGATGCCAGGATTCAAACCAGTATCCATCTGTGTGCAAGGCAAATGCCCTATCACTGTGCCCCTAATATTGAGAACATTTAAAAGTTAATATTCATCTTTTTATCTTTACCACAGTTTATTTAAATAAAGACATAGAAATTCTCTAAAATCCCACAATGATTAAAAAAATTGTTATGAACTCACTGCCATGGTAGCTAGTTCTAGTGCTCAAACTAAGAATAAACACACTCACACACACATTCGCCCACAAACTGACCTTTGTTCTTCTTTATTATGAATATATCCCCAAGACTAAGTCCAGATACATGGACTTATATCACAAAGAGACTACTCTAATGCACATCATAAGAGAGACAAATGTTTTATTTAACAAAATGTTTCAACAGAAAGAGTTGGGGATTTATTTCTCTTTTCAATCAGTGTGCTTTGGTGATGACAACAAGATAAATTATCAGAGTCTCTAGGCCATGAAGACAAATTCAAATTGTATGAACTGAGTCAAAATAAATATATCAAAAAATATTTTTAAAAAAGCAAAAAACATGAAAATAGAGATTATTTTATTTGGAGAAAAAGCACTATTACATGCTCACTCTCCACTCTATATCTTCTAGTCTGAAACAGTTTTCTTTTTTATAAAATCTCTCAAAACTGTAAGGATTAAAACATTTTCATTACTTGCCAGCTTTGTGGAGTCTCTGTTTCTGCAGACCAGTTATTCCCCAGAGTAGAAAAAAGTTTTTTCCCAGGTAAAAAAAAAACAACTAGGATCATCTCATTAGTTTTTTGTTCTCTCTGGAATTCCAGTTCTGTGTTGCTGCTGAGGGATGTCAAGAACAGTTATTTTCAATATTTCACTACTACAGAGAAAAATTATAGCTAATCCTCACTACTACTCTGGCATAGCCATTAATGAAAAGAGATGATTGAATTTTTATTCATTTATATTATTTTGTATGTGAAATAAATAAATTGAATTTATTTCTGTATAAGATGATGAGGAAGTTAAATATGAATGATGAATTATTGATAAGTGCCAAACATTTGACTTTACATTGAAATGTATTAAGATTTATTGATTTGCTTGTTTATTTCCTTACCTACTCTACATTATTTTAAATAAATAACTTAATATTTTACATTTAAGGACATGTTAACATTTTGATTCATGGTACTTGATATCTAATGAGAAAAATCTCTATTTTTCTTGTGTTATTTTTGTTACGCAAGACATTTTTTTGAAATATTAAATTTATTTGAGGCAATTAAAAAATGTGGTATTTTTATTTAACTTAGAGGTATGTTATAGTAGTAATTTATAGTGGTTTTCAATATTAAATCCTATTCAAATTTTTGTTATGAATAATGTTTGTCAATAAACATGTTACCATTATATTCTTTCATAACATTTCAGGTATTTTTGTCCACTTGTTTGGGTTTATTTATTTATTTATTTATTTATTTATTTATTTATTTATTTGTAAGCACACCAGAAGTTATTCAGGGCTTACTCAGAGTCTGCTCAGACCACTCAGTGGAGTCTTAAAGAATGATATGTGTTACAGAATTTTGAATCATGGTATACCTCAAGAAGTAAAACTTCCTATCCACTGTACTACATCTCTGGGTTTACATAGCATTTATAAATAACATTTATAGTATATTAAATCTTGTGAGCAGTTCACCTAAATTTTATTTTTGCTCTAAAATCTTCACATAAATTTTATTTTTTAGTGGTCAGACAAATAGTAAGACATTACCAATAGTAATGTAGTCAGAATATAGTAATAAAGTAAGAAGGAAATAAATTGAATAGAGAAGGAAAAAGACAAATATGAAAGGCTGAGGGGCCAGAGGTCTCAGGTGTATTGATCCTATTAAAAAAGGCCAGAACCAAATATTCACACCAGAGTCAACAACAATGAAATCATGAAATCTGAATTTTAATAACTAAACTTAGAAATGGGCCTGTTATGCTGGCAGACTGGGAAGGAGCTTGGTGGCATTGGATGGGTTCTGAGAACATTGATGGAATAAGATTAACACTGGTGGTGGGGCTGTTCCTGAAATATTATATGTCTAAAACCCAGTCTGAATGACTTTATAAAAAAATAAAGTAAGACATTAAAAAAAACTCAATGCATCCCACTAGATTCACATTTTTTGTGACCATTATTCTTAGACATCTTTACAAGGTTCTGATTATAAAATATTCTCAATATTTTTTTAATTTTAAGAATATGTCATTATTCAGGGGTTGAATTATAGTTATAAAGGGTAAGGCACTCCCATTATAAATAACTGAGTTTGATCTCTGGCACTCTATATGGTCCCCCAAATAATGCCAGGAATAATTCCTGAGTGAAGAGCCATTCATAATCCTTGAGCATTGCAAGATATGGACCAAAAACCAAAACAAATATAAAAGTAATATTTTACTATTTTTATCCTTTGAATTTGATAATGGTTTTATTCAATTATTTGCTTCTAAATGCTTTTTGCTTCTTTAAAATAGAAAACCAGATATTTGGATTTATAATTTTTTGAATTCTTATTCTAGTTTATTTTGATTTGTATTGAACTTATATTTTCTTTATAGAATTTTGTAATTTTAAGTTAAATATTTTTGTTTTTAAACATATGTAATGTTTAAAATCACCCTAGAACACTTGAGAGGTATTATATGCCACCAAAATCAGTGAACCCTTTTGTTGCTTTTGGTACAAATAGGGTCCAGATTTAAAAGAAACATTGTAAAAATATAAACTTGCCTAGATGCCAGGAAAACAGTGCTGACATTTCTAAAAAGTATAAAAATATATTTACCATCTGATAAAGCAATTATACTTTTCTAAAAAGTTTATGAAGAACTCAAAGATGCCTAATCCAAAAGAAAGTTTGCACTCTTAAATTCCTAATAGCTCTATTTAAATAACCAAGCGAGGAAAACAAGTATTGAAAACAAAAAATTTCATGTTAGTGTTAGTACTAATATGTACTAGTACTAACATTAGAACTATTAATATTAGTATTAGTACTAAGAAATATAATTTACCCCATAAGTCCTCTATTGACTTAATTTCTTATTTTCAAGATATGTATGCAATGATTTAATCTGGGGAAGGGTAAAGGAACTTTATCAATTAGTGGCTAGTAATAATCTATATTACTTTCATTTTACACACTTCTCTCAATTCTAAAGTAACTTAGGTCACCATGTACTGACTTTAGGCCTTTGACTGAAATTGTTTTCATATATTTTTATATATTTAAATTCTACCTTCATACTGTATATTTTTTCTGTGAATGACCCAATTTCCAAAGTAACTTGCATAGTATAGATTTATATTTCATGTCTTGATGTAAATAGCTACTAGACATTCATGACACATAAGAAGCTCTTAAATACCTATTTACAACCTCTTAAATGCAGTAGTATAAGATAGTTTTCTTTAGATTCTTTACCAAAAAGCTCCATTTTTTTTTCTTTGAACACAGTGATATATATTTCCATAAGTTTTGCAAATTCATTCCAGGTACATATTCAGGCAAAAGAAGTATGAAGATAAAATGGCCTTAGATAAGGAACCAATTTGATAAAAATGTCTAACTGATGTATGAATTATTCCTGACATCCAATATGCACAAGGATTATATTTCTGCCCAGGAGTGTTTGGCGTTATTTTCCAGTAAGTAATCTTAAATAGAAACTTGATGATCATCTTCTTCTTTCTCATTATTTGGCATTCTCAGTTTGTATGGCAACATCAACAGTTCATCTGTGCTCTACTTCCTTTCTGCCATTATTGATTTCCAGTAAGTCATTTTTCATACACATTTGCATTTTTATATGTGTGCCAGACTTTAGTCCTGGGATGAAATAAAGCACTTTTTCTTTTTCACTTATAGATAGCTTCTTTTGACAGCTAAATAGAAATAATAAAGTAGGTGTTCTCCTTCCAAAGACTTTAATTTTTTTCCTCTTATTAGTGTATTGCTTGTGTGTTTAGTGATCATGTTTAATCTTACTACAAAGGAACCATAATACAAAGCTTTAGAATTTTTCATTAATTAATTAAGTAAAATAAAGACAGAAAGGTTTTTTCTTAAGGAAATATTAGCTAGAAATTCTTTTGAACTTAAAAACTGAATTATATATATAACTATATATATAATTTCACAAGACAAAAATTCATGCATTAAGCTATGTGTTAATATTTTAGATAACTACTAATATAGTTGTCATTATATATTTGTGAAAGTGTGAGTGTATAGACTCAACTAATGGAAATTTGGAATGCAATCTTTCTACATAAATGCAATGCATTTATTATATGGTATTCTACATTAAATATTTGTGGATAAAATTGAGAAAAGGTTATAAAGAAGCCAGTTTAAAAATTTTATGAATAACTGTTGCTTTGTAGTACAGTTTAAAGTTGGGAAAAGTAATTCCTCCCATATTCTTTTTCCCAATGATTGCTTTAGCTATTCGAGGGTGTTTATTGTTCCAAATGAATTTCAAAAGTGTCTGATCCACTTCTTTGAAGAATGTCATGGGTATCTTTAGAGGGATGGCATTAAATCTGTATAATGCCTTGGGGAGTATTGACATTTTGATGATGTTAATCCTGCCAATCCATGAGCAGGGTATGTGTTTCCATTTCCGTGTGTCCTCTCTTATTTCTTGGAGCAGAGTTTTATAGTTTTCTTTGTATAGGTCCTTCACATATTTAGTCAAGTTGATTCCAAGATATTTGAGTTTGTGTGGTACTATTGTGAATGGGGTTGTTTTCTTAATGTCCATTTCTTCTTTATTACTGTTGGTGTATAGAAAGGCCATTGATTTTTGTGTGTTAATTTTGTAGCCTGCCACCTTGCTATATGAGTCTATTGTTTCTAGAAGCTTTTTGATAGAGTCTTTAGGGTTTTCTAAGTAGAGTATCATGTCATCTGCAAACAGTGAGAGCTTGACTTCTTCCTTTCCTATCTGGATTCCCTTGATATCCTTTTCTTGCCTAATCGCTATAGCAAGTACTTCCAGTGCTATGTTGAATAGGAGTGGTGAGAGAGGACAGCCTTGTCTTGTGCCAGAATTTAGAGGGAAGGCTTTCAGTTTTTCTCCATTGAGGATAATATTTGCCACTGGCTTGTGGTAGATGGCCTTCACTATATTGAGAAAGGTTCCCTCCATTCCCATCTTGCTGAGAGTTTTGATCAAGAATGGGTGTTGGACCTTATCAAATGCTTTCTCTGCATCTATTGATATGATCATGTGGTTTTTATTTTTCTTGTTATTGATGTTGTGTATAACTTTAAACTGTACTACAAAGCAACAGTTATCAAAACAGCATGGTATTGGAATAAGGATAGGTCCTCAGATCAGTGGAATAGGCTTGAATACTCAGAAAATGTTCCCCAGAGATACAACCATCTAATTTTTGATAAAGGAGCAGGAAATCCTAAATGGAGCAGGGAAAGCCTCTTCAACAAGTGGTGTTGGCACAATTGGATAGCCACTTGCAAAAAATTAAACTTAGACCCCCAGCTAACATCATGTACAAAGGTAAAATCCAAATGGATTAAAGACCTCGATATCAGCCCCAAAACCATAAGATATATAGAACAGCACATAGGCAAAACACTACAGGACATTACAGGCATCTTCAAGGAGGAAACTGCACTCTCCAAGCAAGTGAAAGCAGAGATTAACAGATGGGAATATATTAAGCTGAGAAGCTTCTGCACCTCAAAGGAAATAGTGCCCAGGATACAAGAGCCACCCACTGAGTGGGAGAAACTATTCACCCAATACCCATCAGATAAGGGGCTAATCTCCAAAATATACAAGGCACTGACAGAACTTTACAAGAAAAAAACATCTAACCCCATCAAAAAATGGGGAGAAGAAATGAACAGACACTTTGACAAAGAAGAAATACGCATGGCCAAAAGACACATGAAAAAATGTTCCACATCACTAATCATCAGGGAGATGCAAATCAAAACAACGATGAGATACCACCTCACACCCCAGAGAATGGCACACATCACAAAGAATGAGAATAAACAGTGTTGGCGGGGATGTGGAGAGAAAGGAACTCTTATCCACTGCTGGTGGGAATGCTGTCTAGTTCAACCTTTATGGAAAGCGATATGGAGATTCCTCCAAAAACTGGAAATCGAGCTCCCATACGATCCAGCTATACCACTCCTAGGAATATACCCTAGGAACACAAAAATACAATACAAAAACCCCTTCCTTACACCTATATTCATTGCAGCTCTATTTACCATAGCAAGACTCTGGAAACAACCAAGATGCCCTTCAACAGACGAATGGCTAAAGAAACTGTGGTACATATACACAATGGAATATTATGCAGCTGTCAGGAGAGATGAAGTCATGAAATTTTCCTATACATGGATGTACATGGAATCTATTATGCTGAGTGAAATAAGTCAGAGAGAGAGAGAAAAACGCAGAATGGTCTCACTCATCTATGGGTTTTAAGAAAAATGAAAGACACCCTTGTAATAATAATTTTCAGACACAAAAGAGAAAAGAGCTGGAAGTTCCAGCTCACCTCAGGAAGCTCACCACAAAGAGTGATGAGTTTAGTTAGAGAAATAACTACATTTTGAACTGTCCTAATATTGAGAATGTATGAGGGAAATGTAGAGCCTGTTTAGGGTACAGGCGGGGGTTGGGGGGGGAGGAGGGAGATTTGGGACTTGGGTGATGGGAATGTTGCACTGGTGATGGGTGGTGTTCCTTTTATGACTGAAACCCAAACACAATCATGTATGTAATCAAGGTGTTTAAATAAAAAAAAAAATTAAAAAAAAAATTTTATGAATAAAAGCTCTTTATTTCTAAGACTAAATAATTTGCTATTTGGCACAAATATTATAGACTTAAAATTTCTAGGAATACATTGATACTAAACTTAGATTTTCTTTTATGATCTTAGTTCATGTTCTGAAATATTTTTCTTTTAAAGAAACTATATTAATATTTTTAAAAAAATTAAGCCGGGGCCGGGCGGTGGCGCTGGAGGTAAGGTGCCTGCCTTGCCTGCGCTAACCTAGGACGGACCGCGGTTCGATCCCCCGGTGTCCCATATGGTCCCCTAAGAAGCCAGGAGCAACTTCTGAGCGCATAGCCAGGAGTAACCCCTGAGCGTCACAGGGTGTGGCCCAAAAACCAAAAAAAAAAAAAAAAAAAAAAAATTAAGCCTAGATGCCAGATACTTAAATGGGTACAATACTTGTCTTTCACAGGGCCAACATAATCTTAATCTCCAGAACCCCAAATTGTCCTTTCAGCCTTTCAGGAGTGATTACTTAATGCAGATACCAGAGTAAGCCCTGAGAACTACCAATTGGGACCACAATCACCCAAAAGATTTTAAAATGTCTTTAAATAAAAAATGAAATCTTTTACTTTGATATCTTGGGAGTTAATGATGTCATTTATTGAATGAGGCTAAAATAAAATTACTTTTGTCTTTTATATCTATCCTTATATATCTTTGGCCTTACCCATAGTCTATTATTCAATTTTTGATACTGTATTCAAAATGTCATTTTTGAAAATTGAAATTAACACACTTCCTTGAGATTTATTATCATAAAATTGAACAAATAAATTGAAAAATTACACTGAAATATTGTATATCTTATATCAGATTCCCTGATAATTGTTTCAAGTTGAGTCTCAGAATCTTACAATTATTTCATAATCAATTATTTTGTTTTTGTTTTAATTACTTTTATTGTGCATGAATGACACACATGTCTTGATAGCTTAAAGCAATGGCATTTATTTCATGACCCACTTGCTAGTTAAATTTTTCAGAAAATAGTACCGTATTTGCCAGCGTATAAAACGACTGGGCATATAAAACGACCCCCTAATTTTGCAGTTAAAACATAGGTTTAGGCCTATATTCACTGTATCAGACAAAACGTTCCTGTGCTGCAACTGTATGTACCACGGTGAGCCAATCACAACAAGCAAAGGTTAAGGTTATACTGAAATAGACTTCCTCTCTGACTCTGGCAAATCTGAGCAGGCTTTTTACAGTGTAGATTCGGGTCCAGAACATTGTCTAATTTGCATGCATCAAAAGCCTGCTTTGATTGGCTGAGTTAGAGAGGCGATCCGAGCAGCCTTGCAGTGATTGGTGCAGGATCAAGTTGGAAAATTCGTTTTGTGGCAATATTCAGACAATTTTCGTTTAGTGGCATATTGAAACATTTTTCGGGATATATTCGGCGTATAAGACAACCCCCGATTTTCGGTTGACCTTTTTTGTTTCAAAAGTCTCTTATACGCCGGAAAATACGGTATAACAAAAACAAATAATCTGTCTATTCCATAGTGGCTTTAATCTCACTCCACTGAAATTTTAGAGCCCTAGAGAACTTGCCTGAAAGTATCTGAGGGGTTATTCAGTCATATGTCAAGCTGTTACTACTGGTTCTTAACCTAAATCTCCTTTAGAAAGTTAAGGTAGGGACCAGAAAGAGTACATTTGGTAGGGAATTTGCCTAGCAAGTTGCTGCGTTGAGTTCAATTGTCAATACCTCATATCATTCCCCAAGCTCTACCCTGAATGAGCCCTAAGCACAAGGTCAGGAATAAACAGTGTGTGTACACCTCAAACTATCAAACAAAAAAGTTAGGGTAATCAATTACAAATGGCTTCTCTTTCCAACCTTGGCTTTTTATCATGGCGGCCTGGGGTCAGGAATTTTCCTAATAACATTTCAGGATTTGGGGATTACTGTTCCACATGCAGAAGCTGCATCACTTTGACTCAGGCTTAAAAGTTGCTGAATATGACTGGTGCTACATTCTCTTGTTCACAACAAAGTCATAGTGGGTATGACATTCAAGAAATTGAATTTTGTTGATGAGATCATGGCTATATTTGTCATGAAGTTGAATAGGAAGAATTTTACTGATCTGTATATAGTCTGATTAGTTATTCTGATTTACTCACTGATTAAAGAAAAATTGAATTAAAAAACTGCTCTCAATTTGCTTATAAATATGACTTTGTAATTGTATGATATGTGAATTAAAGATAACATATAACTATGTTAAATGAATTTAATTTATATACTGGCAATATAAACATGTGAATATTATATACAAAATTATTTGTATTTGTTATATGGAGGGTATTAAATTAAAAAAAACTGCAATTTTATTAGCACAAAACTTTCATATGCTTATCTTATTATAATAATACTAATGTGATTGGCTCTCCAAAAATCCAATTTCAGCATATATCCTTGGAAATAATGACTTTAGGGTTTTTTTAGAGAAAAGTTTTGCTAGTACACTGACACCTAGAATACAAGAGAATTAAAATATAAAAAAAATGTATTATCTGAAGAGATTTTTAATATTACTTACCAGAAACTATTTACCTAAGCTACATACTTTATGATGTAAACTTTGCATTTTGATACATATTTAAGAATTATGCCTACTCTTAAAAATAATTTACAGGGAGCTAGATGCTGAAATTGTGAAATCATTTTATGATAGTTTGCATATGATTAGTAACATAAAAATTATGCTTAATATTATGCTCAAGTTATAGCAGAACTTCTTATAACAAATTAATTATTTAATAAATTATACATTTGTTATAATGTAATATAATTTAATGATATAATTTTAAAATAATAAACATTGGGACCAAAGCAGTGGCACAAGCAGTAGGGCATTTGATTTGCACACAGTAACCTATGACAGACTGTGGTTCGATCTCCCAGCATCCTATATGGTCCCCCCAAGCCAGAAGCAATTTCTGAGTGCATAACCAAGAGTAACCTCTGAGCATCACTGGGTGATTTTAAAATTAAAATATTAATTCTTTAATAATATAAATAATATTACAAATTAATTTGAATAAGACAATTAAGTGTTAAACTGATATTATCATTCAATATTTGCCTTCTCTGTTTAACATAGCCATTTAATCTTAAAGGTAATGGAATATAATTAAGGCATTATATAAATTATACAAAATATTAAACTATCTGACATAAAGTTAAAATTATGCTTATTAACCTTTACAAGTAGTTGACTATTGTATTATTGTTTTAAGCAAAAATACTGAGTACTATTTTTAATTAACTTGAATACAGTTTCTCATTTTCTTGAATTTATGATACAATTTTTTCAGATTGCACATTAGTTTACTCTTTTGATTGGGTAAAAGTTATATACGGAGTTTTTGTCCAAATCAATTGGCCTTCCCAAAGAGTGTGTTTCCTTTTTTTAAATAATTTATTTAATTACCATGGTTACAAACATGTTCTCAATTGGGTTTCAGCCATAGAATGAACACATACCCCCCTTCACTAGTGCAACTTTCCTGCCACCATGTCCCCTATGTTCTTCTCCCCCATCCTCTGCCTGTCTTTGAGACAGGCATTGTATTTGTCTCTCTCTCTATCATTGTCATGGTAGCTGTTAGTGTAGTTATTTCTCTAACTGCATTTTCCACTATTTGTGGTAAGCTTCAATCATGGGCTGGTTCCTTTGGCCCTCATCTCTATTTTCTCTGGGTATTATTACTATACTGTCTTTTATTTTTATTAAATACCACAGATGAGTGAGTCCTATTTTGAGTTTATCTCTCTCCCTCTGACTTACTTCACTCAGCATACTAGTCTCCATTTCCATCTATTTAGAGGCATGTATTATGACTTCATTTTTCTAACAGATGTGTAGTATTCCATTGTGTAGACTTACCGGTTTTTTTTATTTTTTATTTATTTTTTTTCTACATTTTATTTTTTATTTTTATTTTTTTATTTTGTTTTGTTTTGGTTTTTTGGGCCACACCCAGCTGTTCTCAGGAGTTACTCCTGGCTGTCTGCTCAGAAACAGCTCCTGGCAGGCACGGGGGACCATATGGGACACTGGGATTCGAACCAACCGCCTTAGGTCCTGGATTGGCTGCTTGCAAGGCAAACGCCCTCTATGCTATCTCTCCGGGCCCAGGATTTTTTAGCCATTCATCTCTTGTGGGGTAAATGGGTTGTTTCCAGATTTTGGCTATTGTAAATGCTCCTAGAAACAATAGATTTATATAGCAAAGTGGCAGGCTCCAAAATTAATACACAAAAATCAATAGCCTTTTTGTACACAAATAATAATAGAGAAGAAATAGACATTAAAAAACAATACCACTCACAATAGCACCAAAGAAATTCAAATGATTCAAATACATTGGAGTGAACTGAACTAATAAAGTGGAAGACCTATACAAAGACAGCTATAAAACATTGCTTGAAGAAATAAAAATGAACATAAGAAAATGAAGACATACCCTGTTCATGGATTGGGAAGATTAACATAATTAAAATGATAATATTCCTCAAAGCACTATACATATTTAATGCAATCTCGCTAATTATACCCATAACATTCTTCAAAGAAGTAGAGCAACACTTCTGAAATTCAGTTGGAACAATAAACACCCACGAATAGCTAAAACAGTCCTTGGGGAATTTAAGATAGGAGGCATCACTTTCCCCAACTTTAAGTGTACTACAAAGAAATAATAATTAAAACATCATGGTATTGAAAAAAAACAGACCTTCAGATCAATTAAATAAATTTGAGTATTCAGAGAATGATCTCCAGATATACAATAAACAAAAAATCTTGGCAAGAAATGCAAAATGGAGCAAGTGGTGCTGGGATAACTGGTTAGACACATGCAAAAAAGCAAACTCAGACCTCTAACACCATGCATAAAGATCAAATTAAAATGGATTAAAAACTTGATCTTTACCTGAAACTATAAGGTATATAGATAAAAAAAGTTATCAAAACACACCATGAGATTGAGACTAAAAGACATTGAGACTCAAGGAGAAAACATTATTGTTCAAACAAGTGAAAGCAGAGATAAACAAATGGGATTATATCCAACATCTGCAATTCAAAGGAAGTAGTGACTAGGGTAAAAGGTCACCCACTGAATGCAAGAAATTATTCACCCAATACCCATCAGATAAGGGGCTAATATCTAAGATATATAAAGTACTAAACGAACTTAACTAGAAAAACACATCTAACCGCATCAAAAAAATGGGGTGAAGAAATGAACATAGTCTGTTTCCTTTCTTCACCAGCTATTTACCAGAGTCCGTTGAGGATTTTTTGTGAAGACTATGTTTCTGATTGGTTCTGCCTGCTCTGGTTGTGTGTCATTTATTGGATTCTTTTTAATATTTTTCTTTTATTTTTCTGTGTTCTATAGGTAATATCCTACAGGCAGAAACCCCAGTGATATCTAGTCCCTATAATCATATATCATATTACATGTAGTAATGTACTGGCACACATGCATGCATGCATAAATGAATACATAAAGCCTAATCAGTTTAGCATTTTCATATCTAATATATTTAAATTTTGTTTGTTTTGGGGGGTAAGAGCTACTCCCTGATTTGTGAGTCTTTCCTGGTAGTCTGTTAATGACCATGTTGTATGTATTATGGCAAGGCCTTCTGCCTGAAAAACATATGTTCAACCTATTAAGCAATCCTTCCAGTCCTCTAACTGATTGTTGCTTACTAAGTTTTTATATTTTCTCAGAAACATCTGTCAAGCTGAGTTTACTTTGCAATTATAGTTTTTCTCTTATGAGTTTGTTTTGAAAAACAAATCAAACCTAAAATGGAGATTGACATTATCAAATGGGCTTAGTTCAATAATTATGGTAAGGGAACTGAACATATAAGAGAACTGAAAATATAAGTACTAAGAAGAGAGTGAAAACTGAAAGTATTAATCACAAATATATCAAAATCTTGTCTTAGCATTATTGAATTCCATTTCTTTTCATCACTTAACATTTTCACTCTTATATATGCTACTAGCAACATCAAAAGACAGTTTAAATATAAGAAAGTTTTTATATTATTGTAAATAAAACATTTTTAAAGGTACACTGTACACTCATTTAGATTTTTGATCAAAGTTTGATGCCATGGAATTTATCCTGGGCATAGCGGTTAATTTTCATAATTTTTTATTTATTCAATATTCTAACTGTATAAAATCCAGCATGAACAGTATTATTTTCATATGTATATGATAATCATAATAATTTTTATATAGAAATATCTTCACTACAGGTACTTTTCATCAGTTCACTGTGTGAATTATACAATTTTATCACAGTTATTCATAAAATAACAGTATTTCAAAGGTAGTTTCCAAGTAGCTTTGTTAGAAATTTCTTTATTGCAAGTATTCATAAACACTAAAATACATGCATTACAGAATTGTATCACTTGAACTGCCTGAAATAGCAGTATTATGAACATACTTTGCAAAACGCTTTGTTAAAATATCTTTTTTCAAGTATTCTTCAGAATTTTGCTACATTAATTACACAGTACATATCACTTCTATTCAATGAAATTAAAACTTCTGAATACAGTCTGCAAGTTCTTTCATACAAACATCTTTATGACAAGTGCTTTAAAGTTTTCCTTCAATAAGTGGATCATATAAAGAATATCACCTCTGCTAGTTGAAGTAATCTTCTCAGACAGCTTGAAGGAAACTTTGTTAGACATTCTTTTCTTACAAGTATTTTTCAACTTTCAGCCTAAAAACTTTAGTAATAAGTCTCAGAAATTATTGTCCAGGCCAAAAACAAGCCATTTTTCCTTTTGATAGATTTTAGAGTTTCTACTCTTTTGAGATTAATTTTGTGAACAGTGTAAGGATGGAATATTTGCTAATTCTTTGTTTAGAATATTTAAATTTTCATCTAATAAGCTTTTAACAATTTCTCTTATTTTATCTTAATTTGCATATTTTGTCATTGTTGTTATTGTTTCTACTGCAGTAGGAATGCCACATCCAATGTTCCCAGGGTAACATATAATGTCAGGGATTAAAAGCAGGGACCCTAGGGGCCTGAGTAGTGGTGCAAGCCATAGGGAGTTTGCCTTGCATGTTCTAACCTAAGACAGACCATGGTTTGATTCCCTGGCATCCCATATGGTCTTCAAGCCAGGAGCTATTTCTGAGTGCATAGTAAGGAACATCACTGGGTGTGGCTCAAAAACAAAAACAAAAAAATGCAGGGACTCTAATTCTAATGTATGTGCTTTATCACTTGATTCATACTCTTGACCCCTCTTCTGTATTTTAGAATTTTTCTTAATTTCTTTTGTTTTCTGTATGATCAGTCTTCGTTTCTATGTTGATTTTGCTTAATTATTTTCAGCACTAGCACTTTTTATATTATATATGTTATAATATAATAAATATTATATTGATGAAGAACAGTTGGCATGACACTTGTCCTGCACTCAGCCAACCTGGATTTCATTCCTGACATCCCACATGGTTCCCCAGCCTTCTAGGAGTGAGTGTAGAACTAGGAGTGCAGACTGATCCCTGATGCTAAGCCAAGTCCATCGCACAACTTGTTATGACCCAACTCCCCACAATATAAAAATGTAAATATACAACTGAGGATATGGATATGGGCATTTCTCTTATGTCAAATTTTAATTATCTGTTTTGAAGACTTATTGAGATCTACTTTATATACAATTAACTGCAAACATCTAAAGAGCAAATCTTGGTTATAGTTGACAGATATGTATGACTATGAATTTATCATAATAATCAAATAGAAAACACATTCATTATTCCCGAAAGACTTTTAGTGCCTCTTTGTAATCCATTTCGTCAACCCCTTTTTGTCAGTTCCCATATCATTGAGAGGTAAAAACTAATCTGCTTTCCGTCCAAATAGATTAGCTTGAGGTGTTTATAATTCTGCATAAATGGAATCATACAAAATGTACTATTTGTTCTGACTTCTTTGATTTAGTACCTTTATTTTGAGATTCATTCAAGTTGAAATGTGTTTTAATATTTTTTTCTTTTTTGTATAAGGACAACACTGGTTTACAGGACTGTTTTATACATGCAGGTCCATTCCTTTTCAAATTTATGTAACCATTTCATGATGATCAACAAAGTACAAAAAGCATTGGCAATCTTTTGGACCACTTCCATCATTTGCTTCTTATAAATTCCTGCACTAAAAGTATTACTCTATGTCAGGAAACAAAGAATTCTTACTTCTGTGTGTTTTTTGCTTTGCTCTGGAACAGAGTGAAACTATCTGGCATTTGTTTTTCTCTTTTTGACTCACTTCCTTTTATCACAATGTTCTCTAGTTCCATTATATTGTCACCACTAAAGAAATATTATACTTCCAATGTATAATTATTTAATATATATGTATAGCTAAACATTTATTTATAACACAACTTTTTTAAGTTATCTGTAGTTGGATATGGGTTGTTTTTAGGTCTTGACTCTTGTATATAGCTTTGCAATGAATAAAGGAATGCACAGAAAATTTTTATTTTTATTTTTATTTATTTTTTACAGAAAATTTTGATTCAGTGTCTATATTTAATAAATACTTGTAAGTAGAATGGTTGAATTTTACATCATTTTAATTTTCAATATTTTAGTAATCTCCAGACTATTTTCCAAAGAGACTACATTCTTTTTCCTTCAAATGCTTCCCAATACTATTGTTACTAATCCTTTGATATAAACTATTTTCACTGGTATGAAATGTTTTATTGTCTTTTAATATGTATTTTTGAGATAATAATTAAGTATGATTTTTATATTTTTTCTATTTTGTGCATCTTTTAACATTAAAATTGTATTGATTTTTGTACCCTTTAAAATTTTAAATGTGAGCTCTGCTTTTTATGATATTGTTGAGTATTATAAAGTTTCTTTTGGGGAGGGGGTAAGGTATACCTAACTGTGCTAAGGGATTACTTCTGATAGTTCTTGGGGGGCTACTTGTAGTGCCTTGTTATGAACCCTAATCAAGCTTGTACAAGGCAAGTTCATTCCTTGCTGTACTATTTCTTTGACATGATATATTTCTGATTGCATAGTCAGGAGTAATCCCTGAAAGTCACGAGGTGTGGCTTAAAATCATAAACAAAAATATATTGTGGATATCTGTATCTTGTCAGATATATGCTTCCACAAAAAATTTTCATATATTTTTTTCTTTATGAAGATAGATTATTTTGTTTCTTTTATAAAAACATTTCTATCTACATAACATTTTTGTTAAATTAGAATTTAGTGTCCAAAGCTATCACTGAGGCTGTACTCAAAGATTATTCCTGGTCTGTGTTTATGAATAATTTCTGAGAAAGTATAACTCTTTCTAAGGATATCATTTGGATAGCCTGTATTTAAGGCAAGTGCCCTACACACTGTACTATCTTTCTGTTTCACTGTTTTATACTTAAACTAAGTATTTAATCAAATTTCCGATAAAATTTTGGATTGAGAAAGATAGCAGTTGCTTCATTATTTTGCATTTGTTTGTTTCCAAACACCATTCATTGTTGCCTTTCCTTTCTCCATTTTATGTTCTTGGTTTATTATAGAAGATTAAATACGTTTATGTGTTGATTTTTTCATTGTTCTTTAATTTAATTTATTCTATTCTAATAATATACTGTTTTATTATGATTTTTTGCTGTAGTCTGCTGGAAATTCAGGTGGTTTCATAAAAATTTTAGGTAGTGCTTATACAATTTCACTGAAAAATATCGCTAGAGTTTTAAGAAATGTATTTTAAAATATTTTGTATTCATATTCAACATATAGTATTTTGCATTGTATATATTCATATACATTTATCTTTATATATGATATGGCTTTGGGTAAGACGATCATTTTAATAGTGAACAAGGAATGCATAGATATATTTCTTCGTTTTTTTCTATTTATTTTCACAAAACATCATATTTTTTATTATGAAGGCCTCTCACCTCTTTAGGTTTATTGTTTTTGATGAAATTATAAATGATATTGTTTTTATAATTTCTTTCTTTTCTAGTCCATTATTTGCATATAAGTGCTTAAGATATTTTGAATGTTTATGTTGTAGTTTGCAATTAGTGCACCAAATATTGTTTATGATAGTTACTAAAGTGCAATATATATGGTTTCAATACATGTAGATAGTAATATTATATAGTAATAGTAATATTCCTAATATTCTTGCTTCTTTTTGTGTTTGTTTCTTTATTTGGACCACACCCCACTGTGCTCAGGGGTTACTCCTGGCTCAGTGTTCAGAAATCTCCCCTGACAGGCTAAGGGGGACCATATGGGAAGTTATTTATCGAACTTGGGTCTGTCTTGGGTCTTCCACATGTAAGGCAAATGGCCTACTGCTATGCTATCTTTCTGGCCCCTCTTGCCTTTTTTTTTTTTTTTTGAGTTATTTTTCTTGCTTTTAGTTTAGATTAAAATTTTCAGTACTATTTTTATAGTAATAATGAGAGAAGACAATTTAATTTTTATTGGGTCATTTTTATATTTTGGGGCCACATTTATCAGTATTTAAGTTTCACATTTGGTTTTGCACTAGGTATTTTATTTTTGTGGAATATACAGGTTGTTGGGTATTGAAACAAAGTTGGTAGTGTGCAAGACAGTATTCTACCTATTGTGCTCTCTCCACCCCTAAAGAGAAGGCAATTTTGTCTCATATTTTATTTTAGAGGAAATGATTTTAGCTACTATGATTACATCTTCTCTGTGCCTATAATAAGTGACTTTTATATATTGAAGTATGCTCCTTTTATCCTGATTTTATTAGTTCTTTATTATAAAGTTATGCTAAATATTGTCACTTAATTGGGGAATTTGTTAGTTATTATTTCTTCAAATATAATTTTGAATATATATATATTTCTATATATAATCTTACTTTTCTAGCTTCAGACTAAAACTGATCTTGATGTCCTAGAAGTCTTATTTGTATCCTATTTTTAGTACATTTTGTCTTACTATTGGTAGTCTTAAATTCATTCTAAATTCACTGATCAAGTCCTTTGCTTCAGCCAGTCTTCTGATGTGCCCTTCTAGTATATGATTTTAGTTCAAATATAGTATTTGTAATGTACACCTGGAAATATCTCACTTCCAATCTCTAAAATTATAATATTTAAATTAAATTTCAAATATGGTAGTGATTTATTTCATTATTATTTACAGGCATCAATAAGTAAATATTTTTATTTGAAATCTAGGTAATTTGTTTTATTTCATTACATTAGGATTTTTTTTTTGCCTTGATCCATTAATTGGATTCAATTCCATTGCTGCTTCATTGGGCTTCACTGGTTTATTATCTTTATTTGCATGGATTCATCTTAGTTTCATTTCCAGTCCTAATGTATCATTCTTAAATTACAATTAAAAATTAAAGAGTCCAGGCCGATGGTATGGGCCTTAGATACTGGTTTCTTTTTTTTGTTTGTTTGTTTGTTTTTTTTCTATTGTACAAATGTATCACCCTGGAAAATGACTGGTGTCATTAAGTTGTGAATGATAAACCCATCCACGGCAATAGTGGGTTAGGAGTGTCCGGGGTACCAGAAATTCATGAAATTGTTTACTAATATTTAAAGAGCACTAGGGGGACCAGAGTGATAGCACAGTGGTAGGATGTTTACCTTTAATGCGGCCAATCCAGGACAGACCAGGATTTGATCCCTGGCATCCAATATAGTCCCCTGAGCCTGCCAGGAGTGATTTCTGAGCTCTGCCGGGTGTGCTCCCCTGCTCCCCAAAAATAAATATAAAAAAGCATAAATTTTTCCTAGATCTATAGCTTATAGAAAGAGGAATCTACAGTCAATATCAACCAAAGGCTCTTTCCAGGTTTGTGCTTCAGATTTTAAGTGATTCCTTCACTACTGTCTTGCTCTTCAGTTATGTTTTGTGACCATACGCGGGCAATGCTACCCACACTCCTTACTGGCACTTAGGAATAAGTCCTGGACAGCTCAGGACTGTGTCTATCCAGACTGCCCAACAAGTCCTGTGGACAGAGGTTCATATAATCCCATGTGGGGAAAACTTCAAAGAAAGATGCACTATCTGGCAACTCTCAAGAATTTCCCGAAACTGTTTTATTTTTCACAAAACCCAAGTACCAACAGCTTACTGTGAGTTGTTTTACTTTGAAGTAGGGATTATGTCTAGAAGTTTTTATATCTCCTCACGGTCAATAAGAGATGTTAGTTGATCTTAAATTCTGCCTCCTTATATTATTTCAGTCTGCTTAGAGGTGTGTACCATGATATAGAGAAAAAGAAAAAGAAGACAGCTAGAAGAATTTACCTACCTTTCTAGTGCCTAATATGGGTAATTTCGTTTCAACACATCAAGCTCTTCAATGAAGTGTGCTTCAATTCTTCAATATTTGCTTCTAAGGATACTAGGAAAGATGGACAGGTCAAGTTCCTCTTGGGTGGAAGTTTCCACCTTGACTGAAGCACCTAATTGGGGAAAAAATTTTCCCATGCTACTGACATTTTTCTAAAACCTTTGGTCCTGATATCTCAATGCTATTTCAGACAGACCATATCTTAGGAATTACTCACTCCTTTCTTGGTTTCTGCTGTTTATAAGTTGCTAATTCTCAAAAATTCTTGGGTCTTCTTCAATGGTTGTTATGCCAGTATAAATGCAGGTTGTGCTTATGAAAAAAAAATAAAGGTTCTTATTAATTTATCTTCTATCCTACTTGTCCTACTTACATCCTACTAGGGTTCTACTATATCTTGACTTTAGTTTTATTAGAGAATACATTTTAGTTTTAGTACTGAGCTTTTTTTATTTTTATCTATACAGATATTCTAGACTTTATCTATTTATTTGTTAATTAAAATGAATGGTTTCTAGTTTTAAAGATTTACAAATAAGTTTTTCTTTATAAACCTTTATTTTATCATGTTTTCTTTCTTTAGGGGGAAAATATCAAGTTCAGTGGCTAGATAATATTAAAGGTAGACACTTAACATTTTATGACTTTATTAACTTTTATTTTTCTTTTTGGTTTTTGGTCACACCCGGCAGTGTTCAGGGCTACTCCTGACTCTCAGAAATCGCCCTGGGCAGGCTAAGGGGACCATATGGGATGCAGGGAACCACCTCATTTTTCAAATGCCTTACCTCCATGCTATTGCTCAGGCCCTGGCTTTATTACCGTTTCACAATGTAATCATACTGCTTCACAGTCCCTTCAGTAGTACGTGAAAACAAACTCCACATCCTCACCTCATTGTAATTTTGAAATATGTGGTGAATTACTGCTAAGCAGGAAAACTAACAGATTTATCTTTTATCTTTTATCTTAATTACCTGTGCTTATTTGGTCAATCTCAAATATCTTATTTACCTCTTATGAGTAATCTCTGAATTATTTCAAAACATATGTTGACTCCTTTTTTTATGGTGTTTATTTTGTTCTGAAGTACCTATACCAGAGATATTTTTCTAGTTCAAAAGTGTTAATAGGTATTTCTTTTTAGGAGGGAAGGGATTTAGGCCACACATAGTATTGCTCAGAGTTTCTCCTGCCTCTGCACTCACAAATGACTCCTAGAAGTGCTAAGGGACCATCTTCAGTTACAGTTATTGAAACAGAATTGATCATATGCAATGCAAGCACCATAACCCTGGGTGAGGTGCTCCTTGCAGGAATCATATATTATGTATCCCTTTCATTTAATTCAGTGCTTGACTTTTTATTAAACATTGACGTATTTTAAAATGGTAAATTAAATAATAAACAGAATTTTCTAATTCTGCCTGGCTGATTATGTGCAAAAGCTTAAATGAAAAGTTCTTACTGAATGTAGACACATGGAATTACATTGATTACTTCTAAGACTTCAACCATTCAATGTGCAATTAGCAAATAAAAGGAGATAGCAAGATACTTCTGAGAACATGATTTGATTTAAAATTTAATCATCGCTCAATTATGACTGCCATATAGTTTAACTTATTAGGTACCATCTGCTGCCTAAAGATCGAGGGACTATTTTTAAGGAATATCTTTCTAGAGGAAATGATAATCTTATGCCAACTTGTTTATCACTTATCTGGTTGCTGGCGTTTAAACCTTGTAACAACAAAAATTATAGTTGAGTGCATAAGGCAATAAATGTGAACTAAATATGATAAGAGCACAATGAAAATGTAAATGACTTTCTTTTGCCAGATTTATTTCTTTTAGTGTCATAATGGGCTATGTAAATGTGAAATCAGCTACAAGGCAACAGAATAGTAACTAGGATGATAAGATTCAAACAAGTGTGAGGTTGTGGGTATTCTCTTCCTTTAAACACTATTGTGAACTTACACTTTTGGGAAATTGTTGCAATTTTAGTTTTACTATTAGATAAATGAGAATACCAATCTCATAAATTGCGATAGCAAGTCTTTTCATGTTTCTATGCTTTATTATTTTAGTTATAAGCCACAATCTTTGTGTAAGATAATTATTTATTATTGAATGATCTTCAGTATGCCAAGAAAAGATAATCCACTTTATTTTGAAAACAACATATCTGTAATAGGAAGACTTCTCTATTCTTCCTTTTTCTTTTTCTTTTTTTATATTCTTCCTTTTTCTGACTAAAAAATAATAATAAAGTGGCATTTTTCCTTATAAAAGCAGCACAAATTTTTTTTAATATGTCCACTGCTTCTGCACCAGGAAAAAAATTAATCACTAAGGACAAATAGAATTAAGATGATCTTTTATAAATAAACCTTAGCAAAATGGTTCACATCATTCTTTAGTTTTCTTGATACATTCCCTAACCATCTCATTCCAGTTTACTATCTCTTTAAACCCAAATCACTTTTCCTTTATTAACATGGTTCATAAGCCTTTATGTCTTGCTACCTTCTTGTTTCATTTTTATATGAATACTTATGCATAGAAATATTAACAAAAATTATATGCCTCCCCATCTCTTGCTTGCTTTTTATTAGTTCAATTTGTACTGTGCCAGGCAAAGTATCTAGCCACTTTCTTTCCCAAAAGGATCTTTAGAAGTTACACAGTTTTATTTCAATAATGAGTATCTCTATTACTAAATATGTTTTAGTTTGTAGAAGGCAAAAAAAAGAAAAATAAATTGGGGAAAAAATATCTCATTTCTTTCAAGTAACCATGATCACAAATTCATAGAAGCTAATTATCTTTGCATCTCTTATGACTCCTAATGGTTTTGATATATCATTGGTTAACTGTACTTGCATGATAAAGTATTTATGTTTTAATGCTTCTTTTAAAGTACTATTTCTTTATTCTTGTTACTGTTTTAGTTTCCTGTGGTTGCCTCAACAAATGAAAGCAGACTCATTAGCCTGAGCGAAGGAAATTTATTCTCTCCCATCTTTAAGTCCAAGAAAGATTCATTTTCTTTTCCTTACAGCTTTTTTTTTAAATAAAGTGAGTTTTATAAATTTATTTTGATAAATAGGAGGGAAAAAAGAGAGAGATGTAGTCAAGAAGGAATATTAATTTCTCCACAGTAGAAAAAGCAGAGCGTTTTGGAGGTTCTACACAATTTCTCTCAATTAACATGATCTGGAGTTCTCTGCATACTTAAAAGTTAATGTGGAGGGGCCCGGTGGTAGGGTGTTTGCCTTGCGTGCAGCTGACCTGGGATAGACCTGAGTTTGAGTCCCAGCATCCCATATGGTTCTCTGAGCCTGCCAGGAGAAGCCCCTAAGTGTAGGCATGTGTGGTCCAAAAGCCAACCAAACAAACCAACAAACCCACAAACAACAAACAAAAAGATAATGTGGACATTGTCACAGGAAAAGTCTTGGGTTCTTTTTTATCTTTTTCTCATCTTATCAGGATATTTAGAGTTCTTGTAGATTCTTCATTTATTAGGGTTTCATTCTTCTCTGGTGGTGTCTCTGTTTTGAAATCTCCAAGTAGATCATGATTTGTATCTCAAAAGAATTAATTTCTCATATCTTTGCACTACTTCAGGGCTATAGACTTTCTTATTTTATTTTATTATGTTTTTAATGAGTTTGATATAGACTTGAGTGCATATATCCTATTTCTACTTTTTCTTCACTTACTATTATCCTCTCTTTGTGTATCTCTGTGTATGTCTCTACTAGGGGCACTAAGAGTTAGTGCTTAATCCAGTATAACATCATTGCAAGATCTTTATAAGAGAGTGCAAAATAAGGCTACACTTGCAAACTCTATAGATTATCTTTTTGTGGGGGTCAGCACTAAACCCACTACACCTACAATTGGTACTATAGATGCTTTAATTTTCCAAATAGATGTTTTGTTCTCTTTTTCTATTATTTTCTATTTTGATCATTTTGGTAAAAGGCATTAAATTCAAGCTATGGCTTGCTGCTACTTACTGCTCTCTATAGAATGTGTTTTTTAAGTTAACCAGTAAACTAAGTATATCATACTCATCTTCTCACAACTTTACATATTAAACAGAGATACACTCACTTCACACATATCCGGGTTTATAGTATTGACATATTTAGAACTGTTATGAACTAATTAAATATTTCAAGTTTCACAAACAGAATTGAAATGCAGAGCTTTTTTTAATATAGTATTTTTGTTTGTTTTATTTTGGACTACACATGACTGTGCTCAGAGTTTGTTCCTGGCTCAGTGTTCAGGGATTGCTTCTGTGGAATTTTGGGGACCCAGGTCAGCTACATACAAGGCAAGCACTATTTCAACTATACTATCATTTTGGTACTAAAGAATATCCATAGCTAACTATGAGGTTTTTAGATTTCCTTCTTTTCAATTAATTTTGAAGTTTCTTGCAAGAAATACCTGTTGGGGTTTCTCTGCATTATATTGATTTCCTTATTTATTTTTATGAAATTTATTTATTTTGACTTGGTGACTCACTCCAATAGTTGTTCTGGGCTTATTTCTAACTCTGTATATTAGTATTAGTCTGGTGGGGATGAAACCAGGTAAACTGTGTGTAAGGGAAAAGATTCCTCCCCTTTCATCTGTCCCATTTCTGATATGTTTTATTAGTTGTTATCTGAAACTTCAAACTCTGTTGTTACTTTGATATATATTAAAGTGCTCTGTTGCTTATTTTAACAGCATTGTTTAAAATCTGCTATAGTCTTCACTTATTAAAAATGGTACTTTCCAGGGTCTTATCTGGGATTGCATAAATTAGGAAACTGTTTATCTTCAGTTAGTGGCATGTTTATTTATGTTTTTTTTTCTTTCCTTTCCTTTTTATTTCCTTTTTATCCTTTTCTTTCTTTTTTTTGAGGGCTACTCATGGAGATGTTTAGTGTTTCCTTCTAGCCGTTGTTGAGGGAACACCCCGGTGAAACTTGAGAGAAAAAATGGGTTGCTAGGGATCAACTATACAAGGCAAACACTATGCCTTTTATAATTCTATACAACTGCTCTTTGCTTGACTTTTTTTGTTTTTGTTTTTGAGTCATTGAGTTACCCCTGGCAGTGCTCAGGAGTTACTTCTGGCTTTGTACTTAGAAATAACTCCTGGTTCTGGGGACCATAAGAGATGCTGAGGATCAAACGGCATCTGTCCTGGGTCAACCACATCAAGGCAAACACCCTACCACTGTGCTACCACCCTGGCCCCTTGACTTTTTAAAGTATTTTAGAGTCTTCAAAAGTTTCCTACACTCTAGTGAAAACTACATCTTACTTCTAAAAAGGGTAGCTGAACAAACACTGTATAATTTACTATATTCTATAAAGTAAGTTTTATATTTAAAAACCAATGAACAGTTTGATTAATCATGTTATAATAAAATATTTTTTAATTTTTTATTTACTTCTCAAATTCTAAAAAAAAACAAAGACTCCCTTTATTTATTGTTCTACTACTTGACTCAAAATTGATTCAAACTTCTTGAACTTGGTTTTGTCTTTATTGCTGTGGTGCTTTTCAGGTTTTTTTTTTGTTTGATCTTTTTTTTGTATTCTTGTTTGGTTTTTCTTCCTTTTTCCTTTTATTCTCTTAAATTGATATTTATAGCCTTTAGAAGGACCCCTCCCATTTTTTACTTATTCGATTGTTGCCCCCACCTTTTTTTCTTTCCTTTTAAAAGAACCACATAACTTAAACTATCTTGTTCTACCTCACAAATTGGAAAAGAAAAATGGAGCGTACCAAGACTAAAGAGTCGTATGAACATCGAGTAGAAATAAAAAACAAGCAGACTTAAACACCAAATCAAAGCCAATGTTAACACATTCGATATCCAGTCTACAGCAAGCTAGACCACTTATATTAGCAGCCCCGGGGACAAAGTAGGGAGACATGGGATGCATGCTGGGAACAGGGGAGGAGAGAGGACAACATTGATGGTGAGAATGCCCCTGATTCAATGTCACTATGTACCTAAAATATTACTGTGAAAGATTTTTAATCTATTGTGGTAAAAATAAAAAAAATATTAAAAAATATATCAGACTTAAAAACCAAACCCGTAGTCAGCAACAACAGAATCAATACCCAATCTAAAACAAGCTGTACAAAAAGGGGACCATTTATACTAGCTGTCTGGGGGGCAAGGTAGGGGAAATGGGTGCATGCTGGGAGCAGGGGTGGAGGGAGGACAACACTGGTGGTTGAAATGGCCCTATTTCACTGTTACTATGTACATTAAATTTAACTGTGAAAGACTTGTAATTCACATTGGTCATAATAAAAATTAAAAAAAGAATTAAATAAAGAGAAGATGGAAAGAAATGCAGCAAGATAAGAAAAAAAGAAAGTATGAGTATGGACTTAGAAACTAGGACTTAAAAGCTGATTTATAGGAAGGAGTATATATATTTGTAGTATATATTTGTCATGACCAATCTAATATGGAAAAAGCTATATTTCTTGATATATATTTTCCTAATTTAATATTAGTATATGCTATTTCAACTTGTTCTTATGTTTTAAAAATGAATAATATATCTTTATATTTATGCATATATAGCCATAGTCATTTATGTAGCATGGTAACGTAAGTGTTAACTTTTATGGCTCTGATGCAGTTATTATATCTTCATCATCAAAAAAGTGACCAAGAGACTCTACTAATTTGTTTGTCACATTTCCAGATATACATTGTTAAAATACAATTAAAAAGCAGAGCATAGCCACTGGAATACTCATGAATTAAAAAAAACCAGCCTCAATATCAATGTCTTTCATATATAAACAAAAAACAAACAACAAACCGAAAAAAAAAAACCTTCTTGAATAAGAATTGAAGCTTGTATTTAACATGATGCTTTACAAATCCATTACCATGTAGTCTGCTAGCATGAAAAACATTGCAGCTATATATATATATATATACATATATATTACTTTATGTAACTTCTTTTTATCTCTTGGCTTGTAATCACAACACTGTACTTTTCTCTGGAGAACTTATGTGAACTTAAACCATATTCAAGTTCCTGTTTTTAATGATTCCTATGAGATGCTTGACCTGAATCTCTAGCTCAGATGAAAGCCTTTTTAACTTATTCCTTGGCATTGATTTTGTGGAAAAGATGACCCTCTGTAAATTATTGAGAACAAATCCCAATTCTCAAACAAGTAAGCACAAACAATTAAAGATAGAGAAAAGTCACTAGTTTTCAGTAGCTATTGATCTGACCAAATCCTGTTATCCATACCAATGCATAGATCTTAAGAAACTTCTGCATTAACAGAGTAATTAACTCAAGAATATTGGTTATATTTTGGAAATTACAAAACTCTATGTATAAATTGGGCCAATTTATGAACCATTTTGTATCATCATTTTTATACAATGTAATATCATAAAAACATTTCACGTCTGGAAAATCCAGAGAACAAATTCATTACCTATATATATGTGATACATTTTCATGAATTTTAAAAATATCTTGCTATAGAAATCTGTGTTTTCTGACTGTGATTTACAGTAGCAGTGAGACTAACTCTGGCAAATATTACCTTTCCCAACTCCCTCATTACTTATTATTTTTCTAAACCTAACAATATGCTGTGGATATTATTGTGACTTCTACTGGGAACACATATTACATTTATTTTCCCTAAGTAGAATATTTTTTAGAAGAAAACTTATATGGGTTAAAATCATGAGTTCTAACATTTAGTCATAATTCTATCATTCACCATATGTTATTTCTTTAATACTGTTGACTTTCTTCTCAGTATTTCTATTTTCTTTTTAGTGAAATAATGGCTTATACATACCCAGTACTCATAGGTTTTATTCTAATTCTGTTCATTTGTGGGAGTCCTAGATCTCAGACACTTCTTTAGAGAGAGATTTATCTATTATTACAAAAATTGTTAAAGACTAGGTGCACAGATCATTCAAAAATAGTGTTTTTGAAAAAATATATGAACCCATTATACTGTCTTTTAAAAAATTGTGTTCTTTTCGGTGGCTGAAAGGGCAGGATAATCTGCTCTTAAGTCAAGTTGTTCCCCTTTTCCTCGTTGTCAGGATATCGTATTAGAGCTGGCACTCGTTGGTGTTCCAGCAGTAATAAGTTTGTCCTGGATGGGGTTTGTTACTTGCAGCTGTTGTGCAGGACTGTGCCATTTCTGTGACTGGGATCCAGGGTTCAAGGTTCGATGGATGGGATCTAATCTCCTGAAGTCTAAGTTGATTCCACATGACATATTTTCAAGGTAGGAGTTATCCCTGTATTGTAAACAACTATGAGTTTCTATCTCTAGTAGATAAGAGCTCTTTTTTATGTGAGAGATTTCCCCCTTTTTTTAGTGTGCCTTTGCAGGGAGAAATGGTGCTACGTTATATTGTTGGTGCATTTGGGGGTGGACAGAGAGGAAAACAAAAACAGGTCACATACCCAAAAAAGATTAAAAAAAAAGATAGGATTAAAAATGTATGTGCTCACATATGTATATGTGGACCAGAAAATTAACGGAGTATTTAAAGGACCAAAGAGGTGCAAAAGACTACCTTACATTTGGGGAAATCAGAAGACTTGTCACCCGCTGGTAGGTCCAAAAACCAAGAATGCGATTTGCAGAGGACTGGCTGCTAGAACCATGACCAGACTGTATATATCTTGGGACCAATAAGAAAGCCCTAACCTAGGGTTTGAGCTATGACCTGCACAACAACCATGATCCCAGTTCCAAAGGTCTGGCAGAGACCATTGTAACGGAATGGGGCTTCTGGAAACACAAGAAAAGGCATTATCCTAGGTGCCATCCCAGATTTAGTGCCAAGACCAAGACCACCAACCACAGAAGATGGACTAAAATGATACTGACGGAACAGAACTTCTACAACCACTAAGACTGACTTCATCATAAGTCCCACCCCTGTAACTGTGCCAATACTGAGATCGCTAGATACAGAGGACTCACTATATCACCCAGGAAGGACCAGAAGCCTCCCAAACATCACAAATGGACCACCGGGAGAATAAAGGATCATGAACAGAGTCTATAGTTGATCCCATGACAATATACTCCAAGGGCGGAGAAACCCCATACATCTTAGGCCAGGTAAATCCCTTTTTGAATGACCCCAATATTTACTGTGCCTGGGCAGGGGGAAAAATCTTGTTTATTTTTCATATATTACCTTTTATCTTCATGTACTACTCTTATTATTTTATTTACCTATCTATTTTTGGTCGATTTCTTTGTTTTAGTGTGGTTATTGAAATTATTGCCCCATTTATCTTTTTTTTTTTTTTCTTTCTTTCAGATTTTTGGGAGGCACCAGGCAGTGCTCGGGGATTATGCCTGGCTCCGGGCTCAGAGATTGCTCCTGGCGGGCACGAGGGACCATGTGGGGCACCAAGATTCGGGCCGATGACCTCCTGCATGAAAGGCAGACGCCTTGCCTCCATGTTATCTCTCTGGCCCCTTCTTTTCCCTCTTCATGTGCTATGCCATGGTGCCTATCTCAAGACCACGGCGTTTTTTTGGTTGTTTATTTGTTGGTTTTGTTCTGTTTTGGTGGTGCTTAGCGTTTTTGTTGGGGCCAGGCGGTGGCGCTAAAGGTAAGGTGCCTGCCTTGCCTGCGCTAACCTTGGACGGACCGCGGTTCGATCCCCCGGTGTCCCATATGGTCCCCCAAGCCAGGAGCAACTTCTGAGCACATAGCCAGGAGTAACCCCTGAGCGTTACTGGGTGTGGCCCAAAAACCAAAAAAAAAAAAAAAAAAAAAAAAAAAGGAACTCTTAATAGATAATTGACACTTCATTTCGTAGGGGTGGAGTGTTTCACCTTCTTTTTCTCCTTCGTCTCTCAAACCGATGACGAGAGCCTCTAGAAGAATTTTGCTTATTTCCGGCGTATTAGACTTTTACCCCAGTTTATCACTTTTCTCCTCTTCAAACGAAACCACATAACCTGAACTACCTACTCCTGCCTCCCAACTGGAGGGGGAAATAAAGGAGGCATCAGGACCAAACAGGTGTAAGACTACGAAGTAATAGGATAGGTACAGAGGGGACCACATATCCTAGCAGCCCTAGGGGTGAGGGAAGAGGATATGGGTGGTAGGACAAAAACGGAGGAGTAGGGAAGACAAACCGGTGATGGGAATCCCCTTTGATTTTATGTAAATATGTACCTAAAATATTATTGTCAACAATATGTAAGCCACTATGATCAAAATAAAAATTATGTTAAAAAATTGTGTTCTATACAAGTTGATTCGTCTATGCTCTATTTATAAAATATGATATAGTTATGCAGAATGAACTATAGATACAAACTTATTTTTCCTACCTCTTTAGTAGGATTACTGTGTCAGATATCCCCGTTTTGTATTTTGGCACAACTGAGTAAATATCATACATGGTTATGTCTTAAATAGTAATATCAAAAATTTTATGTCATGTCTGTTGACTTCATTTCTTTTTTTTTTTTTTTTTTTTTTTTTTTTTTTTTTTTTTTTTTTTTTTTTTTTTGGTTTTTGGGCCATACCCGGTGACGCTCAGGGGTTACTCCTGGCTATGCGCTCAGAAGTCGCTCCTGGCTTGGGGGACCATATGGGACGCCGGGGGATCGAACCGCGGTCCATCTCCTAGGCTAGCGCAGGTAAGGCAGGCACCTTACCACGAGCGCCACCGCCCGGCCCCTGTTGACTTCATTTCTAACATTTAATTATTCAACAGTATATATAGTCAGGAGACTCTATATAACTTTAAATGCAGCATGATATTTCCCTTGAAGGGTTTGTTTTATTTTACTTATAACAGATATATTTTATTTATTTTATAAATTGATATCTGGTTCCAGACATATATGTATGATCCAGGGAATATATATTAGCATTACAAGTTATAAAGTTAACTTTGCCAAATACTTTTGTTAACTTCCAAGTGTTGCGCCTTAATTAAAATTTATTAGGAGAGTTTTCCTTCATACTCTTATTACGAGAGTCTTACCTCACACAACATACAAAGAAAATACTTTGAGGTGACATTTCTCTAAATAAAGTATTAGTTAATCACAATAACTTCAAAGAGGTTTTAATTTATCATTTAATTACTTTCTCTATATTATGATTTACATTTTAATGGAAAACAAAAGCATCCTTTAAAAGTTCTTGTTTTATTGTATTTAATAATGAGAATTAAAATAAAAAAATTAAGCATCTTTAACAAGACCAAATGTATTTCTACTTTTTCCAACCTAAAATAAATTTAACAGAGCTATGAACTTTTATCCAATGAAGAGCCACATGTCTCAAGATAAAATAAAACAAAACAAAGTAATTTTCTGGAATTAAATTAAGCCAAGGATATCTTAGATTTGATGACAGCTGAATATTTCAAGAAAACCTAAGATCAAAAGTTTTTATTGATCACTGTGGATTAATGTGATGTGTAAATTTAAGAAAATAATTTCTTATCATTACTCTTTTTTGTTTCTTTGTTTTGTTTTTGAGCCATACACAGTCAATGATGCTCAGGTTTCTTTCTGACTCTGTGCTCAGGGATCACATTGGCAAGGCTCTGGGAATCATGGGGTTCCAGAGATAGAACCCAGGGTGGCAGTGTGCAAGGCAAGTGCCTTTTTCAATTTTACTATCACTTTGACCACAACAGATAAAATAATCAGTTCCTTGTGATCCTGTTTGAGTCTTATAGAAAATAAATTACTGTTAAGTTTTAAAAAATAATGTTTATTCATTTTTTAATTAAATTTCAGATACCCAGATCCAAGTGCTTTGTTAATACATTACTGATTATCAGAGAAATTGAATTATAGTATAATTTAATATTATAATATTAAGCTGCCTTTTATGTCAGAAGAAACTGAGACTTGAAACTTTGCTATATACAACCTGAGAGTTCTTAAATGGTAAAATTCATGCTGAATACTTCAAAATTCATGAGCCAGGACATATAGGTGATCCTACTTCATAAATCAAAGATTAAAAAATCTTCAAACCATTTTTTTAGTTTTAATATAAAGTGAATCTCTGATGCATATACAGATTTATTTCTTAGCAGTTTTCAAACCCTTGCACATTAGTGACTTTGATGCATTGATGAATTATTGTTCCATTGAATCTATAACCCTAATACTATATTTTTTCTATATTTAAATGATTGGGAAAAATCAAGAAAGTATCATTTTAAAATATATAAAAATTATCTAAAATGCAAAGCTTGTTTTCTATATATAATTTTTAACTGGAACTGTTGGTCATATATTTCTTTTGACTCTTTTTATGTTAAATTGAATAACTATTAGTTGCAAAGATTTTTATACCAGAAAATTGAAAATATTTCCTTATTTTTTCTATTGTATATTGATCCACAGGCATATATAATTGCCAGGAAAGAATTGTTTTCATGGAGCCAGTAATTAAATTAATACATGGAAATTTTGTACACATATGACAAGTAGCGTCAAAGAGTACTAATGGATGTGTGCAAGTACCTGAACATTGAATTATACTATGATACCAACACACATGTGCATTGTCTTTTCAATAAAAGTTCAATCAATGTTGGAATATTTGAAGAAACTCTATGCAGAGAAAATAATTGTGTGTTTAAGGTTAATCATCTTTTAGGTAGATAAAGGTTGAATGATAATTTTTCTTTCTATATATAAAATTATGAGGAGATACTGTTTGACTAGAAAATAACAATACAGGAATAGTACTTGTGAAAGTACTATGGATAAATGCACAAAGTTGTGTTTCTTTTATGATCTGGATTCCCTTTATTCTTTCCCCTTTCTCCTATATCCATGATAAAAAATTTTATCTTTTTCCTTTTCACTACCAATAGCTAAATGTGCATTTATATAATAATAAATATATTTGTTATTGCATATCTGAGAACTATAACATTTTCTGAATCTTCAACATTGCTAGTGATCCTGCTTCATTTTTCTAGAAAGTTTACTATCTTTCTATTTCTTCCACACAGTGCTGTGCTAAACTTAAATCAAGTCAAGTTTTAAAACATAATATAAAAACCATTAAAAACAGTTTAGCACCTAAGAACTCTCGAATAGTTCCATTATCTGTTTTTAAGCCTATATTGAACTTTCAACTCATAGAAGTGGGATAGCTAATAGAGGTCATCTCTTTGATAAAAAGTCCTATGAAATGATTGACATAAATGGAATGATATCTTGTGAGAGATTCGACAGCCTTAATGGCTTTCCTACCTGTGTGAGATGAAGTGAATTGCAATGTGATATTAACATAAAAGACTACCAACACTTAAGCTGTATTTTTGGCTAATACTCTCTACATTAGGAGTGAGCATGTATATGTTCTATTAATTTTTATGTTAAGCTATGAAATTAGATATAACTGTTTAGCCATTCAAGAATATATGATTTTCTCTGAAGTAATTTTAAATTCAGTGTAAACCACTGGAAGCAATTGCATGAGTATACAGGCCATGAAGTCAAAAACACCACAGGGATTCAATAAGCAATCAAAAGATGAATATATTTCAAAAACTCCAGCATCTTACAAAGATAGTAGAATAAATAATAGTAACATTAAACCATGTTGGAGTTTAATAATGTGAATTTGGGGTATGCTAGTGATACCAGTTCTTTCTAGTGGTAATAATTTGCTACTGATAAAACCTCAGAGATCACATAAAAAGAATTAGGTGGAACAATGTGAAATTATGCAGTCCTCATATAATTTCTTCATAAAATAATATGGGTATAAGACAAGAACTTATACTAGGCAATAAGATCTTCAGTGTGGTGAATATTCGGTGTGGCTAAAATATTTAATTAGCAAAGCAGGAAGTTCGATCCACTTTTACTTCATAACAAATGAAAAATACTCTTTTCTATTTTTAAAATAAAGTATGTATCAAAAATATAGTATGGGGTAAATTGCTTGGCTTTCATGTGGCCAACCTTAGTTCATAATGGGCATCTCATATGGTTCTCACATGGTCAATAGCACAGACCTAAGACCTGAATAAATTTATGTGTGACCTAAACCCTAACTCCAAAAAGGAAAAACAAAATTTGTTTAGTTTAATATAATGCATTAAACATTGGAGTAAATTTTTCTCAATAATTTATGATATTTTACAGAATAATTTTATTTATTAATTTTGGTTTTGATCCACTTCCGGAGATACTTAGGGATTTCTGTTGATCTGTGATCTGTGATTACTCCTGAAAGTACTTGGGGACACAGTATGTGTGCTGGGAATTAAGGTATAAGGTCAATTGCCTACTTGTTTTACTCTTGCTCCAGGCCTTGTTTATGCTATTTTGAGTCATCATTTTATTCTTTGGCAAGTCTCTGAAGAGCATCACTATAAAGGAGTGAACATATTTCTATTAATTTGTGGAAGAGAAGGTAAAATTTTCAGTGATAAATCTACAAAACTGATAAAATGCAAACCTTAGAAATATAATACTTAACAGGAATTCTCTTGCAGTTTAAAATGGTTGAACTACATACATCAGTATATATGTCTACCTTAGTTGTTTCTGAAATTAAAAACATAACAAATGACTTTTCAATCTTTTAGAACTGCCATGTAAAATGGCAAATTACATATATCTCTTTGGTACAACAAATTTAATACATTACTGGTAAATTCTAAACTAAATAGAACCCTATAGGGTTTAGAGATGATATAATTGAATCCTACTTCTTTTCCAGTGGAATTCAGTGTGATCAACTAGGAAACTGATACATTTTTGTAGCTTGGTTTGCCTCTTTTTTTGCAGTTAAATGAATGTATAAAACTGTTCCTGGGGGCAAACATGGTGGCACCTCTGCATTCATGGCATGGATGTCAGGACATCTGGAAGCAAATATATTTGTTATTAATATCCCATTTAAAATGACATAGAAGAACTCTTCTTTTGATATCTGATAGCATAATTCACTAATATAGTTATATATTAACTTCATTGAATGATAATTCGCCACATCTTCCAGCCCTGTTATGTGATAAGGTCCACTCAGGGTGGAAGGACATTCAAAGAATGTGCCTTCCCGGAACAAGACAATGGCCTCTCACACCCCATCTCTAAGATTTAGGATAATAACACCCTGCATTATGAATGTGGTTTGTATGTTTGGGCTTAGGAGATCCTAATAGGGACCTAATAGGGGAAATTCTGCATCCAAGATTTTCACAAAAGTTTTTAAGCCAGATGGACCCTTAGAAAGTTTATGAATGAACTACAGAGATATGAACAGGCAATTTACTCAATAGCCTTACCAGGCTTTGGAAATTCCAGCAGCAGTATCAGACTCTGGAAATCCTAACTACCAGGAGAAAACCTGATCTTTAAAAAAAAAACCTTCTAAATCCCCCGATAAGAAAGCCCACTACACCAACTGTCATGACCAAATATGGCCCTGCCCATGTGATTAAAGGTCAAGTCTGGCACCCACCCAAAAACGAGAACAGCATGCAAAGGTTATCCAATGATCCAATACTGTTCACAGGAGCTTATGACCACGTGGACAATGACGGATAAATATTAACGATGGGCATGAAATATTTGAGGATTTGTTATTATGATAGAGAATCAGATATGGAAGACCTCCTGGTGCTTATTGAATAAAGAACAAAAGATCAGCTTCACAAAGCAAATAAAACCCAGCTAAGCTAGCTTAAGAAGTACTAAAGAGAAAGAAACAAAGGATTATTATGAAAGCCCTGACTGAACCTATTGAAGACCACAAAGTATAGAACAGAAAATTATTTTCTTAGAATTAAGTAAAACCTATGCTTACTCTTTTTTCCAAGAAGTTCTTGTAACCTATTGACTAAATTTAAATGTACTGAGCAATTCTGTCTGTGCTAAGTCTGGGAGACAGGCCAACGAAGGCAATTGTTTCCTGTGTTACTTCCTCCTTATTATGTAAACCTAAACTATAAGCCAAAATATATGATACAAAAAATAGACACTTTGAGAAATAAAAAAGAGAGTCATTTCTGTAATTGGACTCTCCATGTGTCTTCCTTGCTGACTCCATGAACCAATCTTTGGGCATCATGAACTAGCTGTAGAAGGACTGCAGCAATAACTGACATAACTAAATTGCAAATAAATAATTTTAATTTCAGGATGATCTACAGAACTTATTCCTGTTAATTTAATGTTAAAATAAATAAATAAAATAAATAAAACCTTATTCCTGTGACTTAAATTTAAAATGTTAACTTAAAGATGGTCTACAGAATTTAGAATTTATTCATGTGAAATAGTTTACAGTATCAAGGTAGTGAATATATAATATCACAAACACTTATCACTTTTACAAATTTCCTTGTGATGTAATTATTGGCACTTTTTTCATTTCTGCCAATTGTCATTCTGTGCACCCACAAATATGGGATATAATTAGCAAATTATTACTGTTTATTGATATTAAATTGTAGAGCTTTTATATAAATATACTTAAGCAGTATTTCACTTGAGGTGTTCTTATTTCTTTCCTCTGAGTAAGGGAAGGAGGGAAAAAAAGGAATGAGAAATGGAAGAGAAGAAGAAAGAAAAGAAGGAAAGAAGGAAGAAAAAGAAAAGGGAGAGAGAGGAAGAAAAATGAAAAATGAAGGAAGGTGATAAAACAAAGGAAAGAAAGGGAGGAAAGGAGATAGAAAGAAGAAACTCGGGAATAATAAAGAGCAAGTAAAACAGATAATATCAGATAAGACTCAAACAGGTGATATTATTCTTGAGCTTTATAAAATAAACTATAAAATGTTAATAAAATCTAGGGTTAAAGAAATAGTACAGAGCTTTAAATAATCAGAGTTCTACAATTTTATGTCAATTTTCAAGTAAAATATTTTCTGTCATAATTGATTTACATACTTATTAATTTGGTGATTGTGCAATACAGACGTGCTTTATTCAATTTTAGCTATGGTTTCTTCTGTACCAGATCAATTTAGTCTTCTTGGGTTAACTCCAGCTTCATTGTAATGAGACTGTGAAATTAAATATTGAATTAGAAGATGATCAATCTTGATTATTTCTTTACCTATCTCTGTTGTTTAGCATTTTACAAATATATTGTTCAGTGATGTCTAAAGAAACAGAACTGTTTGATAGTTAACACAAATTTATGCTCTAATCTGCACCTCTACCCAAAAGTCTTACCAGTATGTTTTTCCCCAATGCATATTGAATATACTCCAATATAGGTTATGTTAATATAAAATTAAATTTAAATAAAATCATAAAATTTGAAATTATATCTTTCTTTTGGGTAACTGTTACAAAACTTCAAATCAACACAAAAAAGAAAGATGATAAATCTTAACTATATGAGATTAAACAAATGTTGCTGAATAGCTTTTGAATGAATTAAAAAAAAGAGGGAATTAAAATTTCCTGAAAACAAATGAAAATGAAGATGACATGAAATATCAAAAGATGGGGGACATGGGCAGAAAAGATAGCATGGAGATAGGGCATTTGCCTTGCATGCAGAAGGATGGTGGTTCGAATCCTGGCATCCCATTTGGTCTCCCTAGCCTGCTAGGAGTGATTTCTGAGCATAGAGCCAGGAATAACCCCTGAGCATTGCAAGGTGTGACCCAAAAACAAACAAAAAAAATAGATGGGGGACATAAGAAACATATTGTGAAAACACTTGTAGAAAGTTTTGCTGCTATACACAGTGATACTTAGGGCATACTCCTGACTCTGTTTTGAAGAATCACTTCTGGTGGGCTTTGAAGACCATAGAGGGTGCTAGAGATTGAACCTAGGTCAGCCATGTCCATGGTGAATACATTACTAACTATTCTGCTCCAGCTCCACCATTAAACAACAACAACAACAAAATACAAGATAAGCAATTTAAATGTGCCCCTAAGAGAACTAGGAGAACAAAAAAATAAAACCTGATGCTATGGGATAAAATACAGTAATAACCCAGTTGTGCTATGGGCTGAGTCATGACTCTGCCTTCAGGAATCACTCCTGGTGGGGCTCTGGAGATCATGCTGGGTTCCATGATCAAACTCAGGTCAGCTGCATTCAAGACAAGTACTCTATCCACTATACTCAGATTCAGTATCAGTTTCACTTATAAAAGAAAAATATGTTGAAAAGAAAACAATTTAACAATTATTATCTGGAGTAAAAGGAGAAAAATCGCAATTGATAGACAAGAACGATTAAAAGAAATGAGGACTAACAAGATCATGCCTTTATGATGCAAATCCTAGAAACAATGGACACATTCATAAAATATAATAATCTCCCAAGACTAAGTGAGGAGAAAATAGAAAATCTGAGTAAGTCAATAATAAGCAAGGACATTAAAATACCAATGAACTGGGGCTAAGCAATAGCACAGTAGGAAGGGCTGTCAACCTGGGTTAGATCCCCAGCATATCCTATGGTACCCCAAACCTGCCAGGAGTAATTTCTGAGTGCAAAGCCAAGGGTAACCTCTGAGCACTGCTGGACATGACCCAAAAGAAACAAAACATAAAACTAAAAACTAACTAAATAACTAAAATACAATGAAATGTAACTCTAAAACAAAGCCCAGAAACCAGGTAATTTTCACTAGTGAATCTTATCAAACTGGTAAAAAATATTCTTATTATCTCAATTTCTCAAACTCTTCCAGAAATGATATTGTTTTCTAAATACAGATGCTCAATAATATTGAGAATAGCTTAAAAACAAGATTCCTTCACTCTTATATCCCATGTGACCATTGTCTCATGCAGAAAAGTTGGTTAAGGTACAGACTTTGTTAGTCTTCTATATATGATTTGTTACATAATATTTGCTATAAAAATCACCACAAATGCAAATGGGTTGTAACAGAATCTATTTATCATCTTTATTTTCTGAGGGCAGATGTCTAGGAACAGCTTGGCTCCACTGAGTCTCTCTGGAATCTACGGGGGTAGTCAAGGTATCTGCATAGCTGTGCTCTTGCTGCCAGCTCCTTGTGGCCTGTTACCTCTCCTTGAGAAGAAGGAAACCACAGAATGAAATGAATCCATATGGATCTGAACAGAAATAACATATTTCCCCATAAGTTGTTTTTCGAGGCCAGAACACCAATGCTGATAACACAACTTGGTCCTGTGAAAAATTCTAATCTCCACTGAAACCACATTCACTCTTCTGTTGAGTCAGAAAATTAGAACTCTAATTGCCTTGCAGGACTCAATTCCAGAGTAAAAAAGTTGCATGATAAGTAACATTGGACTAGTTTATCTTTTACAAACCGATAGAAAGTCCTTCAACTTCCTTTAAAAACACTTTCCCCATGTTTGTCCTTATTTAAGGAATAGAGTAAATAAGAACAGACATGGGAAAATCTTATAAAAAGGGCTGATGATTGGAATGAGAAATTTGAGATTCTCAACCATAATTGAACTTTATGTTCCTAATATATGGTGCCATATTGCAAGGCTATCCCTACTTCTGGCTTTTCATTATCTGAGTCAGCAAAAATCAGATCTGATATGTTGACTCATTCATGTTTTTTCAACTAGTGGGTCTCACACTTTCTGTTTTTCCATTTCCATTTCAAAGCTTAATTCGGCTACACTAAGATCAGCAAGATAAAATAGAATGTATAAATCATGTGATAATCACTTTGTATAGTTTCTTTGCCACATACTACCACTTAGTCTCAAGGGCTGGTTTACGAATAAGAGAAGAATGATTCTCCATAACACACACAATTAGGGGCACTGCTTCGGAGGCTTCTCACTCCCTTCTTCCCCATAAAGAAACAATAAAAATTAATAAATTGGTTTTTTAGATACACATGATGAAGCACTACTTAATTATAAGAAAAGTTGAAATAGTGTCATATGTTACAATTCTGAATAGAAAGTAGATTATTTAAGTGTTGTTTGCAGTTTTTGGTTCCTGGAACAAGGAAGAGGTCTGTTGAAGCTTATTGTTTGTTTGCTTTTGGGTCACACTGGCGGCACTCGAGTTATTCCTAGTTCTGTGCTCAGAGATCACTCCTGGCAGGCATGGGTGACCACAGTCTTTCCTGGATTGGCTGCATGCAAGGCAAACATTTTACTGCTGTGCTGTCTCTCTGGCCCCTGCTGAAACTTTTTTTTTTATAGAGAAAGCCATAATATACAGAGTAGGATTTCAACCTTTTGTATTTAGATTTTTGTTGATCCCTATAACTTTCATATTTTATTTTTGTCATTTGCTTTCCTACTCATTGTCTAATATCAGTGCTGGAAGTTATTCCAATTTTCCCATCCAACAACTTAGAAGTAGAAATATGATGTGGTGTGACTGGTCATAGAAATAAAATCTTGGAATCTACTTTAAATGACCAGAATCTGAGATAATTTATCAAACTCTGATTAAGTTTATATAGTAGCATTTTGAACAACCATTGCTTTTGATAGTATATTTTTCCTGTCAGACTTCTGAAGTAATTTGAGCAAGGTGGGAGAAAAAAATGTACCAAAACAAAGTCAAATTGAAAGCATAGAAGATAACTAAGGGTCAGAGACACAGCAAAAATTGAGCTAAGAAAAATTATTTTATATCTATAGAATGTTCTGTTTCCTGCTCAATTTAACTTTTGATAGAATAACCTCTTGCCCTGTTGTTTAAGGGAATCTGAAAGGCACAAAACATCTCCCAATACCAAATGGGTTTTGTTTCTAAATATTTATATATGTGTGACATTTTGGAAAAAATAGAGATAGCCTTAAATATTTGGTATTTACTTGTTATTTACTAAAAACAATTCAAAGTTTTTTTAACTGTATTTACAGGATATTAAGAAAGAACATGATTTTTTTCCCATAAATAATAGCTCATATATACTGATATAGAAAACTTAGGAAGTATTTTCTAGTCAAATCTTCTAATTTATATTTACAAAACATCTTAGTCTAGCAAAAATAAAATAAGAACCCTTTGAAACACATATGACACAAACACAAATTTAGATAACATCCCAGGAAATAAAATAATTCTCAACAAATTGAAGATAATTAAATGTAGTATATTTCCTGACAAATGAATAATCAAAGAAATTAATAAGGAAAAAAGAATAGTATACATGTTAGTACATTGCATTAAACAAAAGACTTCTAAATATACTATGCTTTAAATGATAAAGCATTAAGTAATCACATATTTTAAATAAGTATACATGATTATAAATATGTTTTATATCTCAAATAGCTCTGGGTTACATATATATGGCATTGTAGTATTATAATCCAAAACATGTATATATAATATCAATACTTTTTTAATCTTAAGACATTTAAAGAAATCAATAAAGTTTAAACTAAACAATAAAATATGGTAAGCACTAAATCTAATTAGAAAACAGATAATTAATAAAAATAAATAAAAGAAACACTTGTCTTTTTTAAAGTAAGTGTGATAAATGTAACAACAGTTTAAGAGGTCAGATGCAAACTGTAGGTCATTTGTTTTGCTTGATGCTAATTCCAGTTTGATCCCTGGCATTCCGTATGGTTCCCTGAATGCTGCCACAAGTTAAGTTATTCCTGAGCACAGAGCCAGCAGCATTGACTATGGCATCCCACCATTAAAATAGATTGAATACTTGAAATAAGTTTTCAAGTATTCAAGTTGATCAAAAACAAGTGTAAATATTAAAAGAAAGCATTTAATTACAAGTCCAAAATGTAACAAAAATTTATATCAATACATTATCAATTTATACAAAATGAAAATATCCATTAAAAGATAATGACACTCAAATTGAAACAAATAATGAACATCGTATTTATTAAATACATTGAGTTAATATTTATAAACATTCTCACAAAGAAAGCTAAGAATGAAATGAAATAGCTTTTGAAGTCAATGAGTCACTAACAATTATATGTAAACTTTCAAGAAAGTGCAGTGGAAATTACTAATTTAAAAGACATTATTAGACTAAAATAAAATCAAACTCATTAAAAATGAACTAACACTATTATTCACCAATGTGGTCACAAAAATAATGTTATTATTTTAACCAGGCTGACAATGTTTGTCATTTTTTGAGATTGGGAACTTTTGTCGTATCCCACAGTGCTTTATGCTTACTCTTGCATTTTTATGTTCAAGGATCTCTCCTGGTGTTTTTAGGGAATTATATGGGGTTCCAATGATAGAAACTATGTTGAACACATAGCAGGTATTTTTCCTACCCACAGTACTATCATTATGATTCAGTTAATCATTCCTTTTATTAGATTACTGCTGAATGATTTATTTTTTGTGTGTGTTTTTTTTGTTTATTTGTTTGTTTGTTTGGGGGCACACCCAGTGAAGCTCATGGGTTACTCCTGGCTATGAGCTCAGAAATCGCAACTGGCTTGGGGGACCATATGGGATGCTGGGGGATCGAGCTATTGTCTGTCCTAGGCCTTACCACTTGCACAACTGCTCCTATCCCTATTTCTGAATGATTTAATCAAGTTAAAGTGCAATATAAGGGAAATCTTGAAGCAAGTGAGATTCATAAAAAAAATTTCAAAGTATACATTTACATATTTATGTTCTTTCTAAATTTTCAGTATTTTCTACTAGAATAGACTTTTAAATGTGACAAGGTAAAAGAACTCAGGATAAATAGAATGCACCTTTCTTTAGTAATATTAGAGAAGGAATGCATGAATGGATTATCTATTTGTATGATGAGAATGACAGTCATTTGGAAAACATACACTTCAATTCTTTTTTTTTTTCTTGTTTTGGGGCTTCATCCAGTAGTTTTTGCCTATACTCAGGAATCATATTGACCATACTTAAAGGAATATATGTGGTGCCAGAGAACTAATATGCAAGACATGTGCTTAGCCCCTCATGTAATTCAACACTTAAGCAAGAAAAACCTAAATATGGGAAGAAGGGACTTCTAAAAGGAGCCTCTGGAGTGTTGTCTGATGACTCGAATTCAAAAGCATCAAGAATGATTACAATTTAGAAAGATAGTAAAGGTGGGGCTGGAGAGATAGCATGGAGGTAAGGCGTTTGCCTTTCATGCAAGAGGTCATCGGTTCGAATCCCAGCGTCCCATATGGTCCCCCGTGCCTGCCAGGAGCAATTTCTGAGCATGGAGCCAGGAGTAACCCCTGAGCACTGCCGGGTGTGACCCAAAAACCACAAAAAAAAAAAAAAGAAAGATAGTAAAGGAAAAATTTCAAACAGAACTTCTAACACAGCAACTGATTTTCTCTTCAGGTACTAAACAATGTTTTGGACACAAAGAGCAACAAATTCAACAATGGATAGAAGAAAATAATTAAAAGTTCAAATTCACATAAAGAAAGGGAAGTAGGGGCCTGAAGGTATCATAGCTCTATGGCATTTGCCTTGCATGCAGTATGGATGCATCCATCCAGGATGGATCCGGGTTCAATCCCTGGCATCCCATATGGTCCCCTGTGCTTGTCAGAATTGATTTCTGAGAGCAGAGCCAGAAATAGCTCCTATTCTAAAAAAATAAAAATGAATTTAAAAATAAAGTGAGGAAGACAGAAGAGTTGAACAATGAAAGAGATTTGTAATTATCTATTCCAGATTCCTCCTATTCATCTATTCCATAACATGGTATAAGAGGACAAACTGTTATAGATACTTGTCATTCTTCTCATAATAAAAGAGGATAAGGCGTGCACATACACTCAAGTGATCCATAACAGAGAGCCTTTGAATGAAGCGCATGAAAAAAAATTGCATGTTTTGCTTCAGTGATTTTAATAAATCAAAATGTTCCCTAAGAAAATAAATAAAACAAAATCATGTAAATTCAACCCCCAATTTACAGTTACAAAAGTTATTTTTCTACTTATAATCTGGTTTGATGGATAAATTGTAGTATTAAAAATAATAGTTGACATGTTAAAAGGAATTATTTCACAATTCATTACAGAAGTACAATTCTAATCTCCCTTGTGTCAATTCAAATAAAACTGTTTCGAGTTAGTTTTATCACAGACAGCCTTCAAGCAATTTGTAAAAACTAAAATCATGATAAATAACACTTGAATAACACTAAAATATAAGTTTTAAGTAGAAATAAATGCTAATTTGTAAGCAATCTTAAAGTGGTAGTCCATATGTTCAAACAGTAGTTCATAATTAAATTTTTGTGATTTAATTAGTAAATTACAGCAGTTCTGTCTTAGGGACAATCCCATGATTTTGTTTATTTATTTACATTTTTGTTATATAAAACAATACCATATAATAATTTTCTTCCCATTAGGGTCCAATTGTGCTATATTGATGATGCTCAGGATTTACTCCTATCTATGTGCTCAAGGATCAATTTGTTGTGCGCAGGGTACCAAATGTTATGCTGTGAATCTCACCATTTTTTAGGATTTAAAGTAGGTAATTCCAGAATCCTTTAATATAGGACATTCCCATATACCTTAAAAATTAAAGTATATATGTATATTTATTCTCCTTTCCTCATATTTAATGAAAATGTAGGACTTATATATGTTTTCATTATAGTAAATAATAAACTTCATCTACCTTTAACTAAAACCAAGAAACTTTTTAAAGTATATGTATATTAGACAATATGGAAAGACATTTGATTGACTATAGTTTAGGGACTCTTGTATAACATAATTTAATCAAATATATTGAACACAATGTAGAAGAAAGGAATGGAATAATAAATTAATAGAAAAATGTTTTTGTCCCATATTATATTTATCTTCTATATTGACTTTTTTATGCTTTTGTTGTTGTTTTGGGGACAAACCTGGCAGTGATCAGGAGTTTCTCTGGCTCTGAACTCAAAAATTCCTCTTGTCAGGCTCTGGAGACCATATGGGATTCCAGGAATATGAGCTGGGTAGGACTCATGTGAGGCCAATATCCTACTAGCTGTGCTGTTGCTCCAAAATCCTCTACTAATTTTTAAAGAACTCATTTTTTATGTATGTACCATTGTTTTTCTAAAATTTTCTAGATATTTTATTGTAATTTTATTAGACTACTTTCAGAGAGTCACATTCAATAATTGTAATATGAACCTTATTTGTCACACGAGTTTTGTTTTGTTGTTTATTTTTGGACCTCAGACAGTGCTCTGGACTTACTTTTAGCTGTGTGCTCAAGGATCAGTCCTTGTTGGACTTGGCAGACAAGATGGAGTTTAGGAGATCGAAGCTGGGTCTATTCTACCCACAGAACTATTGCTCCAGGGCTCTGTTCTCATTCTAATATATTGATTTATTTTATTTCTCTAGTTTACTATTAAGTATTGCTCAAAATTGAGCTAACATAACTTAATCCTCAATAAATCCTTTTAGAATAATCGTTATCATAATTAAAAATACTTCTTTATATCTGATAGTTATTCTTACTTAAAATATTTAAGTGGTGACAATCAGTATTCAACTTAAAAAACATCTTTGTGAAACTTTAATTCACTCTATATACTAACTCTAAGAACCTTCCATTGTGATTTTCAGAGGCACTTTAACTTTTATATTTTGAAATATTTATACAATTGAATATTAAAGTAATAAGATAAATCTCAACTGAAAAGTAATGGTATTCTGCATGTAGATAAGATAGGATAATAAGAAATAGATTTATATTCCTGCCTGAATCAATTACAAACTTAAGTAAAAAGTTTCTATGACATTCTGCATCAATGAAATTAACACAATAATCCTGAGAGAAATAAGTGACTAAAACTCTGTGAATATTGTACTGTGGCTTTTGAGTTTCTAAGTAACGGTAAAAATGACATAATCGAGAATTTTTCTTGAGTTTAGGATACAGGTGAAATAAGAGGAACTCTAGTAGGGAGAAAGTTTATAGGGTTTACTACAAAAAAGTTTAGTTTAATAAAGAGAAAAAAGAAATACTGATGACAGGAAAAAACAATACTATGATTTGATAAAGGGTTATTTACACATTCTTGTATTTCAAAATTTAGTATTTGGGAGGGAGAGTAAGAACTTTAAAGAAATATTTTGAACAGTATACAGGGTTTCTGCAGGACAGGAAGTGGCATCTTTTAACAGGAATCACTGAAAACTGCTTAATCCATGAGTCTTTGATAAATGCCTTAGTATTTGTTAGTGGGAAAATGGTGACATCTGAATATCTATGACTTCTTCAATATTATTGTGTGTTTATGTCTTAGTTTGATAAATATCTATTATATCAGATGCTAAAACTGGGCAAAATTTAGAGAAAGGAATTAAAGAATACTCTTGGGAACTGTCTTTGAAATAATTTTGTAAATTTGATATTACTATCTCAAACTTTAAAGACAAGCCCAAATGTGCTTTAAAGGGAATCTTAAATGCCCTGTCAAAAACTATCACATTCAAGTGACTAAGAGGATAAAAATGTATTCAATTTTACTAGTTATTTTATAAATGTAATTTATTATTATACAGTTCTATTAAAATAATTATCAATGAAAATAATGCTGAAACTAAAGACAACAATAATCAATGAAAACTTAAAAAATTACATTACCCAGTAATGGAGGGTAGTGATAAAAGGGTCATTTGAATCTCTTTTCCAATCTGTTTAGTTATTAGAAGAGAAAAATTAATACTAAAAATTGTCTAGGATTAGTTAGCTGCTTTGAACATAGTTTAATATTATATAATAGCATATCAACTCCCAGGTCTGTACACAATATAGTGTAATATAGTGTCCATAGTTTTTTAAATTTATTACTTTTTATTTAGATTTTGGGGCCACACTGGCAGCAGGTGCTTAGAGGGACATGTGGGAATTGAACACAGGTCTGTTCCAGGATGGCTGCCTGCAAGACAAATTTCCTATCCACTATGCTAATACTCTAGCCCTTAGAATCCATAGTTTTGCAAGTCATTCATATTTGGACCAAAAGTACATGCATTTAAAAATGTATATATGAGAAATAATATTGCTTCACTCTTATCCTCAGCACCCAACAGTAACATCAAAAACAGCTCAGTTCTCTAAAAAACTACGATGAAGTTCAAACAGGAAAAAAACAGTTCCATGACATTAAATCAGGATAATGGCGTATATGGATAAAAAATTAAAAATAAGCTCTATGGAATCAGTAAAAATCCAAAGAATCTCTTAAGAAGTAGTAATGCTTCATTTTGAAAAATATATTGTATATATATATGTAAGTATATACATATATAATTGTGTGATATGCTAACCTCCTGCTAGATAATAAGTCACATTTTAAAAATTATTTATTTACTTATCTCTGTGTTACTATAAAGAAAAAGTTTCAAAATACTTAATAAAAAGTAGGTTTCTAAGCTATTTAATCTCATCTTTAATTCCTTCCTTTTTGGCTTGTTTTTCAACACCAGGAATATCAATGTACTGCTTCAAAAAGAATGAATATCTTTGAATCATTATAGGAGTAAATATCATTCACAGCTAAGAAATCATTCCTAAAACTCACTGGGCAGAAAGATTCTATTTAACTTTATACAGATATCTCCTCTCACTCATTATGTCCTATAACTTTAAAATACATTGCCTGTCAAACTTATTCACAAAACCAAATTCTAATGAGTTGGATAAAGGCGAAAGTGAAATATAGCCATCTCAGATGCAGTCAAACCCTACTTTCAATAGTAAAACAGATGCTGAATTTCTAGAAGAGAATATACATGACTTGTGAGGTAAAGTGGTCAGGGCTAATATATTTTTTCTATGCGTCAAGAACTGAAGCAATCTATAGGTAAATGATGTCCTCATATTTTTGTTCAAAATTTTTTATAAAAACATTGTATTAATTTGTCATAATTATGAGACTGTCTCCTGAAAACTAAAAAATGTCTAGCTGCTGTAGATGTGCTGTGTCTCAGCAATTCTTGTGGGTCATAATCCTTTCACAAGAGGAAAACGAGTAACATGAGCGGCCGAATATGAAATATGAAATTAATGAAACCACACAGAGAATGTGGGGTCAACACATTTCTGGCAGGAGTGCGACAAGTTTAATTTTTTGAGCAGGGATATTTATAGGGATAAAATTAGCTACAGGTGAAGAATAATTGTAATCACAAAGCCTAGCATAACAATAACAATACCTAAACTATGGGTGTGACTAAAAATTTTAAGCTACAAGAGAGAAGGTCACAACTCAAGGTAACTCCGTGCAAGCTTACTTTAAATGCAAAATCAGGATTAGGAAGAAGTAGGAAATATCTAGAAACTTGATATATCTAGGCTGGACTCTATAGTTTGAGGTTAAGTGAAGGAAGGAACCAAATCCCCAAGAATGAGCTTCCCTATTTCTAAAGGAGGGTCAAGATCTGCATTCTGGTTATGCCCCTGATTTCCAGAAACTGCAGTTGCAAAGAGAAAAATTATCTTTGCTTTTAGGGCTGGCTATATCCAGAAAAGGGGGTTCTCAAATAAACTTTGGTGCTGGAATTTCTGAGCCAAATTATTTGATAGAGGCCATAATTTTGCCTGATATATACAAAGGAGAGATAGTCAAATACTGGCTGAAAATGTAATGCCAGGCGTCTCTTTGGAAATTCATCAATCATCCATGCAGGGGAAAAAGGTGTCCACAGTGAGCCTTTTTTGAGGAACCCCATGGGGGTTAAATTAGTTCCACCCACCAGGAAAATCTGAGGATACATCTGGTGGGCTGAGCCCCCCTAAAAGCTTAGGTATGCCCTGGCATCTAGCACTAGACTATTTTTTTGATGCCAGTCTCTTGGAGAGTGTAATTAGAATTTTATTTTCATATAGCCAAATGGTAACCCTAGGTTTTCTGAGAAATAAAGCCTAATTCACACTTGGTACCTTAGTTTAAAAAAAAAGGTGAAAACAACAACAATAACAACAAAAAGTCTCAGTAATACCAGTTTTATAAAAGCATAAAGATGTCTGGACATATTACTAGAATTCTTTCCATTCCAGAGAATTGGTACACAAGTACAAAGAAACTTATTTCATTGTTAATTTACTTCTATGAATATCACAGAATTCAGGAATGATCATTAAAGGCAGGTGTTAATGAGACTATAGTTGTATAAAAAGAATAAAATAATAAAAGTATCAATGTGCAAATAAATAAGATTAATAGTGTGGTTACAAAAAGTGACTTGCAGCCCTAATGTAATCAAAATGATAATCGGTAAATATATTTCCGTGGATAGAAGTTTTTTTTCATAATCAGCTAGCCTTTGTTTTTTTGTTTTGTTTTTTTTGGTTTTGGTTTTGGGGCCATACCCTGTGGAGCTCAGGGATTACTTACTCTTGTCTCTGTGCTTATGGCAGGCTTGGGTGATTATATGGGATGCCAGGATTCGAACCAACACATGTCTTGGGTCGGCCACTTGCAAGGCAAATGCCCTACTGCTGTGGTATCTCTCCGGCCCCAATAATCAATCAGCTAGTCTTATGTAAGGTTGACTGTTTAACTTTTCTATTTTAAGCAAAAATATAAATATTTACTATTAAGTTATCTATAATAAGCAACAATAAATACAATTATTTTCCTAAGAAAATATCTTATTCAAAAAGATCTAGAATGTTCATTCTACTTTCATTAAGTCTGACATTTATGAAGGCAAAGAGAATCCAACAAAAATGACACAAGGGAGTCTGGATGAAGTAAAAGATATGGGATGTAATCTTATTTTACTTGGATTGATTCAATTTAGAAAAGAACCCCCAAAACAAATTTAAAAAATAGCAATAAGGGACTTGTTAAATCTAGCCTATATTGAATTTTGAGAATTCTGGCGAAATGAAGAAAATCCAATGTATTGTCATAAAAATTTAGTACTATTATTTTATTGGGTCAAATATCTCTTCACCTTGATTGGTTTTCTTAAAATAAATTCGAAAATATGAAGTAAGTAATGAATTCTACTTCCTCACACAGAAGATTAACTTCGGTAGCTAAGAATATGTAAAGAAACTAAAGTTCTCAGTGCCATATTGTCATTTAAATGGGTCAAACTGTCTTCATATGATGATGTCTTTAAATGGATTTGGACAAAATTAAAAAGTGGAGCAGCAACATACTTCACGAGAGATGTTTATTCAGGGGTAAAAAGTAGGGTAAGTGTAGGCAGATGGATTCCAAAGAAATCAAAAGCTTGTTTAAATGCAAATGCTTCTGGGGGAAAAGCATTCAGAAAAGAAATGATATATAAATGTTTTCAGCGAAATGTTTCTTTCTTCAGGTTTACAAGAGGCAACCTCAGGTGTCTAATGGAGATATACTGAAGAACTAAAAGTGGATACATTTTCTAAAGGAGTTTTAGTGCCTCTAAAAGCCTACTTTCGTAGGCACTTTATTATCTACTGAATTGAACCTGCAACCAAATTACAATCTTGCGTCTCTGCATTTTGTGTACCAAACTTGACTTCGAGATGAGTTGGCACTTCAAAGCATAAAAGTGTAATTTACTCTCTTTTAATCCCCACTTAACTTCTGTGATAACAAGCAACTGCTTAGTGAAGTAATTAATGAGAAATTATGTTCTTTTTTATTGGCAACTTGGGATGTCTTTTAGGACCAAGACAGTAAGGGCTGAATCATAATTTGATCCTAATTATTTTCAACCTCAACTATTTGGTTGCAGCACCAATACTAATCAGCAACAAGAATGGTGGAAAAGGGAGTATCTTGGCTTATCAAGGGCTGTGGGAATGGTTAAGTAAAATGTATCCTATCTTTGTACATGTATATTTGATATAAATCCTTTTGTGTAAGGTCTCTTTATTGCACTTGACATACATTTGTTAGATAATTTATTCCCACTGAGTGTAGTAAAAAAATGCCTAAGGAAAACAGATGAAATCTTCATACCTCACACTTTTTAGTAGTGGCTAAAATGAATATTTAGTAAAGCTAGCTAGCAGTTTGCAAATGTGCAATTAAAATCCTGGCTCTTCTCTAATTACGTAACACTTAAGTTAAATGGTCTTAATAGACATATAATGATAGCTTTATAAACCTACAGTTACTTATAATCAAATGTAATTTCTATTTCAGTTTTAAAGCACCCATTAAATGTCTATTATGATTTTTAAGTAATTTGGCAGACATTTAATGAATAATTTACAAACCTAAATAATAATTATTTTAAGAGACAACTGTTAACATATAGGAGTAATGAAGCTATTCATTTAAATACAAGGTCTAAAACTAATTAGTGACGTGCATAAGCAGGTCCAATAAATTTAGGGGAAAAATAAAAATCACATATGTAGTTTAATTTTTTCTAATAAATACTCTTTTAATTTTGTTTTTAGTTCTGTGTCATAATCTCTCCTTATAAAACATTAACTCTTCTCTCAATTCCATGTTTGTTCCACAATATTTGTTCCTGTGCCTGGCAGGATAAAAATGCATTTGATATCTTGATTATTAAATTTTTGATATGTTGTTAATAATATAAAAATGGTTTAATGTAATCTTATTGCAAGTTGTAGATGAGTAGACAGATTTTAATTTTTCAGAATAATTCTGGTGACTTTACTAAATACCACAATTTTAATATTTGGAAATTTACATATCTTTTCACATTGAAGACGTTTGGAATATTCTTCAATAAAAACAAATTTTGAGTTTGAGTTTAATACAACATTAGAAGTTTTTCATGAAAAGAAATAATTATTTGGAACTGGTGAGATACCACACGACAGTGCTCTGAGTAGTCTGCTGAGAAGAATCAGTGACTTCATTGTCCCAATACCACTGAGTATGACCTACTGTCCATCCCATTAAAATTACTTAGAGTCACTGATGCTTTATTAATAAGTTGTGTAATATTGTAAGACCTATTTCAAGAGTGAAATACCCTGGCATATGTAGTGTGTGTGTGTGTGTGTGTGTGTGTGTGTGTGTGTGTGTGTTGGACCCTAGGAACTTGTAGTACCACATTCACTCATCAGAACCAGTAGGCATAGACCTGGCAGCCCACTACCTCCACTCGATTTTATTTATTTGGCATTTAGTTAAAAAAATAAAACTAGTAAAAGGAATATTTGAGTGGACAGGATAGACTGTAAAATGAAAATGTTCTAGCAATATGGAAATCACTCATCTAGCATAAAATGGGAGTTTGTACATACTCAAAAAGTAAAATAAGATTGTTTATTAATTCATTGTAATGTCTAGGTGTCAAATGATATTAATAAATTCTAGCAAATCAAGAAGTGAAAGAGGAAAATATAAGAAAATAAATATATATTATAAATGTGCTTGTAGTATAATAGGAGATAATGAAACAAATATATGTAATGGTGTTTAAAATAAAAAACAAATAAACTTATTTCATTAATAATAATTAATTTTTAGTGAAAATTTTTAAATCTTCAGGCTGAACAATAGTATAGTACAGAGGGTAATGCACTTACTTTGAATAAAAACATTTCATTTGGGGCCCCAAGCAAAAGTAGGAGTGAACTCTGAGTTCTGAGCTAATATAAATTAGCCCTAAGCATAATTGATTGTGAACCAAAACCAAAAAAGTAAGTAATATTAACAAAGAAAGGCTTTTCTAAATTTCTTATAAATTTGATTAAAGAAGAAAGAAAATACTTATTGGTATTGAAATTAACTACATTGTGGTGGTGAGTTTTATTATTTATCAATTTTACTAGACTTTAAGTAGAAGTCCTGCCTAACTTCTAACTTGTTTAACTTTCCTTACAGTTTCATAATTTTAGATGCAAGGAAAATTTTCAAGAGTCAGTTATCCAATTCTGTGTGTGTGTGTGTGTGTGTGTGTGTGTGTGTGTATGCTCACATGTGTAGCAATTTAAAGGCTGAATTTCCTGAATTGAGTTCTATGATTTTTTTAATTATTTTCTAAGTTGATAAGATGCCAAACCATGAGTATCTCTATTTCTGATCATAGAGATACCTTAGCTTGGTAAATGAATAGGAATAAATAAAATAATAGTGATGGATAATAATTTAATATCTACAAGGTATAATATAGAGTGACCATATATTATTCAGAATATATTTGTCAAAAGACTATTCCTTTGGATACTACTCGTCTCTGTATCAAGTAACTAGGAAAAAAAAACACTTATTTTCATTAGAATTTGAAGGAAGCAAAAGGTTTTCTTGACTGAATAAATGATCTAAAATGCAGTTTTGTCTGTCTGCCAATTTTATATCATGAGCTAGTTATTCTATTGTCTCAGGGTCCTTCTTTAGTATTTTTAGAATATCTACAATTATATGAAACATAACAATCATAAACAATATTTAAACACTATTTCAGTCTATCATTAAGATGATATAGTTTTTATTTTTAATATAGTATAAGGGTTTTTGCTAATTTTTTTCTTTTTTCTCCTTTATTATTATTATTTTTTTAATTTTCATTTTGACCATATTGGCTTACATATCTTTCACAGTAGTATTTTAGGTACATATCAACATTGAATCAGGAGAATACCCATCACCAAATTTGTCCTCTCTCCACCCCAGTTCCCTTTTACTAATTTTAATCATTACATTATCTAACTATTTTCAGTAAGAAATTTATATTCTACATCTCAACACATTTTAGACAAAATGTTATAAAATGTCCTGGTTTCACCATGATAAATAAGAAGATTAAGCCAATTTTACTATTGGAGTCTGAGAAATAGTACAGGAATTAAAACGCTTACTGTATATATGGTTATTCAATCCAATCAAGTGAAAGTCTGGTGCAACTATTGTGTGTTACCAGCAAACTAAAAATAAGTAAATAAATAAAACAAAACAAAACAAAAACAATGAAATATCTTATAGACAAATCAAAAAATTTATGTAGTTCTAATCATATAGTTTCTATATTATAATTAATTGATGCTTCATATAGTCATTGCCTCAGCTTTTCTCTTTCATCTTATTTCCCCATTTTTTTTCTAAAGTGATATTTGTTACTCCGCACTATTTTTCTCTATTAGTCACATATAAGAGACACCATTCTGTATCTGCCCCTATTATTTCTAATAAATTTTATCACATGGTAATTATCCATATACATCACTATAGTAACTAATCTCATGCTTTAATTTTTTCTCATAGACAAATAGCAGTACTCCATGGTGATTGCGGGTCATGGTTTAATAATCTAGTTATGTCTTCTTACACCCTGATTTTTTGTTATTATCTGTTAAAATACAAATGCAAATGTCTTCTCTGAATAGTATTTTCACACCCTTGGGGAAGATGACAAGAAGTGGAATTACTGGATCAAATGCTTGCTTAATTCTTATTTTTTTGAGGAGTATTCATGTTATTTTCCAAAATGATTGGATCAGTCAGCATTTGCACTAGCACTGAAAGAGGGTCTCACTCTCAGTAGATCCACTATCACTGGCTGGTTTTGTTTTTTTGTGGTGTGTGTCAGAATTTTTTTATATAAATATCTCATTGCTGGGTCCAGAGAGATAGCATGGAGGTAGGACGTTTGCCTTGCATGTATAAGGACAGTGGTTTGAATCCTAGCATCCAATATGGTCCCTCAAACCTGTCAGGAGCAATTTCTGAGTGTAGAACCAGGAGTAACCCCTGAGTGTTGCTGGGTGTGGCCCAAAAACCAAAAAAAAAAATCTCATTGCTCTTAAATTATTATTGTCCATTAGACAAACTTCCAATTAAAAATTTTTCTATGCCTCACATGTAGTTCTTTACTTTTTAATTGAAATGAAATTTGTTAAATTCTGAATATGCCCATAAATTATTTCAATTATATATAAATGAGTGGTTTGTACTCAATTGAAAATGGAAATATTTCAAGGGTTATATTAGACAAAATAACCTTTGAATGAAAGATATTAAACTTAAGTTAAAGAAAATAAATTTTAAAAATAACCTTAAAATGAGTTCAAACAGTGGCCAGAGCATTTGGTGCAGATGTTAAGTCAATGTAGGATGGATCAAAGTTCAATCCCCAATATCCTATATGGTCCCCCAGGCCAGGGGCGATTTCTGAGCAACTAGCCAGGAGTAACCCCTGAACATCACTGGGTGTGGCAAAAAAAATAAAATAAATAAGTTCAAACAATATGTTTTTGTCACAAATTTCATTATCATCCCTACTTCTATCCCTGGACAATTGCAATAGTTATTCAAAAATTTAATTCAATAATTAATAATTATACATAATTTATTCACATCCAATACTATATTACCCATTGATTATAACTACAAGTTCATTTAATTTTTCTGGATAAACTTAAAATATTATAGATTATTATATTATACATTGTAGATAAACTATAAAATTTATTCTATTTGCCACAATGTCTTTGGAGAATACGTATAAAATGGATAAGTTAAATCAAGTTAATGCAACTCTTTTCTTTTTTTTTTTTCTAGAATTTGTGTATAATGCCTGTATTTTTTCAAATTCATATGTCAAAATGCTCATCATCAGTATGAATGCATTTTAAAGTGAGCTTTTTAGAGGGTAATCCAATTGAAGTGAGGTCCAAACTGTAATCTTCCTCTCTAGATATGTTTCTAATTACCGCTCTTCCCCTCTTCACAAACACACATCATGATACAGTTAGATGATTGTTTTCTGCAGTCAAGAAAAGTCTCTCAGTAGGAAGTCCAACTCTTCTAACAACTTAATCTTAACTTCTCCAGACTCCTTTACTTTACACTATATTTACTGTAGGAAACAAATATATCTTGTCTAAGTCACTCTATTCTAAGGCAGTAATTTTATTACAGCAGCACAACTAAGATTTATGTTTTTGTAAAAAAATATTGGTAGCATTTATATTGTGCTCCATGTCTTTTTTTCATTGTAAAAGAGAAGAATTTAGGTTGTTTGGCAGTTACTAGGAAAGAGAAGTGTGGAAATGCTGTAATCTACAATTAATTTTTTTTTCAAAAACCTTTAAATCATAACATGGAGTAAAGTAGCATGTTATTACAATTAAACTGAAACCTTGGTATACAGAAAAGAAAAAATATTCCTTAGGAATCATTCAAGAACTAAGAAACAACTTCATAAGCAGACAACCTAGATTTTCAAATAGTAGGAACAGATAAAAACACTTGTATTTCAAGGAAAAAAGAATTTCCTCTGGTACACAAAGCCACTGAATGCAACATTTATAATGGTTTCTTTCATATTTTATATATTTATAGTTTATGTATTTGCAAGCAAAGTTTCTAGGTCTCTCGTTTTCTCAAAAGAATTGTTCAATTCTCGCAATAGTGTTTTCCTTTAAAATGATTTATTTCATATTTTATTTTATTTTTTTATTTCCTGTTTTAAAAAGGAAGATGAGACAGGCACTGAATAAAAATTCCACACACACACACACACACACACACACACACACACACACACTGGTCTTCACACTGTAATATCAATCTCAACAAGTAAAGAAAATGTCAGATTTCACTGTGGTATCTACTCTTCTTAGTTGTTCTAGGTTAATATCTATAAAATGAGCATCCCTATCTTCTTAATGCTTATGCATTTAGTTCTTTAATCGAACATCATTTACAATTTCTAATGTTAATGTTATTGTTGCTTTGTGTATAAGTAAATGTGTCAATATTAAGCCATTTATTTATTTTAAACTTTATCTGGTAGGGGGCCACACCCAGTTCTACCCAGGGACTTCTGGGTTCGATCTCAAAGATCATTCCTGTGATGTCAGAGAACTATATGGTTCCATGAATTAAATTTGGCTTATATGTGTGCAAGGAAAAGGCCCTAACCACTATCCTATCTGTCTTGGCCCTACGCATATTTTAATAGTTTTTACTTAATTTACAGGATATTAATGAAACATTCACACTCAAATGCACAGTCATTTATTGTTAATTAAGCTACTTAATAGGATTGATTTTTCAGTTCACCTTACAGATGTATTATCATTGACATTTACTTATTTAATAATATTTAGGTATCTTGATAGCACAAATTCCTGTCTGTATCTCTGTGTGTATATTGTTTAAATGCAATCCAAATTAAAATGCTGCCAAAACCACAAAAAAACGTTTTCTTTCTTAATTATATTTCCTCACTATATACCTTATTTGAGGCAACAAATATTCAAATTTCTATTATTGATTAACATTTCAGTAAGATTTTGAAATGAATGAAATAATATATCAATGCAAACTTCTCTACATTGATTAATGTAGGTTTTATTTTTATCCATTTTAGAGTCATGCTATATAGTGCTGCAATTTAATAGGTAAAATAAAAATGTTTTAAACTATACTGCTAAAATATTTGTGTTACTTTCACTTATAGAGATAATGAGAATGTTATTTGTGTCTAGTCAGCCAATATGTAAAACTACTGTTCTATCAATTAGATGTATACTTAACTTGAGTACATAATATTGAACATTTAACCCAAGTGGTTGGTACAATAAACATTCCCATCTGAAGTATAGGATAGATTGTGGCCCATATCTGCAATCTTTGCAACATATTACATCATCAGTACTTATTTGATACTATTTTGTGACTTTAGATTTTTATAAAATTTTGGTTTTTATTTTCCTTTTTCAGGTGTTTATTGACTATTGAGATATTCTTTTTTATTGTTTGCAAGAATTTGCTAAACATTTTATAATCTATTTTAATTTCTTAGCATTTCTAAAATTGATTCAAAGGACTGGAGAGAGAATGTAGGGATTAAGGCACTTGCCATGCATGTAGCCTATGCCAGATCTATATTCTAATCCCCAGTTACCTAATATATTCCCTGGAATATAATTGTAGGAAAGATTTATCTGCATACAGTACTACAGAATATGCCCCCAAGTGTTACTCGGGGATCATGAAAATCATTCTTAGCCTTTGTCACACAACTGGGTTGATTATTTGGTGCTAGGTTCAGAGAGCAAAACACTGCTTGGAGCCTGTGGTATAAAGGATCACTATAGATGGGACAGTGTTTAGGGACTTCCAAATGAATGATATTGGTATATGAAGGAAAGCCTCTTTATCTATCTATGCAAAATCTTTTTACTGAATGTATACAATCCTTAACCAAAATATTACTACTAAAAGAGACTAGAAAATATGGTGTCATTTTAAACAAAAGTTATTCTGACAATTTAGTAAATCTGACATATTTAATAAATAAACTAAGAAAATATTTAGATCATTTTTCTTTAGGGCTAATATTGTTAAAACTCCTTGTATACAGTTAAAATTCTCTGATGAAGTCCAGTCCCCAGATTTCAAGAGAAAACATAGGAGAAGTGATGCAAAAGGTATATAAATCTTGTGTTGATTTTATTCCATATAAACTTTAATACAAATGATTTTTATATCATATCATTGTTTTCTGTTTTCTTTTTTTCTTTTTTGAGCCACACCTGATGATGCTCAGGGGTTACTATTGGCTATGCATTTTGAAATCACCCCTGGCTTTGGTAGACCATATGGGATGCCAGGGATCAATCAGAGATTCGTTTTAGGTCAGCTGCATGCAAGGAACCACCCTACCACTATGCTTTCACCTCTGGCCCTTGATTTTTATATCATAGGATTTTGAATGAAGCATACAACAAATTTTGGTATCCTAAAGAACCCCAATGGTTACCATAATCTTAAAAATATCTTTATAATTTTTAAAAGTAGGGTCATAGTGTTGGGTTAAATATTATATCAGATATAATTTTTATAATTTAATCTTTTAAAAATAATCTTTTAACATTCTTTTTTTTAAATAAATTTCGTATGTTCCCATCACATCTTTGACAGAGTTTTTTCAGGTGTGACTGAAGGTCACAGCATTGTCACAGCACGGCCAAGGTTGAACCTCACAGTGATACAATGCTGCTGGTTTGAGTAATACTACATCACCAATTGATCCAAGAATCTTCTTCCCTGGTACTAGGCCGTGGTGTTCTGCTGGCAGTTCTATCTCCAATTACTGCTGTGGAAGCCTCTATGAAAACAATGTTTTACATCTTAAGTAAGATGGCCAGTTATACTGAGAAAAAGGACTCCATTGACCCATAGTTATCAAATATCAAAGTGACAATTATTGGAATAATGCCTTACTTTTATGCATGGAGAAAAGCTAATCTCATGTCATTAATTTAATGGAGACTATGAACCTTGACAGGCTATGACTGAATTATTGGCAATTAACATTGTTAGGCATCTTAATTTCTTTTAATATCTCAACATTAGGAATTTTTTTAAAACATAGTTATCATCTCAAGTTTTCATAAAATCATTAGTTAGATCATTTGTAAATAATATTTAAAGAGTTGATACATAGTTTATGAGATACAATATTCAAAAAATAAAAATTTAGTTTTAAGGTCACAATGCAAATTTTTTCTTTTAGTTTTTCTTAACATTGTGGTGGAATAAAGGTAAACACATCAGTATATGTTCAAGAACCTAAAAACTGTAGTGTTTCAGGAAGAATTTAAAATTTGTCTTCTTCCAGACAGTTTTATATAGTCAATAAATCATTTAATCTACTTTACATTATTATTTACAATAATGTTAACTAATCTGAAGGTGAGGTTAAGCCTCTATTGATAATTGGTAAATCCTCTCATTAAATTGAATCCATTATAGTGTAAATATTACACCCTCACACTTTTCTTCTAATCAATATTTTCTTCTGTCTTCACTGTCAGCCTAGATAAGACCCAACTATGTGAAATTGATTCCACTCTTCTAGAAGATATATTACAGTACATATTATATATAGATTATATATTAAAAATTTTAGTCTTAACTCAGAGAGATCTCTTTGAAGGGAGGAGACTTTGTCCACATTTAGTGGTGCTTAGAAGCTACACCTAACTCTGCAGGGGATCATTCCTAATGTTAATTATGGGACCCTATGTGGTGCTGATTCAAACAAGAGTTGACTTCATGTAAGACAACCATTTTGAAATTCCTTAAATATCCAACTTATATATACGCTATACAAGCTCTAACTGTGGTAATTATATCATGTGTTTTATAAATGAAATATATATGTTTTTTAAAAAATCAGAAATTTCATATAAACATGATAACCATTTTCCAAGATAGTGCTAATATTAAATGAGATGTGTATGTTTGCGTGTTGTGGTGCAGTTAGAGTGCACATTTGTGATCTTTCTTAAATATTTAAAAGATTATTGTTAAAATTTTTTCAATGAAGATAGAAAATTATAATTTTCATATATGTAAGAATAAGGTACTGTTAATTTGGCAGTTAATATATTGTACAGTTTACAGTAATAGGGCATTTGCCTTGCACACGATCACCCAAAACAGACCCCAGTTTGATCCCCGGCATCCCATATGGCCCCAAAGTCAAGAGTGATTTCTCAGCACAGAACCAGGATTAACCAGTGAGAACTGCCGGTTGTGACTCAAAAACCATATATATATAAACACACACATATATATGTGTGTGTGTGCATATATACATATATAGTGCAAATTTAACTTAATATGTAAAATTTGTTTATTTGCTAAATTTTCATGATTGCTGCTAATCTGTAAAAGAAAATAGTAAGAGAAATTCCATACATTCAAAATGTAAACGGTTCACAAGTGACACTGATATTCAAATAAAAATGTAGCCTGAAAACACTGCTTGGCCTCCAAGCACAAGATATTTCCTAATGTTATAAATAGATGTTTGGAGAACTGGAAAAGCATGGCAGGAAAAGAAACCAAGAACAAGAAGAGCAATCAGTGGACCTAAGAATCACTTTGGAAAGAAAACACAGATTTTATAAAATATCACTTCCTGTCCAGAACCCAACACAGAATTCCAACCTCAGCACTATTGATATTTCAAATGAATAACATAATGATGAATTGCTACAGGAGATTTATCAAATTTCTTGTCTTATATACATTATATATCTGAATACTGCACACTGCATTTTTGACAAGCAAATGATTCCACAGACTTTGCTAATATTTTCATTAGAATAAATAAACTGGGGGTCGGACCCTCCCCCCAGGACCCCGGTGTGCCGGCTGGAGGAGTGAGTGAGGAGAGCCGTGTGTGAATTTCTGTCCCTTTGTGCGCGGCGTTTGGTCGGACCCTCCCCCCAGGGACCCCGGCGTGCTGGCTGGAGGAGTGAGTGAGGAGAGGCGTGAGTGAATTTCCGTCCCTTTGCACGGCTTGGGTCGGCACCTCCCCCCAGGGACCCCTGCGTGCCAGCCGAAGAGATTTGAGTGACTCCCTTCCCCCAGGTGGGTGCCTAGAAAGGCAAGTTGAGCAACCCGAATAGACGGGAGAGATAGGGCCAGCCATCTGGACTTGCAGGTGAACTAGAGCAGTCCACCCCCCTGGACCCTGGAGTGGACCAGGGACTCCCCAAGGGTGAGGACAGAGCCTGAAGGGTTGGACTGAGGGAACCCTTCAAGGGAGGCGTGGAGGGGGCGGAGCTCCATTGACCCCCAGAGAAAGGAGGGGGGATTGAGAGCTAGGCTCAACAGCGCCAGTAACCATTGTGGCCAGGAGTGGAACTGCACCGCTTACAGAAATAAGGAGCAGAAAAGGGAAAAGACCCACAGCAGGAAGGCTGAACTCTAGGTAGCAAAGGGGAGGAGAAAGGGCTAGGCTCAACAAACTCACCCAACAGGCCCCTCTAGAAACACTGTCAGGAAGGGGACCAAAGCAGGCCAAAATTAGAAGCCACAGCACTCCAAAATACACCATTAAATACAAAGAACAATGCGTAAATCAAGGAGATCTCTAATAACTGGAGACACCATGACAAACCCTTTCAAATTTCGAAGTCCACCAAAACGCACAGATCCACGGGAAGAAGACCTAAAAGCTGTCATGAGGAAGGAAATGCAAGAATTAATAAAAGAATTGAAAGAAACCCTAGCAACCGAGTTTAAGAAATCCATGGACGATTGAATCAGCCAAATTAAAGAAGAAATGTCAAAGAACATGAGAGATTCCATACAAAAAGAAGAGAAGGAATTAAAAGACAAGGTAACAAGCCTTACGAGCAGAAACATAGAGTTGGAGAAGCACATCGAAGAACTCGAAGGAAAACTGCAATCAAAAAATGATAAAGAAACCAACAAAGAAATAAAAGGCAAAGCACTGGAAGGAAAAATCCAATATCTAATGAACAAGGACAAAAGAAACAATCTAAGGATTGTGGGTATGCCAGAAGGGGAGGAAATAGGGAAGGGGGAAGAACAGGTAGTCAGGGAGATAATAACAGAGAACTTTCCCACCCTCTGGAAAGACAATTCAGGACAAATCCAAGAAGTCAAGAGAGTCCCTAATAAAATAGACCCTAATAAACCCACACCAAGACACATAATAATCCAAATGGCAAAAAACAAAGAGAAAGAGGAACTCCTGAAAGCAATAAGGGAGAAAAAAAACCTCAAGTACAAAGGAAAGGACATAAGAATCAAACCAGATCTCCCATTTGAAATAATTCAAGCAAGAAGACAGTGGAATGACATATTTAAACGACTGAATTAAAGAAATTTCCAACCCAGGGTCCAATACCCAGCAAAACTATCATTCATATGGGAGGGCAGACTAAAAACATTCTCAAACATGAACGAACTTGAACTATTTGTGCAAACTAAACCAACCCTAAGCGACTTACTCAGAGACGAATTACACAATCCAAACCCCCGATTGTAACAACAACCACTCCACACAATACAACTGCACAACAGTCCTCTCTATCAATAATTTCCCTAAATGTAAACGGACTAAACTCTCCAATTAAAAGACACATAGTAGAGAACTGGGTTAGGAAAAATAAACCGGACTTCTGCTGTCTGCAAGAAACACACCTACAGTTACAGGATAAGCACAGGCTTAGAATAAAAGGATGGAAAGTAATTATTCAGGCCAATGGAAAACAAAAAAGAGCAGGGACAGCCATTCTTATATCAGACCAAATTGTATTCAACCTCAAGAAAGTGATCAGAGACAAAGAGGGTCACTACTTACTGATCAGGGGAACATTAGATCAAGAAACACTAACCCTGATCAATATCTATGCACCTAATGTAGAGTCACCAAAATATGTGAGGCAACTACTGGCAAACCTGGAGAAACACATGAAGGGAATTGTGATAATAGTAGGGGACCTCAATACTCCACTATCACCACTGGACAGATCCTCCAAGCAGAAAAATAGCAAAGAAATAAGAGCTCTAAATGAAAAATTAGAAGATATAGGGCTAATAGACTTATATAGAGCCCTCCATCCCCAGAAAGCAGAATAAACATTCTTCTCAAACCCACATGGAACCTTCTCCAGAATAGACCATGTCTTAGGATACAAAGCCAACCTATGTAAGACCACAAAGGTAAGGATCATTAGAAGTACCATTTCAGATCACTATGCAACAGAGCTTAAAATTGATGTCAAGAAGAAGCAATGGAGGAAAACTAATAACTGGAGACTAAACAACATGCTGCTTAACAACAGCTGGATCAAAGAACAACTCAAAGAAGAAATAAAAAGATTCCTTGAGACAAATGACAATGAAGAGACAACATGTCAAAATTTATGGGACACAGCAAAAGCAGTAATTAGGGGGAAACTCATAGCAATACAGGCCTATGTCAAGAAACAGGAAAACAACAAAACAAACAGTTTAAAAGATCACCTCAAAGAATTGGAACAACAGCAACAGAGAAATCCAACCACAACCAGAAGGCAAGAAATAATAAAAACCAGAGCAGAAATAAACAACATCGAAACTAAGAAAACAATACAAAAAAATCAATGAGACCAGGAGTTAGTTTTTCGAAAAAATAAACAAGATAGACAAACCATTGGCAAGACTCACCAAAAAAAAAGAGGGAAAACACCCGAATCACTAGGATCACAAATGAAAGGGGAGAGATTACAACAGAACCCCAAGAAATACAACATATCATGAGATCATATTATGAACAACTATACTCAACTAGGCTAGAGAACCCAGTAGAAATCGACAGATTCTTGGACAAACACCTTCTTCCAAGACTGGAAAAGGAAGATCTAGAAAGTCTAAACAGACCAATCACTTCAGAGGAAATTGAAGATGTAATTAAAAAACTCCCTAAGAACAAATGCCCAGGCCCAGATGGATTTACAGGTGAATTCTATCAAACATTTCAAGAAGACCTATTATCACTGTTCCAAAGGCTTTTCCAAACCATAGAAAAAACAGGACTCCTCCCCAACTCCTTTTATGAGGCTAATATCACACTCATTCCCAAAGAAGGCAAAGACACCACCAAAAAAGAAAACTACAAACCAATCTCACTAATGAACATAGATGCAAAGATACTCAACAAAATCTTAGCAAACCGAATCCAACACTTCATCAAAAAGATCATACATCACGACCAAGTGGGATTCATACCAGGAATGCAAGGTTGGTTCAACATACGCAAATCAATAAACATGATACTTCACATCAACAACATGAAAGAGAAAAACCATATGATCATATCAATCGATGCCGAGAAGGCGTTTGACAAAATCCAACATCCTTTCATGTTAAAGACACTCAGCAAAATAGGGTTAGAAGGAACCTTCCTCAAGATAGTTACGGCTATTTATGAAAAGCCTACAGCCAACATTATACTTAATGGTGAGAAACTAGAAGCATTCCCACTAAGGTCAGGAACTAGGCAAGGCTGTCCACTCTCTCCACTCTTATTCAATAAAACCTTAGAAGTCCTAGCAATAGCAATCCGACAAGAGAAGGGAATCAAAGGAATTCAAGTAGGGAAAGATGAACACAAGCTAGCTCTATTTGCCGACGATATGATGATATACATCAAAAACCCTAAAGAGTCCACAGAAAAACTTCTAGAAACAATCAACCAATACAGCAAAGTGGCTGGATACAAAGTCAATACACAAAAGACAGTAGCGTTTCTATATTCAAACAATGAAGTTGAGGAGAGAGAGATTAAAAATACAATCCCATTTAAGATAGTATCAAAAAATATCAATTATCTAGGAATCAACCTTACAAGAGAAGTGAAAAACCTATACCAGGGAAACATCAAAACACTTCAGAAAGAAATTGACGACGATCTAAAGAAATGGAAGAACATCCCATCCTCATGGATAGGTAGAATTAACATAGTCAAAATGACTATCTTACCCAAACTTCTATATAGATTTAATGCAATCCCTATAGAAATCCAGACACAATTCTTTAAAGAAATAGAACAATCAATCACAAAATTCATCTGGAACCACTAAAGACCCAGGATAGTGAAACAATTACTGAAAAACAAGAAGCTGGGAGGCATCACCTTACCTACCTTGAAACTATACTATAAAGCCATAGTAATTAAAACAGCATGGTACTGGAACAGAGACAGGACCTCAGACCAGTGGATCAGAACAGAATTCCCAGACATAAACCCCCAGATATACAGCCAACTATATTTGATAAAAGAGGCAAGAATCTGAAATGGAACAAAGAAAGCCTATTCAACAAATGGTGTTGGTACAACTGGAAAACCACATGTACGAAAGTGAAAATCGACCCATATCTCACTCCTTATACAAAAGTCAACTCAAAATGGATCAAAGACCTTGAAATCAGACCTGAATCTATAAAGTTTATCGAGAATAAAATAGGCAGAACACTCGAAGACCTATATATCAAAAAGGTCTTTGAGAACGGAGCACCAATGGCAAGAACGTTAGCATCAAATATAAACTGGGACTACATCAAACTAAAAAGCTTCTGCATGGCAAAAGAAACCCTACTTAATGCAAGAAGACAGCTAACAGAATGGGAAAAAATCTTTTCACTTGACTTATAAGATAAAGGGCTGATATCTAGAACATACAAAACACTCAGAAAGCTGAGCCCCTCAAAACCAAATAAAGCCATAAAAAAATGGGGAGATGAAATGAATAGACACTTCTCTGAGGAAGACAAAAGGATGGCCAACAAACACATGAAAACATGCTCACCTTCACTCATCATCAGGGAGATCCAAATCAAGACAACAATGAGATACCACCTCACACCAGTGAGGTTGGCTCACATCAAAAATAATGGAAACAACCTTTGTTGGCGAGGATGCGGTATGAAAGGAACTCTCATCCACTGCTGGTGGGAATGCCCCCTAGTCCAACATCTATGGAGAAAAGTCTGGAGAGTGCTCAAAGAACTCAGAATTGAGCTGCCATTTGACCCAGCAATTGCTCTCCTAGGCATATACCCCCAAGATGGAAGGACATTCATTCCAAAATATGTATGCACCCCACTATTTATTGCAGCACTCAGTATAATAGCCAAATCTTGGAACCAACCTCGATGTCCAACAACAGATGAATGGATCATTAAGATGTGGTACATATACAAAATGGAATATTACATGGCAGTCAGAAATGATACAATCACAGACTTTGCAGCAACGTGGATGGACCTAGATTATGTTATGTTAAATGAAGTAAGTCAGAAGACAAAAGATAAACACAGAATGGTAGCACTATTCTGAAACGCCTAGAACACATACTTTATACACAACTAATACCTAACAATCAAATAACAGGGTTCAACAGGGTAGAAACTCTGAACACTGTAATAGTCAACATAGACATGGGAGCAGTGTCCAAAATACATGAAAAAGGAACAACGCAAACTCTTGACTACACATTATACCACAAAGAAAACAGCAACAACAGAAACGGCAGCATAGAGAACAGGTATGTAATCAGACTTCTACAACAAAGGTCCACAATATCCCCTTAGAGTTCGTATACAGGAACACAAGTATAGAACACCAAGGGAAATCACGGACTGCAATGGCAACATACCATAACACTACCTTTTAATGCCTTTATCTTACTATACTTTAAATAACCTCTCAGCTTTTCTGTCCACAGGTGCCCTTGGATACAAAGGGCGAACAAACTAAGGTGGCAACTCGGGATACCACACAGGATACCATACCTTGCTTGCACTACGAGATGGCCACAAGAAAACTCTTTAACATACACTTTATCTCTAGGTAATACCTTCATTGAGGAATTGAAGCACGAGACCAGTTAGTCCACTGAAGCAGTACCTAAGACGTACAGACTTAAACAACAGGCTCTATTCTTCGAACACTTTCAATCAAACCAGCATTCCCTTGCTATTCTCTCCTCTCTTCTCACTACTTTTTTTTTTCTATTCTGCGCATTACTTTTTTCCCTTTCTCTCCCCCTTTTCTCTCTAAGGTATTTTCTCTTTTCTCTCCCTTCAAACCCTTCCCATATACCTTCCCCTTTCCCCCCTCCAGAAATCCAACTATCCCTTCACCCCTCAATCCCATCCAGATCTCCCACCATATTAAAACTCTTCACCCCCAGTCCTTATTCTATTAGGCATCATGATCGACCCCCTACCCAACGAACCAGTACCCAGCACCCAGGCGAGAGGACACCCAGATAAACCCACACCTCATCTCCTGAAAGAAAAGACAGCCAACTCCCCTGTGGACTCATGCTGCAAGGCCCTCCCTACCAACTCCCCCTAACGCGGACTGCTCCTTGAAACCGGGCCTAGATCCAAAAATATCCCCAATGCAAGAACTCTTCCAAGACCTCCCTGCCGCAAATTTTTACCAATCTGAAGAAGGTCAGGGGGTGGGTTAGGAAGATGCCTGGGAACCCACACACCACAAGAAAAACCCAAAAGACAATGGGAAAAACTGTACTTCCAACATAGGCATAAGATCTGTAATACACCACCTCTTTACCTGCCCTCCCCCAAATGTAAGGTAGTCTTTTGCACCACTTTGGTCCCTTAAAAATTTCGCTAACTCATTTTATTTCTTTTTTTTTTAATTTATTCATTTATCTTTTTTAAATGTTTGTCCTACATATATATTTGTGAGCACATACATTTTTAATTCCCCCCCCCCTTTTTTTTTCTCTCTTCGTTTTTTGGTATGTGACCTGTGTCTGTTATCCCATCAGTCCACCCACGAATACACAGACATTATAATGTAGCACCACTTCCCTCTGCAAAGGCACACTAAGTAAAGGGGAAATATTACATATAAAAAAAAGAGCTCTTATCTACTAGAGATAGGAACTCATAGTTGTTTAAAATATGGGGATATCTCCTGCCTTGAAAATATGTCATGTGGAATCAAATTAGACCTCAGGTGATTAGATACCATTCATCCAGCCTTGAACCCTTGATCCCTGACATAGAAACGGCACAGCTTTTCACAACAGCTGCAGGAAACAAACTCCATCCGTGACGGCCTTAATACAACGAGACCAACAACAAGGCCCAGCTCTAACATGATATCCTGACAACGAGGAAAATACGAACATCTTGACCTTAGAGCAGATTAGCTTACTTTACCAACTAATGACAAGACAAAAACAGAAATCTTGGCCCCCTTTGGTAGGTCCAAAAGCCAAGATCGGGATTTACAGATGACTGACTGCTAGATACACGACCAGACTGTATACATCTTGGGTCCAATAAAAAAGCCCTAGTTTAGGGTTTGAACGATGACCTGCACAATAATCATGATCCCCGGTCCCAAAGGTCTGGCAGAGACAATTGTAACGGAATGGGGCTTTTGGAAGCACAAAGAAAGACGCTATCCTAGGTGCCACCCTAGGTTCAGTGAAAAGACCAAGATCACCAACCACAGAAGATGGACTAAAATGACACTGAGGTAACAGAACCTCTAGAACCACAAAGACTGACTTCATCATAAGTCCCACCTCAGGATCTGTGCAGATACTGAGACCTCTAAACACAGAGCAAAAGTCTTCCACACACAAAAAAAAAGGAAAAAAAAAAAAAAAACACCAATGGGAAAGTAAAGGATCCTGAGCAAAGTCTAGAGTTGATCCCATGACAGTATGCTCCAAGGACGAAGAAACCCCATATCTCTTAGGTCAAGTGAATTCTTTTTCGAATGACCCCAATATTTACTGTGCCAGGGCAAGAGGGAAAAAACAAAAATACAAAAATCACAAAACCTTGGTTATATTTTATATAAATATATATATTACCTTCATTTATTATTGTTATTATTATTTTTGATTTACCAATCTATTTTGGTCGATTTCTCTGTTTGGGTGTGATTATTGAAAGTATAGTCCCCAATTATACTTTTTTTTTCCTCTTCCTTTCTTCTCTTTCGTTATGTGCTATGCCATGTTTCTCAATTCAAGACCATGGTGTGATTTTTGTTTGTCTGTTTTTGTTTTTGTTTTTTTTTCTATTTGTTTGTTTGTTTGTTTTGTCTGCACTGTGTGGTGCTTATCGATATAGCTGGAGCCCTCACTGGATATTTGACACTTCTTTTGGTACTAGTGGAGTGTTTCACCTTCTTTTTCTCCATCTTCCAAATTGATGATGAGAGCCTTTAGAAGGACTCCGCCCAATTTCGGGGTATTAGACTCTTATCCCAGTTTATTACTTTTCTCTCCTTCAAACAAAACCACGCAACTTGAACTAGTTAGTCCTGACTCCAATTAGAGGGGGAAATAAGGGAGGCATCATGATCAAACAGGTGCAAGACTACTAAGTAGTGGGTTAGATACAGAGGGGACCACATATTCTAGCCGCCCTGGGGTGAGGGAAAAGGAAAAGGGAGTTAGGACAGAAACGGAGGTGTAGGGAGGACAATTTGGCGATGGGAATCCCCCCTGATTTTATGTAAATATGTACCTAAAATATTATTGTCAACAATATGTAAGCCACTATGATCAAAATAAAAATTCATATTAAAAAAAAAGAATAAATAAACTGTAGTTAGCAATGACTGAAATTGAGGAAATTAGCAGTATTTCACATATGTACACATACATAAGTACAGATATATGTTAGAAAGATAATTTTTAATTTTATTGTTTACATTGTCACTGTGAAATTACAGTTATTCATTATTGGGTTTCAGACATAAAATGTTTCAATATCAATCTCTTCACCATACTCCACTTTGTCCACCAATGGCTCCCTCCTAGATCTTTGCCTTCACAATTCTGCTTCTATAGGAGGTAATATTCATTTGTTACATAAATTGTATGGTTTACAGTATCATTGCTGAAAAGCTTCATACATCACACTTTTGTGCCTTTCAGCATCACTTTCTTCTCCTGGTGGAAGGCTTTCCTCCACCATAGGCATCCCCACCTCCCATATTTCTCCAAGTGCTTGTTTCCTACTAAATACAAATTTTTATGTTCTTTGTTTTCATTGTCTTTGAGGTATTTTTACTCTATTAAACTTGCTTTGAAAGATGTGAGAGAACACTAGTGAAGTTAAAAGAAGCAAGCAAATACACATAGAAAGAGAAGCTTTTCTTTTTTTTTTTCTTTTTTTCTTTTTTTGGTTTTTGGGCCACACCCGGTGGTACTCAGGTGTTACTCCTGGCTGTCTGCTCAGAAATAGCTCCTGGCAGGCACAGGGGAACATATGGGACACCGGGATTCAAACCAACCACCTTTGGTCCTGGATCGGCTGCTTGCAAGGCAAACACCGCTGTGCTATCTCTCCGGGCCTGAAAGAGAACCTTTTCAAGGGAATATACAGGCTTAAAGATGCATGCCTTTTGCTAGAAATATTTAGTAATTTATTTGGACTAATGACTGCTTCATGGTTTCTATTCATCCTATTTCTAATACATTAATTTATTGCACTTTGCTCTTTTTGCTTCAATGTATGCTAGTAATAGAAGGTTTTATGTTATCTTCATTTCATAAACAATTGAATCAAAAGTTTATATAAATATTCATCTACTATTTTGGGGGTAGTTGGGCCATAATGAGGTGCTCAGGGACTTGAGTACTTAGTTGACTACACAAGATACAAAGGATTGAAATAGGGTCAGTTTCATGTAAGGCAAGTGGCCTAGCTATGCAATTTTCTAGCTTCTAAAATAGTGTTTATTTACATAATATTGGAATGGGGGGCAGGGAACATACCTGGTAGTACTCAGTTCTCCAATTTGCTCTGTGCTCAGGGGATACACGAGGAGGGGGTTCAGGAAGTAAATAAAGTCACAAAGAAGACATGGCGATAAAAAAAAGTGTGAAAAACTGGCCAAGAGGGTAAAACTAGCACAATGTATTGTTATGAAATTTGTTTCTATTACTTTCTGTTTCAGTTCTTTTAATATGTTAAATATGTTATCCATTTCTTGACCTTGTATTCTCTCTCCCTTTTTTATGTTTTTTTTTTTTTTGGTTTTTTTTTTTTTGATTTGTTTGTTTGTTTTTGGGCTACGCCCATGGCACTTGGAAGTTACTCCTGGCTCTGCATTCAGAAATCCCTCCTGGCAGGCTCAGGGGACCATGTGGGATGTCAGAAATCAAACCCAGGTCATTCCTGGGCTGGCTGCATGCAAGACAAAAGCCCTACCGCTGTGAGATTGTTCTGGCTCCTTGACCATGTACCTTGACCGTGTATTCTCAAGTTTAGCATATTTTGGAAAATAAAAAAGGGCAGCATAAGGGGTTAATATCTAAGATATACATGATACTGACAGAATTTAGCCTAGAAGGGAAAAAAATCTTACTTCATTCAAAAATGGGGAGAAAAAATGAATGAACATTTCCTCAAAAAATACATTAAAAATGCTCATAAAAATGTTCTACATCTCTAGTCATCAGGGAGATACAAATCAAAACCGTTTGAGATATCATCTCATACCAAGAGACTGGCACATATCACAAAGAACAATAACAACCAGTGCTGGCATGGATATGGGAAGAAAGGGACTCTCATTCATTGTTGGTCGTAATGTCAACTGATCCAGCATTTTTGAAATCAATATGTGTATTGCTCAAAAAAATAGAAATAGAACTTCCATATGATCCAACAATACCACTCCTCGGAATATACCCTAAGAACACTAAAAAACCATGCAGAAAAGCCCTCTGTATTCTTATGTTCATCACAGCACTATTTACAATAGCCAAAATCCGGATACAGCCTAAGTGCCAAGAACAGAGGATTGGCTAACGAAACTGTAGTACATCTACACAATGAAATTCGATGCAGATGTTAGGAAAAATAAAGTCATCAAATGTACTAATACATGGATGAATATGGAGTGTATTATGATGAGTGAAATGAGTCAGAGGAAAAGGAAAAGACATAGATTAAACTTGCACATTTATAGAGTATAGTAACAAATAATAAGTAGTATGATAATATTCAGAGACAATAGAGAAGAGGATCGGAAGACCAATCCAAGATAGGAAGCTTGCCACAAAGAGTGGTGAAGGCAGTTGGGGTTGTGAACAGTCCAAGGTATCAGTAATTATTTAAACTAATCATTCTGGACAAGAACTGGATGTTTAAAGAGGATACAGGCATAAATGATGATACATGATACCCCTTAATTATCAATAGTGCGAACAATAGTTTATCAAATATAAGAGAGTGAGAGAGACAGAGACAAATAGAAAGATACAGAGAGGGGAGAGAGAGAGAAAGAAAGTGTAGAAAAGTGTATGCCCAGAGACAGGAAGAGAAAGGGCATTGAGGAAGGGGAGAAAGAAACCAAAGACATTGGTGGTGTAGAAATGTGCACTGGTGAAAGTTGTACATTGTATGACTATAATTAAATCATGACCAAATTTATTTGTGAAAAAATAAACAAAAAAAACTGGTAACCATTGTTTTTATTTTTGTTTGTTTGTTTTTGTTTTAGGGCCACAACCAGCAGTGCTCAGGGGTTACTCCTGGCACTGCACTCAAAAATCTTTCCTGGCAGGCTCAGGGTAACATATGGGATGCCAATAATCAAACCCAGGTCCGTTTTTGTTTACCTCGTGCATGACAAATGCCCTACTGCTGTGCCATCTCTCTTGCCCAATTGTGTTTAAAGGAAAATAAAAGAAATGGCAGAAAAGATCATGTTAGTGTTATTTAATGTGTTTGTGTGTCTAATTTTATCTCATATCATTGATAGGAGAACCTGACCAAAATCTGCCAGAGATTCTAAAAGAAAGATGGGAGAACATTTGGGGCAGTCACTCTGGCTGAGTTATCTAGGAATGGCTGTATAACTCAGTCAATTTGCAGATGAATTGGCTGCCAGTAAAAAAGGCCCAAGGCAAGGACATCAGACCCCAAAGAATCCTTATCTTTGATTACCATTTAAATTAAGTTGAAGTGAGAGCAAACTTCTAACCTGTTACACATTTAAACAATAGTTGTCTATGAGTAGAAGAACTGACTTAGGAGCAAAAGAAAAGTCACTAGTGAGTGTATAAATGTATCATAACTTGATAATTAGTAAATCTAACAGCTCATTAGGGAAATAGATAAAATCTAATGATTTCATTGTAATTTTTATCTCATCCTTTAAAAGATTGTAGTGGCAAAACCATGTGATTCTTCAGATGCATTTAAACTTTAGTGGAAAAGACAGAAAATATATATTTTAAAAATATAACAGGAGACAAATTAATTTTTTAAAATAACAAAATTATGTTAGTGAGTTCCTGCATCTCTATTAAGTAGAAACATCAAATTTATGAAATATGAGTTAAAATATGTGTTTTTGTTTCTGCTCTTCTTTCTTTTTAGGATCATTCAATTTTGATATCTTATATTTAGGAGCTGCCAGAGATGAGATGTTTCTTGAAGAAAGTTTATCCTAACCTGAGGTACTGGAGCAGGAGCTTGGCATTCAAGAAAGAATGTTCCTGGTGTGTGATTTTAGAGCTTCAGTGAGATGTAGAGACTATCAAGTGATGATTGGCAGCTATCATGGGATGTGAGATACACAGTAGGCTAAAACAACCCCTAAAATTTTAAGTAGTCCTTGGTGAACTATCAAATATTTGCAGTTGAAGGAGGCATTAAATTTTTATTAGGGTAATTCAATACACAACTTAGTATGCTAAAGGACAGAAAAACTGGATGGCTTGACTTGGAGATAATAGATAGACAGACAGATGGATAGAGGAATAGATAGATTGATAGATAAAGAGAGACAGAGAAAGGGAACAGAGTGAGATAGATGAGAGAGAAAGAGTGAGAGTGAATGAGAGAGAGGTGAATCAAGCTTAATGGTCTCTAGTAGATTTTGAAAATCTGAGAAGAGAGTAAGAGGCAACCTAGAACATTTGTTGCAGTGTTAGTATGAAACAGTCTTGCAGAACTGATTTGAATCAAGAGAGCACAGTGAACTACTTCAGCTCTGAGAAATCACTGTGCTATTGAATAGAAAAAAGATAGAAAAAAAATCCCATTCCGCAATACTTGCTGAAGATTCAAAGCTTGAGTCTAATTAAAAAAATTTTGAGACAGCTCAGCTTACAGTGTAAAAGGTGTCTGATTATAAACCTCAAAGATCTGAGGTCATGAAAATTAATTATGATTCAGATAATGTTCCAGATATTTAAAGCGTGGTTTACAACTAGATTCTTATTCTACAAAAGACTTTACTAGGAGACTTGAGAGCTATCTCAGAGTGCTGTAAGGCATGCTATGGCTGGCACTGGGTCCTGTTCAATCATTGGCACCACATAGCCTGTAAGCACTATTTTGGTGACCCCCAGCCTCATAGGGGAGGCTCCCTGTAAGAAAGGGAAAAAGAAAAAAGACATTGCTAGGACAATTGTGTATACTTAAGTAGGATTTTGTTAGTAATTTATCAACATCAATTGTCTGCTTTTGATAGATGCAATTATGTAGAAAACCAAAGCTCTGTAGTATTCAGGGACTTTGATACCTGAATCAGTCATTTATTTGTAAATGATTAGAGATAAAAAACCTCTGTGCTATCCTTGTCATGTATGTGCATATACTCATTATATATTATGCTATTGTCTCTTTTATTTTACTTGGTATAGAATTTTTTTCTAATTTTCCCAGAAAAATATAAAACACAAATTGTATACCTGTCCTTACATTCACAGCATATGATAGTTTTCATACAAGATATTGAAGATACTCTACAAATTACTGAAACAGTGTAGGAAATTAAAGAATTTTTCTGAATATGTTAGCAATTCCTATTTGCTAGGATTTGACAAAACAGCAAGGTATTAGAAAAACAAAGTTTAATTTAAAAACTATTGTTCACCAATATAATAAAGAAAATGTAAATTTATAAGGTGTTTGGGATATCACTAAACTGTAAATCAGTAAACTTTGAGTAAGTAGGTTTCTTCTTTAATATATCATTCAATTCCTAAAACATAATTAGAGCCAATATTTCAGCCTTTCAAAGCAAGAAGAAATTCTTATGAAGAATGGTCTCAGAATTTTTTTTTATTTAAGCACCATGATTAAAAACATGATTATAGTTGGGTTACAGTCACAAACAGAATATCCCTCTTCACCAGAGTAACATTCCCCCCCTCTCAATTATACCCTCCCCCATTCTCATTCCCTGCCTCTATTTGAGACAGGCATTCTACTACAGTTATTTGTTTTTAAGTTCAGTAAACTGTTTTTATTCTTATATGAGTGTTAAAAAATACAATAAAAAAGGTATGACAGTGACATTATATGTTGTTTGCATAGTCCCAGAAAAATATGGGGAAAATGGAAAAAAATACTTGGCCTGATTACAAGAAGGCCTCACCCCAGAAGTTTATTGGCATAAGACCGACTCTGAGCTCCAGGCATACCAGTCTGTCTACCCGAGTCATTCTCCGTGTTCCCGGTGAAACTTTTTCACACTTTAGCTGTTGTTGGTCTCAGGTTCCTATATTTGAAGACTGTAGATTCTATACATTTCTTTCATCGAAGTTAGGCTGATGTGGAGCATCCTCTAGTTTCAGCACACCATTAGATGCAGAGCTATCTGCCCTGCAAGCAGATTGTTGCTGAGTCGTTTGGGTGTTGAGAGCACTCTGGAATAAGTCAAAGCCAGAGCAGTGGTAGGTCTTCCCTGGTAGAGGATTGTATCCTGTTATAGACAATTGTGGTTATTTCCATAGATGGTGTTCATTGTTCAGGGGTGTATGGACATATGATCTCAGAATTCTTCCATGGTTTATTCTTAGGAACTTAGTAGTTGGGGACTTTGAATTTCCAAGACTCTGTGATCAATTTTGGTAAACATTGTTAAATATATTTTTCTATGCATCTATAGCTATGATGATGCTTATCTATTTTCTATCACTATTCATCAGTACATTATTAATTTATGATAGAAGAAACATATATAGTAATGTGTCTGATTATGTAAATGGTTCTGAAAAAAATGAAATAGTAAAGATAAGAATACTGAAAGAAAAGCTGAGAATAACCAAGCTTATGGATATGATAATTGTGAAAAAGATAACAATTGCTTGAAATGAATTTATAAATTTAATGACATTCCAATTAATATATCGCTAAATGCATGTTTATTTAGGTTTTGGATCACATGCTCATGGGCTCGGAGCTTATTCCTGACTCTGTGCTAAGAATCACTTCCTAGTAGACTAAGAGAACCACATGCGGTATAATTTAGCTGCAAGTAAAGCAAGTGTACTGCCCTCTGTACTCTCTCCAGTTCCAGAATTTAATACTTTTTTATGGTAAATAGTTAAATGAACATTTAAAAGGTAAAAAATAATCCATTATTTTGAGGAGTATGATATGACTAATGTTCAAAAATGAAGTTTGATCTATTTTGGGGATGCAGGGACATACCCAGGAATGCTCAGGGTTACTCCTGGTTATGCGCTCAGAAATTGCTCCTGGCTTGGGAGACCACATGGGACACTAGGTATCTAAGGAAGGTCTATTAAACTGAGGTCTGTCCTGGGTTAATGGCATGCAAGGCAAATGCCCTACTGCTGCGTTATCACTCTGGCTCCTCTTTTGGTCTTTTACCTTATTTTCTTTCTGTGGCCTCTGATCTAGGTTTGACCTACGTTCTGTAATGTGCCCCCTCTCATTTATATAATTTCTACTTATGACCCCTTGATGTGTCATGAATCCCCATAGTGGTGCACATAGAAACAAGGAAATACAACAAAGAAGATAAACAAGGGGCCAGAGAGATGGTGCAGTGGTAGGGAGTTTGCCTTGCATGCAGCTAACCTAGCAAGGACCGTGGTTTGATCACCCAGTGCCCCATATGGGTCCCCCAAGCCAGAAGCGATTTCTGAGTGCAAAGCCAGGATTAACCCCTGAGCATCACTGAGTGTGGCCCAAAAAAACAAAACAAAATGAAGCAATAAAACAAAGAAGGTATAAAAAAAATGGGAAAAGTATTTTAAAACAAGTAAGCAAAAAATCATAACAACTGAGAATATTATAGTAAATGGGTACTTTAAAAAGGAAAGAGTATACCATAACTAAAATTACCATCAAGTAAACAAAAAGATATGTAAATTAAAACAGTGCAAATATTTCTAATAATTATTTCATATTTATTAGACCAAATGCATGAAATATGAAAACACTGAACATTGTACATTGGAACTCAGACTTTGGTGCTGAATTGGTAATTTTGACAATTTATGGACTTCTAAGAATGTACAATGAAGGGCCAGAGAGATAGCATGGAGGTAAGGCATTTGCCTTTCATGCAGAAGGACAGTGGTTTGAATCCCGGCATCCCATATGGTCCCCTGTGCCTGACAGGGGTGATTTCTAAGCATAGTGCCAGAATCACCCCTGAGCACTGCTGGGTGTGACCCAAAAACCAAAAAAAAAAAAAAAAAAAAAAAGAATTAATGTAGAATGTACAATGATACATTGATTCCTTTGTAGATTAGTAGGATGCATGCATTTTTCTTGATTGATTAAAATAACCTGTCCTTTTGAAGTCTAGACCTTTAATTATTACATTTATATCTATATTCCTGACTAATACTCTGAAATTAAAACATATAAATCTACTCTCCATTGTAATATATATTCCCACACAAATAAATTAAGTCTAACCTTAAGTACCAATAAAGTTGTCATTGAGAGATTGTGAGAGTCTACATTGATTCTAAATCAGCATCACAAATAAAGTTTAAAATCCAACCCTTTAATTTTTTTTTCAAGCTCATATCTTGACAATATTTTTGTTTTATCTTTCAGTAAATTATCCTCCATCTTTTTAGATATGTGGTAAAAAATTTTTACTTATATCCAAATAAGAGATAAGAAAGATCTACATTAGAACATTCACCATAGATTTTAAAGGTTGGTGTATAATTTATGAAAGTCTACCAAAAATACACATTAACCAGATTCATTACAGTGAATCTGTTGCCAGCACTGCAAATAATAAAGAAAACTAAAAAATGAATGCAAGTTAGACATAAATGCAAGCTTGGTCATACATAAGTTTGTGTGTGAGATCCTGGGTTTGCTACCTTAACCATCCTGCAAAACAATCCAAGGTCTTTAATAGGAGTATTTAGTATAATAAAATTATAAATTAATGTATATGTGTATATTTACTTTTAATACAATCCCCAAAGCATATGAGGATATTTGTTTTTTTGTTTGTTTTGTTTTTGGGCCACCTGGTGACGCTCAGGGGTCACTAATGCTATGTGCTCAGAAATTGCTTCTGGCTCAGTGGACAAAATGGGACACTGGGAACTGAACCCTGGTCCGTCCTGGGCAGTTGCATGCAAGGCAAACGCCCTACCACTTTGCTATCACTCCAGCCCCAGAATATAAGTTTTTAATTAAAAAAAATTCAACACAAATATATTGGATATTTCAGGATTATATTGATAGGAGCTGTAGTTGACATGCAGTAGTACCAGGGATAGAATTCAATTCATAGAGCTGGAGAGATAATACCGTATGTAAAGCATTCGCCATGCATCTGACTGACATGGATTCAATATGGCCCCGTTTTGAGCCATACCCCATACGGTTGCTCAAGCACTGCTAGGAATAATTCCTAAGTATAGAGCCATTAAGTTGATAAAAGTGGGGTGTGGCCAATCACACCAAAAAAAAAAAAGCAATAAAAAGTATTCAGATCACTTTTGCTTTCGAAGCATATATAACTCATGCCTGAATTATATTCTATAACTTTGAAAAGACCATTATTTTGGTTCACAATTATCTATATGCAAATAAGAGTCTGAGTTACCAAATTATATGATGATGATAATAAAAAAAATTTTGTATGTAGGCCGGAGTGATAACACAGCAGTAAGATGTTTGCCTTGCATACAACTGACCAGGGATAAATCTGGGTTAGCTCCCCAGTATCTAATATGGGTCCCCTAACCTGCCAGGAGCAACCTCTCAATTGAGTAATCCCTTAGTCAGCTGGGTGTGGTCTAAAACAAACAAAAACAATTTATTATTCACTTTTTTAGTTCCTGCATTACTATGTCTCATCGATTCAGGCTTCAGACCATAGGCAACTCATGGAGGTCTTTGATAATTCTTATAGATATTACACTTCTGATTTTCTGACTTTGGATGGTTCATCACAAATGTGCTTAGCATTTCTCTAAACTTATTTTAAGTGTTTTTGGTCTTTATTTTTTGTCTCATGGCTTCCCTGTTTCCAAGTGAGTCCTTACTATTGGAAATGGCTTTGCTCCATTATTCCAATTACTCGACTGTATGTAAGTTTCTCCATATTGAGATTAATTTACATTTTCTAGATTTTAATCGTGTACTTATATATGCATCACTACTTCCCTATGAATCATTAAACTTTTGTGCTTTCTGATTTTCAAGATTCTGAATTCTTTACTCTTGTTTTAAGATATTTTTCTAGTTACAAGTTTGACTTTATATTGGTTTTCATATGTGTGTATGTGAACTTGATGAGAACTTCTACTCCAGTTTAAGCCATATTGATAAATATTAAATATGTATTAAACAATTTCCTATGTCATTTTTGAAATTCCTAAGAAGAATTTTGCAATATTGTCTGTCCATCTACTTGAAAGCATTCAATTAATTTCTGATTATTTATTTATGGGGAGATAGCAATTATCATAGGTATAGAAAACATAGCTTAAAATTTAATTGAAAGATAATTTATTCAATGCTTGAATTTTAGGATTGGAAACATATTGTCTTGGGGATATTTCTATGATATTTCTTTCTGTACTCAAGCACCTCTTGCCCTCCTCACCTCTCTACATTAATATACACCTAAGCTAACTTCTACATGTTTATATGTGGGCAGGAGTACACAGAGATAGAATCCTCCTTAAGGGACAAACCTAAACCACAAAGAACCCATACCTATACCCTATGTAACCCCTCACATATACTATTCTCTCTCCCTCCACCAAATATCCGACTATCCCTTCACCCCTCAATCTCACCCCCGATATCCCCACCCTTGTTCATAAAATACCTGTTATCTAGACATGATCATTGAGGGAGATGACATATAAATGTATATTTTGTAAGCCATATGCATGTTTTAATATTATATATGATAACTCTGTCATGTGAACGACATATTATGTCTGTAAATTTTTCATTTAGTGGAATATGGCACAAAAGCGGCTTATTCAAATTGTCTTAGCAATGAACCTTAGAGAAATTACTTAGAAGATTATTTTTTGTTTTAGTTTGGGGGCCACACATGAAAGTGTTCAGTGCTTGTTCCCTGACTATACTCAAAGATCATTCATGGCTGAGTTTTGGGGTCTCTTTGTGATGTTAGGAACCTAATCCAGGTCAGCCACATGCAAGAAAAGTGCTCTAATCATTGTACTTTTCTTGGGCAATGGTAAATTAATCTGAACTTCAGGGCCGATCAATTTTCTAGGAAATTCATGACTTCTCCTTCCCCCTACCATTACTACCACCTTTTCTTTCTCTTCCCTGAGTCTTAATCCTTAATTAAAGAAACTCTACTTGTCAGGAAATTAAATGGCCTTATAATATAAACAGAATAGCAGTAGCAGTAGTGTTTACTAAGCTGACTGTAAATTGAAAGCAAGTTTTACTGTTCTAAAACTTAACTAGAAATTAATGAGTACAGAGTAAGTCCATTCGATAAAACATAGAAAAGGAGCCGCATTTCCATTCCTCTTCAATCAATATATAACAAAAAAATATTATCTGCTAGCAAGAATGGCCTTAGTCCATTTTCTGCTTAACAAGCATCTTTTAAGGCAAAAGCCAATTTTTTCTTCTTGATATCCTTTCTTCAGAGCAGACCATGTCTTAATTTTTAAGAGAGAAAATGTCTGTTCAAATGAAAACTAATGACTACGCATCATTTCTAAGGGAGAAAAGAATAGCAAATGCTTAAAAGACTAAACAGTGCTCCTTTCTGAATAACTATCTCTGATTATTCCTTTCTTCAGTTGAGAAACTGTATAAAACATGATTAGGTCTAATTCTCTATTGATGTATCACAGTCTTAGGCAGAGTTAATGGTATACTTAGATTAGGCCTGCATTTTTTTTTTCTCTTTTCATTTTCTAAGTTGTATTGTGGCACAGACCTTAGTCAATAGAGCTGCTCCCTCCTGAGCAAGCATTAAATTCTACAGATGAATGGCAGCGTTTTAAAGCAGATCTGATAACCCAAACATGCTTGCAGGTTTTAAAGAGGCCACATCAGATAAAAAGAACCACTGGACACATGAGAGCAGTTGCATTCTTCTAAAAGAGAAAGGATCTTGAAAAATCAATTGGGCCACAGAGAATATTCCTCAAAAGATCAAATAAAGCAAATGGATGCTTCTATTTCTCTGAAGATGCATCCAGTATTTAGTGGGAATATGCTTTCAAATAGTAAAATGGATTCACTTACACTGTAATTCATTTTAGTATTGAAAATTATATTCCTAAAAATGACTTTAAAATCTCTGAGGTTTATGAGCAATCTTATACTTTAATTCTAAAATATACTTTTATTGCAATAGCTTTATTTTTTTTCCAGTGGGAGCATTTCCATTAGTGCTCATTGCTTATTTCTGGCTCTCTACCTAGAGACTACTCCTGGCAAAGCTCAGGGGTGCCAGACATATGGGGGTGCCAGGCATTGAATCCAAGTCTAGAATATGCAAGGCAAGTGCCCTGCTCACTGTACTTTCTTTGGCTTCTCTTGAAATATTTTTCTGCACAACATGTTCCCTAAGAAAAATATCCACTCCACAAAAAGTGTATTTCATGAATCTTTTAGATTTTTATACTTAGGATGGAATAGAATTTCCTGAACATATAGTACTTGCATATGAGTGTGCATATGTGTATATATATATATATATATATATATATATATATATATATATATATATATATGTGTGTGTGTGTGTGTGTGTGTGTGTCTTTGAGAGGACTTGTACTTTTATGAAAGAAGAAAAGGAGAGTTTCATCCAAATATTGTATATCTAGAGTCAAACATAATCAGACAGCCATTTGATTTCAAAAGATAAAATAAAAATATAAAAAAATACTGATTCTTTAACTCTGACACTTTATATGAAAACTATATTAGATAGAAAGAAACCAAGTAAATACTTTATGACATTAAACCAAAAAAATTATATGAAAATTAATGGTTTTCTCTGGGAAATCCTAATGTTCTTTGCATTTCTTCCATCCTTGTTTTCTTCATTATTCTGTCTTTGATATACTCTGATATTGTGAATTATAAGAATTTATCTTTGATACTAGTCCTGGACATACTTCCAAGTACAGACTCCTCCCAGATCTTTAATTTTGTAGATGATAAGAAACATGGCATTTAAAAAATATTACATCACCCCCTAACAACCGTACATGAGTCTATACAGTATTATTTAGATGATTTTGGGAAATCTTGTAAAAGTAGAGATCTTTACCAGTGAAAGCAATCTTGAGATTAGAGAGATAGAATTTTTCATTATGTCTTCTAACTTTCAATTATATCTCCACCATTAGGCACTGTATTTTAAAACTGAGGGTAAAGAGTGTTTGGTCTGAGATCTCTTACTACTAGGAGACAATTATTTCAACGAATTGGTGTGCATACTGAGGCTTCCACAACTCCCTCTAATCTGAGGTGGTTCAGAGAATTTTCAGTTGTTGCATGTTCAGGAGGTGTTGGAGTTTCTGAACCAGCGCCAATGTGAAGGCAACCAGGCTTTCATGTACCTACTACCAGCCATAGACCTTGCTCTAAACAGCATTTCTAACACAGCCTTTTTGTACTAATATTCTTTGAGACTGGGTAATCTAGTAAGTAAAGAGTTTGCCTGAGTTATATGAAAACCTTTGTAAATCAGTTGACTCCAATAACAAGGTACTCAAAACTTTATTTTAACTCTGCTATTAGAGCACAGGTTACAACTGCAATCTTGAAGTAGGGTTATGAAAGGGGCAGTCATGTGTGCCTTTGCTATTATCACATAGAATATGTTAGTAATGAAATAAACTTCTATACATGAACTGAATTATAGAACACCTGGCTATAGTTGAAGAACAAATTTGTGTAAGGAAAAAATGGAGTTAGTAATTAGATATGTAAATGAATGATGTAGATAACATAAAGTGTTATCGAGGAGAAGAAATAGATTTTCCTTTTTATATATTAAGTACTAGTCAAATGTCTACCCTATTCAAATTATTCTTAACCAGCTAATATAATATCTTACATCACTTCAAATCTCCCTAGTAAAGACTCAGTACTGCAATTAACATTTTCTAAATTAATATTATTTTGCTATCAATCATGGGTAAATAATTTGAAATTATCTACAGCTATCACTTATATAGGTAAATGTTACTATTGGGTTAAGCTAATACTTCTATAATTTGCTGTATAAATTTGGAAAGTTCTTTCTAGGCTTAATGCACTTGGCATTTTGTAAGAGCAATGTGTAAGGAATATCAACTCATTTCTCTGCATCAATTCAGAACACCTCATCCTCTTTTAGTAAAAAATAAATCAGGTAGTTTATTTTTTTCATAAATCAATATATTAGCATTTTAATATTTTGCATTTACTATGCAAATTGTAAATGATTTTTGTTAAAAATTAATTGAGAATTAGCTTTGTCTTCCATAAAGAGTTGATGAATGTATGGATCTGGACAGATAATACAGTGCATAGGGAGCTTGGCTTGCATGTAACCAGCCTAGATTTTATCACTATTATTCCATATAGACCCTTGAGCCTGCCAGGAATGATCCCTAAGTGAAGAGCCAGAAAGAAGCCCTGAGATATGTTGGGTAGGGCCCCAAAACAACAAAATAGAATGATTAATGTATTATAAATTTTTTATTGTTTCTTAATAAGAGAAATGATAGAGGGCACCAAGACCAAACAATTGTATGAATATTGAGTAGAAATAAAAATTGATCAGAGTTAAACACCAAATCCAAAGCCAACTACAACAAAATCTATACCCAATCTACAGCAAGTTACACTCAGAGGGGACCACTTATACCAGCAGCCCAGGGCGGGCAGGGCAAAGGAGGGGTGATATAGGGTGCAAGTTGGGAACAGGGGTGGAGGGAGGACAACATTAGTGGTGGGAATGTCCCTTATTCAATGTCACTATGCACCCAAAATACTACTGTGAATGATTTGTAATCCACTTTGGTTAAAATGAAAATTATTAACAAATAAATAAAATAAATAAAAAGTAAAAATCATGATTAAGCATATGTTTTGTTTTTAATTCATTTGTGATTTCCTATACTTAAAAGAAAAAATGAGGACAGAAGAGATAATTCATTAGCTGAGTTTGTGTGTTGCATACAGAAGCTCCAGATTTGATTCCAAACAGTATGATCTTCTGTACACTACAAAGAGCAATCCCTGATCACAGAGCAGTAGTACTCCCCTAGCACTGCTTGTATTGTCCACAAAATAGCAGCAACAGCAACAGAAATTAAATGAACAGAACCAAAAGGCTATGAAAAATGAAGTAGAAAGGGCCAAAGAGAGAGTAGAGCAGGCAAGGTACTTGCCTTGAACAATTCAGATGCAGCTTGGATATCTGGAGCACATATGGTCTCCCAAGCTTCTACAGAAGTGATCACTGAGTGTAGATCCAAGAATAAGCCATGAGTACCTCTGAGTGTGACCCTAAAACAAATCCCCAGCTCCCAAAATAGGAAGTGGAATGTAAGTATGATAATTAATGATACTGTACTTGTATTCATTTTTAAAGGACTAATTCAAAATTTACATTTAAAAAAACTAGCAAGTTTGGTGAATTATTTATTTCAATGATTTTTTCTGAGAAGAAAACTAAGAAAAGAGTAAGACCTGAAATAAAATATAGATGAAAACAATTTGGTGTATCAAAAAATCATTACAAGGCATTGATCTAATCCATTGTCCTATGTTTGAAAGAGAACATTCAATAATCAGAAATTTCCATCTATCATTTTGACATTGCCCTTTGGAGAGTAATTAACAGTGCTAATTTATGTAATTTATTTTGTCCATCAGATTTCAGAACTCCCAGGTCATTGAGCATGTGTGACTTTTAAATTTTCATCAACGAAAGGAAGCATAATATTTGAATTGTACTAAGGTGCAAATAAAATATATTTCTGACAGTCATCCTTATGTAAATGGAAGAATGTTTTAAGAAAGAACTTAACTAATGGATATGAATTCTAATAAGAATATTTTATCAAGTTTTAAAAATATAGGTTAAGCATGAGTATGAGAAAAATTTAATATTTCTTCAAAAATTAGAAAGTGTATGACTCATATGAGAAATAAAATCTTATATTGAATTAATAAAACATGTGTTGAAAAATAAAGCATGTGATGTAGTGTTGCTGGTAGAAATGCTGTGTTCATTTATATACAATATAATTTTTCCCAGGGCTAGAGAGACAGTACAGAGATTTCTTTACTTGCTATAGATCCTGCTTCAATTTTCAGTACTGCGTATGTTCTGCTGAGTACAGGCCAGGTGTGATTACTGAGCACAAGGCCAGGTGTAATCCCCGAATCACTAAGTGTGACCAAAAGCTAAAATAAACATTAAAAGAAAAATCGATTTTTAAAATTTTTAAATTAATTGCAGTATACCAAAGTACAGTCATTTTTATTTTATAGATTAACATGAATTTATTTGTTATTGATTTTTAAAACAGGGGCCATACCAAATGTGCTTGAGATCACCAGGGGCCAAACTAAGGAGTGATAGGGTTGGGTCCTTGTAGTTTTGGGGGTGTAAATGGGTCTCAAATATGCTAGGCAAGTGTTTTGCCCTCTGGGTCAATTCCTAGTCCCCAGCTAGTTTTAAAATAACACTTCATAAGGGCTTGTCATGGTGAGAACAGTCATGGAAAGCACAGTTATTTAATAGTACAATCACACATTACTTTTTCAGGGGCCAGCAAGATATATCAAAAAGTGGAGTGTTATTTTAGCAGATAGGAAACTAGACTTGGTCCCCAACACACACTGTGATCCCTTGAGCACCTTCAGGAGTAATCCTTGAGCCATAAATCAGAAGTTCTGAAGCAAAGCTGGGTGTGGCCCCAAATTAAAATCATCCAATACACACCATCTCCCTAATTTTAATAAAGCTTTAACATCTCTAGTGAAGAGCAAAGCTTTTCTGAATATAGCTTTAGTTTTTCTGTAGGGTCTCCAAATAATTGTACGTTAGACAACTCAAGGTATTACAAAACTTTCTTACTCGTTTAACCTCTGACTGCATATTTAAATTATCTACTTTGTAAGGTTTTTGTCGCTGTAATTGATACCAGTAACACCAAAAATACTCTAAATTTTATCTGTCATTTCCTCTAACATTTTGGTCTTGGGCATTATATGGTCCCCAATTAAAAATCTTCAAAGACAATGATTTTTAATAAATATTATTTTAAACACACAAGGGATATTTGTTGCTAGCTCACATAACTTGCCTATGCCATGTCTCATGCATGATTACATAGTACTCTTTATCTAGCAGATGATTGGGAGCAACACAAGGATTCTACCATGAAAAAAATATCTGTCCTAGAGGAGAAATGAAGCTTTTCAACTTATTCCAGAGAGGCTGCATTTTCTTGAAGTTTTAAAGGCTAATTAGATTCTGGGAATGAAAATAAAGTACCCCCATATTCCTCTGGGTTCATCTTAGATTGGTTGAACTATCAAGTTAACATAAGACAGATTACTAGAAATAAGAAACACATTTAATTATGTGCTCATGAAAATATGTACTATGGTGTATATTCTAAAATCATTATAGAAAAATAAGTGTATATCCTGAGAGAAGGAAAATGAAGAACACGATAGAACCCTCAGGCATCCTTCAACGAAGATACTTAATAGAACTCAGAGAGGGTGACTATTATGATGAAGACCAGGTGCTATATAATTAGATATTTACCTTGAATATAGATAATTACTGAATGAAAATAATTGTAGGTAATATTCCATATTTTCCTTTTTTTACTCTGCATTGAAGGAAGTGGTAAACATTTTTGGAAAAATGTGTAGAGTGTTGATTAATCCCAATTAAATTATTCTACATACTAATATGACAATTCTTGAAAAGTTTCTCATGAACATCTTATATTTGGTCTGTCCTTCAACACTCAAACTAGGATTTGAAGAGTATGAGTAGTTGGGATAAAGATATTGGAAGCCTTTTAGGAAGAACAGATTAAATATATATGAGAAACTTGATTGTGTTCTTCATAATTTGCAATTATGTGTGTGTGTGTATGCTCATGCACACAGGTATGTGTGAAAGTCTTTTCTCAGGGAAAAGATATAGAATAAAATTTTCTAACAGAAAGGCCTTAATGTTTAAGACCAGACATGTTTATTATACATAGAAAGCTCTATTTCACCATCTTTAGATGGAAGGGCACATTTGGCTCTGCCCTGGACTTGCTTTTGGCTCTATGCTCAAAACTCATTCTTGGTGAGACTTAAAGGACTCTATCGGTACAAAGAATAAATCTAGGTTGGCTATATGCATTGTTAGGAATTGCCAAATAGTTATCTTTCAGGTAAGTTTCTGGAAAAAAAAAAAAAAGGAATTACTGCAAGTTTTTCTAAATGAAGTCCCACTCCTAAAATTGTGTAAAATACTTTTCAAACAATGTAGTTAACACAAAAATGAGGAAAATATTAGTATGTTTTTCTAATGTCTGGCTTATCTGGAAAGTCTTTATTTTTCTTATTTGTTTTTATTTACCTGAGAGTTCTCATGCAGTCATTCTCAGCTTGGTACTTGGGTGTCCTTCACAGCAGTACTCAAGGGAACATGTGATTTGGAAATCAAATACTGTACTCCAGCCAGTAAAAAATGAATTTCAGTATTTTATCTTGTCTTATATTTATCTTATCTTATATTTAATCTTATCTTATATTAGAGGTGCCATCTTAAAAATTAATCTTCTCACTGAATAGTGTAGAACAGGCTAACATTGTGATAAATAATTCAAAGTTATTTTGTCACAAATAAAATTGTTCTGATTTTAATATCTAAAAACAATAGAATTCTAAAAATTTGGCTAATGTTTTTAATTGTATAATATGTAAGTAATTATAATTTTGTCAGTTTTCTAGGGAAAGTTAATTAATTAAACACAACAGAAAACAAACAAAATAATTTGAGCCTGAACAAAAGCTATTTGTCTTGACCAACACCAAACTGAATTGGATCTCCAGCACTGCAAAGGGTCCACTAAGCACTAATCCCTTGCAGAGAGCCAGGAATAGTTCCTCAACACAGCCAGATGTGATCCAAAAAAAACATAAGGATGTTGATAATTGTGTGGACTTTCAGTTTCTTTCTTTTTTTTTTTATGTTTTTTTTGGGTCACACCCAGCAGTGTTCAGGGATTACTCCTGGCTCTATGCTCAGAAATCACTCCTGGCAGGCTCAGGGGACCATATGGGATGCCGGGATTCGAACCACCTCCTTCTGCATGCAAGGCAAACACCCTACCTACATGCTATCTCTCTGGCCCCAGACTTTGAGTTTATCCACAACTCATTTTATTTTGTTTTTAATTAAGAACTTGGAGATATATGTTTTCCCCCTTTTAACCATAATGCTCCATAATTCAATTATTCTAAATAATATATATAAGTTGGATCATCTTGTCTTTTCCTTTCTTCTAGCTTATTTAATTTACATGATATCTTTCAATTTGATCCATGTTGCAGCAAATTGCATGATTTCATTACTTTTTACAGTTGTGTAGAATTTCATTGTGCATCACCCTTGGCCCCACAGTATAGGGAGAAAAAGGGAAAAAATAAGAGTGTAAGGGAAGAAGAGAGGTAGATGAGATATAATGAATATTAGATGTCAAGAGAATAGAGGTACATTGTTGAGACCCAGACCTTTAACAACTAAACTTTAAAAAGGTAGCTGTCAATATGGCAGGCTGTTCTAGGACTATGGGAGTGAACTTAAAAATGTCAGTGCATGATTGGAATCAGGCATTGTAGAGTGTAGGGCATTTGCTTTGGACATCGCTGACCTAGCTTTGATACCAGGCATCCTATGTGGTCTCCCAAGACTGTCAGGAACAATTTCTGAGTGCAGAGCCAGGATTTACCCATGACAACTGCCAGATGTAGTCCAAAAACAAAAACAAATGAACAACAACAACAAAAAAATGTTCGTGTAGGAAAGTTGACACTGGTGGTAGGATTAGTGTTGGAATTATTGTATGTCTGAAACTCACTTATGAATAACTTTGTAAGTCATGATGCTTTAATAAAAATTTGAAATCCACTGGGTAGATTCCTCTAATTATTGGAGTGAGAGCTTTGAATGTGGGAATCCAAAGTTTAGTTTCCTGTACTACATACTTCCCAAATATTTCAAGGTTCATGCCTCCCCCCAACACACATACACACAAACACACACAACTAAATAAAGATCCTATTTAAGCTGAAGCGTTTGGATTAACAGTAAAGTAAAAGCCCAAATCCAAAAAATCTAGGTTCAATTCCTAGAGTTGCAAATAAGTGAAACAAAAAAATCATTCATTTATAACATCACATAGATTACATATGTATACTATTAAAAATAAATTTTAGAGATGTAACTGTGCTCTTATGATGATGCTCCATTTCTTAATTTGAATACTATAAACAGGATAATAAAGACTTAGTGGCTTCGAAATAGTAATTTTTTTTTTAGGCTCAAAGAATAAAAGTCTGAGATAAAAATTCCTAGCTTTGGTGCCAAAGCGGTGGAGGAAGCGATAAAGCATCTGCCTTGCATGCACTAGCCAAGAACAGACAGCGGTTTGATCCCCCAACGTCCCATATGGTCCTCCAAGCCAGGAGTGATTTCTGAGCGCATAGCCAGGAGTAACCCCTTAGTGTCACTGGGTGTGCCCTCCCCCAAAAAATACCTAGTTGTTTCTGTTTTGATGAAGAGTCTCTTCTAGGTTTCAAGAATCTCTTTGAATCCTAAGAAGAGTTTACAAAGATTGCTCACATACCCTTATGATAAAGCAAAAGTCATCTGATACTGAAATCTTTGAAAATCTTTACCTCTTGAGGACTCTAACTGTAAATACAATCATATTGGGGAAAAGGTTGTAACCTCTCAAGTCAGTTCATAAGCCTCTTCAGTAATTGGTATCAATGCCAATCAACTTCACTTGTTTTAATTTTCTAATTTTTCTACTAGGGACAGTAATTGTATATCAATATTTGTCATAAGACAATTTATGCTTCACCTAGCCCCAGCCAAATAAACAAATAAACAACCACATACCTTTACTTTTACTATAGACAAAAGCTCCATTTTTCCAAAAAAATTTCAGATTATGGTTTAGAAATATATATATTAAAAAACAAAACAGATCAAGGTGTTTGAGTATAGATGTTGCAGGGGAAAATGGGCTAATTATTTTCTAAGTCATCCAAAAGAACATTTAAAATTAACCTTCTATTTAGTACAGTTGAGACTTCACATATATAACATAGATGCTTCCTTAAGCTAGAGCAAAGAGGGAAAAACAGTTATATAGTGTTGAGTCTACATGAGTAGTTATTCTTACTGGATCCACCCTGAAAGCTGAGAAAGCCTTTGAAAAAGACAGGTAACAAAAATATTCTCAGAAGCAATGGTAGGGAGGATAAAGTAATTTCTATATTACTGAATATAGTTCACAAGCACCATAGAGGTTGAATAACTAAAATTATATTGCAGATGAGAATTCCACTTAACACCTTGCAATTAAAAGACAGATACCAAAGAAATAAGCTATTCAATTCTTTAGAGCTTTGCATATTATACTATTTAACATAATGATAACTATGTGAAGAGAGATATTTTTAATGTAAAACTCTCAAGATAAATCTGTCATATTGATATTTATTTGATTTATAAAAGATAATTTCTTTCAACTCTTTTTTTGAGCCTCAATAAATCACACCTACTAAAATTAATATTTTATAAACATGTGGGTTTTATTGATAGACAGAAAATGGTGTAATTTTCATAGTGTTACATAATTTTTTTCTCTAAAAGTTGGTTTCTACATTTACAATGCTATATCAATTCATTCTTTCTCAGCATGAAGGGCTTCTTGTGACCGTCAAAATGAAAGCTAGGACAAAAAACAATATTGAAAGGATGTTCAAACCATTTTGAATTATTTAATGCTTCTTTTCAATACCATTCAACAAGACAACATAGGAAAAAATTCACATTTTGTGGGGTAAAAATGGAGTATTTAAATCTCAAATTTCTAGATATGTGATCCAGGGATTGAATGCTGATGAGTCACATGCAATAATTATATATATCATAATTATTATATTATTATAACTCTAGACTCTAAACTCAGTAGAAGATAATTATTTATATTTTATTGAATAGTTTATTGTTGTAAAGGAATTTCAGGAAGCATATGAATGCCACTCAGAGAACAATTGGTTGTCTATTAAAGAAGTCAGGAGCTATGAGTGAACTACCATCCTAAGAAACTTATGGCCCCCAAAAATCAAATTCTATTCTGACATAGGATACAATCGGTAAGAGATTTCCATCAGCACAGCATATTACAGAAGCAAAATGAGCTAGTTCATGGACACAGAACAATTGGTTTACATATGTTGAAGATAATCATGACTGTGGATTGTGATTCCAGGAGCCAAATTGTTGATTTATGAACTATATTTGCTCATGGACTATACCTGACCCTAGGAAGAATAGAGAGCTGCTCCCTTCCCAGTAATAGGCTAGGAAAGAAATAGACAGAGTCCCTCATATCAGGAGTTCTCAGCATCTTCATTACCCAGACAGTACTTGCATACATAGGAATTAAGTAAATGATTAAATAAATAAATGATGATACCGTTAAGCCTCTATAGTTTCCTAGAAGTACTTAGTGAATATGCACTTCCCTGAAGTATAATGTGTATAGTAGGTATTGTGTGTCAGACGTAAGTAGTTACCACAGGAATTCTCTCCTGCTTAAAATAAGGAGTGTTTTCCTTTGTCATATGTTGAAGTCTTTGCCGATTCTTTCTTTAGAATTGAAACTTAGAGTATCTGGAGGATGGGGAAGGGGATGTTTAGAAAGCATTTCTCTATACATGACAAAACAAATAAAACAAAACAACTTGGGGTTACACCTGGTTGTGCTCAGGGTTTATTCTGGCTCTGTTCAAGAATCATTCCTGGAGAAATAAACTTGTCTTTTGTTAAAGCAACTTTGATTTGCCTTTCAACATTCTGCCTCTTCAATGTGCAGCTGAATGTTTGCATAAAGTTTTTGTTTGTTTGTTTGTTTGTTTTTGTTTTTGCTTTGCTTTTGGGGCCATACCTGGTGACGCTCAGGGGTTACTCCTGGCTTGGGGGACCATATGGGATGCCAGGGGATCGAACCAAAGTCTACCTGGATTGGCTGCTTGCAAGGTAAATGCCCTTCTACTGAGCTATTGCTCCGACATTTAATTAATGTTTTGATCATTAAATTTATGGAACATTTCTATAATGCCTAAGCTAGAAACTGTCAGGTTCATTTGTAACACTAAATATGTCTGATTCCAAAGTCATAATGCTGGGCTTTCTTTTAAAATTCACAAGTAGTCATTTTTGTGCTTCATAACCAGTGTGTCCTTTATAATCCACAATATTTTAGAGTCTTTCAAGTGAAGCTTCAGAGAAAATAATATACAAATGAAGTATTTTTAGATTTATGTCTACTTAAGTAAGTAGTTTTCTTAATGAATAAAAAGAAACAGACCTTTGTGCTCTCTCATGCTAAATTTGTCTTTAAGATGCTTCATAAAGCTATCTAGGGCTATTTTAAAATTAAAAACATTTGTATGTTTTTATAGTTATTCTATTATTTTGGCAGGAAAACAATTTTCTGATATATGGCACAATTTTCACCAAGACACAGTATGTTTTAATTAGAAAAAAATTTTTTTTTGCCTTTTAAAGCACTGTTTTTCTTAAACTAAATAAAAAAATCAATAAAACAAAGTACAGATCAGGGATGATCAAGAGATAAGTTATTGAAATGTGTACAAACATCCCATTTTTTTTAAATCTTATAGATTATTTTGTTTCTAAAGTAAATAATGTGGGAGAAATAGCTCAACTAGCTAACTAGCTGTAGATGATGCTGTGCATGTAGACCACCCTGTTCCAGTCTTCAGTACTGCATGATTGTTATGTATGTAAACATTTCTATGAGATTATTATGTTGTTGAACTTGCCCTGATCAATGATTGTGCCCTACACTAGGGTGTGAACTGGCATTCTGCTCCCACCCTAGGGTGGTCCCCAATTCTGTTCACACCCTTGTGTGGTACCTGATTATGATGTATAAAAACAAGGGTCTGTGGAAGGCAAGGGCTTTTTTCTGGGGCTGATTCTGGAGCTTTTTGCTTCAGCCTTATCCACGTAATAAAGCTGATATCTTCTGAAGTCTGACTACCTGTTAGCTTTCTACCCACGCATGGTCCGAGCTGGAGGAGAAAGACCTCATCCTCCATTCCTGAAGCTTTGATGAAACAGAATTTTCTTAGACTAGAAGAGATTATTAGGATATCAAACTCAGAGACTACCAAACTGCATTCATTATTCTTATATCTTCTGAAGTCTGACTACCTGTTAGCTTTCTACCCACGCATGGTCCGAGCTGGAGGAGAAAGACCTCATCCTCCATTCAGTCAGCCCCCTCAAGGGCTGTTATGCAACACATGGTCACTGAACACTTAAAGAGTAATCCTTAAGATCCAATCCAAGTGTAGCTCTGAGCACTGTCATTTGTTGACAAAATTTAAAAAAGTATATTTCACATTTTTTGAAACTTAGTTCTATTATCTGAAAATTAAACATAGCTATATCTACAAAATTTTTTTTGGAAAAAAGAACTGAAATGTCTCCAAAAAGTGGCTTACATATATATGGTCTAAATCATATCAGTTATGTTCAGATATTTTGTAAATTTTTAAGCTTTAGGGAATGGCTGAGGCTTTGATGAAACAGAATTTTCTTAGACTAGAAGAGATTATTAGGATATCAAACTCAGAGACTACCAAACTGCATTCATTATTCTTATATTTTTGCCTTTTTTTTCTGGGTCACACTGAGAGGTGCTCAGAAAAATATATATGGGGTGCTGAGGATCAAAGCTCTGGTAGGCCAAATGCAAGACAAGCATTCTTTGCACTATACTGTCTTTCAGGCCCCATGAAAGGAGTTGGAGTAATAACACAGCAGGTAGGGTGCTTATCTTTCAATTGGCCAAACCTGGTTCACTATTCAGCATCTATAGTCACCTGAGATCCTCTAAGAGTAATCCCTGAGCTGGGCTATTTAATTTCTAAAAGCATTTGATACAACCTCCTCTACAAATCTTCTGGAAACAAGGATGGACGGACTTGACAATAGTAACAAAGAAGAGTAAATGTACTTTATAATATAATTAATTCAAGCATAAAATATATAGTTTAAGTATTAAACTGATTATATAATTTTAGACAAATGTGATCAAAACTGCTTGTAGGGCCAGAGCAATGGTGAGCAGTATGACATTTGCCTTGCACGTGGCTGACCCAGATCGGACCCTGATTCAATTCCCTGGCATCCCATATGGTCCCCCAAAGCTAGGAGCGATTTCTGAGCTCGTAGCCAGGAGTAACCCCTGAGTGTCACCAGGTGTGGCCCAAAAATATAAAAAAACAAAAACAAAACAAAACAAAAAACTGCTTGGACATCAAAACACCAAAGAACTGTTGCATAAACACCAGAAACTATTACATATACCTACACTTGTATTTTATGTGGAGGATAATGTCTACAACAGAATTATAAGTAAGGAGTTTTCAGGGCATTTTCAAAACTTGTATTAGTATAACGGTGACATAGTTCAATAGTAGGACTTAAATCTTTGAAGTTTTGTTTGGTTTTCGACCACACACAGATGTGCTAAGGCTATTTGCTTGGTTCTGTGCTTAGGAATCTGTTCTATTTTTCCATTCCATATGTCTGAAGATTATTGTAAAATATGATGACTAGAAAATGGCTGATATTCTACAAAAGCTATACATTGGCATGATAAGCTTACATAATAAGATATGTGATACCAAACTTCTAGTAATATATATAATATGAATTTATATATATTTACATATTGTCTCTAATGATATTTATACATTATATGGATTATATATGTATAAAACCTTTGGGGAGATGGAAAAAGAATGTGGGGATCTTTGAACTAAATATTTTCTATTTTGTATATTTTCTAATCCAAATCGGCACTCTTTTGCCATAGGAATTAAAGTATAAGCATATGTTCACACCTGCTATAGTGTATCCAGTTTAATTTTTAATGGCAAGATCTTTAGTTATAAAAAATGTTTATTAGAATCTGTGCTTGGGCATTAAGTCATACGATCATCCTCACTAGGGTTCAAAATAGCCCAGTAGATATTAGATAAGTAAGAGTAAAGAAGTCAGAGAATTTATTTTTCTGACATCATTACTGGTTGTCCCAGTGAGCTAATTATTCTTTACCCAAATGTGTCTGCTGACATGAACCACTCCTGTTAGGGAGGGTCAGAGAAATATAGTTTTTATAATTTGTTCTCATCTGTTTATCCCATCATCAATAACATTACTTTATTGAATTATTCTCAAGTATTAAATTGAGATTCCTCATATTTCTTTTCTGCTTGTCAACTTTCTGATTTGTAGAGGACAATAGGCAGAACCAAGAAACTAAGATAAAAAATGGTAACCAAATATTTTCAATTTTTTTCAATGTATGGGGCTTGATGGGGTGGTAGTAAAAAAAATGGACCAAATCATCCATTAAAATTAGGAACATATGGGCCTGGAATGATAGCACAGGACTATGCTGTTTGTCTTGTATGCAGGCCTATCTGGGTTCAATATTCTGCATCTCATATGGTCCCCCAAGCACTGCCAGGAGTAAGCCCTGAATGCAGAGCTATAAGTAACCCCTGAGCACCATCATCTTTAACACAAAAGAAAAATATATTAGGGACATATGATAAATTAATTTGTGAAAATTATAATAAAATATAAGTAAAAAATAAAATTTACATCTGTTTTCAAATATAACTTAATAGCCTTTATTTTTTAAAATAATATATTTAAGTACCATGATTACAAGCATGATTTGTAATTGGTTTTAGTCATAAAAAGTTCAATAACCTTTAATGAACTATTATCTACTGATTTGTTTTATATTTTTTTACTTTATTTAAACATTGTTTTATAGTTGTTCATAATATATTTGTTTCTGGCATTCAATGTTCCAACATTAATGAGACATCATCTTGAGAACACTTTAAGAGAAATTATAGAATGAAGACATGAGGAAAGTTTCAAAATATATTAGTAGAGTTGTTTTCCTGAGCTTCCCTTTCTCCTATTTTACCATGTCTAGAAATACTGAAACTTTGAATAGGGAATTTTTATTGATGTTTTATTCTGAGAAAAAAATGTACTTTTGTCTCAGATTTAAAATGCTTGATGTTCATTAAAGTTATATCAAAACGATAGCATCAAGAGCTCATTAACATGGTAAGAAATATTTTTTAACTGTGTTTTCAACCTTCCTTTGATATGTATATTTACTCTTTCAACCTAAAGGTTCAAACTTCCAAAGTGGAACGAACTTGTGTTCCTTAAAAAGACACTGAGAAGAAAGCCATGAGCAAATCTCATAAACTTGACAACTTCTGGTAGATGATGATTGTAAAGAAAAGTTAAGTAGGCTGCTAATAATATAATAATCAGAGAGCCATTAGCAGAAATTTACAACTCAGCATAGTTAAGGAGTCTTTTTTGCCACCTCCCCTCAAGTTTTCATGATTTTTCAAGGACTTGATTCATCTGGAGATTCTGATAGCTCATCCTTGTATCCTATTTAGAAAGAGCATCCATAATGATAGCTGAAGGCAGTGGAGTAGAAATGAATCAGTAAGGAGTAGGATGCATGCCTTTTGGCTGAAAGCTGCTTAGAGGAATGCAATTTGTGCGGTATAAAAGTGCATAGAAATCTTCATCGAATTTTTCTTTGAATCTGTAAAAAAACTTTCTATGCCTTTAAGTGACAGAAACTCTGAGCAGTGTTTAGGAAAATGGGGACCGTTCTAAAAAAGAACAAATATTCTATAGTTACATCTCCAACAGTTTTCACTGTTCTATTTTCTACTTCAAAGGCCAGATCACCTGGAAATTTTTAACACAACAAAACTTCAGAGTTTTTGTATTTCAAACAAATTCAAAACTAACGTTCATATCTGTCTATATATTATATGTATGTGTGTATAATATACATATATTATTTTCATGGTAATGAAGCTGATACTTTAAATACTAGATGATATATCTAATTCTGACTTGTTTTGATTTGTTTTTGATCCTCAACTGCCTGTGCTCAGGGAATACTCCTGTCTCTTTACTCAGGAATAACTTGTTCTGTGTTCTGGAGCATAAGCAGTCCTGCAGATAGAACCTCAATTGGCTATGTGCAAGGCAAGCACTCTACTGCTTAACATACTGTAGGGACTGATAATTTTTACTCTTGAATTCAAATACTTCCAACGTAGATAATTTCTTAATTTAATTAATATTATGTGTTTTTATCGCTAATTTGTAAGAAAAGAAGGATTTTTATCTGTGAAAATTCTATTATTAATATTGGGATGTTTTATATAAATGATTTCTTATGTTCCTTTTTCTCTTGTTTTATAACACGTTATTGATCGCGTAGCCTGTTCTGGCACAAATAAAAGTTCAATAAGTTTTGCATATTTGTTAACAGATGAATTATTTTTATTTGCCAGCCACAATGTATTTTACATTAGATATTGACACACAAAAAAAGTCAAAATTTACGATATAGTATTGCCAATATTAAAATGCCTAACAAATACAAGATGTTAATTGCTAGGTTATAAAATGGTCTTGTCTTTTAGTAATAAAAACTGTAAAATAGAACAGTTATAAATACATTAATGAGAATATACTGATTGCTCTTTATGTTAATGCTTCTTGTGTTGTCAAAATCTGATTCACATAAATCTGTCTAATGATGCATAAAAATAATGTATCAATTTTTTAAATTATAATAATAATTTTATAATAATAATTTATAATAATAAATTTTAATGTGCATAAAAATTTCTTTTTAAGTCATTTTTAAGTTTTATTTTTTTCTTAAGTACTTTTATTTTTTTATTTTTTTTCTACTATTATTTTTTTAAACAATGATGCAAAGAAGAAGGACAAGGTAAAGTTACAGTGGAAGGACAGTCACCCAAAAACAGACTTCTAAGGAGAAATCCCCCTGCTGACACCTTAATTTTGAACTTACAGTCAAAGAACATTAAGAAAAATAAAACATTTTTAAGTTTTATTTAAACAACATAATTTACACAGTTGTTCATATACAGGCATTGAATGTTCCAGTACTAACCCTGGCTCAAGTTGTTCATATACAGGCATTGAATGTTCCAGTACCAACCCTGGCTCAAGTGTGATTAATGTATGCAGAAAATTTTAAGTTGAAAGGCCCTTCAGAATATATTTGCTAATTAGTGTAGTATTCATGAAAAAAATCTGTTTGTCAAAATAATTTTAATAAAATTAGCAACATAATTAATATCTTTGTTTATCAACACATATTTATAAGATTCCATAATTTTGTGGGACTATCATACTTTATGCTGTCACTAAATTGATAATACATCATATAATCTTTTATAAAACTTCAATATTTGTACATATTAAAATATGTAATTAGGGGCCAATATGTAATTAGTATAGTGGGTAGAGTGTTTCCCTTGCATGTGGCCGACTGGGTTTTATCCCTGCATCTTTTATGGTTCCTTGAGCCTACTAGGTGTGATTTCTGAGTGCAGAACAGGAATAACTTCTGAGCACCTTCAAGTGTGACCCCAAACTAAAATTAAATAAATAAAATACAAATAAAACAACAACTTTACTATTTATTTATGGGGAGGGAATTATGGGCCGAACTCAACTTTGCTCAGGATTTACTATTTACTCCATACTCGGGATTTATTCCTGGCAGTGTACAGGGACCATTTGTTATATTGGCAGTGAAACTGGGATTAGTTATCTACAAAGTAAGCACCAAACCAATATACTATCTTTTTTGCTGATCCCTTAAACTTCTTTTAGTCTGGTCCCTGCACAATACTAATGCACACATGCTTTGGTTTAAACATAAATACAGGACAGCATCATTTCTTTAACAATAATAGATCAAGGACCAGATATAGGTTAAGATACAAACATCATGCACAGCCCAGGTTCACATTCTGGTACCATGTGTGGTCACAAAGCTACTCAAGGAGTAACACTTCTCTTTCTTTTTTAGATCCAAAAGTTTTTAATTTTTTGATTTATTTGTTTTGAGTATTTTAAACAATTCTTATTAAATAGCGAGAGTTAAATTTCAAACCTGCTATGTATATAGAATGACTTTAGAATTATTTAATCAAGACAAAAACAATACCCCTTTTTGAGATTAATAAAATACTCACAGTATTTGTTCTTTTAACAAAAATTGATTATGTCATTGAAATCAAAAGGCACAAGAACATTTTATTAAAAGTTTGACTGCAATATTTGTCATTAGCAATATGATATATCTAATTACCTTTAACTCTCATAGGGTTAAGGCAAAACAAAACCAATAACATTGGTATATTTTCTAGAACAATTATTATAAATACTCTCCTAAAATACTAAGTATGGTTATTATCAGATTATGCACTTTTTATTCTTTTTATAGATAAATATATGGTTTATATATACATGTATACCATATAAATAGAGAAAAATTGAAAAAATGCACAAGTGTTCAATGAAATGTCGTAATTTATTCTGGTGATTGCCTTTTAATTTTCTTGATGGCATGGGACATAATATAATAAATCATCTTCTTTGCTGAGTATCAGTTTATACATTGTACAAAAATATAATTTATTGATTAAGGAGAAAATGTGTTAATACAATTTACATGGGCAAGAGACATCATACTATTAGTAAGAGACTCTTACTTTGTCTGGGACTATTCAGGTTAGAACCCTGATCCCACATGTGGTTCCCCACACATATTCAGGTTCATTCTTGAACACAGAACCAGGAATAGCCTCTGAATATTGCTAGTCCAATTCCATCAATCCTCTGAAAATATTAAAACAACATTCATACCTAAGAAAATTGTTTGCCTCACTGATATAATTTTGAAGAATTCCAAGTAAATATAGCTAGTGGCTGAAATCTGAAATGATTAAGTAGTATAGAAAGCAACATATATTTTATAATAAGCTAAAAGTAAATTACTGCTTGAATAAGGCAACAATTGTATCTTATTTTTTTTACTATTGTTATTTATATCTTAAAGTGAATATTGAACTTCCCCCCTTTAGGCCTCACTCCCCAACTATTGATGATTTCAGCTATTCATTGGTATATACACACATGCTGACCTAAAAGGTACTTGGGGAGGTAATTCTCACTTTTAAAAAGGAGATTTATTCAAGAAAACACTTCCCTTAAGCTTTTATGCTGAAAATTAATCTTTACAAACATAGAGAAATACCCACTGTGCAAAGGAGTACTTAAGGTAGAAAACACAGGAAATAACCTAAGCTTCATCATTTTAATATCCCCCATGTTTATCTATTGAAAACTGCATAGCATGTCCTAACAGGGAACTTTCTAAATCTATACGATAAAATATTATGCAATTTTGAGTGAAGCTGCTTTGATAAAGATAAAGTATTACACAGAACAACAAGAATATAAAATTTCATTCAGCAAATCTTTATAAAATAAATGTGTTTCTCCCCAAAATATAAAGAATTAACTAAAATGTATTACTAAAATACAAATGTGGCATGTAGAAATATTTAAATTTAATTAAAATTACTGTTGGGTGGCCCTTTTAAATTGTAAGATACTCAACAAAAACCATATAATAATAATAAATACCTTTTAGTTTTAAATAATAGATTACATACATTTACAATAATCTGTTAAAATAAGCCAACACAAATTCTAACTAGTTCTACTCTAGCTGCTAATGTAGAACAGTATGAAACAATTAAAACTGGAAAAAAATCTTATTATTTCCCTAAGATGTTAGGACATGCTATACTTTTGTTTTAATTTAACAAAAATTTTAAAAAGCCATTGAAAATCGATCAAGGGTAGGATTTAAGACCACATCTGAGAAAGAAAGGAGCAAAGAGTGGAGCTCAGTCACTTCTTCCATGGGAGATGTGTCATTTTTTCTGTCCAGCAGAAACACCTCCTCAGTGACAGTGGTGACAGTGGTATTGCTCTCATCAGTAGTGGGATTGTGTTCATTTTGAATGATACCATGATTAATCTTCCTGTAGAATCTATTTGCATGGGCTGAAGGTCCTCCAAAAAGAGCATCTTGTCATAATAGCTGGATGACCAAGTCATTTACAGACTGGTCAGTTTTTTCCATAGGAACAAAATGATGAAGTGATCAGGATTAATCTCTAGGTGGTTTTTGGCCTCCATGTAACCCACTGTTGAGTTGTCTCTCAAGGTAGAGACATTCATGATTCTTTCCTTGTTTACTGCTTAGCTTGTAACTATGCAGCATGTTGGGTACCTTTTTCACTTTTTCTCCAAGATAGCTTTTATGGTTTTGCAAAGACACTGAAGACAATAACTTGGTGTCGTCACCAAAGACAGCTTGAAACTTTAAGAACAAAGAAGAAGGGGCCGGAGAGGTGTCACTAGAGGTAAGGTGTCTGCCTTTCAAGCGCTAGCATAGGACGGACCTGGTTCGATCCAATGGCGTTCCATATGGTCCCCCCAAGCCAGGAGCGATTTCTGAGCTCATAGTCAGGAGTAACCCCTGAGCGTCAAATGGGTGTGCCCCACCCTCAAAAAAATAACTAAGAAGAAAATAAGAAATGTGAGGAGAAAAACAAAATTTAAAAATCTCTGCAAGTGCCAGAGTGATAGTAATGTAGGTAAGGTGTTTACTTTGCATGTGGTATAATCCAGTTTTGTGCTCTAAGATCGTAGATGGTCTCTATTGGGAGTAATCTCTGAGAAAAGAGCCAGGAACATAATCACCAGATGTGGTGCAAAAAATAAATATAAAAAAAAGAAAGGAAGGAAAGGAGAAAGAAAGAAAGGAAGAAAGAAAGAAAGAAAGAAAGAAAGAAAGAAAGAAAGAAAGGAAGGAAGGAAGGAAGGAAGGAAGGAAGGAAGGAAGGAAGGAAGGAAGGAAGGAAGGAAGGAAGGAAGGAAGGAAGGAAGGAAGGAAGGAAGGAAGGAAGGAAGGAAGGAAGGAAGGAAGGAAGGAAGGAAGGAAGGAAGGAAGGAAGGAAGGAAGAAAGAATGAAAAAGAAACAAAGAAAAAAAGAAAGAAAGAAATAAGAAAGAAAAAGAACAAAAAATAAGAAATGAGTTTTGCATTTTTGATTAAGGTCTTTATAATATCTTTCACAATTTTGCTTTGTTGCAGCATCTTCTGGGAAATATTTAAGTAAAAATTCTAACTCTACTACAACTCTAATAAAATTTAGGTATTCGGGAATTAGTTCTAAATAGTAATCCTTGATGAAAACTCTGCAAGTAACAATTTAATGTTTTTTTTCTGTTTTAAAAATACTCAAAGGAACATTTCTTGGGACAAAAAGAAGGGCCTTTTCTAAATTCAATCTATCATTAAACTAAAAAGTACTTTACTGCCATACTGAAGGTGATTCTCCGAGTTGGTCATGCTATTTTTTTTCTTTTTTTTCTTTATTCAAATATCTTGATTACATAAATGATTGTGATTAGGTTTCAGTCATGTAAAGAACATCCCCCCTTTACCAGTGAAACATTCCCACCACCAATGTCCCAAATCTCCCTCCATCCCACACCACCCCCACCAGTACTCCAGACAGGCTTTCCAGTTCCCTCATTCATTCATATGATTATGGTAGTTCTCTGTGTAGTTATTTCTATAGGTGCACTCACCACGCTTTGTGGTGAGCTTCATGAAGTGAGCTGGAAGTTTCCGTCCTCCTCTCATTGTCTCTGAGGATTGTTACAAAAATGACTTTTATTTTTCTTAAAACCCATAGATGAGGAGACTATTCTGCGTCTCTCTCTCTCCCTCTGACTTATTTCACTCAGCATGATAGATTCCATGTACATCTATGTACAGGAAAATTTCATGACTTCATCTCTCCTGACGGCTGAATAATATTACAATATGTATATGTACCACCGTTTCTTTAGCCATTCGTATGGTGAAGGGCATCTTGGTTGTTTCCAGAGCCTGGCTATTGTGAATAGTGCTGCAATAAATATAGCTGTGAGGAAGGGGTTTTTGTATTGTAGTCTTGTGTTCTTAGGGTATATCCCTAGAAGTGGAATAGCTGGGTCGAATGGGAGCTCAATTTCCAGATTTTTGAGGAATCTCCATATCGCTTTCCATAGAGGTTGGACTAGACGGCATTCCCACCAGCAGTAGATAAGAGTTTCTTTCTCTCCACATCCCCGCCAGCACTGATTGTTCTCATTCTTTGTGATGCGCGCCAATCTCTGTGGTGTGAGATGGTATCTCATCGTTGTTTTGATTTGCATCTACCTGATGATTAGTGATGAGGAGCATTTTTTTCGTGTGCCTTTTGCCATTTGTATTTCTTTCTTTTTTTTTTTTTATCAAAGTGTCTATTCATTTCTTCTCCCCGTTTTTTGATGGGATTAGATTTTTTTTTCTTGTAAAGTTCTGTCAGTGCCCTGTATATTTTGGATATTAGCCCCTTATCTGATGGGTATTGGGTGAATAGTTTCTCCCACTCAATGGGTGACTCTTGTATCCTGGGAACTATTTCTTTTGAGGTGCAGAAGCATCTAAGTTTAATGTATTCCCATCTGTTGATCTCTGCTTCCACTTATTTGAAAGTGCGGTTTCCTCCTTGAAGATGCCTTTAGTCTCAATGTCATGGAGTGTTTTACCGACGTGTTGTTCTATATACCTTATGGTATCAGGTCTGATATTAAGGTCTTTAATCCATTTGGATTTTACCTTCGTACATGATATTAACTGGGGGTCTATGTTCGCTTTTTTGCAAGAGGCTAACCAGTTCTACCAGCACCACTTGTTGAAGAGATTTTCCCTGCTCCACTTAGGATTTCTTGCTCCTTTGTCAAAAATTAGGTAATTGTATGTCTGGGGGACAATGTATGAGAAATCAAGCCTATTCCATTGATCTCTGGGTTTGTCTTTATTCCAATATCATGTGGCTTTGATAACTATTATTTTGTAGTACAGTTTAAAGTGGAGAAAGTAATGCCTCCCATTTTCCTTTTCCCTAGGAGTGCTTTAGCTATTCAAGGGTATTTATTGTTCCAGATGAACTTCATAAGTGTTGTTCTACTTCTTTGAAGAATGTCATGGGTATTTTTAAGGGGATCACATTAAATCTGTATAATGCTTTGGGGAGTATTGCCATTTTAATGATGTTAATCCTGTCAATCCATGAGCAGGGTATGTGTTTCCATTTTTGTGTGTCCTCTCTTATTTCTTGGAGCAGGGCTTTATAGTTTTCTTTGTATAGGTCCTTCACATCTTTGGTCAAGTTGACTCTAAAATATTTGAATTTGTGTGGCACTATTGTGAATGGATTGCCTTCCTGACTTCCATCTCTTCTCTATTATTATTGGTGTATAAAAAGGCCATTAATTTCTGTAGGTTGATTTTGTATTCTGCCACCTTTCTTTATGAATCTATTGTTTCTAGAAGCTTATTGATAGAATCTTTAGGGTTTTCTAAGTAGAGTATCATGTCATCTGCAAACAATGAGAGCTTAATTTCTTCCTTTCTTATATGAATTCCCTTGATATCTTTTTCTTGCCTGATCATTATAGCAAGAACTTCCAGTACTATGTTGAAGAGGAGTGATGAGAGCAGACAGCCTTGTCTTTTCCAGAATTTAGAGAAAAGGTTTTTAGTTTTTTTCCATTGAGGATAATATTTGCCATTGGCTTTTGGTAGATGGCTTCAACTAGATTGAGAAAGGTTCCTTCCATTCCCATCTTGCTGAGAGTTTTTTTATTAAGAATGGGTGTTGGTACTACTGTGTTTAGTACCACTGTGTTTTGTTTGTTTTAATGCCTAAATTGACTGTTAGATCAAAAATTGCCTTATTACCTCTTAAATATAATCTTGTGTCTCTCCCCCGCTGCAGTACAAAAATCAAACACTGCCATCACCCTAGCCTTATTAAAAGGCCTAGGTGTTATTGTTGTAAGCACAAATATTTATTCATTGGTTCATACTCTAGAATCTGCTAATGCCTTATAACTGTTGCTAAAAATGTTTACAAACTTAAAGAAGTTTACACTACTGTTGATTTCCTAGCAAAGAGTGCAGAATAACCGCCGTGGTTCAAAATTAACATTTTTTTTGAGGGAGGGGGGAATTTGTGTCATCCTTAGAGTAAAATGTTGCTTTTTAAAATAAATTCGGCTTAGCTAGAGATAGCATTCAACACATAGAGGATAATTTAGTAAATAGACAAAAAGATATAGAGCAGAGTGAGAGCTGGTACAAAAATTAGTTTTCTACCACTCCATGGATAACAACAGTGCTCCCAGCCTTTTTGGGGCCCTTCATTGGCTTTATGTTGCTAGTTTCCTTTGGTCCTTGGGCTTTTCGCAAACTCACCACCTTCGTAAAGAATCAAGTGGATGAAGCAACCAGAAAGGACTCAAAGGTTCTGTACCAACAATTATGCACCTCAGAAGACCAGCTGACACCTGACATCTCCCCTCCTGCCAACTCTCCGCCACTTAAGTTTGAAGTTATCGAGGAGCTGGCGCATAGACCTCAATCTGTGCGCTCGCGCCTTGCCAAGCTTTGGAAATGACTGAATCAAGAGTAGCAGATGTGGTGACTGGAAGCCCCACACCTCTTCACCCAGTGTGGCCAGTCCACCGAGGCACATCTGTCCCTTCCATATTGTATACTAAACAGGGGGAGATGTGGGAGATCGAGCACCCCACATATCAAAGGAACTCTGAATGAATTTGTCCACCGCCTGCCTGATTCAAGCCACAAAAATTTGCATAGCCCCGAACCAACAGAAAAATCTGCAAATAAATTTAGCTCAGCACAAAGAATCTGGCTTAACCACATGCCTTAACCTTTCCATGGAACCTGTTTTTGTAACTGCTCTCAAGCATGTAGTTATAGATATGTTTTTGTAAAGTTTAATTTATGATCCTTATTGCTTGCACAAAAGATAGATCTAAATGGAAAATAGGCTAAACAAATAATTGTATTTGCGTAAATATCAATTAGCTATTTGTTTAAGAATTAGCTTCCCCTCCCCCCATCCTGCCAGGTTCCTCTTTATCCTTCCTGCCATCAAAATGTGTTTATGCTCTCATTGGTTAAAATTGTTGTATTTGTACAAAAAAAAAATAAAGATGCAGAAATATAAAAAAAAAGGAAGAAAAAAAAGAGAAAAAAAAAAGAATGGGTGTTGGACCTTATCAAATGCTTTCTATGCATCTATTGATATGATCATGTGATTTTTATTTTTCTTGTTGTTGATTTTGTGTATAATGTTGACAGATTTACAGATGTTAAACCATTCTTGCATTCCTGGGATGAAACCTACTTGGTCATAATGTATCATCTTCTTGATGATGCATTGGATCCTATTTGCCAGGATTTTGTTAAAGATCTTTGCATCAGCATTCATCATAGATATTGGTTTGTAATGGTCTTTTTTTGGCAGCATCTCTGTCTGGTTTTGGTATCAAGGTGATCTTGACTTCATAAAAGCTGTTTGGGAATGTTCACATTTTTTCAATTTCATGGAAGAGCCTCGCTAGGATTGGTAGTAGCTCCTCTTGAAAGATTTGAAAAAATCCTTTAGGAATCTATCTGGGCCTGGGCTTTTCTTTTTGGGCAAATGTTTGATTACAGTTTCAATTTCCTCAGTAGTAATGGGGGTGTTTAGATATACTACATCCTCCTTACTTAAATGTGGAAGTTTACAAGTGTCCAAGAATTTTTCCATTTCTTCTAGGTTCTCATGTTTAGTAGCATAAAGTTTCTCAAAGTAGTCTCTGACTACTGTTTGGATCTCTGCAATATTTGTCATGATCTCCCCCTTTTCATTTCTAATATGGGTTATCAGATTTCTCTCTCTCTCTTTCTTTGTGAGTTTTGCCAATGGTCTGTCAATCTTGTATATTTTTTCAAAGAACCAACTTCTGCTTTCTTTGATCTTTCAGATTATTTTTTGGTTTTCCACTTCATTAAGTTCTGCTTTCAGCTTTGTTATTTCCTTCTGTCTCCCTATTATTGGTTCCTTTTGTTGGTCATCTTCTAATTTTTTGAGCTGCATCATTAAGTTATTCAAGTATGCCCCTTCTTCCTTCCTAATTTGTGGTTGTAGAGCTATAAATTTTCCTCTCAGGACCGTTTTTACTGTGTCCCATAGATTCTGGCAGTTTGTGTCTTCTTTATCATTTGTTTCCAGAAAAGTTTTGATTTCCTTTTTGATTTCATCTCAAACCCACTGGTTGTTTAGTAGCAGGGTGTTTAATTTCCAATTCTTAGTTTTTCTTCTGTGTGGCTTTGTAGTTCACAACTAATTTCAGAGCCTTGTGGTCAGCAAAGGTAGCCTGCAAGATTTCTATCCTCTTGATTTTATGGAAGTATGTTTTATGTGTCAGCATGTAGTCTATTCTGGAGAATGACCCTGTACATTGGAGAAGAATGTGTATCCAGGTTTTTTGGGATGGAGTGTCCTGTATATATCTACTAGTCCTCTTTCTTCCATAACTCTTTTCTGGGCTAGTATGTTTTTGTTGGTTTTCAGTCTGATTGACCTATCAAGTGTTGGTAGGGCTGTGTTGAAGTCTCCCACAATTATTGTGTTATTATTGATGTCTTGTTTCAGATTTGTCAGTAATTGTATTAGATAGTTTTCTGGTCTCTCATTGGGTGCATATATGTTTAATAGTCTGATTTTTTCCTGTTGCACATATTACTTGATTAGTACATAGTCTTCATCTTTGTCCCTTATCACATTTCTGAGTATAAAGTTGGTGTCATCAGATATTAATATGGCCAGCCCAGCTTTTTTGAGGGTGTTGTTTGCTTAGATTATTTTCCTCCAGCCTTTAATTTTGAGTCTATGTTTGTTCTGACTATTCAGATGTGTTTCTTGTAGGCAGCAGAAGGTTCGATTCATCATTTTGACCCATTTTGCCACTCTGTGTCTTTTAATTTTTGAATTTAGTCCATTGACATTGAGGGAGATGATTACCATAGAATTTAATGTCATCTTTGTAGATAAGTTTGCTGTGTTTGTTGGTCTCTCTTGTCTTAGAGTAGACCTGTAAGTTTTTTGTTTAAGAATGGTTTACCATCTGTTAAGTTTCTGAGCTCTTGTTTATCCATGAAGCTATGAATACTTCCTTCAAACCTGAACGTGAGTCGGGCTGGGTGCAGTATTCTCTTTGAGGCATTCATTTCATTCAGCTTTGTCACAATGTCCCTCCATTGTCTTCTGGCCTTGAGAGTTTCTTGTGACATGTCTGCTGTAATTCTTAGAGATGCTCCTTTGAATGTAATTTCCTTTTTTAATCTTGCTGCTTTCAGTATTCTATCTCTATCTGTGGGATTTGTCATTGTAATGAGGATGTGTCTTGGGGTGTTTTTCTTTGGGTCTCTTTTAGCTGGTACTCCAGGAATGCAGGATTTGATTGCATGTAGTCTTTAACTCTGAGAGTATCTCTTTGATGATGTCTTTGACAGTTGATTCTTCCTGGTGATCTCCTAACTGGGTCTCTGGGACTCCAGTGATTCTTATGTTGTTTCTGTTGAGTTTATCAAAGACTTCTATTTTCATCTGTTTGCATTCCTTAAGTAATTTTTTAATTGCTTGTTCCTTTGTTTTAAGGTTGTTTTCTAATTTCTTCTGTTGTTTTGAGTTTTTCTGCATAAAATCTTCCAGTACTCTGAATCTCTTTTCACATGCTGATACCCTGTTAGCGAGGCTATCCATTGAGGTTTTCAGTTGAGCTTCCGTGTTATTCAGATCTGTTTTTTCAGTTTAGAGTTTTCTGATTTGTTTTTGTGTTCTGTTCAGATCGATCTATGCTTTCTTTTAGTTCTTCAAACATCTTCCATATTGCTATTTTAAGTTCCTTATCCAAGATGTTAATCAGATTGTTGGAATTTATTAGGTCATCCGAGCTTTCATCTTCATTCTCTGTGCATAGTGTTTGTGTGCAAGGTTTCCCCATTATCACGCTTGTAGTGTGGTTTTTCCTGCATATTGGGTGGGGTTCATTGGTTAGAAAGAGTGTGCGGCCCCTTTGCTTTGCTTCCTGGCCGTGCTCCTCTGCTGCCTCTAATTGACAGTCCTCAGAGTGAACAAAGGCACAGCAGGGCGGAGTCTCCACAGGCCAGAGAGCTCAGCTTATTGGACGGGGACCCCCACAGCCAGATTGTACTCACTGGGCAGCTTCAAAATGCAGTTTTTTGGGGGTGCGCTCCCTAGGTCTCAGTGGAAACCTTCAGGCATTCAGAAACACAGGCATACAGGCACAGGAGAAGTTTCCTTTGAAGTCCTCAGAGAGCTGGTTATACTGTTGTAGAATTCCCCATATACATCCTTAGATGTATCACCTGGGTTTCAGGTTCAAATAAGCTTTGTTTTGTTCAGTTCAGTTCCCCTTGATCAATATTATTCTCCTTGATCTTGTTTTTCTTCTTGTTACTGTTTTTATGTTCTTCTCTTTCTTCTTCTTCTTCTTCTTCTTCTTCTTCTTCTTCTCCTCCTCCTCCTCCTTCTTCTTCTTCCTTCTTCTTCTTCTTCTTCTTCTTCTTCTTCTTCTTCTTCTCCTCCTCCTCCTCCTCCTTCTTCTTCTTCTTCTTCTTCTTCTTCTTCTTCTTCTTCTTCTTCTTCCTTCTTCTTCTTCCTTCTTCTTCTTCTTCTTCTTCTTCTTCTTCTTCTTCTTCTTCTTCTTCTTCTTCCTTCTTCTTCTTCTTCTTCTTCTTCTTCTTCTTCTTCTTCTTCTTCTTCTTCTTCTTCTTCCTTCTTCTTCTTCTTCTTCCTTCTTCTTTCTTCTTCTTTTCCACCTACTCCCTCTTCTTCTTCTTCTTCTCATTCTTTTTCTTCTTCTTCTTGTTCTTCCTCTTCTTGTTTTTTTTCTTCTTGTTCTCGTGTTTCTTCTTCTCCTTCTTCTCCTTCTCCTCCTCCTCCTCCTCCTCCTTCTTCTTCTTCTTCTTCAGCACCAACACCTAGTATCTCAGCCTTATCCTCTAACCACTTCCTCTTCTTTCTCTTCCTTATTGTCTTCCTTCGCCTCAACATCATCATCAAGGCTTCTTTATTGTTTTCCACAAAGAGAAATTGGATGGTCAATAAACTGAGGGTGTTTCTTTACCATCTTTTAATTTTTTTTCTTTATTGTTACTGAGTCTGGCCCTATTTTAGATGTAGAATAATTTGTCCCTCAACTCACAGGATCAGGACAACAATCTGGACCATGAAAGTGCTAATGTAGAGGATTCTCAGGCATACTTTTAGTTGTAATTGTGCTTGGTGATGATCATCACTTCTGCCACCATGTAGGCTAAGTAAAATCCTGTCTCCAACTGTCAGATCATAGATATGTCTGTACCTAATTTCAGGACCTCCATGAAAGCCTTGTTCCTGTATGTAGGACATGATGCCCAGGCATTGGTCAAATGTGACTTGACCCTGATGATGCCCATGTCCAGAATAAGGTTGAGTTTTGCTTGTTGTGGAACAGATCCATATGTAGCTTTTTCCCTGGGTACAGCTTGCCAGTGTCCATAAGACTTTCATATTGATTTTATTCAGTGTGTCTAATAAGTTAGAGATGAGTTTCTGCAGGTAGATCACTTCGTTGGAGTAGAAAGCTTTGATGATCAGGGACATAGACTATGCTATTTCCACTGGGAAGGTGGATGTCTCCATTTTACTTTTTTGCTGTTGTTGTGTTTGGGTCACACCCAGTGACACTCAGGAGCTACTCCTGGCTATGCACTCAGAAATCGTTTCTGGCTTATGGGACCATATGGGACGCAGGGGGATCAAACCGTGGTCCATCCTAGGTTAGCGCTCTCAAGGCAGACTAGCTAGGGCCACCATACCAGCCCCAAGACTGTAACATTTTGTTTGAGCCACACCCTGTGACGCTCTGGAGTTACTCCTGGCTATGCACACAGAAATCTCTCCTGGCTTGGAGGACTATATTGGTGGGTCGAATAGTGGTCTGTCCTAGGCTAGCATTGGCAAGGCAGATGCCTTACCGATTGCACCACATTGTTGGCCCCAAGACTGTAACTTTTATCTGTTTCAGAGTCTTCTGATGTAAATTATGCACTATTCAAGTTAAGTCAGTAAATTCTTTTTTAAGATATTAATCAGGGGTCGGGCGGTGGCGCTGGAGGTAAGGTGCCTGCCTTGCCTGCGCTAACCTAGGACAGACCGCGGTTCGATCCCCCGGCGTCCCATATGGTCCCCCAAGAAGCCAGGAGCAACTTCTGAGCGCATAGCCAGGAGTAACCCCTGAGCCTCACAGGGTGTGGCCCAAAAACCAAAAAAAAAAAAAAAAAAAAAAAAAAAAAAAAAAAAAAGATATTAATCAATCTTGTTTGTTTTTTGGGCCACACCTAGAATTCTACTCAAGTGTTGTTCCCGACAATCTTTTTATTTAATTTTTAATTTTTAATTATGACAACAAAGATGCAAAGAAAAAGGACAAGGTAAAGTTACAGTGGAAGGACAATCACCCATAAGCAGAATTCTCAGAAGAAGTCCCCTTGCTGATAATCCGACAGTCTTAAAAGACCTTGTGAGATCCAGATCTCACCTATTTTTGGCTTATGTGAACTTCTAATATCCCAGTTAAACCCAATATGATTCCATTGCACTAATTTCTTTCAAGATCATGGATTAATCTCATGTTGAAAAATGTATAGAATAATGAAATCATGTTAAAGTTTTGGAAAAGTGCAAGGCTTTTCTTTGATATATTATAAAGTAAATATATTTAAATACTATGAGCACTGTAGATTTTTCATTCCACATTTTGAGCATTTTTCATCCTAAATAAATCATCTTCTCAGGATCTATGTTTTTTTCTTTGTACTTTGTACTTCTGTTTCATGATCACAATAGTTTAAAGGCTTCAGAATACATACCTGGTAAGGTGCAAAATTATTTGCCAATGTGTATCATTTTTCCTGTATTTCTGTGTTTTAATATCATCTAGATATTTACATGAAGAAGATTGATGGGGCACCATTTATTATACATAATAAAAATAAATTCTTATTTCTTCTTTTTCATTCACAATTTATTTTTAATAAATTGTATAATTTAGAAACAGGAATGATCTTTGACTTTTAACATTTTTATATTGACTTTTCAAAATGTTTCATACTTTAGAGAATCAAATTACATAGACTTGTCAAATAAATTTAAGAAAATTTTCTTGAATCAGTACATTTCTCTACTCCATTATTTCCGATGTATTATAGAGGTAAATTTCTTGACTGTATCATGGCTGGTAAATCGCCTTAAAGTTGCCCTAAAGTCCTACACAGAGAATTGAAATGCATAGTTAGTCACAGAAGCATCTTTCAGTCTTTTAAAGGAGCTTTTAATATTTCTCTTACAGACTTGGCAGTATTAACAAGCTATGGGTGTTCTAATTTATATCACTTTCATTGTAAGATTAGCAATATAATTCTAAAATCTAAATAATAAAACATTTTATTATATATAAAGATATATATTGGGATACACACCTCACAGTACTCAGGGTTCAGTCCTGTTTAGGTTTTGAGGAATAAATGCAATGTTAGGAGTCAAACCAGAGACTTCTATGTACAAGGACAACATACCAATCATAGTAATATCTAACCCTCTCTTCTTCATGTACTTTCAGTGTCATTCATATGATTAAAATATCCAAAATCATATAAATATAGTTGCATTTTCATTATTTCACTATAATTTGCAGCAAATCATACAAAATTATTTTGACCTCAAATATAAATCTTTAATTTTTTACTATGCTCATTACTTGTAATTAATGATCTTTTTTTAATTTTTATTTTGATCATAGTGGCTTACATATCTTTCACATTAGTATTTTAGGTACATATTAACATTGAATCAGGGGAATACCCACCACCAAATTTGTCCTCCCCCCTTCCCCATTCCCTTTCTGCAATCCATATCCCCCAACATCACCCACCGGGCTGCTAGAGTAGGTGCTCCCCTCTTTGTCTAGCTTACTATAGTGATCATACATCTGTTTGGTCCTGATGCCCTCCCTTGTTTCTCCCTCTATTTGAAAGGCTAAGCTAGATAAATTGAATTATGTGGTTTTGTTTGAGAGAAAGAAAAGCAATAGAATGGGGTAAAGATTAAGCAAAACAATTTAAAAAATAAAAAAACATGCTGAAAATGTATGGAGTTCTTCTAGTGGCTATCAGCTTCAGTTTGAGAGAGGACTTGAAAAAGATAATTGAAACACTATAACAATACAAAAATAAATGTCAAATTAAGTATCCAGTGATCCCTACAGCAATAAAGAGAAGCACCACATAATTGTCTCAGTTCTGAATTCAAATCATCCTGGAGAGCAAAAAGAAAAAGACAATATAAAATAATATAAAATAAAAAGGGAGACATAAATGTTAATATCCACACCATAATAATGACATCAAAAAAAGCAATCAATCAATAAATATATATGTGGAAAAATTATTATTTTGTGCATTTTTCTTCTTTTTACTCCTGCATAGGCATAGTAACTATTGGGGATATTATAGAGGGAATTCCCTTGGCGTAGGAGATACAGGGTTTCTCCATCCCTGAAGTATACTGTCATGGGATTAACTATAGACTCCTTGCATGATCATTTACTCTCCCCTCGGTGCTTTTGTGGTGTATGGAAGACTTCTGCTTCATCATGGATGGTAAAATCAGTCCTCTGTATCTAGAGATTTTGATGACTGTGCAGCTCACAGAATGGTGCTAATGATGAAGGCTTTCTTTGTGGTTCTAGCAGTTCTGCTTCTTCAGTGTCGTTTTAATTCAATGATCTTTTTTATTTTTTAAAATATATTTCTTATTTCACTGATGATAGAAATACTGATTGGTCCATCCAGTCAAGCACTTCTCAGCACTGCTATCTATCTGACCCTATATTTAGAAAAAGTTAAGTTTTATCTTAAATGAAATAAAATTATCTAACTTAACATTCCTATAAATTTCCTTTTTTTAAGTTTTTACTCAAAGCACAACTTCCCAGCTACTTAATATGTTCCATGTTTTAGACACACTTAGCTTAGGATATCATATACTCACATTGAAAAATGCCATATATGTGTATATTTATATTATTTTTCATAGTCTATATTTCACTCAATGATATCTTTTTGAAAATGTTCATGTGGCATACATAAAAATTATCATCTGGGCCGGGAGAGATAGCACAGCGGCGTTTGCCTTGCAAGCAGCCGATCCAGGATCAAAGGTGGTTGGTTCGAATCCCGGTGTCCCATATGGTCCCCAGTGCCTGCCAGGAGCTATTTCTGAGCCGACAGCCAGGAGTAATCCCTGAGCAACGCTGGGTGTGGCCCAAAAGCAAAAAAAAAAAAAAAAAAAAAATTATCATCTTATATCCCACTAGCTTTTATAGACTAAGCAAATAATCAAAGAAAAAAGGGGTCAAATTGATGAAAAACAAAGGAACTATTTATTAAAACAAAGTTTCTATATTCAGAAAAATAAAACTATTACCAAAGCTGAAACCCCTATGCTGTTCAGGTAACCTGATTACCCTGAGCTAAGATAAATGATGGGCATAATAAATTAAGATTAGAACACAGAGTTACCAAAAATATAAGTCATAAAAAGTATAAAAATGAAGTATTAGGTTAGTGTATTTAAATTCCTTTTCTCCACTGAGAACAAATGAAGGGTATTTGGCTCTCTTGGATAATTGAGGAAGATCCAACAGAGATATTTTTTTCTCTTTAGATGTAAATACATTTTTCAAAAGCCACATTCTCTTGACTTCCCTGGACATTAAAATGATCTTTGCCAAGAATGTATTTTGGGGTGGCAGATATTTGTACCTTTTCATACATTAATCCAATGCATTTTCTCTCTTACTTGCTGTTTATGCAGTTTGAATACATTAAATTATATTTTTAAAATTTTTCTAAGATTAAACCACTTATTTTAAAGGAGTTTATTTTGTTTTTACATTTACTTATTTATTTTCACAATGCCAGGTAAGATATAGAGTACTAAGGCTGAGTAACTGATACAGACTGGAAAGTGAGTGATACTACAATTTGTAATAAAATTTCTGCCTGGAATTAGTTGAAATTGTTGTCCTGTGTACCATCCCCAACCCTCTTTTTGTATGCAAGGGTCTCGTAGGTTGTTTGCCAAAGTCACCACTCCATGCCAGGAATGAAATTAGTGTGCTTGATTCAATAAAAGCTTCCTAACTTCTATATTCTATCCTCTGACAACTGGCTCCTGAAATCCTAATTGTAATGCTATCAGCATCATACTATATACACTTGGTAGCAGTTTTTAAAATTTATCTTTTGCTTGGATAAGGATATTTGAAAATGCTGCCTAATCTACTTTAATATGTAGGCCACACAGAAGGTATGGCTTTAATCAAGGTCTATATGTATCAAGAAGGTTTATTGCCACAAAATCTATGGGACAATTATTTTTCCAGGATTTTTTGTCCATAACAAAAGCCTAAGTAGTTAAATATATTTTTCATTTTCTTTAGTTTAAGCTTATTTATTTACCCTGAAGTAATAATACTCAGGTTCTTTCTCCCAATGCAAAGGCCTGAGGCTTTCCTTCCTGTACCCAACAAGACCATTCAAATGAAACAACAAATCCCTAGGTATAAACTATACCCTCAGGGCAGCCTTACATGCAAGGCCTTTTCTTTCTCTGGCATCCTTCCTTTTCTGTGTTTTTCTTTTTTGTTATATTAGCCATCAATTTACTGTTAATTTTTTTATCACTCTGTATTTAATTTTCTAGTGTTGGGTTATTTTATAAAAATTAATAATTTCCTTAGTTCTGTTATAAAATATAATTATTTATGACTTTTTTTATATTTTTAAATTCCTTTTATACAGGTATCTTTTTTTTTTTTTTTTTTTTTTTTTTTTTTTTATTTTTTATTTTTTATCTTTATTTAAACACCGTGATTACAAACATGATTATAGTTGTATGATTACAGTCATGTAAAGAGCACCCCCCCTTCACCGGTGTAACATTCCCACCACCAATTTCCCAGATCTCCCTCCTCCCCACCCCCCTACACCTGTACTCGAGACAGGCTTTCTACTTCCCTCATTCATTCACATTTTATGATAGTTTTCAGTGTAGTCATCTCTGCAACTGCACTCATCACTCTATGTGATGAGCTGCATGTCCTGAGCTGCACCTACCAGCCCTCATCTCTCTTGTCTCTGAGATATTGTTAAAAATGTCCTTCATTTTTCTTAAAGCCCATAGATGTGTGAAACCATTCTGCGTCTTTCTCTCTCCCTCTGACTTACTTCACTCAGCATAATAGATTCCATGTACATCCATGTATTGGAAAATTTCATGACTTCATCTCTCCTGATGGCTGCATAGTATTCCATTGTGTATATGTACCACAGTTTCTTCAGCCACTCATCTGTTGAAGGGCATCTTGGTTGTTTCCAGAGTCTGGCTATTGTAAATAGCGCTGCAATGAATATAGGAGTAAGGAAGGGTTTTTTGTATTGTATTTTTGTGTTTCTTGGGTATATTCCTAGGAGTGGTATAGCTGGATCGTATGGAAGCTCAATTTCCAGTTTGTGAAGGAATCTCCATATCGCTTTCCATAAAGGTTGTACTAGACGGCATTCCCACCAGCAGTGAAAAAGAGTTCCTTTCTCTCCACATCCCCGCCAGCACTGCTTGTTTTCCTTTCTTGTGATGTGTGCCAATCTCAGTGGCGTGAGGTGGTACCTCATAGTAGTTTTGATTTGCATCTCCCTGACGATTAGTGATGTTGAACATCTTTTCATGTGCCTTTTGGCCATTTGCCTTTCTTCTTTTTCAAAGTGTCTGTTCATTTCTTCTCCCCATTTTTTGATGGGGTTAGTTGTTTTTTTCTTGTATAGTTCTGTCAGTACCTTGTAAATTTTGGATATTAGCCCTTTATCTGATGTGTATTGGGTGAATAATTTCTCCCACTCAGTGGGTGGCCTTTGTATTCTGGGCGCTATTTCCTTTGAGATGCAGAAGCTTTTCAGCTTAATATAGTCCCATCTGTTTATCTCTGCTTCCACTTGCTTGGAAAGTGCTGTCTCCTCCTTAAAGATGCCTTTAGTCTCAATGTCCTGGAGTGTTTCACCTACATGTTGTTCTATATACCTTATAGTTTCAGTTCTGATATCAAGGTCTTTAATCCATTTGGATTTTACCTTTGTATATGGTGTTAGCTGGGGGTCTGAGTTCGCTTTTTTGCAAGTGGTTAACCAGTTGTGCCAACACCACTTGTTGAATAGGCTTTCCCTGCTCCATTTAGGATTTTTTGCTCCTTTATCAAAAACAAGGTGGTTATATGTCTGAGGAACCTTCTCTGAGTACTCAAGCCTATTCCACTGATCTGAGGGTCTGTTTTTATTCCAATACCATGCTGTTTTTATAACTGTTGCTTTGTAATACAACTTAAAATTGGGGAAAGTAATGCCTCCCATATTCCTTTTCCCAAGGAGTGCTTTAGCTATTCGAGGTTGTTTGTTGTTCCAGATGAATTTCAGAAGTATTTGATCCACTTCTTTGAAAAATGTCATGGGTATCTTTAGAGGAATCGCGTTAAATCTGTACAATGCTTTTGGAAGTATTGCCATTTTAATGATGTTGATCCTGCCAATCCATGAGCATGGTATGTGTTTCCATTTCCGCGTGTCCTCTCTTATTTCTTGGAGCAGTGTTTTGTAGTTTTCTTTGTATAGATCCTTCACATCTTTAGTCAGGTTGACTCCAAGATATTTGAGTTTGTGTGGAACTAATGTGAATGGGATTGTTCTCTTAATGTCCATTTCTTCCCTATCATTATTCGTGTATAAAAAGGCCATTGATTTTTGTGTGTTAATTTTGTATCCTGCCACTTTGCTATACAAATCTATTATTTCTAGAAGCTTTTTGGTAGAGTCTTTAGGGTTTTCTAAGTAGAGTATCATGTCATCTGCAAACAGTGAGAGCTTGACTTCTTCCTTTCCTATCTGAATTCCCTTGATATCTTTTTCTTGCCTAATCGCTATAGCAAGTACTTCCAGTGCTATGTTGAATAGGAGTGGTGAGAGAGGACAGCCTTGTCTTGTACCAGAATTTAGAGGAAAGGATTTTAGTTTTTCTCCATTGAGGATAATATTTGCCACTGGCTTCTGGTAGATGGCTTTGACTATATTGAGAAAGGTTCCTTTTATTCCTATCTTGCTGAGAGTTTTAATCAAGAATGGGTGTTGAACCTTATCAAATGCTTTTTCTGCATCTATTGATATGACCATGTGATTTTTATTTTTGTTGTTGTTTATGTTGTGTATTATATTAATAGATTTACGGATGTTAAACCATCCTTGCATTCCTGGGATGAAACCTACTTGATCAAAGTGAATGATCTTCTTGATGAGGCACTGGATCCTGTTCGCCAGGATTTTGTTGAGGATCTTTGCATCTGTGTTCATCAGGGATATTGGTCTGTAATTTTCTTTTTTGGCAGCATCTCTATCAGGTTTTGGTATTAAGGTGATGTTGGCTTCATAAAAGCTATTTGGAAGTATTCCTGTTTTTTCGATTTCATAAAAGAGCCTGGCCAGAATTGGTAGTAGTTCCTCTTGAAAGGTTTGAAAGAATTCATTCGTGAATCCATCAGGGCCTGGGCTTTTGTTTTTGGGTAAATTTTTGATTACAGTTTTAATTTCCTCAATAGTGATGGGGGTGTTTAGATATGCTACCTCTTCTTTATTCAACCGTGGAAGGTTATATGAGTTCAGAAATTTATCCATTTCTTCCAGGTTCTCATATTTAGTGGCATAGAGTTTCTCAAAGTATTCTCTGAATACCCTTTGAATCTCTGCAGTATCTGTAGTGATCTCCCCCTTCTCATTTCTAATACGCGTTATCAAGTTTCTCTCTTTCTTTTGCTTTGTGAGTTTTGCCAATGGTCTATCAATCTTGTTTATTTTTTCAAAGAACCAACTTCTGCTTTCGTTGATCTTTCGGATTGTTTTTTGGGTTTCCACTTCGTTGATTTCTGCTCTCAGCTTTGTTATTTCCTTCTGTCTCCCTATTTTTGGGTCCTTTTGTTGAGCACTTTCTAGTTCTATTAGCTGTGTCATTAAGCTACTCAGGTAAGCTCCTTCTTCCTTCCTGATGTGTGCTTGCAAAGCTATAAATTTTCCTCTCAGTACTGCTTTTGCTGTGTCCCATAAGTTCTGATAGTTTGTGTCTTTATTGTCATTTGTTTCCAGGAACCTTTTGATTTCCTCCTTGATTTCATCTCGGACCCACTGGTTATTGAGTATGAGGCTGTTTAACTTCCAGGTGTTAAATTTTTTCTTCTGTGTCCCTTTGCAGTTCACATCTAACTTCAGAGCCTTGTGGTCAGCAAAGGCAGCCTGCAAAATGTCTATCTTTTTTATTTTATGGAGGTATGTTTTATGTGCCAGCACATGATCTATCCTGGAGAATGATCCATGTACATTGGAAAAGAATGTGTATCCAGGTTTCTGAGGATAGAGTGCCCTATATATATCTACTAGGCCTCTTTCATCCATTTCTTTTTGCAGGTCTAGTATATTTTTGTTGGGTTTCCATTTGGTTGACCTATCAAGTGTTGACAAGCCTGTGTTGAGGTCTCCCACAATTATTGTGTTATTATTGATATCCTTCTTCAGATTTGTCAACAATTGTATTAAATACTTTGCTGGACCCTCATTCGGTGCGTATATGTTTAGGAGAGTGATTTCTTCTTGCTGTACAAATCCCTTGATTAGTACATAATATCCATCTTTGTCCCTTACAATTTTTCTGAGTATAAAGTTTGTGTCATCTGATATTAGTATGGCCACCCCCGCTTTTTTAAGGGTGTTGTTTGCTTGAATGATTTTCCTCCAGCCTTTGATTTTGAGTCTATGTTTATTCTGACTATTCAGGTGTGTTTCTTGTAGACAGCAGAAGGTTGGCTTCAGTTTTTTGATCCATTTCGCCACTCTGTGCCTCTTAACTGGTGCATTTAGTCCATTGACATTGAGAGAAATAATTGTCATGGGATTTATTGCCATCTTTGTGTAGAAGTTTGGTGTGTTTTTTGTTCTGTCTTGTTTTTAGAGTAGATCTTTCAGTTTTTCTTTTAAGGCTGGTTTTGAGTCTGCAAAGATTTTGAGCTGTTGTTTATCTGTGAAGCCGTGTATACATCCGTCAAACCTGAAACTTAGTTTTGCTGGGTGCAATATTCTTGGCGAAGCATTTATTTCATTGAGTTTTGCCACTACGTCCCACCACTGCCTTCTGGCCTTGAGTGTTTCTGGTGACAGGTCTGCTGTAAATTTCAAGGATGCTCCGTGGAATGTAATTTCCCTTTTCGATCTTGCTGCTTGCAGTATTCTATCTCTATCGGTGGGTTTCATCATGGTGACTAGGATGTGTCTTGGGGTGTTTCTACTGGGGTCTTTTTTAGCTGGTACTCTTCGGGCATGCAGGATTTGGTCACATGTTTTCTTTAGCTCTGGTAGTTTCTCTGTGATGATGTTCTTAACCATTGATTCTTCCTGAAGATTTTCTTCTTGGGTCTCTGGAACTCCAATGATTCTGAAGTTGTTTCTGTTGAGCTTATCAAAGACTTCTATTTTCATCTTCTCATATTCTTTGAGTAAATTTTCCATTGTCTGATCATTTGATTTGAGGTTTTTTTCTAATCTCTTCTGCTGTGTAAAGTTGTTATGCATCTCATCTTCTAAAGCACTAATTCTATCCTCAGCTGCTGTTAACCTGTTGGAAAACTCATCCATTATGTTCTTCAATTCGTCTATTGAGTTTTTCAGACCTGTTATCTGATCTGATATTTCAGTTTGGAGTTTTCTGATTTCTGTCTTCATATTCTCTTGATTTTTATTAGTGCTCTGATTTATACTTTCTTTGATATCTGATAGCAACCTCCATATTTCGTCTCTAAACTCCATTTCTGAAAGACTGCTTAGGTAGTTGGTCGTTGTTGGGTCATCAGAGTTTCCATCTTCATTCTCTATGGTTGAAGTTGGTCTGCGTAGTCTCCCCATTGTCTCGCTTACGCTGTGGGTTTTTCTACGTGTTGTGGTGGTACTCATTGGCGAGGTGGAGTGCGCGGCCGCGAAGCGCAGCGGAGCGGCCGCGCTCCGGCCCCCAAACACTCACCTCAGCCGAGGCAAGCCGTCAGGGGATGCCTGGGGAGGCCCCCAAGTGTCTGCCAAGCAAAGAAACCAGCACAATCCACAACTCCAACAGAAAACTCACAGCCCCAGCGAGACACGCCTTGAAGAGATTAATGCTGAATCAGGTCAAAGTTCCCAGGTTGATGCAGGCTGGGGGAGGTCCCAAAATGTCTGCCGGGCCTAGGGGTCCAGCAGTCAGCCTGATCTGCAACTCCGGCCCCCAAACACTCACCTCAGCCGAGGCAAGCCGTCAGGGGATGCCTGGGGAGGCCCCCAAGTGTCTGCCAAGCAAAGAAACCAGCACAATCCACAACTCCAACAGAAAACTCACAGCCCCAGCGAGACACGCCTTGAAGAGATTAATGCTGAATCAGGTCAAAGTTCCCAGGTTGATGCAGGCTGGGGGAGGTCCCAAAATGTCTGCCGGGCCTAGGGGTCCAGCAGTCAGCCTGATCTGCAACTCCGGCCCCCAAACACTCACCTCAGCCGAGGCAAGCCGTCAGGGGATGCCTGGGGAGGCCCCCAAGTGTCTGCCAAGCAAAGAAACCAGCACAATCCACAACTCCAACAGAAAACTCACAGCCCCAGCGAGACACGCCTCAGCCGAGGCAAGCCGTCAGGGGATGCCTGGGGAGGCCCCCAAGTGTCTGCCAAGCAAAGAAACCAGCACAATCCACAACTCCAACAGAAAACTCACAGCCCCAGCGAGACACGCCTCAGCCGAGGCAAGCCGTCAGGGGATGCCTGGGGAGGCCCCCAAGTGTCTGCCAAGCAAAGAAACCAGCACAATCCACAACTCCAACAGAAAACTCACAGCCCCAGCGAGACACGCCTCAGCCGAGGCAAGCCGTCAGGGGATGCCTGGGGAGGCCCCCAAGTGTCTGCCAAGCAAAGAAACCAGCACAATCCACAACTCCAACAGAAAACTCACAGCCCCAGCGAGACACGCCTCAGCCGAGGCAAGCCGTCAGGGGATGCCTGGGGAGGCCCCCAAGTGTCTGCCAAGCAAAGAAACCAGCACAATCCACAACTCCAACAGAAAACTCACAGCCCCAGCGAGACACGCCTCAGCCGAGGCAAGCCGTCAGGGGATGCCTGGGGAGGCCCCCAAGTGTCTGCCAAGCAAAGAAACCAGCACAATCCACAACTCCAACAGAAAACTCACAGCCCCAGCGAGACACGCCTCAGCCGAGGCAAGCCGTCAGGGGATGCCTGGGGAGGCCCCCAAGTGTCTGCCAAGCAAAGAAACCAGCACAATCCACAACTCCAACAGAAAACTCACAGCCCCAGCGAGACACGCCTCAGCCGAGGCAAGCCGTCAGGGGATGCCTGGGGAGGCCCCCAAGTGTCTGCCAAGCAAAGAAACCAGCACAATCCACAACTCCAACAGAAAACTCACAGCCCCAGCGAGACACGCCTCAGCCGAGGCAAGCCGTCAGGGGATGCCTGGGGAGGCCCCCAAGTGTCTGCCAAGCAAAGAAACCAGCACAATCCACAACTCCAACAGAAAACTCACAGCCCCAGCGAGACACGCCTCAGCCGAGGCAAGCCGTCAGGGGATGCCTGGGGAGGCCCCCAAGTGTCTGCCAAGCAAAAAAAAGAAGAACTTATACAGGTATCTTAATAATTCATGTATTATGTACTTTGACACATCACCTTATTCACAGTAAAGTTCCCTATCAATTACTCTAAGTGAACTAAAGTCAGGTAAATACAACTGAAGACGAGCAGAGAAAATTGGAATATTAGCTATGACAAAACAATTAAGAATGAGAAATGTTTTTAAAATAAAGAAAATTCAGCTGTAAAATATTGTAGTAAAAGAAATGATACACTTTAGCATTAGAGGCAATAGACTTACATATCCAAGTTTGAATACAGTTAATAATTTTCAGGCTAACAGAAAGTATTTTTACATTCACATAGAGATAGAACATCTGGTATAATAAATGTAAGTCTCTCTCTTTCATTAGGTTTCATTATACAGCTATCTTAACCACAGAAGGTGTTTCTGAATCTGATTTTAAAAAAGTAATTTAGTCAAATTATTAAGATAAGTAAACCTGATGTACAAACCTAAATTAAATTAAATGTACACAGATATTTAAACTTTTTAATGCTGTTCTATTTCAGCATTTTATAAGTGATAGCTCCTAGGAAACCTTATCATGTTATGAATTCACATCACTATGTTGAAATGGGTACAAATTAAGCAGCTAAGTGAACAGATATTAAAAACATGTTCACCAACTTTCTCATTAGCTAATTAACACATTCTTTTATGTAAAAGAAATGACAAGTGGCTAAAGGTTTACACATTAAGTTTGAAAGTTGTTATAATAGGCAGTGAAGAAATAATGATGGGAATATATTGAGTACTTGCAAATATAATTCCTTAAGTATCATGCTAGAGAATACATTAAACTGATAAAGTGAAGTCCTTTTGTTGAAGTAGCTATATTGGATACTATATTAAAAAGTAAATGATAATCTGCAAATATAAAATTAAAATAAAAGATGTGATTTTATTTGGTTATTCATATTCTTATCATTTATTGAAGCTTAGTAATGTATATTCACAAATGAGTGTTCCCAAGCTTTTGGCCTAAAACCTGGAAGTGAACTTTGCTTCTTCAGCACAATCCTCCATTCCTTTCATAATACTTCTATGCCTTTTATTAAGAAAGTCAAATCTTGGGGCCGGCGAGTTGGTGCTAGAGGTAAGGTGTTTGCCTTGCAAGGGCTAGCCAAGGAAGGACTGTGGTTCAATCCCCGGTCCCATATGGTCCCTCCAAGCCAGGGGCAATTTCTAAGCTCTTAGCCAGGAGTAACCCCTGAGCATCAAAAGGTGTGGCCTGAAAAAACAAAAAACAAAATCAAAAAAAAGAAAGTCAAGTTTTGTGGTTTGGTGCTTTTGCTGTGCCTAGGAGGAAAAAAAAAACACACACATCTGCCCCTCCCCTCATTTTTTTTTCTTATTTTAATTTTACTTACCTTTATATTCTAGATGGGGGCACCTGCCTTTGTCATAGAACCATTGAACCTGAATCATTTTGTTCTGTCTCTTATTTCTATGTCTTCCTATTAATTGAGAACAGGTTAAAAAGAAAGTGAATGGGGCTTAGGGGCCAAGTGATTTCAGAAACAATGAGATGGAAAATAAAAACAATGGTCAGCTCTAAAGACCAAAGCCAAAGTCGATGATAATAGAATCAAGAGACCGACGTGACAAGCTAAACACAAAGTGTTACACTGGTAATCCAGGGAGTTAGGGGTGGAGGTATGGGATGCATGCTGGGAACTATGGTGAAGGGATGTTAACACTGGTGGTGTGAATAGCCCTAACTCACTGTCACTAAACTCCTGAAATACAACTGTGAAAGAGTTGTAATTAACAAAGGTCTCAATAAAACAATTAAAAAAAAGAAGCCTTGGTGAGAACTGATGGAAGAGTTGAGGACTGGCATAGATAACTCCATCTCCACTTCAAGCTAACAAGCGTATAGACCAATCATCTATGCCTATGATACCTCAGACTTTAATAATAGACTAAATAAAACCAAATCAAACAGGTTATTAAAATAATAAAATGAGTAATTAAGGTATTTAAACTTAGTAGTATTAATTAAAGAAATCTTTTAAATGGAGGCATCTCTAATGTATTAGTTGAATTCAGTAAAGTTATACTTAATCTTCAATTTCTGTAATTTCACTCATATTAAAGAAAATGGCATTCTTTCTGTTTTCAACAACATGGATGCTGAAGAAGGTATTATGTTTAGTTAAATAATTCAGATAAAAATAACATTATATGATTTTGCTCATTTGTGGAATATAAAGAAAAGAATCAGTTGAACTAAATGTAATAAAACACACATTTGTACAGCAAGACCAATTAGTTACCAGAATAAATGTGTAGTGAGGTAGATAAATTGATGCAAAGGGGAAAATATATTGTGAAGGACTTTCAGAGGTGAACTTAATGTAGGATGCATATCTATGTATGCACATAATGCAATAATAAAACATTAAATTTAACAAAATTGCACTTATCTCCAATTCTACTTTCGAAAGAAACAAACATTATGATGTAACATTAGGATTTTAATTACCTCAAAGCTTTACTGAAAACAATAGATGAATGTTTCTGAGAAAAGAAAACCACTGTAGATAGATGACAGGCTTCCCCCACCCTGCCAAAGCCATTTACTTATGAGAAAGCCAAATAAATGTGTTTTTTCCACATTTGCTCTTTAAAAGCTTTTCCCTTAGCTCTTTACAGTAGGGTGCTCACGAAGATTTTTTATTTGAAGCTACTCATTCAAATATTCCTCAGTTTATCTTTTAATAGATCTTTGTGCACCAACTCTTTCAAGGTAGTCAAAAATTTGGGGGTAGTGAAAGTGCAAAAAATCATTAGAGCAGATCTTTTTGGTTATTGTCTCTCTCCCCTTCCTACTATTGACTATTTTTCCCCATTTCTTTGTTCCTTGTGTTCTGTTGTTCTATTTTGCTTAACAAAATGTGTATACGCTATTTTATAAATTTTGAGTAAAAATTGTATGTGAATCATGCATATTTTTTATGGGAGTGGGTTTTTTAAAAAACATATTTTCATTTATAAAAATATCTAGTAACTATCTAAAAGTTTTATTTTTTATCTATTATTTATTCACTGGTGCTTGGGCCACATCCAGTGGTGCTCAGGGTTTGGTTCTGGCTCTGCATTCACAGATCACTCCAAGCAAGTTCTGGGGAACATGTGTGGATCATGTGGGGTACAGGAGAATGGACTCAGGTAAGCCTTATTTAAGGCAAACACATAACCCACTGTTCTATTGCCTCCCCACCCAAATTTATAGAGCTACATTTTCATTCTAAGAAGGAAAGAGAAGATAATTTAAATAACCTTATGATAGAAACAGTGGTAACTGGTCTTGTGTTTTCTTGTACCAGGAATGATAGTGAAACAGTGCTAAAGAAAAATGTTAAATAGTACAACAGGTAAGGTACCTGCCTTGCCTGCAGTTGACTCAGGTTAGATTCCCGGCATATCACATTTCTTGGGCAACTTGAGGCGTGAACTCTGAGTACAGAGTCAGGAGTAAAGCCTGAGCATCTCTGGGTATGGCCTAAAATCCACAAAAATGAAACAAACATAAAAACTGTTAAAAAGAATAACTACTGCTTAAAATACACCATTTGCTCACTGTTTCACAGATTGTTATTGTGTGATATAATAATGATGATCTATTTACTAATGCTCTTGACTCAGGCCTCATAGTTGAAAGAGAAAGAAAGTTAAATAAATAGCTACATAGAAACTTGGTAAGAGATAAGATGGAAAAAGTTGAGGGTACTTTTGATAGAGCGTAGGTGTAACCAAGTTAAGGCTTCCATTTTGCTTAAATTAGGGGATCATTATAAAATATTGATATAAGATGTGATGTCAGTTATGGCTGGAAGAATAAGTAAAGGAAGTTCTTAGATTAATGAGTATAGAGTGCAATTTGTGTAACATTCACTGTCAGGCTTTGTTCTTGGTGGTTTGCAAAATTAACTCAAATCAATCCTCACAATGTCCTTAGACTATTAACATCTTTATTTTAGACAGTGAAAAATTCAAGCACAAATATTTTTAAAACAGGGTTAGGATCATATTCTTATTACATAAAAGAGACATAATTTCAACCCAGGTATCAAAGTGCATGAAAATTGGACTCCACTGTTCTATATTTGTAGAAGACATTAAGGTGAAAAATAACTCACCAAAAATACACATGATCTTGTAAACTTCATATAAGCACTCATAGCACAGTCAAAAGAAATGGGACTCTTAAATTGGTTTGAATTATGACACTTACGTTTATTTGAGCACTACCAGAAGAGATCCTTAAGCACAAAGCCAGAAAAAAGTCCTGAAAACAGTGGGTGTGAACCCTCAAACCAAATTAAATAATTAAATTATAACTACTGAATATTATTGGTAAAATTTAATTCTCATGCTTATACATCACTTCTTATGTGAAGAGACTTTGCATTTGCTAACTATTTTATGCTATAGTTAGTATAATCTGATACCTTTATGATTAATTTTATTTTTAATTTTCTAAGGAATATGTAGCAACTTTTAATTTCTGGGCCAAACTTTGAAGTGCTAAGGGTGAAGTTTGACCATGAGCTCAGAGATAACTCCTGGAAGTGTTAAGAGGAAAATAAAGATTACTTGTAGCTAGAACCAGGATGGACTGTATACAATCAAGTGTCCTGCCTTCTGTACTATCTTTCTAGACTCCACTGTATAGTGACCAATCATTCACATATGTATCAAGTCATTTTTAAGTGAGAAGATGTAACATACTTCTACTTTAGTGTACTAGTTTTTTATTTGAAAGTTAAAGTCTTACTTTAATTGCAGACCTGTCCCAGTCAACAGAGAAGACCTGCCTAGTTTCTGGAGCACAGATTCTTCCATTTACCATGATCATCATTATACCTGGCCTGTTAGAAACTTCAAATGTTATGAAAAAAATCAACTTTTAATTCCAAGGGGGAAAGAAACAGAATATTATATCAGAAAAGAATATTTCTAGTTATCATATGTTAATTTGGAAATTTCTATTAGTATGAATTTTGTCTTAACCCCACTTTCGGGTGCCTGGAACAAAAATGGTCATTAAGTTAATTACCTGGCTTTGTGTGACCTTCCACTAGACCTTTCTGTATCAATGGCCAAATTTATCCTCTCATTCATTTATTTGACATGTATGCTTGATAGATTGTATAAAGACCAGACATATAACTTTGTTAATTCTAATATTTTTGATGATTTCTGTTTCCATTAATAACTGATCATGGTTCATGCTTAGCAGATCTAAATCGATGCATATACTCTAAATACTTTCAATAAAATTGATTAATAAATTAAAAATATTAGAGAATTTTGGGGACAAAGGAGGTTAGCTTTAATCTGTCAGTAGTAAGAAATTACTCCAGGTTTTCACTTGGGTGTGAAAGGGGAATTATTTCTGTGGTGCTAGGGATCAAATCCAGGTTAGTCACAAGCAATTAAAATGTCTTAATCCTGGTCTTATCTCTTCCAATGGTCCTGAAATTACATCCCGAGGGCCACATATTGTATTTATTCCCATTTTGTTTCTTCACTTCTACATTTTTTTTGCTTTTTTTTTGTTGTTGTTGTTTTTTCGAGTCACACCCGTTTGGTGCTCAGGGGTTATTCCTGGATAAGCGCTCAGAAATTGCCCCTGGCTTGGGGGGACCATATGGGACACCGTGGGATTGAACCATGGTCCTGATCCTTGGCTAGCGCTTACAAGGCAGACACCTTACATCTAGCGCCACCTCGCCAGCCCCGTTTCTTCACTTCTAAATAAGATATATGCAGTGTGCATAGAAATTTGTTCACAATTTTTGTTTTTACTATAATCTGGTCCTCGAACAGTCTGAAGGACTGTGAACTGGCCCCCTGTTTAAAAAGTTTGAGGACCTCTAAAAATGAAAATAATTTGAAATTCGGATTTCTTCTCTTCACCACTTTTTCTCTCTTGTCTTCCTAAACAGATTTTTTAAAATACAGATTTATAGACAGAAGATAATGAGTAACAAGTGACTGGATAAAAGAATAAGACTCTAATGATATCAGTTATAAACTGTATTTTGGTCTCCAATTGATCTAACAGTTCACATACAATATAAAAATGCATGTATGTACAGAGCACAATAAGAGCAATAGTCAAATCTTGTATGTGTGTCTATTTCTTGTTTTTAATATTTATTTCTTAGAACAAACCCAGCCTTGCTCAAGATTCAATTTTATTCTTACTCCTGAGGTACTCAAGTGACTAAGAATTTCTGGGGATTAAAAGTTTGTTGACAGTGTACAACTAATTCAACTTTATCTTTATAATATCTAGTCTTGTTTCAAGTTTTTAATTCTTTTGTTGAATTATGCTATGATTGTTTCATGACAAATTAATCTAAAAGGTATATATGAGTAATTGGAATATAAAGTTTGCTTTTAAGAAAGCCCTCCTTCATACAGATAAACATAATGATCAGAATAATAATCAAAATTATTTAATTTACCATATATATCATATATAACATGTATTCTAGATGATGTCAGTTATTTTTAATAACATATCATTGAAATTTTATGGATATATATGTGATTAATGTATGTACTATTTATGAATAATTAGTCTATTCTGTTGTAGACAGTATCCAGAGTTCTCCAAAGAGCCTCTGGCAGTGCTGGCAGTTTTTCAGATTGAAAAGTTGTTCCTCTCAGAACCTCTAGAACCGTAAAGACTCTATCCTAGATCCTGTCCTATGACCTGTGCAAATACCAAGATTGCTAGCTGCAGTGGCCTGATTTTCTCAATCACAACTGAGAGGAAAGTTTCCTGGCACCACAAAAAAGCCCTTGGGATGGGGTAATGAGTATATATGGAGCCAGTGATTGATCCCATGATGGTATGCTTCAAGGATGGAGAAACCATGAATCTCTTAGGCCTCGGGAATTCCCTTTCTTCCCCAATGCTTACTGTGCCTATGCAAAAACAACAACAACAACAACAACAAAAAAAAACAAAAAAAAAAAAACAGTGGGGAACCCCAAACCCTGCCAATCCAGCACCCCTTCTTTTTCTTGTTTTGTTTTGATTTGTTAGTTTTTGACTTTATTTTCCTTCCACTTTTTTTTTTCTTTTTCATTCTTATGGTTATTATTTGGAGATTTTTTTCTTTGCTGGGTGCATTTTTTCTTCCTTCTTTCTTTTTCTTTCTTTCTTTCTTTCTTTCTTTCTTTCTTTCTTTCTTTCTTTCTTTCTTTCTTTCTTTCTTTCTTTCTCTTTCTTTCTTTCTTTCTTACTTTTTCTTTCTTTCTTTTTCTTTCTTTCTTTCTTTCTTTCTTTCTTTCTTTCTTTCTTTCTTTCTTTCTTTCTTTCTTTTTCTTTCTTTCTCTTTCTTTCTTTCTTTCTTTCTTTCTTTCTTTCTTTCTTTCTTTCTTTCTTTCTTTCTTTCTTTCTTTCTTTCTTTCTTTCTTTCTTTCTTTCTTTCTTTCTTTCTTTCTTTCTTCCTTCCTTCCTTGCTTCGTTGCTTCCTTCCTTCCTTCTTTCGTTCTTTCTTTCTTTCTTCTTTCTTTCTTTCTTTCTTTCTTTCTTTCTTTCTTTCTTTCTTTCTTTCTTTCTTTCTTTCTTTCTTTCTTTCTTTCTTTCTTTCTTTCTTTCTTTCTTTCTTTCTTTCTTTCTTTCTTTCTTTCTTTCTTTCTTTCTTTCTTTTCTCTTTCCTTTTTTTGGTAGTTGCTACCAAATTTTTTTTCCTTTTTCTTATCCTTTTTATTTCCAATGACAACAGAATAGAGACCAATCTACAACAAGCTGTAAAGTGGAGACCAGATACACTAGTATTCTGGGGGGTGAAGGAGGGAGATATGAGATACATGCTGGGAACAGGGGTGGAGGGAGGACAATACTGGTGGTGGGAATGCCCCTTATTCATTGTCACAATGTAACATAAATAATTTTGTGAAAGATTTGTAATGCACTTTGGTCACAATAAAATTAAATAAAAAAGAAACAGATAAACTTAAAAAACAAAAAAGAAAAGTTGTTCCTCACACAGGTCAAGTATGTGCATTATAATTTAAAATATATCTGTCTTTTCACTTTTAAAAATAAAGTTAATATATAATTTTGTTTATTAAGAACACAGAGAAAGACTTTGGGATTAGATAATTTAGTATGTGTGAAACCTGTAGTTGGTCTTATTGCAGGATGCTTTATGGGTGAAGTGTCCCTGTTTTTAGGTCAAAGGTTTTTCCTTTCTATTTTCCCCATATTTTGTTGTGCCTATGCAAACAATCAAAACTTGCCACTCATTTTTTATTTGATTTTTTAATCTTTTTTTAAATTGGGGCTCCCATCTTTTTCATAGAACCTTGAAATATGGATAACTTTATTTTACCACATATTCCCACATTTTTCTATAAAACTAAGAAGAAAGGATCAAAGAAAGCCTGGAGGCCAAGTGATCTCGAAGCATTGGCTGGAAAATAAATAAGGAAATAACTAAATATCCAAGACAAGGTCAACAATAATATAATCAGGGGATCTAAACTTAATCTAAATTTAAAGGGGACTGTTATACTGGCAGGTCACAGGGCAAAGGGTGGTGGTATAGGATGCAGTCTGCGGCCACTAGAGGAGGGAGGTTGACTCTGGTGGTACGAAGGGTCCTGAGGCATTGTATATCTCAAATTCAATGATGAATGATTCTGTTGACTATAATTGTTTCCATAAAATAAAATTAAAAAATAATAATTTGAAGCCGGAGAGATAGCATGGAGGTAAGGCATTTGCCTTTCATGCAGAAGGACGGTGGTTTGAATCCCTGCATCCCATATGGTCCCCTGAGCCTGCCAGGAGCGATTTCTGAGCATAGAGCCAGAAGTAACCTCTGAGCACTTCCGGGTGTGACCCGAAACCCCCCCCCCAAATTATATATTATATTTGTATTACATTATTGTTGATAGATTTTACAGTTAAATTTCAATTTACCAATATCATTTACTTTAGTAGGTCATGATAGTTGTGTTCTTAAATTTCTTTTACTTCTTAGTTTTCAGTGATAGTTGTAGAATTTCCTAATTTAGAATTGTTTCCTACTATAATTAATGTATTGTTATTTTCTATAATTAATATATGTTAAATAAATAATAAACTCATATTAGTCACCTCCTATTAAGAGATTTCCACTTACTAATTTTTAATTTTTATATTTTATACAGATCCCGGTCCTTGTTATAGTGTTTAAGTTATCTAATGTAAATATTTCAGAAAACAGATATTATTGAAAATGTAACATCATCCTTATTGTTTCTATATTTATTTATTTATTTTTGGTTTTTGGGTCACATCCGGTTGTGTTGAGGGGTTAACCCTGACTCTATGCTCAGAAATCACTCCTGGCAGGCTCAGCTGACCATAAGGGATTTCAGGATTCAAACCACTGTCCTGCATGCAAGACAAATGCCCTCCCTCCATGCTATCTCTTCGGCCTCTATATTTATTATTTGAGATGTTTTATGACATTTCTTTTTAAAACAGAATCAGAAAGCTACTGAAGTTTATATAGTTAGACTTTTAAAATACAATGTAATTTTTATTGTAAAGAATGATTAAAAATTATCAATAATGCCTGGATAATTTTTGTAAGTTTCAAAATCTTCTCTCTCCTTTACTTTTTAATATTTATAAAATTCATTTTTAGAAAGTATTTTCCCTTTTAAATAGCTAGGAGTTTAGTCATAATTTTTTCTTTAGCTTGTGTATTAATACACAGTCTTACAAATCATAAGCAATATAAAACATTGATTGCATATGCAAATTATCTTAATATGTATTTGGAGGCCAGGAAGTAGATAAAAACATATTGCTTCGGTGACCTAAAGAAATGAACAGGGTGTTTATAGGTCTTTATTTTTGGCCCACTAGAGATTAATATTCTAACTTCTCAAAGGAAAATGAAAATGTGGCAGAGATTTTTATAACCAAATGAGCACGTTAGCATAATGACAGATGGGAATTCTTACCTAAGAACATTGAATTGAAGAACTATGTTATATAATGATAATCTTCAAAAATTAAAGTTAATGGAAATGAATCTCAAAAACTCATAAGAAATTCTGAAAGCAGAATGCACTTTTTTCTCATTCCTATATTATACATTCATTCCATTTCTTTGTTTTTAGTTTGAGAGGCTCCCAAGATTGTAGACATTGCCAATTTTTATAATGTATTATTTTTCTCAACCTGGAAAATAATATATTATGACATTAGACAATTGTTAGAGTGTGTTTGAACAAAAAAAAAAAAAACATATAGAACAAACCTGGCATGCCTGATTTAGAGTTTTGATTTCAAGATCTTTGAATTTCTGGGAAGTTTTTAACTACAATTAGATTACTGACCCTTGGAAACTCTCTCAGTCATGAATGCTATAATGTGAGTTTCTCTACTTCAGCAGAAGCTGCTTAGAGACAAATTACTTTGGTGCCAGAGTGAATCCACCTGAGTAGCTGAATGGGAATGGCACCTCATTCAGATATAGAAGTCTTGCAAGTTTTGCTCTTTGACCTTCCAGATGACATCTGCTGACCAATAGTCATTATTTTTTACCTCAGTTCACTAGTTTTCCTTGGCAGAGCAGTCATTATAGCTCTGTAGGTAGAATGACAGACTATATATAAAAACAGAAATTGAAGGGGAAGGGATTAAATGGTAAAAGGGGAGGGCTTCACGCTTTCTTTATTCATAACGGTGCCTGACTTTTGCTGACTCTGAAACCTACAACTGTTGATTTCTCTGTGATACTTGATTTCCCTATAATATATTTCAAACCTCAATCTTGATCTAGAATGCAGTTTTTATCAGTACCATATCAGAGTATATCACATGACTTTCTGTTTTTAATTCTGAAAACTGCTCTTAAACTATGGTGAATAATCAATTTAGTAATGAATGCTAGGAATAAAAGAGAATCCAGTGTTCAAATTAAGTAGCTCCTTTCAACAGGTTAAGTATGCGGAAGTAATATTTCTATAGGAAGAGAGGAGTTTTGAGAAAATTTTGGTATAATGACAAGTAACTCTTTTCTCTTAATATTCTGAAACAATTTACTTTTTTCTTATGCCTTTTCCACTTTCCTGACTTTCACCTCCTCCTTATATCTTACTGTCCTTTTAATTTGTATCTTTCACAATTTTTTATTTATTTCTATCATTCCTTTGTTATAAATTTATTTTACAAATTGTGTATAATGTGTAAGACTTCTGAATGCTTCCTAGTTTTTCTCAAGTGGGATTTTTTCTTTATTTTGGTAATGTTGTATTAGAAATATAAATTATTACCTATTTTTGGTTTATATGGTTTTTCTATAAGTATTTAATTAAGATAACCTTATAGTTTCAAGATTATTTGCTATGTATTAGAAAAATATAAAAGTAGAACAATATTTCTCTTGTGCTAGTATTTAGTGTTCTCTGATAGTAGAATAAAATTTAAAAATTTCATTAGAATTATGACAGTATCGAGTGGAAACAGGAGATTTCAAAAGTGATATTGAGGGAACTGAATTACACACAGAGGGTAAGGCAATTAATTGCCTTGCAAATAGCTGACCCAGATTCAATCCCTGGTATCCCATAAAAATCCCCCAAACTCACTAGGAGTGATTTCTTGGCACATAGCCAGGAGTAATCCTGAGAACCACCAGGTGTGGCACTAACCCCTATAACTATTTTTGGTTACCCATCTGAAGACTATATTAAATATTAACAAATAAGTTGTATCTGTCTCAGTATATATTGATGCATTATTTACTAACTTAAATATAGAAGCAATTAATATTCTCAGTGAAAAATGATTGGATAAAGAAGATGTGGCATTTTCATACAATGTGACAGAATTTATCTATTAAATAAGTGAAATTTGGTATATATGCAGATATTATAGTGATTAAGATCCTTGTCTTGCATGAGACAAGGGTTCAATTGCGAGTACCATGTATGTGCCCTTGAACTTTGATAGCTGGAAGTTAGCACTACGTATGGCCAGATGTGGTCCAAAACAACAACAGAAACAACAATAAAAATATTAAATGTCATTTTTAGAAAAAGTAAAGGGGATTATGTGAATCAAAATAAACATGAGATAAAAGGCAAAAGTTGAATGATTTTACCCATCTGTATAATATTGTTGCAAGAAATGATGAACAGGGGCTGGGAAGGTGGCGCTAGAGGTAAGGTGTCTGCCTTGCAAGCACTAGCATAGGATGGACAGTGGTTCGATCCCCCGGCGTCCCATATGGTCCCCCCAAGCTAGGGGCGATTTCTGAGCACATAGCCAGGAGTAACCCCTGAGTGTCAAATGGGTGTGGCCCAAAAACCAAAAAAAAAAAAAAGAAATGATGAACAGACGAAACAAAACTACAAACCAGTATACCTTGATAATAGAACTAATGTCTCGAGTGTAGGTGGAATTTGACAAGAGAGAGAGGTCTAAATAAAATCTGATAAGTATATAGAAAAAATTGCTTATAAACACTTTATTGAATCTAATATTGTGATTACTAGAAGCAACATTCTCAAATATCAATATGTTCTGAACAATTTTTGAAGCATCACGATATAGCAGTATTAGTGTTAATATATTAGTAAGCAGCGTGATATCTCTTACCTAACACCATCACACCAAAATCTCTCCTTGACTACTGCCCCTTGATCACTTTCCATGTTCATCTTTTTGAAAGATTTAGTTCTGTAGCTAGAATATAATTGGTTTTATTTGATTGTTCATTATCTATTCCCTTCACTAGTAGCTTCATATTGCACAACTCTACTAATAAGTGAAACCCTCCAGAAATTGTCTTTCTCCTTCTGACTCACTGCTCTTGAAACAATACTTTCCAGTCCAACTTACATTTCATCAAATTTCAGAATTTCATCTTCTCTTAGAGCAGACTTGTATTCCATCGTGTATATATACCACATTTTAATCTAGTTATTTGTTATTGGATGCTTGAGTTATTTCCAAATCCTGGCAATTTTATATAGTATGCAATGAACATAGGTCAAAAAATATCTTTTGGAATTGTTTTTTTCCCCTGGAGATAGATGCTAGAGAGTGGAATTGCTGGATCATATGATTGTATTATTTTGTTCATATTTTGTGAGATTTCTATACAGTGTTAGAAGTAATTTTGGGGACAGTCTCCCAAGTAGTGATAAGGAGACCAATGGCCCCTCCCAGTGATTTTTAACCAAAGAATGAAGTGATTCAATGCATGAAACTGAGAATTTAGTGCTGACCCAATTTAAGGGCAGGAGACTCTCAGGTCAACATGATAGTGCTCCTGGAGTCCTCAAGGACACACTCAGCAGTGCTCCTGGACTCCAGGATTACACAGCTATGATAGGGTAACTATATGGTTTGAGTGATTAAACTGGTGTTTTGACTAATCAACAAAAGGATTTTTAACTCTTTAAAGACTCTCTGAATCTTCAAGAACTCTTTCAGTAAAATAGAAAATGTCAGAAATATTGTGCTGCTTTTTCATGTCCTTTTCCTCTGTGGCAACTCAGAAACTGGATTGAAATTTTCTATTGAACTCAAAACAAAGTTTTCTTTGGTTTGCAAATGAGACATAGTAACTTTTAATTCAAAAGGGTGCTATTGCTGACCCTTTATATTTATGGAAAGATGATAATCAAAAGAAATTATAGTTCCAAATGGTACATTAATTGTATTAATTAGGGAACAGATTCTACAGAGTAAAAAAATAAGAGTAAGTTAGCATAAAAATCTGTGACTAATAGTAATTAGAAGAGACAATAATTTCATTTGTAATGCCAGTGTTTAAGGTAAGGAAGGTAATGGAAAGTAGGTAAAGAAATGATACTATTATTTTCAAGTTTATATGTAAATGAGAAAAGTTCTTGAATAAAATTGAAATTGGTTAAAATTTAGCCTCTGCAAAACAATACCATGCATACAGGGAGGAATAATGAGTTGGGTCATTTTTTCCATGTCAGAATGCACTCTCAATGTTCTAATTTTGTTTTACAGTATCTAAATGTGTATAAATAACCACTGTATAAAAATATTCTACATACATACAGATGAGAGGCATATTGAATACCATTTCTCATATTCTTAGTGACCACCATATGCAGCTTGTTTTATTATTTCAGTATCTATAATGTCATTTTTATAGCATTTATTTATTTCATAAGTAGAGTTTCATACTAGTCTGCTGAGAAACATCAGAAAACAAATTGAATTAGTCTATAATCCTTCCTCCACATTATTTTATCCCCAAACTATGAATATCAAAATATGTAATTGTTTGTTTTATAGATAAAATAATTTAACTTTTCATTTTGTCAGATGAACACATTATATTCCATATCCTGATATTTTCCTTCCAACCAGCTACCACTAATTTTCTACCAGTGACAACAATTTGTTGAATTTAAAACACTATTTGCTTCTATGATTTATTTTAAATTTAATTTAAATTTATGTTGGGAACATTTTGAATTAATGTTTAATAGTAATTAAAAACTATTATTTTATTATCCTAAAATACAATTCCTTTATAAACTTGTATAATCACAAATATAGTTCTTATATCTAGTTCATGCATATTCTATTTAGTTCACTTTTGTATTTTTGGTATTTGACATTCTTGAAAATATTTTCCAACTCCATCCAGTTTTCTACGTAGCTGCCAAATCTATCCCCATAGGGGTAAATAAATTTACTTCATATTATTTGTTACAACAAAATAAATAAAATGATAAAAAATAGAACAATAAAAGTCAATTTGTTAAATCTTACAATGGGGTTATTACTGTCCTTGTCTGAGACCTTACTGAACTGTTTATTGCTAGTTTAAGCCATTGTGTTATTGTTTTTGTTTAGTTGGTTTCTATGATACTTTGAAATCTAATTTGGCTTGCTCCTACTGGATTCTCAGCATTGCAAAAATTTGGCCATGCTGCCTCACATATACAGCTGTGCACTCCAGGGGCTCCCTTATCTGTAGGTTGTAATGTTTCTTGGTCTATATTCCTCCACAGGGAACCCCAGAACTTTCTGCCCAAAACTTATGTAACTGTGAGGTTCATTGACTTAGTTTCATGACTTTCAATAGTAGTCATAAGCTGAATTGTTGTTTGCATGGCATTAGCTGTTTAATTTCTTTCTTTTTGACTTGATTCCCTAAATAAATGTATTAAATAAATACACAGGAGTATATTAACTATGTTTCATTCTGATTTAAACCATTTCAATTTATTCACTTTGATTTAGAATATTATTAGTGATAAGTTTCCATGTGTATAATGTTCCAACATCATGCACCTCACTAGTTTCTATTTCCCTCCAACACTATTCAGCCTCTCTCCCTCCCCACTTATTTCTGTCTGGCTGGCAAACTCAGTGCTATAGACAATTTCTCAGTCTATGCTACTCTTAGATAAATTGGATTGCCCTTACTACACTTCTTTATATGAGAGTTGTCATACCTTTTCTTTCCCACTCCTTCTAGTTTAATTCTCTAAGCATGACAGTCTTCAGTTTCATTCATCTAGCAGCAAATTGCATGGTATTGCAATTTTGCATGCATCTTTTTTCTTATTGCAGAGCAGTATTTCATTAATTTAATAAAATACTCAATATATATTGTTATTAGTTTTTTATCCTAACATTTACTATTGTGAATAGTGTTGTTATAAACACAGCACTAAAATCTTTAGTAAATAGGTATCTGAGACCCAGGGAATAGATGCAAAAGAGTTAAATTTGTAAGTCATATGGAATCTCAATTCATAGTTTTCTGAAAGATGTTAATATTGGTTTGAAAATGGTTGACTAAAAGTCAACGTTCTTACCAGCAGTGGGTATTTCCCACAGTCAGAACAACACTTGCTCTTGTTATTTTTGATGCAATACTATTTTGCTGTGTAAAAAATGAAGTTTTTATGCCAGGAAACTTCAGGGGTAGGGTCTCCTTGTATTTAGGCCAAGGCTTTTCCTTTCCATGACCCTCATATTTTGGTGGCCTATGCAAACAATAATTGCCACTCTAACACCGTTTTTACTGTGCTCCTTTGACTCCAATCCTTAAGAAATCAACCCACTTAAACTTTTGAGGTTAACTTAAACTAATATGCATGTGCATGGAAATGTAAAAAGTACTTTGCCTTCAATGTTTAAGGAGTTACATAAGTTTTATGTCTTTAGATTGCTTTGTGTGCTGCTAAGAAATATTATGTACTACAATCTGGAGACTTGAGAGACAAAGTAATTGTACATGGGTTCTGTTTTATTTTTCTTAATGTTCTTTGGCTGAAAGTTCAAAGTTAAAATATCAGCAATGGGACTACTGAGAATTCTGTTTATGGGTTATTGTCCTTCCACTGTAACTTTACCTTGTCCTCTTTCTTTGCATCTTTATTCTCATAATTAAAAATAAAAAATTAAAAAAATGATGAAAAAAATATTTTTGTTGTAAAAAATTTAAGGGGAAATCATTTTTGTCCCCTATCATTTTGAGTAGAAAAAATAAGCTTATTTATTTAAAAGTTTATAAAAATAAATAAATAAATAAATAAAAGAATGCATAAATTTAAAAAAATGAAGTTTTTGAATATTTTGATAACATTGCAGAACTTAAGATCATTATGCTGAAAGTAAAGATGTAAATGACAGTATCACTTTTGTTTTTATAATATGTGATGTATAAAAAGTAATGCAAGCAAGCAAAAACCAAAACAAGAACAACAACAACAAAATCAACAAAAAAACACCCCGTAAAATAATCATGTTACCAGAGGAGATTAAATAGAGACACACTGGTGCTGTGAAGAAAATATGTGAGTACCATAGGAAAATCATGTGCTCCAACCCTCTTGGAGTTATCTTCCTGATTCACAGAAAGGAATTTCTTTTGGTTTATGAACACCATAAGCCATAGTTGAGTGCATATTCTACAATTTAGAAAAGAGCATTTAAAGAGAAAGATGAAGTCATTGATGAATCATCATTAATGAAAAAAATATAGATTCCTGGTTTTAATATACTTCCTTTCCCCCTGTGTTTCATAAGACTATGTTATTATTGCGATATACATTTTGAAGTCATTTATAATTATTAATTTATCTTAGTCTTGGGGTTACTCAGAAGTGTTCAGGACTTATTCCTGACTCTACACTCAGAGATCAACTCTGGAGGGTCTTGGAGAATTATTTAGGATACCAAGGCAAGTGTCCTATTCACTGTACTATTTATCATTCTCGACACTGTATATATTTTTTCTCCTAAATTGATAGTTGCATTTCTGATTATTGGCATGCTGCAATTATAAATAATTTATAAATTTTAATGTACATAAACCATTTAACTGCTCTAGTTCTTTAGCCTTACCCCCAAAGCGTTGCAAAGTATTACTAGAATTGTTTAAGGAAAGAGATAATACAAAGTAAAGTCCATGCAATCTTTCCAGGAACATAAATTTATGTTTAGGGTTTTCTAAATTACTAAAAAATAAATTATTCTATGATTCTAATAATATCTACTAGTAATATAATATCAGAGGTATGTTACTAGACAGAAAGCTTACCATATTCATCATTCAAAAGAGCTTGGTTTTAATATAAAGTTATGTTTGTTTTTCATTCACATGAATTTTATATAAATATGTAAGAAGTTAATAAGAAGTCTCATGCTATATATTTTAAGTATTATCATTATTTTAGTATTTCAGACTATATATTATTTTAAAATCAAATATATATTCTATAATATATATGAAAAGACAAATTAAACTGACAACCATAGAAATTTACATGTTTATTTACATATTTGTATATATGCAAGAAGTAATATGTTTTAGTTTAGTTACAACTTTAAATTATAATTAAAACCTATAGCAATATCAACAACATCATATTATACAGATTTAGAAACATAAATATTTAATTTTTTATGATATTAAAGTTTAATTATTTTAAAGTTACATTATTTAATATGGCAGTTTTACTGGGCAATAATATAAATGCTAATGTATTTCATAAAGTAAATATTAAAGCAGTTAATTTGATTTATTCATCATTCAGATTTCTGGCAGTCTGCTATCTCCCACCTCTATTTTAAGCATCAATAAATGTGATGGGATTATTAAGAATATAGAAAAAAATTTTGTAAACTTTCTAAAGAATTGAGAGATATATCTTCATTAGGCACATATACTTTCTCATTTATGTCTTCTATGGCTTCATGTATAAAATAAATATATGTTACTATTAAATATGATTGCTGTAGCTTTCAAGAGTTTTATTATCCTTGAAATCACAAACATTGCTTCATCGTATTAATTTGTAAGAATGCATTTTCTGCACAAATTTATTTCAACAATTTCCACTTAAAATCAAGCTAGGAAAAAAATCCTAGAGTTTTGTGGGTGAAAAATAAAAGTAACTCTTATGAGAAATATCTCCAACACAAAAGATAATTAACTCTATTCAATAGTTTGCCAGTGGTAAAATATTAAAGTTCTTTCTAATAAAATAATATTACAATGAAAGGAAATATAAGAATTATGTTAGGCAAACTGATTTTTACTCACATAAGAAATCTAGTTTTGAGAACAATGTATATTAACCTTATTTTTGTTTATCATTAAAATCATTTATCTTATACTTTTCTAAAGGTTTATGATTGATAACTTAAACAAAAATAATATATTTTCAGTGAAGAGAACTGACAAAATTACCCTTATTTTGTGCTGAGAAATAGAGGATCACATACAAACTTTTATAAATTATGTTATCCATTAATACTTTTGTTTTGCTCTTAAATTTGTCTCTTTTCCTTTGTTCCCTATTTAGGCTAATGCCATTCATTTCATTAAATAAATGCACAAACTTGATTTGTTCAACCTTTCTCTTTCCTTCTATCTAGATATTTAATCTGTTATCTAGGTCAGTGTTTTCTATTAATAAAAATGCCCTAAATCAGTTTTTCATGGCCTTATTATTATAACTTCCTAATTTAAATTCTTCAACATCACCATTAGAAATATAATAATCCCCTTAGTGACTTCACAGTTGCCTATTTTTTTCATTATTTATTACAAATGATTTCTACTTATGAAAAATATATCATTATTCATTTACTATCTTAAGAATGATCAAAGTTACCAAAGAACTTTTGTTTGTGAATTCCATCTGTCTATTGACATGTCCTACATTAGCAAAGATAACTGAGAAGTTGTGAAATTGTTTTTCTAATCATTCATGATAATGATGCAAGAGTTTGTATAGTCAGGTTGGGTTTCTTTTGTCCCAGATTCCTCAATATTTTCATCCTTGACAAATAAAGTTGTTCAGGTACAGAGTTACAAAATAGAAAGTTTAATGCAGAGTAAATAGAAGAAAAAGAATCTCCTCAGCTGCAGTAGAACTTAGTATAGGTTTAAGTTAAACATAGCTCATTTGGGTGGGGGGGTCTTATAGGAAAACTAGGTCTCTGTGTTACTTATTAAGTGAAATGATGGTTACAAAGAATATTGTTGTTTTTCTCAACAGTCTACCTAATTTAGGGCTTTTGTGCTACTAAAAGAGGATTGATTTTCTATATGTATTTAGGGTCACTAAGTTATCTTTAACTATTTCCCTATACTAATTATACTGTCCCTAAATATTCCCTATTTAACTATACTGTCCATTATCTTTAGACCTCCTGTGACTCCAAGAGTTGGAAAAAAAAAAAAACAAAAAAAAAACTCTTGGCTATGGGGAAGTTTAACTCTTGATCTGATATTTTTCCTCCCTTCCACTTGGAACATTTTAAGATAATCTTAAATAACATATCTCTAACAATTACTATTTGGAAGAAAAGCATAGTTTAAGGTTAAAAAGGAAGAAATCACTAGGTTAATTTTTAAATACAATTACAAATATATAATTAAATTAAAAATATCAAAATTAATAAGTGTAATTTGCTAGATGTAGAAAACCTTACAATAGGCATTCAAGCAATGATTGTAACAGGTAGAAAACAAGTACAGCTAAATTAAAATCTGCAAAGTTTAATGGATAAAGGTGGTCACAAATATGATATTTTACTTTATCTTATTTTCTTTCTTTCTTTACTTTTTATTTATTTTTTTCACAGAATTATTTATGGTACATAGTGACAACGAATGGGGGCACTCCCACCCCCAGTGCTGTCCTCCCACCACCCCCTTTTCCAGCATGCATCTCATATCTCCCTCTCTTTCCCCCCAGAATACGAGTGCAACTAGTCTCCACTTTACAGCTTGTTGTAGATTATCTATTCTGTTGTCGTTTGCGATAAAAAGTAAGAAAAAAAAGAAAGAAGAGAAAAAAATTTGGCCGCAACTACCAAAAAAAGAAAGAGAAAAAAAGAAAAAAAGAAAAAAATGCACCAGGCTAATGAGCAAAGAAAAAAAAAAAAGAAAAAAATCACTAATTAATAACCACAGGAGTGAAAAGGGAAGAGAAGAGTGGAGGAAAGAAGGAAAATAAAGTAAAAAACTAACAAATCAAAACAAAACAAGAAAAAGAAGAGATGCTGGAATGGTAGGGTTTGGCGTTCCCTCCACTTTTTTTTTTTTTTTTTTTTTTTTTTTTTTTTTTTTTATTGCATAGGCACAGTAAGCATTGGAGGAGAATGGGAATTCCCTTGGCCTAAGAGATTTAGGGATTCTCCATCCTTGAAGCATACCATCATGGAATCAACCCGTGGCTCCATAGATACTCATTACCTCATCGCAAGGGTTTTTTATGTGGTGCCAGGAACTCCTGGCCATGCTCTGAAATTACTCCTGGCTCTGAATTAAAAATTACTCTTGGTGGCACTGAAGGACACTGTGGGCTGCTGGGAATTAGGTATAATGCATGTAAGGCAAAAACCCTACATACTATCTATCTTCACAGATATGTAATTTTTAATTCAAAATGTAAATTATTCACATGAATTAAAAATAGGCTTTTATTCTAAATTTATATAATAAAATTTAAAATACAATAAAATAATAAAATGTATTTGTCTCAACATTTCTTATCACAACAGTTTACAAGTAACATATTATCAAGGTAGAAAAAGATAACTATAGGAAAAGTAGTTTAGTTAGAATATTAAAGTTAGAGACTGAAGCTATATATAGTACAGTAGGTTGAACATTAGTCTCAAAAGCACCTGCTTCAGATTCAGTTCCCTATGTACCATATTTTCTTCTGAGCATTATGGGAAGTAGCTTGTGAGCACAGAACCAAAACATAGATGTGAATGCCACTGGATCAAAAATCAAAGAAAACAAAAATTTAAATTAGTCTTTTGAATGAAAAATGTACTGTAAAATTAACATTTTAAGTAATTATTTTACCAAATGGGTTCCAATATATAAACCATTAAAAGATTGAAGAATTGATGATACCACTAAAATTACAACTGTTGTCATAATTTGTTATTAATATTTTTAATGGTATACATTTATATAGGATATGTCTATAAGCAATTGCAATTATAGTAACTAGTTTAAAGTGTATCATGTATTTAAAAATATCAAGCACTAAAAGTACTAATTCTCTTTGGCTCAATGAGTAGGAAAGAATTCTTTCTTGGGTACAAAATGTATTTATTATTTCAAAATTATATGTTAAGAGAATGCAGCAAAATAAAATTTTATATAGTATAAAATTATACATTTATTCCAAATTTATTGTATCTGTTCTTACTAAAAATATCACACACATATATAATAAACCACAGACATACTACATAAATCTTAATATTAATCAGATATTCTGAGAACCTTTTATAGAGAGAGCATTGTTTCTTCAACAAAACCTATTGTCTGTCATCTATGGGTCACTCATTTTGGAAAGCTCTTCAACATAAAGACCACCTATTTTGGCATTTATCCTGCACATTAGAAAGGGTAGCAGGGGGAGACACATGCTTCTGCCCCTGATCTAACTTTTATTAGTAAGTTCTGGATCAGGAGTTTTTCTCTAGAGGATTATGCTTCATTTAACAGATCATTGCTCCTGCAATCACAGACACACCAAGTAGTCATTATACTTCCTCTTGGAGTAATATCCTTTCTCTATTAAGGTTCAACTTCTGCCCTGGAGACTGGAGAACTAGTAACTCTGCCTTCAGATAGAGCAATTAACCTCAAATTGCTTTTCAACACTAGGTTGAGTTACTCTTCCCTAAGAACCTTCTTATTTGCTTGGAAGTTGATAAGTTATTCTAGCTGTCCCTAATATAATTTAACAAAGCAAAATATAGATGATCTAAAGTCGTTAACTGGGGGTCACATGCTGCTTAATGCACTCCAGCCCCTGTTATTTCAAGGTGAAACTGATTTTTATATAGTTTGAAATAAGTTACTATGTCTTTTAGAATCTACTCTCATTCCCCAAAGACTATGATTGGAAGGTCAGAACTTCAGTCATTGATTTTTCTAAATAGGGCCACCAATAATGGTAATTTTGAAAACTACTAGCAGGTATCTCATTTGTAAAGGAGAACTTTTGGGTCAATGAACTTTTCATTCATTTATTTATTTCTAACACCATTTATATCTAGGTCTTGAATATATAAGCAGAATGCACTAGCACAGCAGTCCTTGACCCTATTAATCAAGTGATGCCAATTTTTCTGATTCAAATCCTCAGCTGATATGGGAAAAATTGACCATTTCCAAATAATTTTATTATTGATGATTTTTTAAATAATTTTTATTTTGACCAAAATGGATTACAAATCTTTCACAGTAATATTTAAGGTACATAGTGACATTGAATCAGGGGCATTACCACCACCAATTCCTCTCTCCTCCTCCTATTCTCAGCATGTATCCTATATCCCCTTCCGTTGTTCCCTGGGCTGCTAATATAAGTGGTCGCCTCTGTGTCTAGCTTGTTATAGTTTGGTATCGATTTTGTTGTCATTGGCTTTGGATTTGATTTATTGATGATTTTTAAAGTGGAAACAGAGTATGTGATTTATTAGTAATAGAAGGTCTTTTTATATTGTTCTAATAGATTTCTATATATATTGTGTAAAATTTAATTCCAATAATTTAATAAAAATCCTAATAAAGTCAAAATGGGTAAAACTGTACAAAATGGGTAAAGCAGTTTTATATTTTCATTATGCCTTTAGCTTCTCTTTAAGCCTTAAGAAATGATTAAATATTGAAATAATCTACATAGTTTTAGAGTGACATGGTTGAATGAAAAACTGAAAATATGTCCATCTATAAGTAATACCAGAGTATTTCTACTTCATCCAAATATAGCACACATTATTCCATTATGTCCATTATGAATATTATTTTTTCTCTTTCAAAATTTGGTGCTACAATCAGATTTTGGGAGGAGGATTCACACCCTGTAGTGCTCAGGGGTTACACCTGACTCTGCTCAGAAATCGCCCAGGGCTTGGGATGCTAGGGATCAAATCCATGTCTATCCTGGGTCAGCCGCATAAAAGGCAAAGGTCCTATCACTGTGCAACTGCTCTGGCCCCTTGCCACAATCTAATTTCTGTCATCAATACATTCATTCAATCAATCAATTGGTTATTAAAATCAGTATTATGAATTGTTTTTACAATATAGCTCCATCTATTTCCTTTCATTTAGTTAAATCTGAGTACTTTAATTTAAGCATATCTTTCTCCAATTGTTGGAATATTCAACAAAATTTTCACTATGTAATACATTTATATTTAAATACATACAGTGACTTTTTGATATCTAATCAAATCCATTTACCCTATTAATATTCTAATTTGAATTTTCTCTTCATATTTCTATGTGATAAAGAAAATAATTTGCATCCTCTGTATAATTTTTCAAGTTTATAGATTTCTGTTTTAATTTATTAACTAAGTTTGAGTTGCCTATCCTGTGTATTCAAGTATTTTATTAACTCAGTTATTTACCTTTTAACTAGCTCCAACAATGGATCCTCTCAGAAACATTTTGGGACTTTTAATAAATCAACAACACAATTACAATAGTCTAAATTTTATTATAATTTTTAGGACTATTTTGGGATCGAGAGTTAGTCCAGCAGGTAGAGAACTTGCTTTGCATGCAGCAGACCTGATTCAATTGCTAGCATCATGTTTTATCCCCCAAGTGCCACCAGCAGTGATTCATGAGCACAGAATCAGAACAAAGCCATAAAATCTGCTAGACTTGGCCCCAAATCTAGCTCATTATGTATAATTAATACATTATTTTCCACATTTTTTCTTATAAAATACTTCTATTCTATCATCATTTTGCTTTTTGTGTTTTGTAGTCACACCTTTGGTACTCAGAAAATATTAAGTTTTTGGTGTTTCGTTTGAGTTAAATTTTTTTGTTTTTGTTTTTGTTTTTGGGCCACACCGGTGATACTCAGGGGTTGCTCCTGGGTATGTGTTCAGAAATTGTTCCTGGTTTGGGGACCATATGGGACGCCGGGGGGAATCTAAGTCCTAGGCTAGCATGGGCAAGGCAGATGCCTTACTCCTTGCGCCATCCCTCCAGTTCCGATGTTTGAGTTAATTTTGAAACCACACCTGCTGTGCTTATGGCTTATTCTTAGTAGAAGCCTTACTCTGCTCTCAAGAATCACTCTTAGTAGGCTTCAAGATACCATGTGGGATTCTAGTGATTGAATGAGGTTGGCCTGCAAGGCAAGAGCCCTACCTGCGGTACCAAGACTTCAGTGTTCATTACTGTTCTTTCAGTCTTTTAAATAATTGTTAATATCTCTCCGGTAAATATCTCAATTTTAATTAAATATGGACCATATTACTTTATAAGGAAATTGAACATTCTTACAAAGAGAATATCTGAACTGTTCTATTGATTGGGGCTTAAATGAGATGATTTTATGTTAAACATTGTATTTTGAGTCTAGTTTTACCTACAGTGACTCTAAAAGTAAATTCTAAAACTGATTTATCTAATATCTGTTTGGTAGTAAAGTAATACATATCTTTTTTTTTTTTTTTTTTTTTTTTAGTTTCACCCTGCAGCACTCAGGGGATACTACTGGCTCTGGGTTCAAATATTGCTCCTGGCTGGCTCAGGGGACATTATGGGGTGCTGGGACGAGAACTACCTCCCATCCTGGGTTGGCTGCATGCAAGGTAAATGCCCTACCACAGTGCTATTTCTCCAGCCCCATTATGGGTAAAATACATTAATTTTGAATAGAGTACAGGACAAAAAATTCAGTTTTTAAAGGATGTTTTCCAATTTAATGATCTGTTTCTTATTTCCTTAATTCTGGTTTGATACAGAGCACTACCTCCTGAATGGTCTTCTATCCCAGTACAAGCAAGAACATAATCCCTGGGAATGGTATAGGTAAAAAATAAAACAAATAATATTTCTTTGTACAATGAAATTAAATCAAGTTTATGTACTCTGATCTAACAAGCATTTGCTATAGTAGGTAAGGGGTACATAAACAATCATAAAACAAAAAATAATTTCAGTGTTTTTATTCCATTGCCATTGCTGATAAAAAATTGCATATCTACACAGAGCCAATAAGTTGATAATATTTTGCATCTAGGAGCTCTCATGTTTTATAGAAATCCAAAAAACAAAAATATAAGATGTATTTAATTCACTTGCTATTTACTAAGAAAGTATATGTAACTTCAGTGTAGTAGATACAGTATTACTTCTGACATGTTATAAAGATAATTGAGATTTTGTTTGTTACATGCTAAGTGAAATTCACTGTTAACTTTGATAGTTCCAATCTAGAGCTTCTCAAATATGCTTAAGATGTGCTGATTCCTCAAACCATATTTTTGTTCAGCACTGGGAAGCAAGCTACTGATTTTCTTTTGTCTGATAAAAATTCAGCAGCAGTCTTGGAAACAGAACTGACACATGATGCTGAATTAATAATGAAGCTGACTTTAAGAGCGTTGGAGACATTCTGAGTATAACTGTCCCTGAAGGCAGCTTTTCTTTAGTGACTATCTCACTTCTAACTATGTTTCTATCTTTCTCATCACACCCATATTTCCATTCCTTTTAGAAGTGAATTAATCTCTATCTCTTTTCAAATAATGGAAGGAAATCACTTAAGACGTCTGCATCATTTTTTCTGAGATTGAGGGAGAAGCATTTGTCAGCACTGATCTGAAAACAGTTTTAGTGATTTATTAACTCCTTCAGAAAAGGTTCCACTGAAAACTGTATGAGAAATAATTTCTAAAAGTGGAAAATTCAGAAAGAAGCTCCAGAAAAAGTTTTTTTGAAAAGCTGTTTTTAAAATTAGGAGGTAAAAGAAATAAAATTTCTAAAGATCCATAAGACCAATGTGGCATTTGTCAACATGGTGCTTCAACTAGATGCCCTGCCTAAGATATCTTCTCAGTATGGGACAAAAATATAATCAGAACGCAAATGTAGTGAAATGACTACATTAGATCTGTAGAAATTTACCTCAATTTAGATGAAGTACATACAATTTATGCTGTCCTTGTTGTGGGGAAAAAAGACATATTCAAGTCTCTGCAGAGACTTGTCAATTGCCACTAAATTTTTATTTTACACAAATAAACACAGTGTAGAAACACTTTGTTACCTGCTGGAAAATGACTCTCTATGGTGTGAACTTCACTTACATATGGATAGTTTTGAAGCATCTAGCAATTACCAACTTTTCTAAGTTGTCCAAGTGTATTTCTTGAACAGAAGTAACTTTTTCCCATCACTTTTAGTGTAAATATATCCAGCTCTACGATGCCTGATTATACTATATTAACTTAACTGAGAAACAATAATTGCACCGATGAACTAGAAAGAAAAGAAGTTTAAAGCTATTGCTGATGATTCAGTAATTATATAGTTATGGAATATATTATAAGAACATATGATTATATAGATGAACTAGAAAGAAGTTTAAAGCTATTGCTGATGATTCAGTAATTAGATAATTATGGAATATATTATAATCAGAATATATGATTTACATTAATTAACTTTTTTGGCAATAAATATCTAGTGAAGAAAATGCTTTAAGCAAGTAGACAGAGTAGGAAAGAAAACTAACTGAACCCTGCTTACTGAATTCTCGTAGCATTTTGAAATACTACTAGGAGAATTTCCATGATTTATTAGGTCTTAGTTGCTTCCATTTTCAAATAAATATGATAAGGGCACTAATCTAGTAGAGTACAGGCAATTATATATTAGCAAATTTAAAAAAGTTAGAATATGTTGCACACAATAAAGACAGAATAAGTACTGTCAATTTAATTTTTATTACCATATATGCATCCCTAAAATATTTCACTGAGTTTTTTGATAGTGCTTTAGTCTGAATATTAACCAATTCATAGAACATGTCAATGATTTAACATGTTCTATGAATCACAAAATATGATGTAGACAACTGACTGAAAGTTGTGTTATATGAAAATTTCTGTCTCAATTTTCTTTGTCTACCAAAATTCATATTTCCTGATGATGAATCCTTATATAAAGGCTGCAGTGCTCACTATTATTCAACATACCCCCCTTTTTATTTTCAAAGGGGAAAGATTTGGGTACATTCAGCAGTTCTTAGAACTTAATAGTGCTCAAGACACCATGATGTGTGGTATTGGGAATTTGAACTCTGGTTAGACTTATGCATGGGAAATATTTGATATCTCCAGTATGAAATACAGTCTTATATGGGATTAAGTGAGGGTGGACAACACCCCACTATAGTGATGAGTTGGATACTATGTCATTTAAAGTATTATAAAATAAGTCAGGACTTTGACATTATCCTTCATTATATCTTCCCTTGTCCTCACATCTAAACTGTCAACAGGTTGGGGCCAGAGAGATAGCATGGAGGTAAGGCGTTTGCCTTTCATGCAGAAGGTCATTGGTTTGAATCCAGGCATCCCATATGGTCCCCCGAGCATGCCAAAAGTGATTTCTGAGCTTGGAGCCAGGAGTAGCCCCTGAGCAATGCCAGGTGTGACCCAAAATCCCCCACAAAAATTGTCAACAGGTTCTACTGATTTTGTTATTTAAATCACTCAATATTATGTATAGTTATTCCATTTTTTTAAATCATGCTATTTTCATTGTGTTATACATGTTTCCTTCATTATTCAATCTTCCTAAATACCAATGCAGTAAACATACTATTGACAAGAATGTTCCTTTTAGCCAAAGACTCTGATCATTTTATTCTTAAATTTATTCAAAATTTCAATGCTTTTGAAATTAAATTTAAAGAATCTAGCATTTATGCCTTTAAAACATGCACGTTTGTAAAAAAAAAAATAGTGTGCTTATCTTTTCAGCTTGGTTCCTCTGTAATTGGCCATGTTCTGAAATGATCATTATTTTATTTTTTAATGTCTTATTTTTAAATATTTTTAATGTCTCATGTATACAACATAACAAAGCAAAACCACACCCTCCACTAAAATATTAGCCTTGCTTAGTGGAACCCTCTTCTTTGTCTTCCAATATAACAGTGCTTCTCAATTATTTTCTGTCTTGCCCCCCTAGGAAGATGAAAACATTTTTCACGCCAATCCCATAGGACTGTAAGTAATATCTTTATTAAAAACAAAACAAAACAAAACAAAACAAAACCTTTAACCTGTGTAAAAACGTATTTGCAGTGTAAGATATTGTGTTTTGGAGGTTTTGAAAGTTGCAATGGTTTATCGCCAATGGTAATTGAATAGAGGAAGATTTCCCTGACAAGGCATGCCTAGAGCATCATCCGATCTTTGGTTTTAGACTCCACAAATGAAAGAGCAACCTGGTAAACTTCTTTCCCTTTCTGACTGACTTTTTATTTGTGGTTTGCATTTTTGATAATTTTGTTAAGTTTAGTATTAACAAAGTTACCTTTGTTAAGGTAGACTCTGAGAAGCCTTGAGACTGTAAATATTACGTCTGTCCTTCTAGAGTTCACTCTTTTTAGTGGCATTTTTTGTTTGTTAGTTTTTTAACCTTGCTCAGTAATGCTTAGTGGCCACTATTTCTGGCTTACAACTGAAAATTTGGTACTGATATTCTGGGGTCTATGAGATGATGGGGTTTTAACCTAGGTTTCTGGTTGCAAAACGCCTGCACTAGCCCTTTAAGCTTTTCTCTGGTTAATTTTCTTGTTTCTATTTGTGTTCCATTTCTAGCCATTTTCAACTGCCTTCTTTGTTTGAACTCATAATGGTAATGATAATGATAATGATTCTCAAATAAAAGTATCATCAAACTTTTATTTGAGGAATTCTGCCATTAACCCTGCACCATAAAATGATTTGGAATTCATATTTAATTTTAAATAATTATGTATAATATTTTCAGTCTATTTTGTTCTACTGCGAATTATTAAATGTGTTTAAAAGTAGTCCATGAAGGGGTCAAGTGATAGCACAGAGGGTAGGACGATTGCCATGTATGTGGCAATCCTGGCATCCCATATGGTCCATGAGTCAATTTTGAGCTAAGAGTGAATTTTGAGCCCAGGGCGAGGAGTAACACCTAGATGAGAAGGAAGAGTGTTGGGACTTGAGAGAGGTAGATGAGTGCACTAGTGATGGGGGTTGGAACAATGAAAATAAGCAATAGTTATTAATAACATTATATACCACAAAATATAAAAAAAATATTAACGGGCCTGGAGAGATAGCACAGCGGCGTTTGCCTTGCAAGCAGCCGATCCAGGACCAAAGGTGGTTGGTTCGAATCCCGGTGCCCCATATGGTCCCCCGTGCCGGCCAGGAGCTATTTCTGAGCAGACAGCCAGGAGTAACCCCTGAGCACTGCCGGGTGTGGCCCCCCGCAAAAAAAATATTAACAAACTATAAACACTTGAAATATTTTTAAAGAGAAGAAAGGTTAAAACATAATGATTAATTAGAGGTAGGTGTGAAGAAGAGAATAAAATAATAATTAACTCCCAAATATTTGTTTACATTTTAGTATCATACATTGAAGACACAGAAACATGAATAGTACTGAAGATACAGTGGTGATGTAAATAGAATATTCTTTTTGGGGAATATGGAAGTATCAAAATTATAAATTATAGGTGTAGAGTTAACAATCTGTAATGCTGGATTACAGGTAGAAAAATAACAGTGGCTACACATTTTCTTTATAAATTGATTATTTAATTAAGAATAATAAGAGAAACATCAATCACTAAAAGTTACCAGTGAAGTGAAGAACTAGGTACAAAGGATTTTTAAATAGATAACCAATTATTAATAACAAATTAGAAGACTTATAAAGTATAGTTATAAAAATTTGAAAAAGATCACAAATAAAAGCTATATTTTTAATCTAACCTTTTGACTCACAGCACTTAATGCATTTTTACTGCATTCTCAAATAAAAATAATAAAGTGCATTAAAATCTTTATTGTTTACCACATTTATATAGTATAAAATACTGATTTTTTTTTTTTTTACTGACAGCAGAATACAAGGGATATTAGTGCCATTAAAATTGACTGGATCTTCTAGCTTCTTTCTGGTAGCAATCAGTTTGGCAAGCACTCTTAAGCAGCAGGAAAAGTACCTGCTTTTTAGTCTGGTTCCAAAAGATGAATTTCTAGTACAGTTTTGCTGAATGGAAAAGCATAATTTCAACTCTGTAGCTGGCAGTACGAATAGGATAAATAAATATCAGATATAGAAATAAAGCCAAACCTGTTCTATGAAGAAAGCAACCACCAAGGATGAGAAAATTGAACAATTCTTTTTAAGAGCATATGACTTCAGCAGTTAGAGACAATATTGAAAGTTGTTTTTTTTTCCAGGAGTTACATTTGGCATTAATTTTAAAATCAATTAATATGAATTCACAAAACAAATATATCACATATTCATATGTGTGCACATTACAATTTCTCTTATTCTAGTTTACTTTCAATTGTATTAAGAATTTTAACATTGAACTACTAATTCAACCTAATTTGATATTCCTGTTTGTAGCATGTCTTAGGTAAATTTATTTAATCAAATTTTAATGCATCACAAAGTAATTTTGCTCAATTTAAGCAAATAGACTAATTAATATAAATATTGCTAAAGAAACTGTGGTACATATACACATGGAATATTATGCAGCCATCAGCAGAGATGAAGTCATAAAATTTTCCTATACATGGATGTACATGGAATCTATCATGCTGAGTGAAATAAGTCAGAGGGAGAGAGAGACACACAGAACACTCTCACTCATCTATGGGTTTTAAGAAAAATAAAAGTCATTTTTGCAGCAATCATCAGAGACAATGAGAGGAGGGCTGGAACTTCCAGCTCACTTCATGAAGCTTAACACAAAGAGTGGTGAGTGCAGTTATAGAAATAACTACACTGAGAACTATCATAATCATGTGAATGAATGAGGGAACTGGAAAGCCTGTCTAGAATACAGGTGGGGGTTGGGTGGAATGAAGGGAGATTTGGGACATTGGTGGTGGGAAAGTTGCAATGGTGAATGGGGTTTTCTTAACATGACTGAAACCTAATCACAATCATATTTGTAATCAAGATGTTTAAATAAAGATAAAAAAGAATAAAAGAAAATAATTAATATAAATAGAAGTTTGAGTAATAACAATTTTTTATTGAGGTTACATTTTGGAGTTCATAATATATATTTTAGCGTGTGTTCTACAAATGGATATTTCCCTATTTACAATAAATATTTCCATATGTAATATATTAATATTAGAATCATAGAGATAGTCATGTGGTTTATGTGGTTAGATTCCAAGCATCACATGTTGCCCAAACATCACTGGGTACCGTTTTGGAGCATCCAAACACAGAACATCACGTGGAATCCTTAAATACCATCAAGTATTGCCCTTGTCTTCCCAGATACTACAAAAAGGGCCCAATCCCAGGTTTATCAGGACTTGAACATTAGCATGTCTTTGGTCTTTACATTGAATCATCAAAGATCCCAAAGACCTATAGAGCAACCCAAGAAAAATAAAATAAAGTATTTATGTTTGATTTATCATTTTTTCTTTTTTCTTTTTTAATTTAAGCACCATGATTACAAACATGATTGTAGTTGGGGTTTCATAAAAAGAACATTTCCCTTTATCAGTACAGCATTCCCACTACCAATGACCCCCAGCCCCCATCTTCCTACGCCCTCATTTTTCTAGAATACCTTTTTTGTGTCAAAATATTGCTTTACTAAAGTTTAAAACTGATAAAATATCCACATGTAAAACTATTTTCATAAGAAAATAAAATATATATAATTATTTTTTGCAAAACTGTATATTTAGTATATTTTTGTAGTGTATTTCTTAATGGAACCACCAAAGGCAAATTATCATAATAGTGAGTCACTTCTTTCAAGGCAGAATAATTTGAAATAAAGCAAATGGATTTATTCAGTAGTTGTATGATAGTAAGAGAATAATGAAATAAGTCAGTATTAAAAGTTAAAAAAGCAACAATTTAGATAGAATCATTGTAATGAAATACTGTGGATGAACAGAAACTTTATATAGTCCATAGAATAGAGCTTTCAGAAAGAAAACAAGATGATACAGATGATCAAGGCATACACATATTTGAATGGTGTTAATTCTAAAAAAAAATGAGCTTGTTGTCAACTAAGATCATATGTGCATTTTGAAAAAGAATAGAGGCAAAGGGAGAATAGAATCAAAATGTGAAGGGGAAAAACAGCATATCCTATTCATGCTAATATTGAGCTTGGCATGATTATAAAAAAGTGTTTACAGATTTTTTCAAATTTTGATTATGGAGGTCTATTAAAAACAAATTACTATGCTCTCTTTTGTGTATTTCAATTTAAATCATATTTAAATTAATAGTACAAAATATTTAAGAGGAAATAACTATTTTTGTGTGACAAACATAATTCAACTTAATACTGATAAATTAAAATAGACAATTACTGCAAATTAGAGAAAAAGTTAACAATTTTAGCCATAGGGGTTATCCCCAAGATGAAAGTCTAGTTTCTTATACAAATTTTTAGCATATCTTCATACATAGCACTTGAGATAAAGAGAAAAAATATATAATGTTTCAAAGAGCAAAGAAAAAGTACTGTCCTACACAAACCCTGAAATAAACATGAAATCAGGATGTAATAATAGCTGAGAGACATTGATCAATTGCCTCACAATTCTAAGAAGAAAATAATTTTTATTCTAAAGTCTATAAACAAGCAAAGTATAACAAAATTACAGAAGAAAGATAAAACTGTTCAAGAATTTTTATCTAATATTTCAACTACAATACTGTCAAACACCAAGACAACTGGATAATATGTTTCAGCAAAATGAAAAAATTAAAAAATAATATTGAATAAACATAATCTTCTATATATTAAATGAGCTAAAAATTAACATTGGACTAAGAAATTGCTAACTTTGAGCTATGGGATTTCTTTTTCTTTTTTTTTTTTTTTTTGGAGGGGAACAAACCCAGCAGTGGTCAGGATCTACTTTTTGCTATGTGCTCAGGGATCACTTCTGAACGTGCTCAGTGTTACTATATGGGGTACCATAGATAGAACTCAGGTAAACCACATACAAGTTCTTCACCTACTATACTATATCTCCACTGGAGCTGTAGATTTGAGAACAGAAGACCTGTTCCAGTAACCTCTGGAAAATGTTATGAATAAATGTTAGAACATGGCAGAAAGTTTATTCTTAGGGACAATGACAGCTGATGAGAAAAATATATACACACTTGTACAACTTCAACAAAAGTTATTTTAAAAAAACAGCATAATGATTTGGCTGAAGTAATAACACTTGTCATAGTTCAAGAATTGTACTGAAAAAATAAATACAATGATAAAAAATAACTTCATTTAAAAATTTTTTATTATATTTGAAAATAGTTAACTGTTTATTTTTGTTGGGGAGAGAATTTTGGGCTAACTCAGATGTGTTCAGGGCTAGCTTCTAGCTTTGTGTTCATGGATTAATCCTGAAAGTACTCAGGGAAGTGCAGTGTCAGGGGCTCAATATTAAATAGAAGTTAATAAAGTAAGTGCTTTAACCCCATACTATATTACTGATCCCTATTTTATAAGTTCTTAAAAATTATCATTAATTGTTTTTTCTTTAAATACAGATAACAATGTTTAAAAAAATCTATCATTTTAATTATTTTATAATGACCTAGTCTCAATTCTCCTGTTTTTATATCCCACTCATGTACTCTGAACTACTCTAATTTTTGCATACCAAATTCTGAATGTCATATTATTTCCTATTACTTTAATATGAAATATCACTTCATGTTATCAATAAATGCTTCTAATAGCATTCTGTCATATAGATCTTGATTCTTTTTGTTTTGTTTTGTTTTGTTTTTGAGCTATACCAGCAGTATCATGCTGAATGGAATCAAAGAAGAGAGAAGATAATACACAGATAATCTCTTTCATATGTGGGGTACAGGGTAACTAGTGTACATAGCTGAGTGTACAATGATTAGGAGACAAGAAAGGGAGAAGGAGTTTGGAAGGGTTGGGTAACATGAGAAAATAGTGGAGAGAAACTGACTTCAATGCATAAAACCCAATCACTGACAGTATTGTAGATCAAAGTATAATTTAGTTTAAAATTAACATTTTAAAACTATTTAACTCCATATTTAAAAATATAATCTATGTGGATTTATTCACTTTTGTTCTCAGTAAAGTAGTTTCTTTATTGCTAAATGTGAGTCCCTATATAATTTTGACTACTGAAGAAAGAAATTAATATATTAACCAGTATCTGATAAAATATGAAGAAGAAACATATTGATATCATGATAATATATTATCTTTATAAAGAGTACAGCTTCAAGTCACCTCCAAAGTGTGACCTGGGATTAGTTTCCCTCTTTTATATGTAAATAAGTTAATATTAGAAATTTTATGCAGAGGAATTATGCAATCATTCATTTAATTAAAATCCAAAGTTAAACAAACTAAAAATACATATATTTTGATAAATTTGGGAAGTTCATTCAAACATCAACTGGTGCTCTATAGAGTTGAGTAAAATCTGTAGGGCTGAGGCAAAAACTAATGTTACATGTCAAAAACAAACAAACAAACAAAAAAAAAAAAGGGCCCGGAGAGATAGCACAGCGGCGTTTGCCTTGCAAGCAGCCGATCCAGGACCAAAGGTGGTTGTTTCGAATCCCGGTGTCCCATATGGTCCCCCGTACCTGCCAGGAGCTATTTCTGAGCAGACAGCCAGGAGTAATCCCTGAGCACTGCTGGGTGTGGCCCAAAAACCTAAAAAACAAACAAACAAACAAACAAAAACTAAAAAAAAAACAAAAAACAAAAAACAAGGGGCCAGAGTGGTGGTGCACGTGGTAGGGCGTTTGCCTTGCAAGTGGTTGATCTAGGATGGACCAAGGTTCTATCCCCCTGTGTCCCATATAGTCCCACAAGCCAGGAGCAATATCTTAATGCAAAGCCAGGAACAAACCCTGAGCATCACAGGGTGTGATCCCCCCCCCCAAAAAAGTTACAAGTCAGTGTCAACTGATTTTGATAAGGTGGATTGAAAACCAGTTGGTTTTAATAATGTAAGGTCAATCCCAGAACAAGAATTCATACTTTTCCCCAAATCTCCACTTGCAGCCTGTCTTATTCTCATTTCTGGAGTCTTAGTTTTATTTCTGTGAGTTCCTTCTCTCTTCAGTTGTAAATGCAAAAGAGTTTGTGAAAGCATACATAAGCACACTTGTTACTTGTGAGAGATATATTTAAGAAATCTAGACTTAAGATAATTTGAAAATACATGATTTTATTGTAAATATTAGCCCTCATATAAGAATCATGGCTTTCTCAGTTAGTCAAGATTGGTATATAGTCAAGATTATACTTTATAGTTAATATATCTTAGTTAATTCTATACTAATTAATATGTCCATAGAGTAGAATAAAATATGAATAAGGAATAGAACCTACTTAGAAAAAGATGAGGTATCTGGACTCCTGTTGCACAATTTTGGCTGACAGATGTATTATTAAACAATATAAAATATATATATATATATATATTTATATATATAAGACTTGTGCTCAATAATTGATTTGATGCTATGTATGTGATTTTCCTCTGGAATTCCCTAATCACATATATTTTGACACATAAGCAACTCTTTCTGAAAGAAGTAGGGAAAATGTCACAGTTTATAGAAAGATAAAGAAAGTGGACATTTTATGACAGCATGTGTTTTAAAGTTAGATGAAGATATAAATCTGTAGCTGAAATTACCTGCAAATACACAGACAATACTAGAGCTCAACACAATACAACACAAATCAGGTAGAAAATTATTCTCCTATAAATCTTAATCTCCTACAATTTTATTCTTTCTCATCTATTTGCTATGTGGCCCTTCTGAATTTTAGGTGCTAGGTCTATTACTTGGAAATAGGCTCGCCTTAATAAAACTGACATTTCTAAATGGCTGCTTTCATAGAATCATGCTGCTATTTCTGAGATCCCTAATTCAACAACATTGACAGAGCTTCAATTCTTGGCAGGGTCTACAGCCAGGAACAAAGGGAGAAATAAAAATAAAAGAAGAGAAGAGCTGAGAATAGGGATAAACTCATAAAGCTGTTTTATTTCTCATAATTCAAAAAGTTATAAAGCCACTTATATTGAAATGAAATTTCTCCATTTTCACTGACTTTCTATTTTCCTCCGTGGAACGGGGAAAAATAGTTAGATGGACACTTCAATTATTTTAGTAAGTTCGCCTCATTAAACCAATTTGTTCAATGCTTTTTTCAATTGCAGATTTTTTAAAATAATGTATTTACTATGCTATCAATCTCAGTTTGCATGAAAACCCATTAGGTTTTAAGTTAACATTTTCAGTCTAAGCAGATAGAATGAAATGATAGCTGATACCAAAGCAGAGATATCTTACTCATCTTTTATGACATTCATGCTACCCAAAGATTTTATTTCAATCAATGATGCCCCTTAAATATTTCCCATGAAAAGAAAGATTTCAACTAAGCTTAAATAAGAGGCTCCATCTTCACAAAACACTTAAACTTTGGTAAAAGTTCATTGTGTTTTAAGCTATAGTGTACTTGATACACTTCCAAGTCCCATAAAAAGGTTTCTTTCATATTTCTATATATACTCTTTATTGCAATATTTAATTCTTTTTTACTAGAGAGTTAAATTTTTTCTTATTAACTATAGATGATACAAACTAACATTTTCATAGTTATAAGATAAATATGTATTAACTATTTAGAACAAAATAAGCCATAGGTAATATATAAACAGTTGTCTAATATTTTTTAATTGACCCAGGACCTAAGGTGATTGGTTCAAATCCCAGTGAACCATATGGTCCCCTGTGCCTGCCAGGAGCTATTTCTGAGCCTATAGCCAGGAGTAACCCCTTAGCACCGCCAAGTGCGGCCCAGAAACAAACAAAAAATTTTAATTATTATTATTATTATTATTATTATTATTATTATTATTTATTTATTTATTTATTTTTGGTTTATGGGCCACACCTGGTGATGCTCAGGTGTTACTCCTGGCTATACGCTCAGAAATTGCTCCTGGTTTAGGGGATCATATGGGATGCTGGGTTTCGAACCACCGTCCGTCCTAGATTAGCTGCATGCAAGGCAAATGCCCTACTGCTGTGCTATCACTCCTGCCCAGTCTTTGTAATATTTTAAAGATTATTCAATTTTTGATAAAATATTTGAATGTTAGCAGCATCAAAATAAGGGTTTTATATATAATAGAGGTCAACATGTGTCAAAGCATTAAATATAAATTTATTGGTATACCATTTTTTAAATATTAAAACAATGAGTATAAACAGTACAGCCTAAACTTTATAATTGTTTGATATAACAGAGTATCTTGCCAGAACAGGTATTAGGGAAGTAAAATATTTTATTTGGTACCCCATGGTCATGAAGTTATCATGTAAGATAAGCCATTGCAAGAAGCTACTTTCTTTATCATAAAATAAGAGAAAACAATGAAAAAGGATGCTGTCAAATGAAAGTTCAGCTGATTCTAGAATTTTATAAAATATTTGTAAAAAAGCAATATATTTTGAGAAAAAATATAGCGACGTAGTTGTTTTAAAATTAATAAACATAAAATACACCTTAATATTATACTTAAGATTTATAAACATATAAATGTTAACATGGATTGCTCTGGAGTGATAGCTTCATGGGCTAAACAGATGTGTTTCATCCATGAAACTTCATGATTTTTTTTAAAAACAATCAGTAAAGAAACACAAGCATAGACATAGGGAAAATTTCCCTGGGCACTGCTAGATGTGACCTAAAATACAAAAAAATAAAAAATGAAATAAAGCTCTGTAAAGCTTAAATACAACCTTTTTTTATAGCAGCTCTAAAATAGCAAAGTCCTATTAAATCAAATTATAGAAATTTCTTCTAATCCACTCAGAGGTCAGTTTTACAGATAGAATTGGACTTTTTGTGTTGAATTTAATATAGCATAAACATGCTGATCTTTAATGGTGCAATCTAAAACATTGTTTTAATGCATAACATCAATAAAGACATTTAAAGGATAATATGTATATATGCTTACACTCACAAAACTATATTTTAATTAGTTAATGCTTCTAGCTCTTTGTTTTAGCTTATCCATGTGTAGTTAGTATACACTACCAGCATTAATTTTTATCTAATGCCTTGAGCTTTCTTTTGATTTTAAATTCTTCTAGCCTTATATTCACAGAAATATTTAACAGTAGGGTGACTATAATGAGAACACTGAATACTAAACAGTTGCAATGCTACAGTTATTGAAACCTCACATTTGGTGATTATAAAATGTCGCCTGCATTTAATATGATCTTCTTATGCTTATGCAACTCACCTATTTGGATATTGCTTTACTGGTTCATGTTAAATCCATTATTACATTTCATGTTTATAAAGGGTTATTACAGGTGGCCTCACACATAAGATTGAATTAGAAGGTTAATGACAGATTTGCTTTGCAAAATGTCACACAAATTGATGCCATCAGTCTGGCCATGGTCCAATGGTAATTCATTTATAGTTGTAATAGTACTCTAATCAATTTTAATCTAAAAATATCTCAAAATGGCATTTGTCCTGAAAAGTTGTGAACATTGTTGCTAAGTGGAAAATCAGCATGGAATAAAAGAGGCTATGGTTACTAAAATGCTAATCACTGGATTCTGAAGTTAGAGCAATGAGGAAATATAAAATATCTCTAAGTGTTATGTATATTTCCTTTTCTCTTGTTTTTATTTCTGATTCATCTAAGCATATCAGAATAAAAGTTCATGTTTGTCATTTAGTTTTTAAACAATTGTTATTGATGTGAAATGAATTTGCAATGCTATTATAAAAATATTACTTTACAAGATTTGTGTGTGTATATGTGTGTGTATGTGTTGTTTGAGTGTGTGTGCATTTATTTTAGTTTTGGACCTTTTCCAGTAGTTCTCGTGATTTCCTAATGACTCTAGGCTTAGGGATCACTACTGGCAGTCCTTTGGGGGCCAAATGTGGTGTCAGGAATTAGAATCACAGTCTATCTCTGAAAGGCAAATAAACGTCTTACCTCCTGTACTAACGCTTTGGTTCCAATATTTATATTTTAATAGTAAAATATTACCGTGCTATGGTGATTACCAGAGAACATCCATTGATGTATGTATCAATATCCCTTGACCACCAAGTCAACAGAACCTGTTTAGTTCACATTTTTTGTTAATATTCAAAGAACCCTGTCTATCCTCAGAACTCTCAATTCTGTGGTCAGTCTAAAGAAAACACATCTAATCTTTCTTTTTTTTTTAATATGCCACATATAAGTGAGGTCACTGAGTACTTAAGTTTCTTTTCTGACTTTCTTGATTAGCATACTCCTATTAATTTCATACTAGTTCCATGCATGCTGTAGTTAAGGAAACACTTCATCCTTTTTAATAAATGAGTAAATATTTGTGCATAAAATATAATGCAGTATTAGAAGTAATAGAAAATACAAGAAATAAACAGACTAAAAGCTTTTGGGGGAGAGAGAATAAGCATAAAACAAATGTCCTATTTAAAGTATTTAATAAATTTTATGCACTCCCCTATCAAATTTCCAGTGACATTATTTTAAATAATGGAATAAACATTGCTTAAATTTGTATGGAATCACAAAAGATCATAAATAGTCAAAGCAATGCTGACAAAAAGTAGATGGTATGCAATTTATTGTCAAACTTTTTACTATACAATAAATAATATGAATCAAAATTGATGTGATAGGATAAACCAGACATGTCAAGCAGTGGAATACATTTGAAGAATCCAGAACTAGTAGATAAACTGTACTCTTAATTTAAGATAAAGCAGTCAAGTATAAATTGGAGAAAAGGAACTCTCTTGAAAAATGGTATTGGGAAAATCAAATAAACACTTGAAAAAGATTAAATTTGGACTGCTATCTCATGTCATGTTCAAATTAATTAAAAACAGATATAGACCCAGACCTATTTACTACATCAACAACAAACAGTGCTGGCTAGCAAACAAGGGGATTTTTGCATCAATGTTTTCTTTGGTTGCTTTATTCTGTAGGCACAAAACAAAAACAAAAACAAAAATAAATATACAGAGGGCCAAGCAGTGGTGGTGCAAGTGGTAAGGCATCTGTCTTGCGTAGGCTAGCCTAGGACAGACTGTAGTTCAATACCCTGGCATCCCATATGATCCCCCAAGCCTGTAGCTATTTCTGAGTGCATAGCCAAGAGTAACCCCTGAGTGTCACTGGGTGTGGCCCAAAAACCAAAAATAAATAAAAATCAATCAATAAATAAACATACAGGCACAAGAGCAATAGTACAGTGGGTAAGGCATTTGTGAGGCCTGGTTTCTGAGAAGGAGTAGCTCTTGAACAATTCAGGGCATGCCCTGCAAAACAACAACAACAACAACAACAACAACAAAAAATACAGCCAGGAGTAACCTATAATCACAGCTAGGTATGAACCCAAAACAAACTAGAAATAAATACAATAACAAACACATTCTATCATATCAAATATAGTAGCAGCAGAGTGAGAGAAATTATAACTTATGGGAGAAAAATACACCTGAGAAAAGCTAATATGAAAGATATATAAATCAACAATTAAAAAAATTACATGCTGAAAAATAGGACAATTAAAAATACTTTTATCCAAAGAAGACATAGAGATGGTTCACAGGTATATAAAAATTATTCATTATTTATCACTAATGCATAGCAAAACAGTAGTACTACTTTTTCTATTTCTCTCTCTCTGATTTATTTCATTCAACATAATAGTTTCTTTTTATTTTAATTACAAATATGATTGTAGTTAGGTTTCAGTCATGTAAAGAACAACCCTCCTAGGGGCCTGAGAGGTGGCGCTAGAGGTAAGGTGTCTGCCTTGCAAGCACTAGCCAAGAAAGGAATGCGGCTCTATCCCCCGGCGTCCCATATGGTGCTCCCAAGCCAGGAGTAACCCCTGAGCATCAAACGGGTGTGGCCCAAAAAACCAAAAGAAAAAAGAACAACCCCCCTCACCTGTGCAACATTCCCACCATCAATGTCCCAAATCTCCCTCCTCCCCACCCATCCCCACCTGTATTCTAGACTCTTTCCTCATTCATTCACATTGTATCATAGTTCTCAGTGTAGTTATTTCTCTAACTGCACTCACCACTCTTTATGGTGAGCTTCATGTCATGAGCTGGATTTTCCAGCCCTCCTCTCTTTGTCTCTGAGGATTATTGCAAAAATGTCCTTTATTTTTCTTAAACCCATAGTGAGTGAGACTATTCTGCGTCTATCTCTCTCCCTCTGACTTATTTCACTCAACATAATAGATTCCATGTACATTCATGTATAGGAAAATTTCATTACTTTATTTCTCCTATCAGCTGCATAATATTCCATTGTGTATATGTACCACAATTTCTTTAGCCATTCATCTGTTGAAGGGCATCTTGGTTGTTTCCAGAGTTTGGCTATTGTAAATAGTGCAGAAATGAATATAGGTGTGAGGAAGAGATTTTTGTACTGTATTTTTGTGTTCCTAGGGTATATCCCTAGAAGTGGTATAGCTAGACCGCATGGGAGCTCAATTTCCAGGTTTTGGAGGAATCTCCATATCACTTTCCATAAAGGTTGGACTAGACAGCATTCCCACCAGCAGTGGATAAGAGTTCCTTTCTCTCCATGTCCCCATCAGCACTGCTTGTTCTCATACTTTATGATTTGCGTCAATCTCTGTGGTGTGAGATGGTACCTCATAGTTGTTTTGATTTGCATCTACCTGATGATTAGTGATGTAAAGAATTTTTTTTCATTTTTGGCCATTTGCGTTTTTCTTTATCAAAGTGTCTATTCATTTCTTCTCCCAATTGTGTGATGGGATTGGATGTTTTTTTTCTTGTATAAAAACCATAATAATAAAATTGTTGTCGGTGTCTTGTATATTTTGGATATTAGCCCTTTATCTGATAGGTATTGGGCAAATAGTTTCTCTCATTCAGTGGGTGGTTCTTGTATTCTGGGCACTATTTTCTTCGAGGTGCAGAAGCTTCTCAGTTTAATATATTCTCATCTGTTTATCTCTACTTCCACTTGTTTGGAGAGAGCTGTTTCCTTCTTAAAGATGCCTTTAGTCTCAATGTCATGGAGTGTTTTATCTACATGTTGTTCTATATACCTTATGATTTCAGGTCTGATATCAAGATCTTTAATCCATTTGGATTTTATCTTCGTACATAGTGTTAGCTGGGGTCTAAGTTCACCTTTTTGCAAGTGGCTAACCAGTTGTGCCAACACCACTTGTTGAAGAGGCATTCCTTGCTCCATTTAGGAATTTTTGTTCCTTTTTTATTGCCAATATGTATTTCAGATTTTCATTATGCATGGGGGAAAGAAATCACAAATATTTATGAGATTTTGATACAATCTGATTTTCAGTAATATATTTTCATTTTCTTTGAAGTACATATTGATTATGTAATAATTTCATGAACTATGTATAAATATTAGGAAAGTAAGATCACAAAAATAGATTTTTCAATTTTGGAAGGATTTATTTGCATTGAATTTCTCTGCCTCTACAAAATAGCACCAAGACCCCATAAATCTGTCTTATACATGATGGTAGATAAGTTCATGCTAATGTGCCAATAATGAAAAATAATTTGTGTTAATGTTGCAAAAGTTATTCTCTCTCTTTGTTAGCCTGTACATATATTTAAAGTGAATAGAGAAATATACTAGTACAAATAATTCCCAATAGAAACTATGCATTTTTACATGAACTTGTGGAAGGTATTGTTTACCAGGTAGTCTTATGTGATTATAATAAGAAGTTCCTGGAGACAATCACATTTCTAGTCTTCACAATCTTCTGCCCTGCAGCTTTCTCTGTGTATCTGGGCTAGACATCAAGTCCTCACAGAGATACAATGACATGTATGTTAGCTGTGTAGTTTTTTGCCAGGGTTTCATTGTAAACCTCTAGGGAGATAAATAATCCCTGCAAAGATTTCTGTGAAAAATTACTTGTGGTGAACAAAGTCAAAATTCTGACCTATACATACATACAGATATACATACATACATATATTTATGTATTCATGCAAGTGTATTAAAGCTATATATGCATATATAATATATATAGCTTTAAGTTTATCTTAAAGATCATAATTTAAACTACTACTTATTGTAAAAAACATCCCAGGACTACATTTGCTTCCTTCCATCGTTGTCCAGGCTCCCCACTCCATACAGTTTCCTTCTCACCCCCCTTAGTAAGTAAGCTTCCTACTGAAGACAGTTCTCAATTTCTCTAACAGTATATTTTAGCTACATGTGTGACTCTATGCTAATGTAAGTGTCTATTGCCAGCTCTTCCCGAATTAGTAAGATTAAATTTCATAAGATCACTGACACTAGTGAGCAAACAGTTCTACTTTTTGTTCAAATTCTGCAATGACTTAAAATGTTATAAAATAGTATACTGGGGGGATTACAACATTTTTGTTTGTGCATTATGGATAAGTATCACTGCATTTAATAAAGCTATTTCTCTGATTTTCTAGGCTGGGCTATATTGCAGCAGGTGGGGCATTTGCCTTGCAGGCAGCAAACAAATGTTCCATCTCCAGCATATGGTCCTGGAAGCACTGCCCAAGTGAACCGTAAGTGCAGAGCAAGGAGAAAGTCCTCAATGCAGCTGTTTCTAGTTCAAAACAAAAAACTAAAACTAAAAACAAACAAAAAACTCAAAAAACAAAAACCCCTCTAAGAATTCTTATATTTGGGTAGTACGTAGTGTTTGAATTCTTAGCTGTTACCCAAATCATCCTTCTGGTTATTATGGAGAAATAAAAGAAATTAACATTTTATGTACTTAGTACATTTTCCTGTACCTAGATTACCAGCTTCTGACATAAAGTATATCTAGATGGCAATTGTATTAAAAGAGCACTCGGAAAATATCAATGCAGGATTTCTGTGCTGCTAACATTGATTTCTGTCCTGCTGCTGTCCACAGAAGTGCTAGGGTTGGTCCTTTCTGAAGCAGTCTAGCTTGCTACATTTATGACAGTAGCCACCCTCAAAAGATGGGAAAATCAGTGGCAAAAGAATTAATATTTTAGAATCAGAAAGATGGTATAGAGGTAGCAAACAGAAATAGTAGAGAAAGCAGACATTGCTTTGCACAAGGAAAGTTTGACCTCAATGCTATTAATCACTACCAGGAATGATCCCAAAGTACAGAGGTAGGAGTTAGTTCTTAGCACAGCCAGGTGTTCCCTCTCTCTCACCCCAAAATAATAAATATGCTAGAGTTTATTAATTGACCATACAATATCACACAAATAAACCCTCATTGTCAAACAAAAAACATATATATATAGATATAGATATAGATATGCTCAGAAGTGCTTTAAGGATAATTCACACCTCATATCTGTGCTTAAGAGTCATTCCTCTGTGTATTAAGGAATGATACTCTGGCACGATTTGAATCTATCAAGCAATGTATGCATTCAATCCATTCATCTATCTTTTATTTTTGTTATTGTTGCTGTTGGATTTATTTTTTGAAAATGAAATAATATTTATTTTATAATGTAAATAACCATAAGCTATAAAGTTATTCATAGTTTGGTTCTATTTATACAATGTTCTAGCATCAATCCTCTTGCTTGTATCAACTTCCCTCTCCCAGGGCTCCAGGTTTATTATCCTACCTTCCCACCCTAGTTTGTCATCTAGACAGACACTTTAAAATTTCATTTTATTAAATCACTATAACTTTCAAAGTTATTCATAGTTGAGTTCTAGATATACAATGGTTCCAGCATCAATTCCACCAACAGTGTTGACTTTCTTCCACCAATGTCCTCAACTCTCCTCCCTTTCCCCCAACCCCTTCCTTAATAAATCAAAGTATTTCTATTTGTAGATGATATATTAAACATAGAATACTTAATGTATTCTCAAAAAATTTCCTCATTCTTCAACTTTATCATTTTTTAACAATAGGTTAAGTCAACATTTTAATTTCTATCAGTATATCTATATAAGTAGGGGGAAAATGTAGGCAAAGAATGTATTTTTATACCTTATGTTTTTATGGATAAAAGGTCATTTAATTACATAAATACAGTGGCTCATGAAATGATGTAGTAAATATGGAAGTTTTGCACCTGATTACAAAGAAAACTACAAAAATTATTTTATTTTACTCCTTAACTACTAGGATAATCAAATAGTAATTTTCTCAGGATTATCATCATTTACTTCCATCATCCTAATCTTCTAATATGATAGTTATTCCATATTTTTATAATGAAATAAATCTGTGACATTATGTTATTCAAGTCCCATGTATTGTAAATTTTGTTATATTTTATCTAGTGTTGTGTGCAGCCCTTTAAAAATTGTTAAATATTTAAAAATACAGTAATATATTCTCATATTAAAATTAATATTTTCCTTTCATAGAAATTATAACCAGGTCATGAGCTAGTATAGATATTAGAGTGCTTTGTTTGATTGTAACCAACTTAGATTTGATCCGTAGCACCCCATAGGGTCCTCCTAAGCTTTCCAGGATAGATCTCTGTGTACTAAAATAGGGGTAAGCCTTAAACATCACCAAGTATGGTCCCAAACAAAGCAAAATTATCAAAGCAATATAAATGATAAATTATGCCTAGAAAATAAAATCAAGGAAAGCTTATATTTTTAGAACTTCAGTAGTTCTAGGAGACATATTTTTTAATTTTTATGATTAATAATTTAAGCACCATGATTATGAACATGTTTGTATTTGAGTTTCATTTATAAAAAAAAAATACCTGCCTTCATTGATGCAACATTCCTACCACCAATGAGCCTCATCTCCATTCTCCTCAATCCCTGTCTGTATTTGAGACAGGCATTCTATTTCTCTCACTACCAGTGTTATGATAGTTGTCAGTGTAGTTCTTTCTCTAACTGAATTCACCACTCTTTGTGGCGAAATTCAAACCATGGCTGATCCTTCCAGCCCTCATCTCTATTATCTCTGGGTATTATTACAATGATATATTTTATTTCTCTTAAATCCCATAGATGAGTGATACTATTCTGTGTCTATTTCTCTTCTTCTGACTTATTTCACTCAGCATAAGAGTTTCCATGTCCATGGGATGCATATTACATTTTGTTTATGCTGTCAATCATTTAATACCTCAGTCTTTAAACTATGACTCAGTTCTAAGCCTTCATTAACACCTTGCAAACAACATCAACTGAAAACATTGGAATCTTTCAAACAATAAATATTAGCAGAGATAGAATTTTAGATATACAGCTTGTAATGACTAGATTGAATGGTCTTGATAAAGTTATTTTATTATTTATTATAGAGTAAGAGTCTGTTTATTTACATGATTACCATAAAACTATATTTTATTTTGCAATAGTAAACTAACAATGGCTACAAGCTATACATTTAATATAACAACAAAAAGTGATTTTTTCAATCCTCTGAAAAATCATAGAAAAACATAATTTCTTTATAATTTTCAGCACAGACCAGTGATGTAATTATGTATAAAATAAAAAGACAAAACTACAGGAAAAGCAGTTGTTTGTTCTTGAAAATATATGATTGATATTAAAAGTTCTCTTATTCCTTCAGTATCTAATAAAAGTGTTGATTATGTAGTATATGTTTGATAAGCACTTTGAGAAGTATAGTTAATATTCAGTACAATTAGCTAGATAGTTTAGTAGAGAAATTTAAAAAAATACCTTGGGCTATACAAATAGTACTTGAGTTTCATCCATGCATCACATGTGACCATTTTTATTCTACCTCTAACATCAATCTCATAGTCCCTTGAACATAATTAGAAATTTCTATGAAGGGGCCCAGAGAGATAGTACAGCGGTGTTTGCCTTGCAAGCAGCCGATCCAGGACCAAAGGTGGTAGGTTTGAATCCCTGTGTCCCATATGGTCCCCCATGCCTGCCAGGAGCTATTTCTGAGCAGACAGCCAGGAGTGACCTCTGATTACCACCGGGTGTGGCCCAAAAAACAACAACAACAACAAAAAAAGAAATTTCTATGAAGGTCTCCAAGCATGCTAATGGCGTCCAGGAAATCTCTAGCACCATAAAAGGCCTAAGAAGCACTGATGCCTTGAGCACTTGCATTTAACTACCATGGTTAGTGAAGAATCACTGTGTAGATCTCAGGCATCCTAGACACCAATTTAGAGACACGCACACACACACACACCCACACATACACCACACACAACAGTGAACAAAAACATTAAAAAAAGTAACAATACCCTAATTATTAGGGGGATGCTAGCTTGTAAAGTTCTCTTTATTAAACTGCTTCTAGCTTCCTAGGGGTCATAAAATTTCTATGATATTTCAAACCCCTTTCCTGAAGTGAGCTTTGTTTTATAATTTTGTTCAAGCCATTCATAAACTTTATTTTATATGTCTTCCTGCCTTTAAAATAGCTGACTACTATCATTCAATGATATCACATATCATTTCATCAGTTACTAAAAGGCAAGTATGTATATTTATGCTTATGTGATTCATTGTTTCATGTGCAATTTAATTTTTCCATTCTTTTTGCTTAAAAATATTCTATAAGATCATAAGATCTGTATGTTTTTACAGAGGCACCAAGATCTGTATGTTTTTAAGTAATAAATAACACATGTAATGATAATAAAATCAGGATTATTTTGTGAATGTACTTTTGCTTTTAAAATGCTGTAGATTTAATCTGAAATTGACTCATGTTCTTTTCCAGCACTCTACTTGTGCTCATTGCCTTAAGGGATTTCCTTGTGTGGAAGATGATTTCTTTTCAATGGTGCTTCAAATGATCATTCTTTTGTGCACCAAAGTGCGAGGTCATTTTTCTGAGCATTTCTATAGGTCACATGTAATCTGAAATCCTGGTTTCTTTGACAAGACATTTCCTCAAACCTCTTTTTAAAGTCACTAATAATTGTTCAAGAGGACAGTCTCCTAGCCAAAGGGGATAAGGTACCTTCAACTGGCAAGACAGACTCAGTTCAGGAAATTTCTTCAATATTCACTGACTCTTCGAGTTATTTATGGCCACACATATCCCCTTTCTCCTTCTTTCTGGAATTGATAACCTAAATTTTACATGAGACTTAGAGCTTTGAGTTCTACTAATGTTGATATGGGACATTCTAAAAAATATAATACACTGCTTGTCTTAAGTCTATCTACACCTTACAGCTACAAGAGAATGAACTTTCTATGTTGTACATTTATGGAATGCCCTTTGTTGAAGCCCAAAGTTTAGCACAACTCCAAATTCACATATAATATTAAAGCATATAGTCTACCCTAGGGTAACTGAATTTCTCATACCATTTCCCCTTATCTGGGTTCCCTAGAAAACAACTCCCAAAGCAAAGTTAAAGTTACTGGAAAACACAATTTAGCAGGGGAATGAGCATAAAAATAAGGAGAGGAAAATATGACTAGGGATACTACTATGCCCATTGAAGATTTATAGACATCATAATTGCTTTCTTTGACTGGAACAAATCTTAATAGAAACATCTACAGTCAATGCATCTGAGGAAAATAAAAAAGGAAAATTTATTCTTTAGTTCAATCCAGCCTCACCTGGAGTGTTATTGTCCAACTGCTCGAGGTTATATCCACCAAACTCTAAAAATCACTGAGCCCAAAAGAGAGGAAACTTAGGCATGCTGGTTCTTTCCTAATCATTATCATCTGCAAAAACTTAACTACATTGTGCTGGTGATGGTAGTAAGAATAACCTAGACCTAACATGACAGGAGCTAAAAAAATCTTGGTACAAAAGACAGGAGAGCAGATGTGTATTGCAAATATATGAGTTTCATGTAATTTTTTTCTATATTTCAATTGACTAAAATGGATCATTTAAATGAAAGCAATATCATTGCATTATCAATTAGATAGAATCTATCAATTAGATAGATCTTGATCTTTATTTTTAGATACATTTCATTTATAAGATAGGTAACCCAAAGAAGCATAACACTTTACCCCAATTTCCCATGTCACAGTTGCCCTCAATTTCTTTGGGGGGAAAAAAGGGTAAAATATATATAGGAAAATAAGTAATCCACTCATATTGAGTCAACTTATCTTTAGTAAGCATATCAAGAACACACAGTAGAAAAGAATACATATTTGTAATGAATTGTGCTGAGATAACTGAATATCCACATGCAAAAAAAATGAACCTTATATTTAACTCCAGTCCAGTCCTAATTATTTGATTAAAATATAAAAAAATAAAAAATAGGATTTAAAACTATGAAACTTATTAAAGAAAATATAAAGTAAGCGATCTTCACATGAGTTTTGGTAATAATATCTTTGATAACAAAAGAATAGGCCACAAAATAGATATGTGAAGCTATGTAAAACAAAAAAAAGTAAATGCTCACAAAAAAGTGAACATAATCAACAGTTTAAAAATTTAAAATTTATCTATGTAATAAGGGTTTATTATCTAAAAATTAAGTAGTTCCTATAACTCATAGTAAAAAGCAAATAAGTCAATTATAAACTGATGTAATAACATACATGCAAAGATATTAAATATCTCTAATCATCAGGATAATGTCAATCAAAAAGCAAAATAAAATATCTCCTCACACTTGTTATGTTAAAAATAACAAGTTCTGGGAAGAAAATAAAGAAAATAAGAATTTATGCATTGCTAATGGGAACTCAAAATAGTACAGCCACTATATGAAAAAATAATGCACAGAATGGCCAGTAAAGTAACTTTACCTCTAGGTATATACACAAAATAATTAGAATCTTAAGATATTTATAATTTCATGTTTATTGTAGTATTATTTGTAAGAGAATGTAAATATCTATTTAGGGCTAAATATATAATCAAAATGTGACAAATATAAAAATCGAGAAATTATTTAGACTCAAAACCAAAATGTGACTTTGTTTTTAATATATGTGTTACGTGGAACCACTTAGAAACCAATAAATTAAGTGAAATAACTCATATGCAGGAGGACAAGCACTGCAATCAGATCTCTAAAATAGCAAATCTAATAGAAACAGAAACTACAGTCATGGTAGGTCAAGGTAAATGGAAAGTTGTTACTCAGGATATTATTATTTTCAATTACTCAAAATGAATAAATTCTGGAAAACAACATAGTTTCTATAGTTAGATTGTGTGTCTCAAAATATTGATAGATAAATATATCCTATGTTTTTTCTTTTACAAAAACTTTAAGAAACACAAAGGAAATAATTAGAACCTTTTATAGGTTATGATTATGCACTTTTACTGTACTAATAACATCAAAAATTGATCAATATTTATACATTAGGAGTGCATGATCTTCTTCAGTTCTTTACATCACAGTCAAACTAAAAGTTGTTTTAATAATAAAATATTAAAAATAAAATTGTTGGGTTCAGAGAAATAGTACTGTTGGTAGAGCACTTGCCATGTGGTGATTCTCTGTTAACCCATCTGGTGCCCCAAATCCCTTCAGCAGAGATTCCTGGGCAAAGAACCAAGAATAAGCCTAATTACCATCAGGTATGGCCCTAAACCAAAAATTAAAAAATAAAAATCCCTTATAATATCTAAATTATAGGCCGAGAAATAAAGCACTTGCCTTGCAAATGGTTAACCTTCTTTGGAAGGTAGCATCGCTAATAGTCCTCTAAGCAGCATTAGGAGTAAGAATTGAGTATCCCTGAGTGTGGTCCCAGAGCTAACAAATTAAAGAAAATCTCTAGTATATTTTAACTGTATCTGCCTCAATTATGTCTTAAAGATTTCAAATAATTTAGGTGTCTTACAACATAGAAGTTTTATAATCACTATGTCTTGCAGTTCTTAAAATGTCTACAAACATTTAAAAATGAATATATACTTTAGTTTCCTTAGAATGCATGAGTACACAGAAAACATAAAACTATATTAAAAAATGGCATTAGGCATATATATATATATATATGTATATTTACTTCAAATACTGCGAAACTAATACTTTTGAGCACCATTAAATATGGGTCTTAGGGTTTGAAAGAAAATGACAATCCTTGTTTTATTAATCTTCCCTTTTATGAAAAGTTTTTGTACTTTGTATTTACTGCCTATTCATTTTCTTTGATGAGAAATGCAAACTACAGCAATGTGTCTAATGTGTTGACTAAAAATAACCCTCAACTATATTTTAGACAGCTCTAAAGGCTAGACTGTATTATCTTTTGAAAGATCAGAACAAAGACTCTTTCAATTCATGAAGAATGGATGAAAAATTGCTCTAATTAGTTTATTTTAATCTGTGGAGAGTAATATAAGTTGTCTACACATTATAAATGACCAAATTTTGATCATTAGTTTTTATTTCTAGGCATTGTACCCAAGCACCTGGCATGCCCCTGGTCAAATTTATTCTTTTCATCTTCCCTTTCAATTATATCATGCCAAAAAATTACTGCAATTTAAATATAAATGATACTGAGATCAAAATGTGTCACAAAATCTGTTTCTCTTGCCTTTAAAAGAATAGCTATCCCTTTAGTCACTCAGTGCAGTATTTAAATTCTTTCTGATTATTTACCTCTCACGTACAGATGTTCAAATTTTTATTTTATTTAAACTACCATTGGCACATCTTTATTTGTACATGGTAGCCTATGATTTTATCTTTTGATGTTTTATCTGTGAATTACAGAAAGGCATTTTAAATGGCCCTTTAGTATCTGCCTATCATTGCAGCTATCAGCATTAACACCTAATTTTTGCAAAAACCTACCAAAGTTAATGTTCAAGTATAGCACAAATATGATTATCAACACATTTTACTAGGCATCTAGATCCTTTGACATTTAGAATTGACCCATATGTAGACATTTACTCAAACTAGAGTACATTAAAACAACACACATAAAGATAAATTCTCCCTGAAGACATATTCTAAACACACATTAGTGAACTATTTTCATTATCAGTTTATCATCAGGACTTAATGCAGTATTTAAAATTAAGTTGTGATAGCTTTAAAACCTATTCTTTGATGGTTTATATGTTTTTTCAGCACCAAATCATAGAATCATATATGATTCTACGATTATAAAGGAGAAATAATTTTCCTATTATAGTTAGTGATATCATGGTTCATGGAGACTCTGAAAGAGAAGTGATAGGTTTTTTTTTTTTTTTGTCAAAAAGTTTTATTTAAATTATCTGTGTTCAGATTTCATCTTCCCTCTGGGATGTCTAGAAAGAGTAGAGCTGGTTTTCAAGCAGGGTTGTGCATGTGTATGTGTAGGGAGGGGTTGAGGGTGGAACGTGTAGCCCCGCAAAACAAGCAGCTACTGACTGAATGGCCATTGAATCCTGGGGTCCATCAATCTGATCACAGTGTGAAGAGCTCCCAGTCTTGTCCAAAACCATTCTTTGAAATAACCAGTGAGCTATGGTAAGTTAAAGTAGGATACCAGTGTATCAACACAAATTTTTTCTACAGTAAATACAAATACACATATACAGCAAATACAGAATCACATATTTTATAATCTTAGCCCAAACTATAAATAGTTGTATATTTATATGTACATATACTATAATCAAACTGTAACAAATTTCTATCTTTTAATTTAAAGTACCATATTAGTCATTCAGTTAGCACAAATCTCACTACTTATTTCAGCTAATGCCTGATAAAAATCTGTACTTTAGAGATAGTTCTGGACACTTATTAAATTTCTAAATGTCTTTAATTTCATGGTTTGCGAGTTTTAGAGATATTAATACATTTTGATAAGAGTACTAGAATGATTAATAACATTGTAGTGATATAAGATAAATATCTGTGGGCCCGGAGAGATAGCACAGCGGCGTTTGCGTTGCAAGCAGCCGATCCAGGACCAAAGGTGGTTGGTTCGAATCCCGGTGACCTATCTGGTCCCCTGTGCCTGCCAGGAGCTATTTCTGAGCAGACAGCCAGGAGTAACCCCTGAGTACTGCCAGGTGTGGCCCAAAAACCAAAAAAAAAAAAAAAAAAAAAGAAAAAAAAGATAAATATCTATTCTTTCATTCAAATCTTTTTGGATAATTATAAGTTTATAATAATGTCAATCTGAAAGCACTTCATTGCTATATTTACATAATAATTTAGCAACATGGCAGTTTTTTTTATAAAAGACTAAATTTATTAATAGCAGCATTGAATAAAATAACATAAAATTGTATCCTATAAATTTAGTATGAAAATTTTTTCTTTTTTTTTTGATTTTTTAATTAAAAAATGTTTGCCATTTAGCCAGAACAATATTACATAAGGTAGAGTATTGCCCAGATTCAATCTCTGCACCACATATATTCTTCCAAACTCCACCAATTGTGATCCCTGAGCATTGAGTCAGAGTAAGCTCTGAGCATACATGGTTGTGGTCTAAATATAAAACAAAAACAAACAAACTAAAAGATGCCCTAAAACAATGTAACTCTATAACCTGGTGCTTTAAAGAAAAGATACACTATCATCATCATTCCTCCACAATTCTTCTGAAAATAAATCATTTAATTCATAAGTATTTCAAAAAATTTTCAAGTTATATTTTCTAATTTGCAATCTATCTTTGATGTTTGGGCAGTGCACTACTAAGGGAATGCGGATAGAATTCTCTTTGGGATATGTGTTACTGGGGATTCTGGCAGTGCAGAGAATCATGATAACTTTAAGTGAGCCAGATTAAAAAGTATACAAGAAATATACCTTGGGGCTTGAGTGATAGCACAGCTGGTAGGGTTTTTGCCTTGCATGTGACCTAATGAGGTTTGATCCAGGGCATTCCATATGGTCCCCAGAGACTACCAGGAGTTGTTTCTGAGTGCAGAGTCAGGAGTAAACCTTGAGCACTTCTGGGTGCTGAAAACAAACAAACAAACAAAAGAAATAATCCTTATCCCTTGTCTGAACACTAACTTCCTTTCTTTATAGAAATATTTTAATTAATATAAATTCTTAACATAAAAAATAATTACCTTAACTAATCATGTGTGCCACAAAAATTACTTTCCAAATATATTTCTGTTCATAAAAAACTTGCTAATTTATTTTTAAAAATATAGAAATACTTTAAATTTAAAAATACTTTTAAATTTAAATACTTTTTAAATTTAAATACTTTTAAATTTAAAAGTATATAAGAATAAAGAAACACTCTATGACCTAAGTTTATAAAACATTGCTTTATAAATGTGTACATATATTTTGATTTTTTTGTCCATAAGGTTAAATAAAAATGACTTTTTCTTTTTTAAAAAATATTCATTGGGTCATACCCATTGGTGCTCAGAGGTTACTCTCAGCACTCAGAATTGCTCCTGGCATGCCCAGGGGACCATATGGGATGCTGTGATTCAAATAATCATCTGTCCTGAATCCTCACATGCAAGGCAAACACCCTACCTCTGTGCTATCTCTCTGGCTCCTATACATGACTTTTGATGTCGTGCAGATCTTTGAGTCCTTTCAGGCCCTTCACCTTACTTCACTGAAAATTTCAGGAAGAAATGAGCAGTGAAATGGAAACAGATTTTATGTGGAAATACTAGGGACTGTAAAAAGAAGGTAAGAAAGGGAGCAAATAACACATTCAAGAGAGAACTCAGGTTTTTCCAAAGATGGAGAGAGCCCTAGTATACATACTAACCTAGAAGTGGGCAAAAATAAGTCTCAAGAGGAGAGATGTGGATGACATGTGCATGACGCGACCATGTTCAAGGGCTCGGGAGCAATTGCATTCCTCTTCTTTGCTTCTAATTGTTTTATATACTAGTTTTATAAACTACCCACATGGGGCCTTCTACAGAGTTAAGAATTTTGCTTTGTTTGCCAGAGGGAGAGATTGGATCAGTTGATCTTTCTGACCTTCCTTTCCTGCTTTAGTTACTGCTGGAGCTTCTCTTATCAGACATTAATTCCAGACCACAAGGTGTGTCCTTGAGGCCTGCGGGCTAGTGCCAAGTGTAACTCCTTTATATTCTATCTCTTGGGTTTTCATCCTAAAAATTTTTATTGCATGCCAAGAATACATAATGCCAAGAATACATGGGGGTTCCTTCCTTATCTGCCTGCTCCAGCCACATTTGGAAAGGTTCTGTGGAGACATAAGTTTTCAACAACTTGGGATAAATATCAAGTGGATGAATTGCTGGACCAGATAATTGGACAACACTGAAACCCAGGTAACTTTTGCCTGTGCCTACTATGGTAATATGAGATTTCACTGTTTGACTTATGCCCTTTGTCAGTAGGACACAGATATTGAAGATGAATCTTCACCCAGGTAACTCTTAAAGTTTTGAGGGAACAAAAATTTAGGGAAGGCATTTCAGGCAGTTATATAGGGGACCCTTGTAATGAATTTTAGGAAAATTCTAAAGCTAAGAAGAAATGGCCTAGCACTGAAGTAGCCCAAAGGCTGAGAAATTTATTCCATTGAGATGCAAATATTGAGCTCTTTGGAAATTGAGAAATTTAGCCACCAACCAGTTGCATAAACTTATTAACACTTAAAAAAGGGGGAACCTCTCATAAAAGAATTAGCTGTATAAACTAAAGTCATGATAAAAAGAAAGAACCATAAATAGTTCAAGGCTTTCTCAATGACAATACTCAGATTAAATTCTTTCCAGAGAATTTCAGACCAATATAATTTGGAGTAATTTTATATAAACTTCTTTCAAATAGTTATTTTTTTCCACTCTGGAAGAGATGTCCTTGTTATCCCTGCCACTTATATTTCTCTCTCTCTTTCACTCCCCCATCTTTATTTAAGCAAATTCATTTCAATGAAAAAACTTTGTGTCCACCACCCCAAAAGAAAGAAGAGTCATAATTTAATATAACAAAATGCCCAGCTATTCCACACCTATTTACCAAACATTAGATATTGGGAATAAATAGAAATAGTCACTTTTCAAAAAATTGAAATAGGGAAAAATGCAAATATTTTGAAAGTTTTACTTCATATCAATATGTGAATTTACTTAACACTTTTAACTTAAATTATTATATTACTCACCAGTCTTTACTGTTAATAAATTTTCAGTTGAATCAACATATGGAACTATTTTATGAATATAAATTATATAATCAATATGTAAAAATGAAACTGAAAAGTAGATAGAAGTGTCACCATGACCATGAGTTCTTCATGAGTTCTTGTCCTTTCCTTGACAACCAACTTAGCAATGGAGTTTTACTTAATTAGAAAGCTCAATGAGGGGCAGGTTGGGAGAAATTCTAAATCAACTAACTTGGAACAAATGAGATAGATACAGGGTGCTCTCTGTATTTCTGTCCCATGCACAAGGTGCCTGAGCACATGTCATACTCATCTCTCCTTTTGAGAACTATGATTTATTTTCTACTTTCACACCAAGGTGTGTACTGGGGTGCTCTGCCTTTGAAAAAGTCCACACACTTTCTTGAATATGAGGGTGTTAAACTCTTTCTCTTCCTTTTCCTTCACATCTTAAGAAATTTTCAATAAAATCTAATTTTACTTAACTGCATGTCTGCTCCTAAAATTCTTTTTTTGTAGGAGAAAGCAATGGATGTGAAGGGCTGGGTAAGGTCTAAAGTTGACTCTCCTTTCCTTGCCAGAACAAGACGTACAGTCCTCGATCTCCCCAACTGTTCCTGAGTGAAAAGAGGTGAATGAGAGAAATAAGTAGATTTCTTGGGCCTGGAGAGATAGCACAGCGGCATTTGCCTTGCAAGCAGCCAATCCAGGACCAAAGGTGGTTGGTTCAAATCCCGGTGACCCATATGGTCCCCTGTGCCTGCCAGGAGCTATTTCTGAGCAGATAGTCAGGAGTAACCCCTGAGCAACGCCGAGTGTGGCCCAAAAACAAAACAAAACAAAAAAAAAAGTAGATTTTTTGGGGGGAGCTACCACCTCTAACTCCCCAACACTTCACAGAAATCCCATAGATACCTCCACTGGCTTCATAACCATTTCCTCTTGTAATCTCCCGGCTTCTTTCCTGTTTTCACATTTATAACCTGTAAGACGTGTTTCTGGTGGCTCAGTAAAATATCTATCAAGAAAGGGTCATGCAGTGCAAGTATATTTCCACTTCTGCTCAAAGTACATCAACCACAGAGCTAGTGGAAATACCTGCCTAAGATCAGTTACTTCAGCTCAGGCATGTTGGATCCATAGACTTTTCTTCACAGGGGAGGCAAATTAATGAAGCAAGATAATTTTCATTGAAGCTTAGTTATATGTAAGATACATATGATAAGGTCGAGAATTCTACACGCACTCCTCTAATGTCTCCAAGAGGCAGAGACTATGCAAAAGCAAGGGGTTTGGTTTTATTATGCCAGCATATGCCGGGGCTTCCAATGTGGCCTAACATAAGCCAGAGGATGAGAGCCACGAATCAGATTTAACAAGCCTTTATATAGCTTTTTCAATGGAAAATTACAGTAGGAAGGGGTGGGGTCGAGGGCTTTAAGGGCGAGTCCTCGGGAAAATTATTTTATTTCTTTTATCTTTCACATATATATAAAATAATAAAAACAATAGATACAAGACTCATGAAAAATTTGTAATATGAATATTAAATAGTGATTCTAACAGAAATTATGAATGTAATTGAAACAGTTAAAAATATATACTTTCGGGCCAGGAGAGATAGCACAGTGGCGTTTGCCTTGCAAGCAGTCGATCCAGGACCAAAGGTGATTGATTTGAATCGTGCCTGCCAGGAGCTATTTCTGAGCAGACAGCCAGAAGTAACCCCTGAGTACCGCCGGGTGTGGCCCAAAAACAAACAAACAAATATATATACATACTTTCTGAAAATTGAAAGACTAGAAGAACTAAGCATGGGATCAGAAAGTTTTTATATTGAAGAAAAAATGTATGTGTCTAATTAAAGTTAAATTTATTAATATCTAGTCTCAGTGTAGGAGAAGCTAAAATGTCACATGATGTGTATTCAAAAAGTGGGTGTGATATATATATATATATGTGTGTGTGTGTGTGTGTGTTTGTGTGTGTTAGGACTATTAGTATAATAACAATTAAAGAGGGAATGGAATGCTAACTGTTATCATTAGTTTAATGCATTATGTCTAGTTCACTTATATATGGTCTGGACTATGCTGCTTGCCTCCACTGATTTATGAATGTATTATACTCCAGGTGACTTTACACTACAGCTATGTCCATTTCGAAGGCTTGTCCTGATTAATGTCTTCCCCTCACAAAATGCAGATGGCATGATACATATTGCCTTTATTATTGTATTAGGCAGGCCCAAAGGGAGAAATTGCTTTCATTCTAACTGGAATTATACAAGAGAAAGAAAGGACAAGTCATTGTCATTGGGACCACATCAAGTTACCAAAACTAGCTGAAGATGAAAGAAACCAATGCATTGCTTGGACAGAAGCAGTGTGCACTGGCATTTTTCCACAACTCCTACTATGCAAACCAGATGGAATACAGTCTGTCAGGTGAAGCAACATTGCAAATATGTTCTATATTAGGAAGAGATTGTTAGAGTTTGCATCTAGTAAAATTATTCTAGACTCAACCAAAAGATACTTTAGTTTTCTATTAAGATGGTATTTTTTAAGTAATAGATAAGAAAATAGTGTTGAAAGAGAATAGATTAAAGAGACATTAAAACATATGCATGGGCTTAAATATGTATATTTATCAGTGAGCTTTGTTTTTGTTAAATGTTACATTCATGACAATATCCATAAAATCATACAAATCAGCAATTGTAATCTGTATAGTTCTTTTGAAAGCAAATAATCACTATTTCATTGAAGAAAGAGTTAAACCTAGCAGGATCTTTTCTAAAATCTCTGCATTCAAACTTAAGTTTAAACAATAAAAATGTTGTTGGAAAATATTGTTTAATTAAATCATCTCTGATTCATCTGTTGTTAGGCACTTGGATTCTTTTCAGATCTTGATTATTGTGAATAATGTTGCAATGTATTTTAGTAGTTTAGTGCTCTTTAGATAGTTGCTGAAGAAGAAATTACTGAATCATTGGAATTTCTAATCTTAGTTTTTTTGAAGATTCTTTCCACCATTCTACAAAACTATTTGACCAGATAATAGACTACCAAAAGTAAGAGTCTTCATTTGGATTTGTTGTTCAGATTTGTCTTTCACTGATAATTATGATAAAAATTATTACCAATCTGTATATAATATTTAAGAGGTTCATATTATTTGCCTTTTTTTTTTGTGACCAAAGTGCATTACAAAACTTTCACTGCATCATTTATGGTACATAGTGACAATGAATGAGGGGCATTTCCACCACCAGTGCTGTCCTCCCTCCGCCCCTGTTCCCAGTATGCATCACATATTTCCCTCCTCTATCCCCTATTATGCTAGTGCAACTGGTCTCCACTTTACAGCTTGTTGTAGATTGAGCATCCATTCCACCGTCATTGGAGATAAAATGGATAAGAAAAAAGGAAGAAAAAAATTTGGTGACAATTACCAAAAATGAAAGAAGAGAGAAAAAAAAAAGAAAAGAAAAATGGAAGAAAAAAAGAAAAAAAATGGACCTGGCAAATAAAAATAAAAATAAATCTCTAAATAATAACCACAAGAGTGAAAAAGAAAGAAAAGTGGAAGACAAAAGAGAAGGAAAATAAAGTCAAAGACTAACAAATCAAAACAAAACAAGAAAAAGTATGGGTGCTGGAGTGGCAGGGTTTGGCGTTCCCCCCACTTTTTTTTTTTAATTTTTATTGTGACCAAAGTGCATTACAAATCTTTCACTGCATCATTTATGGTACATAGTGACAATGAATGAGGGGCATTCCCACCACCAGTGGTGGTGGGTGCAGGAGTGGCAGGGTTTGGCGCCCCCCCCCTTTTCTTTTTTTGCACGGGCACAGTAAGCATTGGGGAAGAAAGGGAATCCCCGTGGTCTAAAAGATTTAGGATCTCTCCATCCTTGAAGCATACCATCATGGGATCAACCCCTGGCTCCATATATACTCATTACCCCATCCCAAAAGGCTTTTTTTTTTTTTTTTTTTTTTTTTTGTGATGCCAGGAAAGTTTCCTCTCCATCATTGTTGTTGTGTTCAGTCTTCCATAACACTTGATCCCTGTTTTCGTTCAGTCCCTAAGCCGAAGCCTAGGGTATTATGGATCCAAAGGTTCTGCTCAGTCTTTGTTGTCCAAGTTAGACCTCTGCAATAAGACAACTTGTTGTTATTGTTGTTGTTGTTTTTATGTGTCCTGGGCTACAGCCTAGGGTAGGGTTTTTCTTATTAGTCCCAAGGTAGGTTCTGTTCAGTCACGGTTGTCAAAGTCAGTTTTCTGTTGTTGGTGCTCTTATTTTTCACAGTTCAAAGGACGATATCTCTTCTGATTTCCATTTAGTGTTAGGTGATGTGATAGGACAGCCTGGTCTTAGGTCAAGTTTTCCTTTCCTCCTTGTCATATCAAAACTGGCACAAGTTGGTGCCAGAGCAGTGTTATAAATCTCCCAATGGAGCTTAGTTCCTGGTGGTGTTGCCCGGAGCTGTATCATTTCTATATCGGGGATCTGGGGTTTGGGATTGGTTATTTGCCTTTATGGGAGTAGTAGGCCACACATTGTTTTGTTTAGGGACTATATCCTTAATTTGCCTATTTTTGATGAGATTGTTAGTTTTTGATATGAGCTTTGTGAGAGATATATAAATGTACATATGTGTCTATATGTATTAATATATTATATTGTATATATGTATATATGCATTGTGTGTGAGAAAAAAATTCACAGAACTAGTCCTTTGCCCAATGAAAGATCTGAGAACATTTTTACAATTCAAAGTGCATTTTTATTTTGAACATCTATTTTTTCATTGTGAAGAAAAGTTGAGCTTTACATAGTCATAATAATAAATTATGTATATATCCTTATATACATATAAGGGAATATTTCTCAGCTATAAGAAAAGATAAAATCATGCAGCTTGACATAACCTTAAGGGAGTTGGGGAATATAGTCTTTATTCATAATAAAAGTGATAATTATCAAATTATCTCACTTATATATAGAAACTAAACAATAAAAACAATGTCCTTCCTTATCTGACACAATCACAGTAGCAATTCTACCATGAGGTCTCCTAAATAGCAAACAATTTTATGATAATAGAAGTAGAAATTAAAACTAATTTGTTTCAGGAAGTAGTTCCTCATTAGATTAAAACAAGAAGTTATAAGACACCACTCAAAAAATATAAACTTCCCTAAATCATAGACTGCACAAGAAAAAAATAAGGAAAAGAAAAATGGACTTAAATAAAAGCTGGCACCAGCTTTTTTTTTCTGTTTCAGTTACTTATATATCTGAATTCAAATTTATTTGAGAGAAAATAATTCATATAAATGATAACTTTTTTTTATAATATTTCATTTCAAATTTTATAATTTGCTAAGATATCAAGAAATACTTTTTAATGTATTCTATAAGATAGTTAATTACGGTTCTTAGACAGTAGAAAAAGTTTCTTTTGACTGTGTTCATTTTATAATGATTTTAAGCATCAGAGACTTAGATCTTTACTTTAAAACAGTTTTGGGACATGGGATCTTTACATGGACATACACAACATCATAATAATTATCCATATATTTTATACCTCTAACAAATTTAAATTAGTTTTTTAATTTTAAAGAATATAAAATCCTCCACACATTTCTCTAAAATAAACAAATCACATATCATTGAGTGCTTGAACATATGGAGAGTAGACATCTCATGAATTACATATTAAATGAACTGACCTTACTGGATCCTCAACAGCAGGGAGAAAGATAATAGAAATTAAAATATACCAGGGCACCAGATTGATTACATAGGTATCAAAGAAAATAATCCACCAAGTCTATTAGACAAAAGTAAAACATATGCATATACATGGAAGATAGTTCACATTTTTCTGATTTCCTTAACATTGATTACTTCCATCTTATATATAACATTCTAAATTTTTATTTACCTGAATTATATCAACATATTCAAGAATAGTTGTTTGATTAGCTACTTTATGTTCGGTATTATGCTGGCATGAAGAAATGATAAGAAAAAAATGACAAAGAATATGTCCTTGAGGTTGTGTGGAACTGAGAAGAAATATGAAAATAAAGCAAGGTAATAGATGTAAAATATACAAGATTCTATGTACAGTAATAGATGTAAATCATACAGCATAATGGAAACAAAAAGAATACATTATACCTTTATCCTCTAATAAAAATTATGTTTAGGTTAAGAATTGATCAAATTATAATTATGTGAAATAAAAATTTTATACATATGAGAAGAAATAACATAAGTAATAACATCAAGACTAGAGAGAGTTATAGATATATTTAGACCTATAAGCAGAGCTGTGTTGCTGTTTCTTTATTTGTATTAATTCTTTAATTAATCCATTAATCCTTACTAAACACTAAAACAAAGTATTTTTTTACATTATAACATTTCTTAGCAGTACACAAAGCAATCCAAAGCCACAAAATTTATGCAACTCCTTTAACATTAAAAACTATAGTAATGTTGACACAATTGATCATAATACATTATTGTATTAAAGATGAGTCAAAGGAAATCAGCAAAGACGGTGTTAGTATGGAAATTGTTTGCACAGGCCCAGCAAAATATAGGGGACATGGAAAGGAAAAGCCTTGGCCTAAATACCTTACCCCAGAAGTTGTGTTCTGTTAACCAACAAAAAAACTTAGAATATAAGACAAAAATAAGTTAATGAGTCAGAGCAGTGGCACAAGTGTAAGGCGTCGGGCCTTGCTTATGCTAGTCTAGGACAGACAGTGGTTTGATCCCCTGCATCCCATATAGTCCCCCAAGCCATGAGCTATTTCTGAGTTCATAGCCACTAGGTGTGGCCCAAACCCCCCAAATAAGTTAATGATAGTAAATAAAAGACTTCTGAGTAATATTAATGGTGAAAAAGTAAATATTCTAAAATATGACCTTTTGTGTCATGTATGTCTGACTGAAATTACTAGTACTTCCTTTATCTTTTTATAAAAGTTCAAGATATTATGCAACATTTATACTCATAAAGGTATTAAAGATGTCCACTGATAAATATTAGAAATAATATTTCTGTGTTTAAAGATGAAGTATAAAGATGGTTCCAAACATAAAGAATGCGAATAGAATGTACACAACCTACTTGATATGGAATCATTGATTAATTCTGGAGCTGTTCAGATTGAAACCATTCATAGAAAGATTTAGACTTTCTTTGTCTCCTTTAACCATCCCTCTATTAATAAACAGAAAAAGCTACTAGGTTGAGGCAAAAAGACATTAAGTTCAGAAGACATTTAGAGTTGTATGCTCTTTTACAGGTTACCAGGGAAACTTGAGTCATTTTTATCCTAACTAAGCATGTATGGAAGTAAAAGATTGGTTTGTTCAAAGAATTTGTTCAAATTTATTTCATTGTTTCTACTTTTATGGCATTAAGAGTTTCTCAGAACAATATTAGAAAGAAGAAATTTAGGAACCAATATTACTTTTTTATTTCATAAAAGACTAATATCTATTCCATCAAATTGTAAGTTGGGAAATTATTCTATAGTCCAGATAGAGGTGAAATATCAATATAATGACAGTGAGGATTGAGACAGACATGTTTAATGTGAAATGTCAATAAAATATGACATGCACATAGAAGTAAAATAAAGATAGAAAAGAGGTTATATTGACTTTAGAAAATTAACTCTGGTAAGTGATCATGACTTTTCAGGACTTCAGACCCTTGCAAAAGAACAGGCAGTGCAGATAGATGGGTTTTATTTGCACAGGTAAGGATCTCTCGTGGCAATATGAGAATCTGGGAACTTAGCACGATGTCGGAAGATATGGAGGGGTGAGAAGGCAGAAAAAATATGCATTTAGAAAAGTAGTTATAAAGTGAAACTGAGCAAAAGAATCAGTAAGGCCATGGCTGCAAGCTATGTTTTTTTAATATAATTTTTATTTTAATCATAGTGGCCTACATATCATTGACAATATTTTAGGTACATATTAACATAAAATCAGGGAATTCCCATCACCTAATTGTCCTCCCTCCACCTCCATTCCTGTCCTACCTCGCATATCCTCCTCCCTCACCCCTGGGGCTGTCAGAATAACTGGTCCCTTCTGTGCCTAGCTAACTACTTAGTGGTCCTACATCTGTTTGGTCTTGATACCTCCCTTATTTCCCGCTCTAGTTGGGAGGCGGGACTAGATAGTTCAAGTTATGTGGTTTTGTTTGAAGAAGAGAAAAGTAATAAACTGGGGGAAAAAATCAAATACGCCGAAAATGGGCGGAGTCCTTCTGGAAGCTCTCATCCTAGTTTTGAGAGAGGAAGGGAAAAAAGGAGGTGGAACACCACAACAGTACAAAAAGAAGTGTCAAATAAAACATTCAGTGAACACTCCAACAATAAAGTTAAGCACCACATAAAGGCCATGGTCTTGAGATAAAAAAACATAGCAGAGCACATAAAGGGAGAAAAGAAAAGAAGAAAAAGAGTTATATTTGCAATAATTTTAGTGCCAAAACATGCTTAAATATTGATAGGAAGAAAAGGCTATTGAATAGAATGAAAGAAAATTCAAGGTAAAAATGAATAGCGTAAGATCTTTAAAAGGGCAAAGATAAATGCAGTCTATGTTATAGAATTTGGATTTCAGTATGTGAGAAAAAAATTTTTTATGTTATAAGAAAATGAGGCAATAGCAAATTAACATATATTAGGTCCAGTCTTGACTACAGAAGGGAAATGAAGTGGCTTTCATCTTATTTTATATTATTAATGCATAGGAAGCAATTCTGAAAATATGCTTTTTAGACAGATATGTCTAAATGAATATTAAAGAAGTTGAGATGATTATGACAAAAAACTTCAGAGCCCAGAGATTATAGTTTCAGATAAGATATTTTGTTTTATTCTCTAACCTAAATAGGAGAAACATCCCACCTGGCATATCCAGAGCTTTTGTGGAACTGGCAGCATATTTCCATCTCTTCCAGTCTCATTTCCACAACTTGCCATATCAGCAGTATTAACAGTCCACATCTCAGATCCTCTATTTGTCTCTCAGCTTTCCAGCACAGCTCCACAAGGCCTGAACTTTATAGCTGCACAAGAAACTTTAAGAAAGCTTTATACCTTACACAACAGACACACCATCATTGGATAAAGATATGCAGGTAAGAGGGAAAAAAAATACAATAGCAATCCTACTATTTCAAACAATTGACTCTAGATAGGCTAAATTCAAAAATTTTGTCTCAGCACAGCAAATACTCATCAAACACAATGAGAAAACAGTGTAGAAACCACCAAGCTCAATGAGTAAAATTAATATCATGTAAGGCACTACTAGTACCAGTTCTGTAAACTCTTTAAAAATTACCTTAGTGACAGTATAGAGGACATTTAATGAGCTCAAGTAAATACTGGCACATATTATCAACAAAGTACAAGCACAGGTAAAAGAAAGAGAGAAAAAATTGAAATGATAAAACTACATTCATTTTGAAGGAATGATATAAAATTTCATAAACAGGCAAGGGTTTTTGGATATGATTAGCTTTCAAATCAGTTTTGCAGGAAGCATTAAAGAAAAACAAACCTCTCAGATATTTGCATCAATGTGCTTAAGGTTGATTTCTATTTTATGTGTGAGATATATAAAACAAAAACAGTAAGGAAAGAAAGCAAACTTCCACAGAACTGAGCTTACCTAGCATACAAGGTGATGGCTAAGAGGAACCATTGTGTCACCAGTACAGAAAAGTGACTCTTTAGTGACATTTGTGGTGCTTAATTTATTCATAAAAAATCTAATTAAAATATGGTAAATTATGGATTATGGTACCTCAATAAAATGGTAAATAAAGATGTATTTTCTCACTAGGTGGTAATACAGTTTTTTTATGATTGCTAAAGGTTATGCGTTAAAGTCATAAAAATTTTCACTTTACCTCTGAAACTTTAACACTTTTTTTTACAAACAATAAATAACATTATGAAAATTTGTGAAAAATTTATTGTTAATATTAGTGCTTTAATTAAAGGTCTTTGAGTAATGCACATTAACTTTGATATTGTGAGTGCTGTGAATCTAATAAGATAAAGGTTTCAATAAAATAAGGAATAAAATAAAATAAGGAAAATTTTAGCTAGAAGGTAATCTCTGAATTTGAGCTCTAACATGTGAAAAACCTCTTAATTCCACTTTTACCCTGAAAGTTTTGGACATTTTTGGGACTTTCCAGAATTGTATAAGGTGCGGGTGGGGATAAAAAAAAAAAGCAAAAGAGTTTCTTCAAATAAATCTCTTAATATCTATGCTGTGCATTTGATCTGACCCTAGAATTTATATTCTTAACACTTTGACATTCTTTTCTTCCTGTTTTTTTTGAAAGTGTTATTTAATAACAAATGTTAAATAAAGCATATGTATTATATATAAAGAAGTTATATAATATTTTGGGCCATATCCGGTGACACTCAGGAGCTACTCCTGGCTATGCATTCAGAAATCACTTCTGGCTTGGGGAACCATATGGGACGCCAAGGGATCAAATCTGGTCCATACGAGGCTAGCGCCAGCAAGACAAACACATTAACACTCACACCATCTCTCCAGCCCAGCATAAAATTTTTTATTTTAATTTTCCTACAAATATGTAATAAATATATTATGTAAGCCTATTTAATTATTTTTAAAGTGTCTATTGATATTCTCTACCCATTTTGCTATTGGTTGATTCTTAATTCATAAGCCTTAATTTTTTAATATATCTTAGATATTCACTCCTCATTGTATATTTTGATTAATAATTATCTATTGTCACCAGAAAGATATTCTTTACTAGTTTATTTGACTATTTATTTTATTTATATTTTAATGGTTTGAGGAATACACCTAAATGTGCTCAAGCTTACTCCTGACACTATACTCAGAAATCCCTGGCTGACTTCGAGGACAATATGGGGTACAAAGTATTGATAGGGTACAAAGTATTAAATCTGGGTCTTCTAGTACAAGAATACTTCCATATCCACTTCCATATCCATCTTTTTCTCCCATTTTTGTTTGTATCTAATTTTTTATATATACAGGAGATTTTAGTCTTTTGCAGAACATTTAGGTTATTTTTTTCTGCCTTTGTGTCTTTTTCTCTGGGATTAAACTTCTAAAACATATTGTAAGGGCAAACCCATTATCTTGTTTTTATGTACTTAGCAAAAATATAAAACAGAAAATTGGAAAGATATATGCATCTGCTCCCTGTACTCATAAGAGCAAGGTATGCTTTTACATTTTATAATCTGATAAATGTATAAAGAAGATTTGAGGTAGGTACACAATTCATTAATACATATAATGAAATTCTGCAAGTAGGAGTTGACATAGAGGGTATTCCTTATTAAAATATCAGAAGTAAAGAAACAGACACTTTTGTGATACATAAAAAAACAAAACAATTAATAAAACATGAATACATTTTTGGATTATAATACTAATTAAAGATTTTAAAGGTGAGTTAGAAGGGGAAACAAGTAAAGTCAACATAATATATTATATAAGGAAAATAAAATTTTAATAACAAATGATGCAATATGTATATATACATATATACACATATATTTCATACACATATATACATTGCTTTTAGTTTATCATATCTGAAAATTATTTATTTTACAATGCAATATTATTTAATAAAACAGTTAAATAAGATAAATATTTCACCTATTTGAAAATAATTTCTTTATACTCTATTCACAATAACTTTACAAAGAAGTGATCATGAAAAAACATAGTGATTTGTTAAAACAGTAAAATTATTGGTATTTTGGCGTGGAGCTCAATTACTTCTATCTAAAAGAATATATTTTTGTATAACTTATGCTATTGAATAGTGAAGAAAATATGCATAAAAAGTATAACTTTTCTTCACAGTTAATCACATCCCCCATGTTTCTAAACAACTGGTAATTATATCAGAAATCAAAGGTAGGAGGAACTATATGTTTCAACAATATTGAATACATTTGTCTTTAAAAGATTTTTATATCTTTCTTCGTGGAAACTAAAATGAAAGGTATTTTCTTAGCTTAGTGTTACTTCAAAATTAGTTGTAAAATTCTAATTCAACACACCATTTAAATAGTTTTTAAAAATAATTATAAATCTAAAATGAGAGTGCTGGGAGGTGGATATTAGTGTACTGTATGCCAATGGAAAGTGGTTTGTCACAATTTATTTTGCCTATTTTCTTCTTTTTAATGACTCAAATATGTCAATTGAGATAACTAAAGTTTATGTCACAGTAATAACATTGTTGCAGAATCTTTGTAGTGGAGGGTCAAAAGAAGCATTCTGATAAGAAAAATAAAAGGACTGAAAAATGCTGAAAATTGCTTTGCTTCTAAAGGAAGAAACTAAAAAAATGGAGACAATAGCTTGTGAAGGACATAGTTTGAACAACTTGAAGTATGCTATTTGCTTTCAAGGAAGGAATAGTATTTAAGTTGTTTCCATTTTTTTCCAATTTTATATTAAAGGTCAGAGAAATTGTACAGTGGGTAGGCCTTTTGCCTAGCACACAGGTGACCTGGGATCAGCACCTGGTTCCTAAGCATTGCCTGTAATGAATGCAGAGTTGGGAATAGTCAATGAGCACCTCTGGATATGGTGTGAAAACTTAACAGAACAAAAATATATTAAATAACTAAGGAAAGGAAAAAAAAAAGAAAGTCCTCATCTCATTAATAGCAACATTTTTCAAAATTACAGTAAATTATTTTTGTATTCTTCTATAAGTATGTTATATTAGTATTACTAATAATAATATCCAGAGACAATAGACATGAGGGCCAATAGGACCAGCCCACAATATGGAGCTTATCACAAAGAATGGTAAGATCAATTAGAGAAAAAGCTATGACTACCGTAATAACTACCAAAAATAACTACAAATACCAAATAACTAATAACTACCATGACAATAACAGTGCGAGAAATGCAATGCCTGCTAAAAGACAGGCAGGATATGGGGGAGGAAGGAAATGGGGAATTATAGTAGCGGGAAAGTTTCACTGATGAAAGGGGTTGTGCATTTTATGGCTGAAACTCAATTACAAGCTTGTTTTTAACTATGGTGCTTAAATAGATTATTAAAAAAAAACAATGAAAAAATTTAACCATGTTGTTTATGTAAAACAATTAAAAAAACAAAACAAAGTTTTTTTATAAAAAAATACTTTCTACTCATGGATTACTTTACTACTGAATTAATAATTCCTTATAAAATTCAGTAATTGAAATTTCCCTCTATTAAAAAATATCTGACTTTACACCCCTCCTTTCCTCACTAAAAATTATTGGTCTTGTTTGAAATGAAGCATTATTTTCCACACTAACAGAAACAAATAATAAATAATAGATACATCATATTAAGAAGCATCTGTAGCACAAAAGAAATAGTGGTCAGAATAAAAAGAAATCCCAAATATTGAGAGAAATGTTTACCTTTTGCTCATCTGATAAACAAAGCATTGTAAAACATAACAAGAAAAAGAAACAAAACAAAGAAAAACACTTCTATCAAAAAATGGAAGAAGTGGGGCTAGAGATATAGCGAAGCAGTAGGACATTTGCTTTGCATGCAGCTGACACAGGACAGACCTTGCTTCACCCTCCGACATCCCATATGGTCCTCCAAGCCAGGAGTGATTTTTGAGTACATAGCCAGAAGTAACCGCTGAGCTTCACTGGGTGTGACCCAAAAACCAAAAGAAAAAAAGTAAAAAGGAAGAAGTAATGAAACAGACACTTTCTCAAAGAGGACTTAGAGGTATTAGTAGGTATAAGAAAAAATGCTCTCCATCACCTATAACTGCATAAATCAAATCAAAACTGAGATATTACCTCATATCACTAACTTGAACATATATGAAATAATAACAGCAACAACCAGTGTTGGCATAGATGTGGGGAAAAAGGAGCCCTTAATATACTGCTGGTGGGAATATCAACTGGTTCGGTCTTTTGGAAAAACAATACAGACATGTTTTAAAAAACTAAAAATTGAGCCCCCCCTACTGCTGAGCAATTCTCCATTGCATAAACTTAAAGGAACCAAAAATTCTATTCAGAAAAGATAATTTTACTTCTGTGTACTCTGACGCACATTCAGAATAAACTAAATTTGGAAACAAGAAATATGAAAATACTTGAATGTAAGTTCTTCTATTTTATGAAGATAAAAGTATGCATAAAATATAGTTTAGAAATTAAATATACAGCACACTCTGGAAAACTGTAAAAAAGCAATATATTAATTTTAATTTTATTATTTGTTTTTGCATATTGAGTCAGACATGTTAGAGCTCAGGGTTTACTCCTAGCTCTCAGCTCAGGGATCACACAGAACAGAGGTCTAAGAACCATGCCGGGTTCTGGCTATTGAACTTAGGTTTCCTACCACAAAGCAAGTGCCTTTCCCACTGTACTATAATCTTTGCAGTCCAAAATTGATTTTAATAACAGTAATATTCCTTCATGAAAGGTATTTAAAATTAGCAAAAATGATCAAGGAATGGTCTGTCTAGTTTATAGTAAAATGGGGCTATTTGTTAGGAAGAGTAAATGTGTATTAAAAGTAATTTTAAGGGGCCAGAGAGATGGCACAGAGATAGGGCATTTGCCTTGCATGCAGAAGGATGGTGGTTCGAATCCCCACATCCCATATGGTTCCCTGAGCCTGCCAGGAGTGATTTCTGAGTGGAGAGCCAGGAGGAACTCTGAGCACAGCCAGGTGTGACCCCAAAGCCAAAAATAAATAAATAAACAAATAAATAAAATAATTTTAAAGAAATCGAGATGTGTATATGTCAGAAGGGTTAATATAGGTTGAAGTATCTTAATTTGCCTAAATATTTCTTAAATGGAAACATCAGAGAAATATGTTGGGGTTCCTCCTAGGACTGACTTTCAATGCCATCATAGAAGCAGTGTCTTTAAATTAGGGAAGTAAACACCAACTTATTAAACTACATTTGGAGACAAAAAATAATTTTCTTGGTATGATAACAAAGCTCAATTTTGGCTTTATTATGAACTTAAAATTAAAAATGTACATCTACTCAGCAGATCCCAGTTTTCCTGTTTTTAATGAGATGTGAGTGATATCAACTAAATGGTTCTTTGTTTGACAAACTTAAATTAACATATAAACTGTCCTGAGATTTTAAAAGGCCAATTAAGCTATTTCTTTCCAGCATGCAACCACGTTTTAAAGTCTAGTATTTTCTCAGTAGGTCTAATATAGAAGCTCTTAAATACAACAAGCTCCTCCACATTCCAGCTGGCTTTTAATGCTATGTCTTGGTGGTAAATTAGTTCCAGTAGCATAATTCTTTTAGTGCTAGGCCTTTTTTGCTGACATCAAGTGTTTCACAAAACTTGAAAATAGAGGACTTCATTTAGAGATATCTTTAGATTTTTTGGTTTATGATTACTTCCTTTGAATAAGAAAGCCATATGAACCTATCAAATAAATTCATAAACTTGCCAAATTGTAGGTAGTGCCATTAAGAAAGTCATGTTAAGGGGTCATATTAAGGGATCACTTTTTTATATTTTAATTGATTGTGGCTCTATAATATACATTTTCAAGATAGGCTGAATATGTAAATGTTGGGATCTGTGGTTTTAAACCCATGCTTTTCTTAATTTGTGTGCACAGAAGTAGCTTCATGACCAAAAACCAGATGGATCTCAAAAGAGGTTTTATAAATTGGAAATTAGTCCAAGAACATGCATTACTAAAAAAAATTTTCAAGGAAAGATAATACTAGTGACAATTATACTAAAGATACAACATTAAAGTCTGAATTTTGGATAGGAATCATAGTAAATTGGGTAAGACATTTGCTTTGCTTATGTCCTACTTGATTTGCTTCCCCCCAAACGATAGATAATTCCTCAAACACAGGAGTGATCACTAATAACAGAGACGAGAGTAAGTCCTGAGCACTATTGTGTGTGGTTTTCTCCTTTCCCCTCCCATCCATTCCCAATCCCTCCCCACCCTTCTTTATCTTGATGACCTACTTATACATAAAACACACAGATTTCCCAATCCACAACAGATGAGTAGCTAAGGAAACTATGGTACTACTCTATAATGGAATACTTTGCAGCTGTTAGAAGAAAAATAAAATAAAGAAATTTGCTTATACATGGATGAACATAGAGAGTATTATGTTGAGTGAAATGAGTCACATGAAGAGAGAAAGACACAGGATAGTAGCACTCATCTGTCAAATTTAAGAAAAATAATAATACCCAGAGAAAATAGAGATGAGAACCAGAAACACCAGCCTATAAGATAAAGCTTATAACAAAGAGTGGAGAGAACAACTACCATGGCAATGACAGTGAGAGAGAAATAGAATTCCTGTCTTGAACACGGGCAAAGGGTGAGGAGAGAATGGGGAGCATTGGTGGTGGAAACATTACACTGTGAGGGTGGTATATACATTTGATGATGGAAACCAAACTATGAACATTTTTGTAACTATGGTGCACAAATAAATTAATATAAATTAAAACCACAAAATTACAATAACAAGATAGTCAAGAAAGAGAAAGAGAAAGAAAGAAAGAAAGAAAGAAAGAAAGAAAGAAAGAAAGAAAGAAAGAAAGAAAGAAAGAAAGAAAGAAAGAAAGAAAGAAAGAAAGAAAGAAAGAAAGAAAGAAAGAAAGAAAGAAAGAAGGAAAGAAGGAAGGAAGGAAGGAAAGGAAGGAAGGAAAGAAGGAAGGAAGGAAGGAAGGAAGGAAGGAAGAAGAAAGAAAGAAAGAGAGAAAGAGAAAGAAAGAGAAAGAAAGAGAAAGAAAGAAAGAAAGAAAGAAAGAAAGAAAGAAAGAAAGAAAGAAAGAAAGAAGGAAAGAAGGAAAGAAGGAAGGAAGGAAGGAAGGAAGAAGAAGGAAAGAAAGAGAGAAAGAGAAAGAAAGAGAAAGAAAGAAAGACAGACGAAAGAAAGAAAGAAAGATAGAAAGAAAGAAAGAAAGAAAGAAAGAAAGAAAGAAAGATGAAAGAAAGAAAGAAAGAAAGAAAGAAAGAAAGAAAGAAAGAAAGAAAGAAAGAAAGAAAGAAAGAAAGAAAGAAAGAAAGAAAGAAAGAAACAGAAGAATCAAAAAGAGGGTTCAGAGAGAGAGAGCATGGAGGTAAGGCATTTATTTACCTTGCATGCAGAAGGTCGGTGGTTTGAATCCGGGCTTCCCATATGGTCACCTGAACCTGCCAGGAGTGATTTCTGAGATGACTAAAGAGTGGTGTGTGAATGTGTGTATATATGTGTGTGCATATTTATATGTATATATAAACACATATATGTTTTATATATAAACATAAGTGTTTATATATACATATATATGTATCTGTGTAACAAAACAAAGAGAATAAAGAATAGCCTATGCAAGAGGACCCTAAGATTCACCCTATAGAACTAAATATGAAAAGAAGATTCAGTGGGTGGTGAGTGTTTTATTCCTAAAAGATAAATATAAGTTATATTGTGAATCATGGTGTTTAAATAAAAGAAGTTGTATGAGAATTCAGTTATCCAAATCTTACACTATCAATACTTTAATTGATAAGACTAATTTAACAATCACCAACTGAGGATTTTGTCCTTGTTTTAGTAACACATTGGATCCATAGACAAGTCTCTTGGCCTTAGGATACTGCCTTTTCTTGAATAATTATTTCCTGTTTCTTCCTTTAATTTGTCTTCTTGATTTCTTTTACTAGTGTGGGTTTGGTTAATTATAATCATTGTTCACATTTCTGACTTTAATTTTCCTCCAATTTACCCAATTTTGATGTTAATTTGAATTTAAATTACCTCAGATTCGCCTGCCTGTAAGAAAACATTCTCAAATATTTCTGTGGAAAATATTTGGTCTTCCTTTTTATATTGTCATTGCTCTTCTTTTTTCTCAATTTACTTAAAACCTAGCAGCAATTTGTCTCTTCTAGTCTCATTTAAACTTCTTCTAAATGTAGAACTTTAGAAAAATAACTTTAGTTATATGGCTTTTGGCACTTGATTTTTCTCTGATGGTAGCTGAAGGTCTACTTTTTCCTCCTGCTACAGTGCTAATTATAAGATGCAGATGTAGATTCCTCTATTCATAAGATTCCTCTATTACCAACATAATAAGAGAGAACTGAACTCCTTTATGGCCTATTAATATTGCTTCAAAACAGTATATTTATTTATTCATTAATTAGCATTTATTTGTATGTGTATGCAGAAATTATTCTAGGAAATCATGTTTTAATTATAGACCAGGCTGGAGAAAATTTCTCTTTGTAAAGGGCACAGTACAATCTAGATATAACTATTAAAGTAACTCACCAAAGGAAAACAGATAAACTAAATTAAACACTTTCTTTTACTTTTTTTAATTTTTAAATGTTTTTTTTTTTTACATGTTTTTCAAAGTTCTTTTCAGGCAGGGCCATTCCCACACCAGTGTTGAACTACCTCCATCATAGTTAGCATACTTCCACCCTTAGCCCCCTGAACTTCTAGTGTAACAGGTCCCTTGTGTATAGTTGTACTTTGAATCTCTCGATTCTATTGTCATTGACTTTGGTTTGGGTATTTAAATCTGACCAATTTTGATTTTCATTCAATGTTCCTGAGACTGCTTGTCCCAATGTTTCATCCCTTTTTTTTTTCTTTTTCCAATTTGTAGAAAGACATAGAAATATAAAAAACAACAAGATGAGTCATGTTTGATTATGATATTGTTAAAAAGTTGGGAACCCCTATCCAGAAGCTATAAATAATATTAAAAGAAGAAAATTAAAAAAAGGAAGAAGATGTGACATTTTGTTTTATTTTGTTTGTTTTGCATAGATGCAGTAAATGTTGAAATTAGAAAGGAAATTTCCTTGACTTAAAAGATACAGAGTGCCTCCACTCTTGAAACATACTGTCATGAGACCAACTACAGGCTTCAGGCATTTTAGGTGTCAAACCCCAAAGACTTTCTTTATATTCCCAGAAAAAGTTCTGCTTAGTCACAGTTAAACTCTTTCTTAAAGAAAAAGTCAAGGATAAATCTTTGGAAAAGGGACTGTAGAATAAAGAGCTTGAGACTCAAAATTCTTGATATCCAGAGCAAGAATATTGAATGAGTAAAACCCTAGGGTGTGACCTGGCATTCTGCCCCCACCCTAGGGTGGTACCTGATTCTGCTTCCACCATTGGGTGGTATCTGATCCCACCATTGGGTGGTACCTGATTCCTGATTCTGGGGGATAAAAACAAGGGTCTGTGGAAGGCGAGGGGTTGCTGGCTGATACTGAGGCTGAGACTTTGGACTTCAGTCTTGTCCACAGAATAAAGCTAATATTTCTACAAGCCTGAATGCCTCCGAGCTGTTTGCCCGCTGTTTCACCTCAGAACCATCGGCTGGACAGGGTGGCAGACACGTGCTTCGAGCTGGAGGGGAAAGACCTCATACTCCATCCCTCCATCAATCAACCTCTTCAGAAGCTGACTTGCAACATAACGGCCAGCTCAGATGGCCAGAAGTGGGTTCAGGTGGACTCTTAGGGGTCCTCAGGCTTCCCCCCTCCCTCTGTACTCCAGGGAAGAGGTGCATGGGGAAGAGGTTGGGCAGATATCTGGCTTCTGATTTCCTCTTTGATTCTGAAGGCCAGCTCTTGCCGGGTATGGAGTTTGGGGAGGCCCTATTCTGAGGCCTTCTCCCTAGCCTGGGGAGTGCTGGGAGGCTTGGCAGGCCCCAACCATCCTTGTATTTTCCCTTGATTCCAGGCCTTCCCTGGGTGCCAGCTCAGATGGCCAGAAGTGGGTTCAGGTGGATTCTTAGGGTTCCTCAGATTTACCCTCTTTCGTACTCCAGGGGGGAGGTACATGGGGAGTGGGTTGGACAGATATCTTGCTTCCAGTTTCCTCTTTGATTCTGAAGGCCAGCTCTTGCCAGGTATGTGGTTTGGGGAGGCCCCATGCCAGAGGCCCTCTCTCCCTAGCCTGGGGAGTGCTTGGAGGCTTGGCAGGCCCCCAGCCATCCTTATCTTTTCCCCCTGACTCCAGGCCTTCCCTGGGTGCTAGCTCAGATGGCCAGAAGTAGGTTCAGGTGGACTCTTAGGGGTCCTCAGGCTTCCCTCCTCCCTCTATACTCCAGGGGGAAAGTGCACGGGGAGGAGGTTGGGCATATATTTGGCTTTCCATTTTCTTTGATTTTGGAGGCCAGCTCTTGCCAGGTATGGGGTTTGGGGAGGCCCCATGATGGAGGCCTTCTCCCTTAGCCTAGAGAGAGCTGGGAGATTTGGCAAGCCCCCAGCCAACCCCCTTTTTTCCCCCTGGACTCCAGCTCCCTCCCCGTGCTGGCTCAGATAGCCAGAAGTAGGTTCAGGTGGATTCTTAGGGGTCCTCAGGCTTCCATAATCCTTCTGTACTCCAGGGGAGAGGTGCATGGGGAGGAGGGCAGGCATATATCTGGCTTCTGGTTTCCTTTTTAATTTTGAAGGTATGGGGTTTGGGAGTCCCCATGCCGGAGGCCTTCTCCCTAGCCTGGGGAATGCTGGGATGCATGGCAGGCCCCCATCCATCCCTCTCTTTTTCCCCTGGACTCCAGGCCTTCCCTGGGTGCTGGTCCAGGTGGGCTCTATAGGGGTCATCAGGTTTTCCCCCTACCTCTCCCCACAGTAAAGAGAATGCGCTTTGGGAGGAGGGCGGGTCATTCTAGCACTGATTTATGTTGGGGAAGTCACTGGAAATTTTTTCTCCTAAGTCTCCTATTGATAGAAAAAAATGCATACAGTTTATATATGCATAATATCCATCTTGTATTGTGACCTTGATACTGCCCTTACAAAGCTCATTTCTAATATTTTACTGCCTCAGTCCGAACTCTTACTTCCCACATCTTCCCATGTAGGTGCAATTCATGACATGAAGCTCACCACATAGAGTGATGAATAACTACACTGAAAACTATCTTAACAATGTGAATGAATGAGGGAAATAGAAAGCCTGTCTTGAGTACAGGTGTGGGTGGGGTGGGGGGAGGAAGATCTGGGAAATTGGTGGTGGGAATTTTGTACTGGTGAAGGGGGGGTGTTCTTTACATGACTGTTATCATACAACTACAATCATATTTGTAATCACAGTGTTTAAATAAAGATAATTGAAAATACTAAAAAAGAAAAAAAGAAAATTGAATGAAGACAGAACAACTTTAGGGACTACAGATTATAACATGCTATGATATCTATAACATGTAGAGACAATGAAGCAAATGTGGAAAATGGTACTTCTTATGAACTGCTGCTTCAACTATTTTCATGGAAGTTTCACTCATGTCAAAAGAAATACTGAAAAATAAACAAAACCTGAGAGCTGGAATAGGAAGGACACTTGCCTTGAATGTGAGCAAACTGTGTTTAATGCCTGACACGTGCAGTATTGCCTGGAGTTATATCTGTGAGTGATCAAATGAAAAGAGCTAGTAAGCACATAACACAAACAGATACAACATTTGAAAAATCTCAGTAGTTTAAATCTCTGTTCATTCTGCTTATAGTCAGCGTAGTTGATTTTTACAACATTATATTACCTTTCTCTTCCTCAAACAAAACCACATAACTTGAACTTTCTAGTCCCACCTCCCAATTAGAGGGGGCAGTAATGGAGGCAACAAGACCAAACAGTTATAAGACCACTAAGTAATAAACTAGACACACAGAAGGGACCACACATTCTAGCACCCCCTGGGGGGGGGAGTGGAGGATATGGGAGGCAGGATGGGAGCAGTTGTGAAAGGACAATTTGGTGGTGGGAATTCCCCTGATTCAATGTAAATATGTACCTGGAATATTACTGTAAACGATATGTAAGCCACTATAATTAAAATAAAAATTATATTAAAAAATCTCTGTTCATTATTTTTTAATAACCCATTCCCATTGCTTATCACATAGAATATTGCATCAGAAATGAGGCTGAAGATATTTTACCTCAACATAAACTCCTGCAGTCCCATTAACTGTGGAAAACTAAAATAATTAGCCATGATCAAATAAGCAATGCTGTTTTGTCTTGGATCACTTTTGTTGGGCAGGTGGTATCTGCTGTTTTCAGGCAGTCAGTAGAAGTCTCAGCAATTTTGCCCAATGCATTCTGTAGCTGAGTGACCAAGAAAACATAGCACAACCAATCACCCTCCTTGTATAATATTTTATTCACACACAATGTAAACAAATTTAGTTTCAATAACAGACACTTGTTCCCAGTGGCCAGCAGGTCCTTCCAGGCAATGGTTCAGGGCACATGGCCCTGGATATGGCCCTATCTTTTCAGGGATTAGAAACTGCAGTAAAATTAGTCTGGAAATATACAATAGAAATATATGAAGGATACATAAATTATGACAAATAACTCAATAGATATAAAAGAATAAAGAGATCCCAACTAAAACTATTAAATCGAACTCAGGCTGTGAGTAGTTTTTGATTTTTGATTTGGAAGCTTTCCTGGGTCTTAACTGTGGCCAATTGAAAGTCCAAAGGCACATTATATATTATTTTTTAATCCAAAATTTCATATTACATTTTATTTTGCACTCAACAACATGAGGTTATATAATCTTCCTTCTGAGAAGATGTCACAGAATGGGCAAAACAGAGATGGTTAGGAAAGGCAACAATAATTATATGATGTTCGTTTTTTTTTTTTGAGCCACACTCAGCTATGTTTAGAATCTACTTGGATACCTCCCAGCAGTGCTTATGAAACCATATAAAAGGACTGGAGACAGTCATATAGAAGATCACCTTAATCCTCAGTCTATCTTTTTTGTCCTTATCATGTGTTTAGAAATATAGCAAGAAATCTTTAAAATGGGGCCGGTGAGGTGGCGCTAGAAGTAAAGTGTTTGCCTTGCAAGCGCTAGCCAAGGAAAGATCACAACCGCGGTTCGATCCCCTGGTGTCCCATATGGTTACCCCAAACCAGGATCAATTTCTGAGCACTTTGCCAGGAGTCACTCCTGAGCATCAAATGGGTGTGGCCCGAAAAATAAAAAAAAGAGAGATTTTTAAAACTACCCACATATTTTTGTTAATAAAAATAACTTAATGTGATTTATAAAGAATATTAGTGTCAATATGGAAAACCATTATTATGTATTTTAGCCAACAGAAAGAAATTTTATATTGTAATTTATCATTTATTAATAAATCAACAGCATAAAAATTTCAATAGAGCAAAGAGCATTTAACTATGACAGTGATTTATTTATATAAATGCATAAGTTTTTATATAAAAAATTGGTATAATATGCACTTTTTGGGGCCGGAGAGATAGCATGGAGGTGGGGCGTTTGCCTTTCATGCAGAAGGTCATCGGTTCAAATCCCGGCGTCCCATATGGTCCCCCGTGCCTGCCAGGAGCAATTTCTGAGCATGAAGCCAGGAGTAACCCCTGAGCACTGCCGGGTGTGATCCAAAAAAATCACAAAAAAAAAAAAAATATGCACTTTTTTTATCAAATATCATTTTCTGGGAATTTCTGTGTCTAGACCTTAGCTAATTATTAATAGAGCTGCAAAATTTTCAGAATACCATTATTGTTTTCAAATATTTAGTTAGGGGCCTTGGTATAAATAACTTGATGGACCCATGAACAGATAACTCGACTATGATATTGTGTGCTATATGTACACTGAAAAACTACAGTTTAAAGAAAAGATTTAACCAGAAAACTGACAACCATGTGGATGAACTTGAAGGAGATCATTTTGAGCAAAGTCAGTCAAAAAGAGAGGGACTAATACAGAATTACTCTTTCAGACATGGGATTTAAATAAGCATAGCAAGAATCAACAAATGGTCAAAGGCAATAATACTTAAGAACTGATCATTAAAATTCAGTTTAGCTTGAGGTCAAGAGGAAAATGGGAAGCATTTTTTAAACCACAATAAATTCAATTAGAAAGGCACCTACAGCCACTGATTCAGCTGACAGTCACAAAGAATGAGAGAAGAGAATGTCCTGGTGTTTGATGGTCCTGAACAAGGGAATAGGTTGGCTATCTATTGAGTAAAATTTCTGCTCCTCATCTCGAATCCCTGACTCCAAACATGTTAGCTATTGTTTATGTTAACTGCTACATAAAGAACATCTCACAGAAATATTCAGAGAAAAGGCTGAGATGTTTACATAACTGCAGTATTATAGGGATAAATAATAAACAAGCAACTATAATGTATAGCATAAAAGTTATAATAATATATTCTATTTCAGCAAGATTTTCTCTGTCTGGGAACACATATGCAACCCTTACTACTCAACTAAGAAAAACTTGTTTAACTCAGGGAATATTTAGACCTTGGGGATTTTATTAAATGGATGAATTTTCACAGAAAGGAGTTTTGGGGACATTGGTGAAAGGAAGCAGGTACTCTGATGCCATGGATAGGTGCTGAATTGATGCATGCATAAAATAATCATTAATAGTATTGTAAATAATGGTACCTCAATAAAAATGAATAAAATAGGTGTAGTAAATAAACCATTGTTTGTTCATAAATGCAATTTTCTGGACAAGTCCAAATACATTTACATGTCAGAGGTTACTCTATGTTTTGGATGAGTAAATTATTTTAGAAAGCTATTGATTTTTTCTGCTGGAAGTTCAGAGATTTTTATTTTGAAATATGATGAAGTCATCCTTTTGATTTTGGCAGGGAATGTCATTAAGCTACTTTTATTGTTATTTCTTTTTGCTTCCACCTAATCCCCTCCAGTTTTGATAAGCCTTATCTGCAAATGTGTTTTAGAGAGCAGATGGAGCTTTATTAGAGACTGGGGCGAGATTCACTAATCATGAGAAAAGAGATGAAGTTAGATATTTCATTAAATACTTTGATGTCTTTCATTTTAGTAGGCAGAAATAATTTCATAAAGCTAAATTTGAGTTGTATTAGTATAAACACACCTGTCATAATTAGCCACATGCATAATTTTCTTATTTTTTAATTTTCAGAATAGTTCTACACGTTATTAATTCTGCCTTAAATACAAGCTAAAAGAAAGAAAATCATATAGGGGGAGTGGAAGAATGGATTGCCAGGTGAACTAGATAATTTAATTGGTCACTTAAAGCCTTGCTCACATAAAATTTATCCAGTCAAAATATATAATAGGGGGGCCGGGTAGGTGGCGCTGGAGGTAAGGTGTCTGCCTTGCAAGCGCTAGCCAAGGAAGGACCGCGGTTCGATCCCCCGGCGTCCCATATGGTCCCCCCAAGCCAGGGGCGATTTCTGAGCACATAGCCAGGAGTAACCTCTGAGCGTCAAACGGGTGTGGCCCAAAAACCAAAAAAAAAAATATATATATATATATATAATAGGATGACTAAGGGCAGATGTCTGGTAGAAAGCCCCAGCCAGACTATTTCTTTCTTTGCCCTCTCACCTACACCCAAACAGACATCTGATAGGGCATCAGAGTTCTCATGCAAGCACACATGGCTGGAACCAGGGACTATGGAAAACCAAACACACAGGAAGCCATTGGGGTAAAATCTTCAAAATATGCAGAAACAGTTTACAGAGCATTTAACTCAATAAGGAGACATAGGTATCATATTGCAAAATAGGACATAGGGGCAAGATCAGGTATACTAGAGATAAAGAGATAGTGAGAACTTCAGCTAGGCATTGAGGTACAGAATGAGTGATATCCTACATAGCTAAAATGAAAGTGTTAAACAATGAGGAGGGGCCTGACTCTTATTTTTTAACATATTTTTGATAATTTTGAACAATGATCTTAAGCTTCTGGGCTTTGTATGCAAATACTTGCAAGTCAACACAATTGTGATTTCCAGTACCACATGCTATTTCTTGGCACAGCAAAGTCAGATACATATGTGGATATCACAGTTAAAGGGTGTATCCCCTGGTTAGTACCACAATCAAAGCAAAACCCTTCTCTGAACCATGGGAAGGAGTGCCCCTCCACCCTCTGGTAGATGTGTATATGGGCACCAACACTAAAGTATGCAATTCAATTCCTGGCTAACTGTGAGTGTATAATAAACTGATTTACAATTTCTACAACCAAGTGTTTGTGTGACACATCAAGAGATGGAAGGAAAAAAGAAACAAATTTATAATCCATTTTATGCTATTTTATTCCACCTGATACAGTTTTCTCTATTTTCTCCTTCAACACCTTGTTATCTTATTTTAATTTTCTAAGGCTCTTTTTTTTTAGGGCATTAGTTGAATAACATTTTGTACTTGGGTGCTTGTAAACCATTTTTATATCACTGAAATTAGTTTTCATGATGAATTATAATTTCTGAGATACTATTATGTTGCTTACCTTCTTTTGAGTCTTTTAGAGAGAATAATACATATAGAGGAATTATTCTTTCTTTTCTTTGAAACATATTGCTATGTTTTCACAGAAAAGTAATTGTGCTCATGATTGCAGCTCTGAGATCTCTCATTTATGTCAGAATAAATAGGTACCTGTTCAACCTAGCATATACCATAAAATTTAAAGCATAAATTTCTTCTGCAGAAGAAAAATTTAGAGTAAGACTCAAATATCTGGTGCAATTTAAACATAAGGTTGACATTAGTGGATTACATTTCCAAGTATTGTTGAAACTAGACATTTAAAAACGCATTCTTGTAATGTCCTTTTCAATTTCAGGGCATATATTATTATTTTGAGGACTTCTACACTAGTTTAAAGGTGAACTTCATAAAAACAGTAGAATTATTCCTAATTGACATGGAGTAAAAATTTTTTAGAGTAATTGAAATTTGATTCATTCTTTTAATCAAGCTTTCAGTCTTTAGTTAATAGAGTACCTTCTGCATGAGAGAAACTTTAGATACATTTAGAATACAATATCAAGGCAATACAGATTTACCAACAATAAATGACAGAATAGATGAAAACAATATTAGAAGGATAATTACTCTTATAAATATGTAATTATGAACTTTGACAATTGCAATGAAGAGCTTTTCTTCATAATCAAGAATCATGAACTGACAAAATGGTACCTTAAAGAAAGTAGTATTTTGAGTGAAAAACTAAAGAGTGGCTGGAAAATAAGTAGGGAAAGAATTAGTGAGGAAGGAAAAATAAGACCAGGGAACATTCTTAGAAATAAACAAGAAATTGAGACTATTAAAGAATACTTGAAAAAGAAGATAAAGAGCAAAAAGAGTGCGAACATATAAAGCTAAAGACAAAGTTATATATATATATATATATGTATATATGTATACATATATGTATATGTATATATATACATGTATATGTATATATTTGATATTTGCATTTCGAAGTATATCTTTGTTTGTTTGATTGTTTGTTTTGGGTAATACCCAGCAGCACTCAGGGGTTACTTCTGGCTCTATCCTCAGAAATCGTGCCTGGCAGGTTCGGGGGGACCAGATGGGATGCTGGGATTCGAACCACTGGCCTTCTGCATGCAAGGCAAACACCCTACCTCCATGCTATCTCTTCGGACTTTGAAAGTATGTCTTAAGTACTGTATAAAATAAAGCAACAGCTTGAGTAGATATAACTTATTAAGACACATACACATTATTGTTTTTTGCAAAGTCTGTATTCCATAGAGACTTAACTAGTTGGCATCCCCACCAGAGCTGAATGGGGGTTTCTTTTTCTACTGATATCCTCCATCAATTCTTGGTTTTGTTCCATTTTTATGTATGCCTAACTCATTAAGGTGAAGTGTTTTCTCTTTTGTTGTTGTTGTTGTTGTTTTTGGCATTTCAGGGGTGATAAATTAACATTATGGAAGCCTCAAAATAGAATTGAGTTTTTATGGGATACAATTACTACACTTCTATGCATCTATGCCATAAGCAAAACAAAAACAAAAACAAAAACAAAAAACAAAAAAACAAAAAAAAACCCACTATTTAAAAGATATCTGTACTCATTACTTCATTGCAGAACTATTTTCAATAGACATGATCAGGAAAAACTCGTTTAATAATTTGTGGTGTACATTGGAAAACTACTCATCTATAAGAAAAAATAAAGTTTTTCTGGGTGCAGTCAGTTATATATATATATATATATATAGACTGTCAAATAAAATTATCTGTCATATTTAATTTAATATTATTTTATTTTGGTTTTTGGGCCAAACTTAGCAATTCTCAGGGCTTATTCCTGGCTCTGCACTCAGAAATCACTCCTGGCAGACTCAGGGGTCCATCTGGGATGCCAGGAATCAAACCCAGGTAAGTCCTTGGTTGGCTACATGCAAGGCAAACTCCCTATGACTCTGCTATCTCTCTGGCCTCTGTCATATTTAAAAAAAAAAACACGCACACATTTTAAAGGAATATTGACTAAGGAAAAAATGTGAGAGTTGTATACAGAATTAGTTTAACAAAAAGAAAATAAGAAATGAAAGTGCACAATACTGTCACTAATAGTATTGTAAATCATAGAGCATCAGTTAAATTGGTGGAACAACAGCAACAAAAGACACTGTAATATAGCATGTGTGGGGTTTTTCTTTAGGTTAATCAAAGGTTAATCCTGGCTCTATGCTCAGAATCACTCCTGGCAGGCTAGGGGGACCATATGGAATGTCGGGATTCGAATCACCATCCTTCTGCATGCAAGGCAAATGCCCTACCTCCATGCTATCATTCTCTGGCCCCAGCATGTGGTTTTTATTACCACTAGAAATAATCATAATATAAGTAGTAGTTATCAATGTCAAGTACAAATTATTTATAATAGCAGTTTATAAAATCTTTCTGAATTTTCAATCCAGTAATAAAATAAGACTAATATTTAAATTTTTAGCACACATAAAAGTAAATCAAATACAAAATGCTAGAAATTAAGTGCTTTGTACTGTTATTTTTGACTGCTCTGCATTAGAAACTGGCTTGATATATACTACAGAGGATAAATTCCCTGAGTACTCAATTCAATAAAGTGTCACAAAAGAGTTTCAAAAATATCCATTAAATATTTATAGAGAAAAATCTGAACACTTGTCATTATAAACCTTCCTAGGTAGGATTTTAAATTTGAAGGCTGCATATTGATGAAAAGTTTAGCACTAACTGAGATTTGGAATTTGACACTGTTGAAATGTAACAATGGAAGCTTTCTAATTTTTAAAACCTTGACTTAGTAAGCTTTTCTTCTACTTCCTGAAATAATCTCACATATTATTTGATAGAATAGGTAAATGTATGGAATTTAAGGTGACAGCTGTGTATATTGATGCCATGTTAAGAAATGGATCTTTGATAATAAAATTTCAATAAAAGTAGGGGAAATTTTAGCATGTTTTGATTTTTCTTTAAGGTAAGCATTTCTGGGTCTGATGCTGTGGTGCAAGCTGTAAGGTGTCTGCCTTGCCTGCACTAGATTAGGACGGACCACGGTTAGATCCCCCTGTGTCCCATATGGCTCCCCAAGTCAGGAGCGATTTCTGAGCACATAGCCAGGAGTAACACCTGAGCATCACCGGGTGTGGTCCAAAAACCAAATAAAAAATAAATAATAATTTCAGCATTTCTGAGAGTCCTTATTTTGGAATAACAAAAACTTGCTGATGATTGATATAGAACAATCATCCAGGGAGTTAGCAGAAGTGTTTACTGTCCATGCATTGCACTCAGAAGAGTGAAAAGCCAGAAAGATACTATTATAGAAGTTATATGTAAAAAGCAAGCTACCTGTTTCTAATCCAATCAACTCATCAAGTCCTGAGAAATCTCAAAGAAACACATGTAACTGTATCTTTTTTATTTTTACCAATTGTTGTTTATATATGTAATAAAAAGCAGTCTCATTAGAAAGCACACTGATTTGTGAGTATCTAGACTATTTTAAAATATTATGAGACTATTTTTAAAAAATATTATAATTTATATTTTCGTGAGAACAATCTTAAGCAGTCTAATTTTATTAGTGATAATTTCTAAATTTAATTTTTTAATTCTTTAAATTTATAATTTAAAAGAAGTAAAACATTGTTTTTAGGACAGTAAGTAGGAAGTAATTCTTAAAACGAAAGTGTAGAACAAGGCCCCTGGAATTTTAATTTCAGCATTCTGTGGAAGCATCTTGATTCCAAAAATTTTTTTAGCAGGTGCAATAAGATCAGAAAAACTCATAGAGAAGGTTAAAAGTGCGAGGGCCAGAGAGATAGACAGCGGTAGACCATTTGCCTTGTATGTGGCAGACCTGTTCAATTCCCGGCATCCCATATAGTCCTCCAGCCTGCCAGGAGCAATTTCTTAGTGCAGAGCCAACAGTAACCCCTGAGCACTGCTGGATGTGGCCTAAAAAAACTCAATAAATAAATAAATAATAAAGTTTTAAAAAGTGCATAAAGATTAATTTCATAGAAATGACATTTTGAAATATTATTCAAATTAAAGTATAAATTCACAGTCAACATGCTTTTCTATGTAGTAGGAAATACTAATAACAGTAAGAAATGCATTTTGATATAGACAGAAAACAGATCCAAGGGATCAAAAACTTGGAGAGCTTCAAAAATAAGGTAGAGAAAAAAGTACAGTCATGCAAGAGAGACAATTACAAAGGTCATTTTAAGTATATAGAATATAATTGAAGTATACTTGTAGGCTAGCTCAAATAATTTGGGGTTAAAGAAAAGAATTGATTATACAAATCTAGTAAGGTAACTTCTTCCAAAACAAATATAAGAAAACTTAAAAATAAAACAAAATATAACTAAACCACCCTCACACAAAAACACACATGGAAGCTTAGGTTGAGCAGAATTGTTGCAATTGAAATTATGCAGTTGAAAAAAATAATAAAATGAAATGGCTATGGATTAGTAGCTGAGACTCTATGTTTTAGCAGTATGGTTGAATTTATGACCACTAAAAGTGCTTTCACTGAAAAAATTATAGGAATAGTATAAAGAAAATACATACATAGGTGCTTTAGAAAGCACCTAATTAAATTTTATATACATTCTTTTTTTTCCCCTGTTATTTTTTTTCATCTTAAAACTGGGTTCCCTGGCTTAATCTTTATTTTTTGTTGCCCCTTTATAAATGACAAAAATGTAAAATTACTGTTACTTAAATAATGTGATATGAAAAACGTTTAAATTATCCAAGATCTGTAGCGAATCTTGAAATTTAGCTAACCTTTTAGCTGAACTACTTTTGACTAAGGGAAATTGCTTATTTGAACAATGCTTTTGTGTTTGATGTTTTTATTTCAAGCTTCAACACTGTCTGGAATTGGTGGGGAGATTTTCTAAGAAATCTTAAGTATGTAACTGATTTACTGGTATTAGAGTCATAGAAAGGATAATATAGCCACTTTGCCCAAGGTATGCCTATGTTATTTTGTTATTTATGAGTCACTGGCATTGCTGGAAAACAAACAGCTGCATCAGTATTTTCCTGGATATTAAAGTCACTATTATTGATGTTTCTGAACTTGATGCATCATCTCATAGGGACACTGCATACAAAGCCTTTGTAAATATACAATTTATTACCAAGGAAGCTATTTAATGAAAATTTCTGCTGTATGTAAGAAATACTACAATTGTTTATTTGGAAAACAATGTAATTGTCTTTCCAATTATGTGTTTATATGAGGTTTTCCAGGGTATTGTTCTTTATCTCTCTCATTGAAAATCCCATTCAGATGATTATTGATCTTTTTTTCTACAAAACAAAATTTATATGCATATATAAATATATTTAGAATATATTGAATGTGTTATAAAAAGTTACCTTTAAACCATACATACTCTACTAGAGATTTATTTTCTTTGTTAATTGGGTAAAATAACATATGTGAGATTTAGTTTACTTATTCATAATTATCTTTAATTTTAGTCCTTCAGGAAAAGTTGAGACTATTATGGGAAAATGTAAAAAAAAGTCATCATTAATTAAAGTCTTATGACTTTGACATATTAAGAAAATATTCAAGATATTTTAATTCTTCATAAATGTTTTCATATTTATTTTTATGCAAGTTGATTTATATTTATAAAAATGTAATATCTAATTAAGTTGACTGTTCAATTTTAAGTTCACATAAGCCTTTAAAAATAAATAGGTATTTTACTTTCTAAAATGACTAAAATATTTTATTATTGATTTATTTTTGGTTTACGGTTTTTTATTTTTTTATTTTTTGGGGGGGGGTCACACTCCACTGTGTTCAGGGATTATGCCTGACTGCATTCAGGAATCATTTGGCTGATGCAAGGCAAACACGCTACTTGCTGTTGTATCACTTCAACCTCAAAGTGTTTTTTTGTTTTGTTTTGTTTTGTTTTTTTGGGCCACACCCGGCGGTGCTCAGGAGTTACTTCTGGCTGTCTGCTCAGAAATAGCTCCTGGCAGGCACGGGGGACCATATGGGACACCGGGATTCGAACCAACCACCTTAGGTCCTGAATCGGCTGCTTGCAAGGCAAACGCCGCTGTGCTATCTCTCCGGGCCCAAAGTGTTTTATTTTTAGAGAAAGAAGAGGACATTGTTGGAATAGAACTATATTAGAATAGAAAAGTAGATTGGGCTGATCTGAGTTCAATTCCCTGGCATTTCTTACGGCATATGACTCTTTGAGCTCTACTAAGACTGTTGCCTGAGTGCAGAGCTGGCTTTAATCTCTTAACAATGCCAGATGTTGCTCAAACACACACACACACACACACACACACACACACACACACACACACACACACACACACACACACACACACTTCATCTAGTATATAGTATAATGATTTCTTTTTTGCTTGCTTGTTTGTTTCTTTGGGGGCCACATCCTGGTGTTGCTCAGGATTCACTCACTCCTGGCTCTGCATTCAGAGATCATTCCTGGCAGGATCTGAGAACCATATGGGATACTGGGATCATATGCAAATGCTCTACCTGCTGTACTATTACTCTGGCCCCAATATACTAAAATTCCTTGTCTTTTCTGGTCTCTGATTCTTGGCTGTCTCACCAAATGATGTACATCATTTTAGTTAAATGGAGGGTCAGGAAAGTTTTAGTCTTCAGAGAGTGCTACCCCTCACCTGTTTGAAAAACCTGTCTCTCAGTAATGCCAGGGTGTAATGTGAATTAGAGAAATTGAAACTGGCAAAGTCTGACTAAGTCCCCTTTATGAATTGGTCCAGTACATCCTACCAGCCTCATCAGGCAGTAGTTTAGCTGTATCAAGTAACCCTTTATCTTGCTCTCTAATGACTGTTTCACTACCTGTGTCCCTCAGGTAGCCTGCTGAAATCAGCGTGCTGTGTGATTAACTAACCTGTCAGGAACATAGAATGGGTGGCCCTCAGCTGAGGGAATAGCATGTAAATGTCTTTGAGGAAAAGGGAAGGCAGGAAGACCTGGTGCTCTCAATTGTCCAACCTTGCATACTAGATACCTACATTCTTTTTTTTGGGGGGGGGCGTGGATCAGACCTGGCAACGCTCAAGGGTTACTCCTGGTTCTATGCTCAGAAACTGCTCCTGGCAGACTTGTGGGACCATATGGGATGCTGGTATTTCAACCACCAACCTTCTGCCTGCAAGGCAAATGCCTTTACCTTCATGCTATCTCTCCGGCCCCATACTCTTATACATGATTTCAACCAGCTTAAAGGCCTCTGACTTCTTGAAATAAATTTTGCTATTGGAAATTTAGATGCCAAGGAGTGGAATAAGATTATCACAAGACACTACTAAAAAGGAGTAAAAAGATGGTTTCAGACAGGAGGAAAAACTGATTACCTTGTATCTCAGTTTAGAGAGTAAAACTGTTTCCTTGCTCTGAAATGGGACTTTTTCCAAGCTGTATTTTTTTTTTTAAACTCCAGTCTAAGTCAAAAAAAAAAAAAAAAAAAGGAACACGATAGTCAGATGATAACGTTCACAATTCTCCATTTTTCTTTAACTGTGTTGAATTGATTCTTCAAAGACTACACAGATATTTGGACAGATCTGAAAAGGAGATTTGGTGGTTTCTCAGATCAGAAAATCTTCTGTGAATCCCCTTCTCTGCTTAGCTATCTTGTTTTAGACTCTTTTTTGATCCGAGTCCACGAAAGTGCAGGCTTTCTATGAGAGTTTCAGCCTTTCTGCACAGAACTATTCCTTTTCCTCAGGACAATAGTTTCAAATGCAGGTCAGTTTGTTAGTTTCTTCCTTCAAGTATTGACTCTACACCAAAACATTTATGCAATGGTTTATATCCAAGATTGTCAGACTTATTTTTAACAGTTATCTAGTTTCTGAAGAAAGACAACTTTAGTAGAAAACTATCATAAGTGTTCAGATAAATAGCTATTATTACATGGAACTTAATTTATACTCATCTATCTATGTTTATGTAACTATTTATCTATCAATCGAACATATATCTATCATCTATCAAATATCTATCTATCATCTATCTATCTATCTATCATCTATGTATCATCTACCTACCTAAGACGACTTTTGAAACAAAAAAAGGGGTCGTCTTATATGCCGAGTATATCCTGAAAAATGTTTCAATATGCCGCTAACCGAAAATTGTCTGAATATTGCTGCAAAACGAATTTTGCAACTCGATCCTGCACCAATCACTGCAGGGCTGCTCGGACTGCCTCTCTAACTCAGCCAATCCAAGCAGACTTTTTATGCATGCAAATTACACAATGATCTGGACCCGAATCTACACTGTAAAAAACCTGCTCAGATTGGCCAGAGTCAGAGAGGAAGTCTATTACAGTATAACCTGTGAACTTTGCTTGTTGTGATTGGCTCACTGTGGTACATAAAGTTGCAGCACAGGAACGTTCTGTCTGATACAGTGAATATAGGCCTAAACCTATGTTTTAACTGCAAAATTAGGGGGTCGTCTTATATGCCCAGTCATTTTATATGCGGCAAATACAGTAATATGTATCTTTGTTTAAGAAGTTTCAGTACAACTTGAAAGGTGTTTTAACATTATCAATAATTGTATATAAGATATGAAATGAAATAAAGTTATCATACAATAAATGGTTTGTCAAATCAATGTTAGAATATTTCAAAAGGTATCCTTCTCTATCAGAATTAACAGTATGCCCATTGGATGAAAGAAATACATAGCGTTATATATTTAATGAAATAAATAGGCACAATTTTTATTTAAATTGTAAATATGTTAATTTAAAATATTATGTGTTAGACTCCAAATTATTGAATTTGAAGTATACAAAGTTTAGTTATCTTACTGGCAAGAAGACAATACATGGTTGAATCCTCTAAACAAAACATATGAATGATATGTTGGTAAAAATGAATGTGTGTAAATGTATTTGGAAGGTCAAAATATTACCAAAGTCCAAGAAATTGAAAGACAACCAATATATTATCTTATTAGTTTTTCAAAGTATCTATAACACATTGTAATTGTATTCATTTGGATTCAAAACTGGTGGAAAAATAATTAGAACAAAAATTATAGTTGTCTGGATTAATCTTAAATAATTGCTGGCTTTCTACATAATTATACAGGCAAAATTAATAAAACTTTTTAAACAATGAGCAGTTATAATTATCTTATTGATTATTATTATCAATTGAGCTACATAATTATTTTCTGAGTGTTATATGCCCATATACTAAAGCATATAAAACATATAATAATAAAATGAACACAAGAATGGCCACAATTTTCCATTTCATTTACTTTCAGAGGACAATTTCCAAGTACATCTATTTCCCTCATTCCAATAATTAAACTGTATTTAAATTCTTCTTTGTGTGTGTTTATAAATAGCACATTACATTTTAATTAATTTGGAACGTGATACTTAAATAATACCACTCTGTGGTATATTTTACTGTGTTCTTTATGTTATAAAGAATTTTATCTATAACTGATTTTATTCATTTTTTCTGACTCCCACAGTTTTATACTTCTAACATTTAGAATTTTTTTATTGTCTTATAAGATTTATTGTGAATTGAGCATCTTTGTATAAAGTCAGAAATCATAAATATAATTTGTGAGCTTCTTTAAGGCTGGACTTTTAGACTGCAAATGAACCTCTTTATTTCATGACCAAAATAAATTTATTCCTCCATAGGTTTATTAAACCACAGCCTAGCAAAATCTTGTCAGGGGTCTCATTTTCAGCCTTCAAAATGTCCAACATGAGAGCAATTGCAACAGTTCAAAGTTTTGGATCTAACTCAACAAGATAATAAAATTCTGAAAATAATGATAACATTATACATTATTCAATATACACAATATATTTATACATTATCCAGTACATATTTTATATTACCCTATATATTCATTTAGACTACATTGGACTTTGATCAAGAAATGGATACAGACCTACATAAAATTATCTGATCTCACTTAGTGTCTTCAAAAAACTGTAGTTCCTTCAAAAATCTTAAAAAAATTTACATAACATAGTAAATAACATTTTCTGGAAGTTTGTAATACTATTTATATTTGAGCTTTTTTATGTTTGCCATACTCCTTTTTAAAAATTAATATCTTATTTAAGCACCATGATTACATACATGTTTATTGTTGGGTTTCAGTCATAAAAAAGAACACCTCCTTTATCAGCCCAACATTTCTTACACCAATCATCCTCCATCTCCTTCTCCCCATCCCCCTGCCAGTATTCAAGACAGGCATTCTACTTCTCTCACTCACTACTCTTGTCATGATAGTTGTCAGTGTAGTTATTTCTCTAACAACTCAGCACTCTTAGTGGAAAGCTTCATATTGTGGGCAGGTCCTTCCAACCCTCATCTCTATTGTTTCCGGGTATTATTAAAATAATGTCTTTTCATTTTGCAATAATTCTTGCAATGTAGTTAGCGAAATAACTACATTGAGAACTATCATAACAATGTGAATGAATGAGGGAACTGGAAAGCCTATTTAGAGTACAGGTGGAGGTAGGGTGGGATGGAGGGAGATTTGGGACATTGGTGATGTAAATGTTGCACTGGTGAAGGGGGTGTTCTTTACATGACTGAAATCCAAGTAATATCATATTTGTAATAAAGCTGTTTAAATAAAGATTTAAAAATAATGTCTTTTATTTTTCTTAAATCTCATAAATGATTAGTGATGTGGAACATTTTTTCATGTGTCTTTTGGCCATGCGTATTTCTTCTTTGTCAAAGTGTCTGTTCATTTCTTCTCCCCATTTTTTGATGGGGTTAGATGTTTTTTTCTTGTAAAGTTCTGTCAGTGCCTTGTATATTTTGGAGATTAGCCCCTTATCTGATGGGTATTGGGTGAATAGTTTCTCCCACTCAGTGGGTGGCTCTTGTATCCTGGGCACTATTTCCTTTGAGGTGCAGAAGCTTCTCAGCTTAATATATTCCCATCTGTTAATCTCTGCTTTCACTTGCTTGGAGAGTGCAGTTTCCTCCTTGAAGATGCCTGTAATGTCCTGTAGTGTTTTGCCTATGTGCTGTTCTATATATCTTATGGTTTTGGGGCTGATATCGAGGTCTTTAATCCATTTGGATTTTACCTTTGTACATGATGTTAGCTGGGGGTCTAAGTTTAATTTTTTGCAAGTGGCTATCCAATCACTAATCATCAGGGAGATGCAAATCAAAACAACGATGAGATACCACCTCACACCCCAGAGAATGGCACACATCACAAAGAATGAGAATAAACAGTGTTGGCGGGGATGTGGAGAGAAAGGAACTCTTATCCACTGCTGGTGGGAATGCTGTCTAGTTCAACCTTTATGGAATGCGATATGGAGATTCCTCCAAAAACTGGAAATCGAGCTCCCATACGATCCAGCTATACCACTCCTAGGAATATACCCTAAGAACACAAAAATACAATACAAAAACCCCTTCCTTACACCTATATTCATTGCAGCTCTATTTACCATAGCAAGACTCTGGAAACAACCAAGATGCCCTTCAACAGACGAATGGCTAAAGAAACTGTGGTACATATACACAATGGAATATTATGCAGCTGTCAGGAGAGATGAAGTCATGAAATTTTCCTATACATGGATGTACATGGAATCTATTATGCTGAGTGAAATAAGTCAGAGAGAGAGAGAAAAACGCAGAATGGTCTCACTCATCTATGGGTTTTAAGAAAAATGAAAGACACCCTTGTAATAATAATTTTCAGACACAAAAGAGAAAAGAGCTGGAAGTTCCAGCTCACCTCAGGAAGCTCACCACAAAGAGTGATGAGTTTAGTTAGAGAAATAACTACATTTTGAACTGTCCTAATATTGAGAATGTATGAGGGAAATGTAGAGCCTGTTTAGGGTACAGGCGGGGGTTGGGTGGGGAGGAGGGTGATTTGGGACTTGGGTGATGGGAATGTTGCACTGGTGATGGGTGGTGTTCCTTTTATGACTGAAACCCAAACACAATCATGTATGTAATCAAGGTGTTTAAATAAAAAAAAAAAATTAAAAAAAAAAAAAAAAAAATCTCATAAATGAGTGAGAATATTCTGTGTCTTTCTCTCTCCTGACTTATTTCAGTCAGCATAATAATTTTCATTTGCCATACTCTTTCTTAAGTAGCTCAAATTAATACCAACCAGTAGTGATTGACAGACTTATTATCCTGCTATCCAATTTATTAGCATATTCCATTCCCTTAAATCTGTGAATATAATGAGTGTAGAATGGCATTAAATTTACAATATATATATATATGTATATATATATATATATATCTCAGCATTATTAGTGTCAAAAGAATATTGACCATCCATATTTGCTTGTTGAAATACCGGTTCTGCTATTAATTTGTTTTCTGTTTCTCCTTTATAACTTACTTATATGTGTGATTTGAATAAGTTCTTTATTTCTATATAAGACAGAAATTGTTTTATTAATAATGTGATTAATATAGAATACCCTGACTTATATATTTGTTTCATTTTACTTAAAATTGATACCAAACAGAATGTTAGTTTTAAACATAAGAGTTTTATCAATATATTGTGTTTTGTATACTTCAGATTGTTATGAGAAGTCTCTGGTTTCTCTAAGACTGTAAAGTAATTTTTGATTACTATTCTACAAATATATTATTTCCTTTTCATTCTTAAGTATAAATGTCAATTAAATATATAGAAAATATTCTAGTGCTATGATATCTAAAACTCTGCATTTATTTGCACGTGCAGAGTGATTTTTTATTGAACATAACTGCCATATGAGTTTTTCCAGATATCTCAGAGCATAGAGGTAATATTTGAGTAATAAGAAATTAGAATCAGAGGCTCTTAAATAAATAAAATACTCTGCAATAATTCACATATTGGCGATCTAAGAGAGAATTTAGGACACTAAATTGTCATAAAACTATTTTGATCCCAGAAAGCAGGTGAAAGTATAAAGGACATAGTGCCTAACATTTTTCAGCATATTTCATGTTTTGCATAGAACTTTCTACAATAATTAAAAACATTTCCCCCAAATAATTTACATATTAAAACACTCTGAAAAATAACTGTTGACAGTTGGAAGCTATTGGAAGGAAAATTAGGATTATATATAGTATACCAGCTTCATATAAAAAGTTGGTTGTGCATGGTTCTAACTTAGAGCTCTGTTCTTTTTGCTCATGTAATTATCTACTAAATTCTTTTCAATTTCCTATTTATTTTCTAAGCCAAGCTTATATTTTCCTTCTTAAAGATGATAAATTTTAATAAAATTTTCTGTTTTTCTAACAATATGTATTAATCATATTTATCTCTATTATATTTGTTTAGGATCTTCCTCTTAAAAGCTATTTCTTTTGGGGGCCAGAGAGATAGCATGGGGGTAAGGTAATTGCCCTTCATGCAGAAGGATGGTGGTTCGAATCCCAGCATCTCATAGGGTCCCCTGAGCCTGCCAGAAGTGATTTCTGAGAGTAGAGTCAGGAATAACCCCTGAGTGCTGCTGGGTGACCCCCCCCAAAAAAAAAAAAAAAGAAAAGCTATTTCTTTTTACTTACTGAGTCCAGGAGAAAAAATATTCTTAAAAGTTTTGATATTATTGAAAAATTCTATCATCATTCTTTAATTTTTTAGGTTATATAATTATTTACTATATTGTTTTCCTATATAGAGTGAAGTATCTTATGGTCTGTTGGACTGTAAAACTGACTCTACAAACTGGCCTTGCTTCCTCAGCTCCACTCACTGGCCTCATGCTTTTTGAATTTTTTATTCTTTGCAATAACCTCTAATAGATTTTCAGAGTTTTGTTTTGTTTTGCCTTGTTTTTATTTTTCTCCCTAAGGGAAAAAGGCAAGAGGCATAATAGGGTTTAATACAGGGTTTAAAGTGTTTGGTTTGTAGGTTGCTTCTGCATGAATAGGTTGTATTGAGTCTTAGGTTCTACACATCTTAGTGACTGAATTTTGTGAAAATATGTGAGTTTTGTATCTAGTTTTCATGACACATTAAAAAGAACAAGTAGCATACATGTTGCATTCTATATTTTCTAGTCTAATGAATTCACCTTGCTAATACTATCAAGCTGTACTTAAAACAGTTCTCTCTCATGTGTAGAATTTATTATTATTATTATAACATATTAATTCTCAATGTCTTTAGGAACATAACATCCATATAATGAATATGTATTTAAGAAGATAATGCTCATTGTTTTACTCTGCAAAAGCTCTATTTAGATATACTATGGCACTTTATTTTTGTGATTCAAAATATAAGATCACTCTAGAGTGATAGTGTATTTGGACATTTGCGTTTTTTATGCTAATCTGAATTATAATACTGACATCCATATGGTCCCTGAGTACCACTAGGATTGATCCCTGAATGCAGAACCAGAAGTAAACTCTGAAGAAACTCTGAGCACACAAAAAATAAGATACATATGAATGATAATTTTTGGTGGATAATTCTCATATAAACCTAAAAGATCTATCTGAATCTTTATCTATATATGACCGTGTTGATATGCCTATCTATTTTTCTGATTTGTGAAGCCACTGTTTTCTATTGATCCATTTTTGAAGATTATTGCCCAATTTGTTACTTTTAGTATAGAGATTATTATTCTGACTTCCGAAGAGCAAGACAATGTAGCAGTTATTATTTTAATTTCAAAATAGTAATAAAAATAAAGAGAAAATATTTTTTATAATGTACTCATCATAATTTTGGAACGCATCAATTGCATCCTAAATCATACCCAGTTTTATACAATGCTTTAAAGAAATATTCCTTTTAAATGGGTTATTATCTGTGAACATATTCATTGTGTTAAAAAAGAAACCTTTATTTTAAATGCCTCACAGGTATATTAAAAAAACAGCTAAAAATGGTAATTATGCTGTGACAAGTTAATTAAATGTAATTTTTCAAAAGAAAAAAACACCAACATATTTTAGTATATGTAAATGACAAAATATTTAGGATCCAGTAAGTGTTGTTAGGTTTGCCACTGTAGTGACTTAAATGATCAAGTTACACTTTATTTTCGTACAGTGTGGTAGAGCCCCCTCATCAGGAAAGAGTTCTGAAATCAAGGCATTAACAGTTTTTTACACCTGAAGACACTATTCTTTTTTTTTTTTTTTTTTGTGGTTTTTGGGTCACACCCGGAAGTGCTCAGGGGTTATTCCTGGCTCCAGGCTCAGAAATTGCTCCTGGCAGGCACGGGGGACCATATGGAGCGCTGGGATTCGAACGGTTGACCTCCTGCATGAAAGGCAAATGCCTTACCTCCATGCTATCTCTCCGGCCCCCTGAAGACACTATTCTTGACTTGCAGATTGCCTTGTCTTCTCCCTTCATGAATATTGAAATTTGTTCTAGTTTACTCTTCTTTTTTTTTTTTTTGGCCACACCCATTTGATGCTCAGGGCGGTTACTCCTGGCTAAGAGCTCAGAAATTGCCCCTGGCTTGGGGGACTATATGGGACACTGGGGGATTGAACCGGTCCTTCCTTGGCTAGTGCTTGCAAGGCAGACACCTTAGGTCTAGTGCCACCTCACCGACCCCTAGTTTCCTCTTCTTAAAGGGACACTGATCATAGTAGACTAACCCTGGTGACTTCAGTTTCACAAATTTTTCTCTTTAAAAGTGGATGCTTCAGGTCTTAGACAGTTGAGCATATACTAAACACATATGGTAGTTATTTACTTGAAGCTCATTATTTGATCCTCAGAACTACCCGAGTATCCAAGCATTTTGATCTCATATTTTCATTTTCCAAAATTAGGAGTGATATATGTTTGTATTAAGTCTCTCAGGCTATTTTATGCTTGTTATATTTGCATGAATTGACTAAGACAAGGAACTTGGCACAATCTCTATGAAGGCCACTGAAAGAAATGTCAATTAAACTACCATGTGTGTTGAGGCCCTAATAAAAATGAATCCGGCTTTTTCTTTTATTTTAAATTCCATTTTTTTTCTGTTTTTTTTCTGTTTTGTTTTTTTTTTGGGGGGGGGGCACACCCGGTGACACTCAGCGGTTACTCCTGGCTATGTTCTCAGAAATTGCGCCTGGCTTGGGGGACCATATGTGACCCCTGGGGATTGAACCGCTATCAGTCCTGGGTCAGCTGCATGCAAGGCAAATGCCCTATTGCTGTGCCTTTGCTGTGGCCCCTAATTTTAAATTTCTAACACACTGTAATTTCTTCACCTTTGACAATCATTTTTGAATGACTTGTTGGTTGCCTTTGCAAGATCTCTGCATTATGTGCTTCATCATTGAGATTTTTATTTGTTCTTATCACCAGGCAGAGACACACCATGAATATTACAATGAAAGCTTTCAATTCACACATAACATTTTATGTTTCCATTATGCTTCAGAAATTTATTTTGCTTGATGTTTGATCAGCATGAGGTTCCAAATTATTAGAGGGCTGTTACAAGATTAGTGTGTGGGAAATTCTGATAAAATCTATAGATTAAAATATACTTCACACAGAGTCCAAAAGAATAATTAGTAACCCTTTACAGAATTAAGCTACATAATTAGAAAGTCTCAGTATATCCACGTAGTCACAGAATAAGAGAATGAAATCAATATGGCTAGTGAAAACATCAATTCTATGTGCTCTTCTATTCCCATTTTCATTGTAGATATTGCCAACGCAGCTTTCTAAAATACTAATTAGTTCAAAGTTTATAGTGCTTTCTAGAGGATAGATTGGTAACACTACTCATTGGAATACTTGGAGTGATATATTATTTTATAGTTTATAAGTCAATAATTTCTGGACAATAGAGATAGCTATGACCAATGAGTTTAGCTTTTTTTTTATCATAGTACTTAACTGCAATAAATAGATCCTCAATGAGGATAAAAGCACCAGTTTATTTTTCTTTTTATTTAGGAATGTTTTGAGACACATTTTACAAAGTTATTCATAATAGAGTTTTTTCAGGTTTACACTCCCAACACCAGTCCCACCAACAAATCTTCCCTGTATTAATATTCCCAGGTTACCTTATATTTCCTTAGCATGCCTATTTGGCAGACATATAACAAATTTAATTTATTATACTAGTTTCAACAACACATAAATAAGAAATAAAATCATCATAAAATAAAGAAATAAAAGACAATTTGTGTTTACTAATTACTATATGGTCTTAAACATTTTTAATCTAGTAGAGGACTATGATATGAAACATTTATGAATGTCATACTCAATACTTAACCCTTTTAACCCTGCAAAATTTCAAGGCTATGGATTTCCTAAGTTGTTGCCTGTCCATGAAACTCTATATAGTTATTTAAAATCTGAATGTTTATCTAGCTAATATAGTATTCTTGGTAAAGTATTCATTTTTTTGAGTTTGTATTATACCTTTCCATATTCTTGTAGCTTTTAGAATCTCATTTAATTTATCTGTACATATGTACATATTACAGGCTTTTCATTTAAAGTTCCTTCTTGATATTGCTGTTTTCAATATTCAATCTCTTTGGATTTTGTCACTTTGATTATAATGTGTCTCGACATTCTCCTAATTGGTTCTATTTTCAAAGGAATACCTTTGGGCCTCTTTGATCTCAGTGCCTCTAATCCTCAATTTGGGGAGTATTTCATCAGTGTTCTAACTATTATTTCTTTACCACATTTCCCTACCGGGTCTTCAGGGATTATGATGATTCTTATATTGTTCCCCTGGAACTCATCCTGCTCTTTGGCATATAGTTCATTTATTTTCAGTCTATTTTCCTCCTTCTGCTATTTCCTAGTGGTTTCTTCCTTATTCTCGAACTCCCTGATCTTTAGCTCAGTTTATATTCTTCTGCTGTTCTGAGTTTCTATTGAGCTTTTATATCACTTATGTTCTTCATTTCTGTCACTTATGACAAAGCAGTTTTTTTTGTTCATTTCAACCATCATACTTTCTTGATCTTTGCTGACTACTTGTGTTATTGTTTCTTCAAACGCATCAAACATTCTCATTATAGTGTTACTAGAGTCATTGAGGATTTGCAAGTGATATTTTGTTTTGTCGTTGAAATTGGAAAACTTCTACTTGTTTTCATTGTTTTTCTAGTGTTCTTGTGATGGTGGTGAGTGTTCATAGTTATGTACTCTGGATCATGTCAAGATTGCTCTCTGTCTTTTCTGCCTGTCATCACAGTAAGACAGAAAGGATAACTGTGAGAAACATGTGATTTGATGAGGATATAATCTTTTATGGCCCTTTAAGTGGCCACATGTTTCATAAGATGTGGTATGAGCCCTTAATAAGGCACAGGCTAGGTGTGGAGGCTGCAGGGACCCACCTAGTTGAAAAGGGATTTTCCTTAGTCTGAAATAAACTAGTGAATTTATTAACTTTATTATATATAACAGAAAAATAGAAACTAATTTCATTAAACTGCCTGACTAGGTTAAACAAGTGAATTACAATAATGAAAAAAATTGTAAATAATATATTTCCTGTTTAATTGATTAAGTCCAGAATCTTCAAAAATACTATATAGTATTTAGATTATCCAACAATCTTGATGTATCCAATGTCCCACTCTATTCAATTCATATTAGCTCTTTCAAAACTTACACAGATCTTATATTTATTTCATGGCATGTAATATCAAGCAGTTTTAAATTCTGAAGAAAGAGGCTCATTCTAACCTTTCTATCTGGTATCAAAGTCTTTGATTCCATCAAAAATATTCTGTCATCTAATCTGTAAGCTATTTTCATCAAACATCTCCATAGCTTGTAACTTCTCTTTTCTTCACGCCTTAGAGTTCCTTTGATTATATTGTATTTTAATTCGACTTTTGTTTTCCACATGCATTTATGTCTAGCCAAGACTGTTTCTCTTTTTCTGTATCTTCCCTCTTCAAGTTTATAGTCATGATTGACAACTTCCAGTATAATAGACTTTTTCTAGGTTCAAGTCTAACCAATTCTTTGCTGAGTCTGCTCTTAAAAATAACACAGAACACCTCAATATTTTCAAATCTAATGGTCACTCTATTTTAAATAGTTTCAAAGAAAATAAGGATTAGAAAAAAACTCTCATAAGTGGGCTTATTAACAATAACAATTTGTGTTCTGACAGTTATTGCAACCTGGAAATAGCTTCGTCACAGATATAAGTCAAAAGAAACAGAAGATTCAGTGCTACCAAATTTTGTGTTGCCATGAATTATGGTAAAAATAAATCTGTCACATTGCCAACTGGTACAGAAAATCTGGTGGTAGATTTGTCAGACTGTTTTTGAATAGTATAGATCTCCAGAGGTGATTCCCAAAGTCAGGGATGAAGTAGATGGATGAGTGGAATAAGGAAAGCTCACAGTATTGCTGGCCTCTGTCATGCCAGATCTGACCACCTCCAAAATTCATTGGAGAAGTGGAAGTCATGGATCAGTAATAGATGGATGATTCCTACAAAGAACACTCAGAAAGAGCCTCTATGCAGATACATTTAACATACTCAATGATGGAGTGCAGAATACCACCCATAGTTATGATCCACTCAGATGAATCTAATTTTCTAGTGTTCTAGAAATTGCTCAGTTGCATCTCCTGCCACCTAGAACTGAGCCCCTATACTATAGTCTGGAATTTCCTTGATCTTGTACACTTTTTTCCCAATGTAAACTCACAGTGAATAAGCAGAAACTACCAGTCTTAGGTGTCTAGAGGGCTACGGGCAGCTGTGCTGTTGGTCATAGAGCTGTTAACATCCTCTGCCAGTTTGTTAATGATCAGAACAAAGGCTTTGAAAAAAGTATCAGAGAAAATTCTCTCAGGATATTTCCCCTCTAAGCAGGTGATATTTGCATGGTTGGACAACTTTTCCACAGATATTCTTATCTTCCAGATGATGCTGCCAGTTTCTAATAGCCAGATGAAAGTGTTACATTTAACTCATCTTCAATCATATCAGGATCCATGTCGAGCAATGTGTTGGGAACTGGATTTTGAGTATTCAAGTCTTTGGTCCTTGGGGACCACGATGAAAACCAAAAACTGAAGTTATATGTGAGGTGACTGAGGGAAGAGGATCAGTAAATTGGAAGGTTAGGAGGACACTTTATGGGCAGGCAGTGAGAAGGAGGAGGAGGAGGTGGGGGGGGGGAAGAGATCCCTGGGCAGGTGGAGGGCTGGATAGATTGAGCAGAAAGGCGAGCACAGGCTGTGTATCTACTTCAGCTGCTGCTTCTGTTAATCTGGGCAGAAAAAAATTCTTAACTATATTATAATTTGTCATTCAAAAGATACTTCTGGAGAGTTTAGTAATATATTAGATTTCACAAATTTTAATATAATATACCATATAGATACATAATCACATCTACCATGTAGATACATCTGCATACATATAAAAGTAATGTCTATAGGTTTATCAGTTGGTACATGAATATTGCTTTTTATTTGGGGCCACCCCCAGCTTTGCTCATTACTTACTCCTGTCTCTGCACTCCGGGATCTCTCCTGGCAGTGCTCTGGGTGACATATGGAGTACAGAAAATGAAACAGGGGCCAGACCTTTGAAAGGCAAGCATCCTTCCCACTCTACTATTGCTTCAAAACAATGTTTTCATTTTGTTTGTTTGTTCATTTTTTTTTTATTTGAGCCCCACTGTGCTCAGGAATTACTCCTGGCAGGGTCTAGGGGACTATATAGAGTTCCATGAATTTACCTGAGTCAGATGAATGCAATGCAATTTTCCTACCAGCTATACTATCTCTCCTTCCCTAATACTGTTTTGCCTTTATTTTTAATAAGGGATAAGATGTGAAGTTGGGGAAAATAGTTAAAAGAGGAGAGGAAACAATGATAAAATCAGTGCAAAGTGAGATTCTGGCTCAAGTCTGCTAATATTAATTTGCAAGTTAAACTTTAAAAAATGCTACAAGATTGTTCATATCAGCCTAGTATTAATTAAAAATATCAAAAATACACAAGATTCTAATAAAAGATGTCCAGTTTTGTAGACTATTGTCTTGAAATTGAACATTAATTTTAAACCTTTATTTTTCAATTATTGCTCATACAGTAGAAGAGATATTTTTTCTATAAAATCTTAAAGTTCCTTGCAACATTATCTTCAAAGACAAAATATTACCACAGGCATTAATAAACAAGTTTTCTGAAGAAAGGACAATATGGTCATCTAAACTAATGAATTTTAAAAAATGAAATGTATATAATGTTCATGGCCATATATGCATTATATGCTTTGTCAGGATTTTTCCTTGGAGGGTACAAGGCAATTCTATTGTGGTTTTAGTAGATTGTCAAGAGAAGGCAATATATTAAAAATGAGTGAGTAGTAGAAAAGTTGTCAATTGACCTATTATTTTGTAATTTTTTAAAGTAAGTTTATAATACTCATTAAAATATGTGTCCATACATGTAATAAAATACCCAGTAGACTTAGATTTCTCACCGATTTTTATTTCCTAGTGTTGACAATTGCCCTGGGATTCTTGGAAAATTAAAGTTTAATACTCAACACCATTGATATGACCTTGTGTTCCTGATAAATGGAAGCATTAGGACTCTCCCCAACAGGGTTGCATTTCCCACCTGCATTTTGACCAGTTTCTCTAATGACCTTGCCAGCTGATATAAATTGCTTTTTGGAGGGAGCCCAGAGGAGTGTTAGAAAGCTTAAAGATTTTGCTTCAGGTTACAGTAGATGGCTTTTAATAGTAAAGAAAAAAAAGTGGCGTATGATTTTTTTTCTGACATATAAAAATGCCTCTATTGATGTTGACAGTAGATAACAAGCACTTTTATTTTTAATAGCAAGGGAGAGGTGTTGTTTAGAGACATACTAAATAAAATATACTATCACAAATGATAGCATTTTTCATATATTTGTTATTATATTATGTCCTTAATATTGACTTAAAATAGTTCAACATGTTGTCTGTTAATTTCAAAATAACCTCAGTTCAGTATTTATTTATAAGTCCAAAAATTCTCAACTCTACATAAAATTATGTAATATATTATGCCTTTCTTATAAAAAATTAATTTAATTTTTTTATTAAATTTTTAATTTTGCACAATTTTGTATATTGAAATGCTATCTCATATTTGGTTGAGTAGTCAGTTATCAATAGTTATAAATAATCAGTTAGTTCAATGATAAAAATGCAAACATCCCAAGAAACAAAATAAAGTTCATATGAAATTGGCAACTATATTTTACACTAATAATTATTTTATTTTCATTATCATAGCTAACATACTTAATAGGATCTGAAGCTGCTTCTATGTATTAAATATAAGAATGAGTGTATAATTAAATATAAATTATAGAATAATTTAATATATTTTTAATTTAAACTACATGTACATATACAAACCATATACATGAACAATACAAAATTATTTGTCTTATGTGGTTTGGGATTTAGTTCTGTTTTAAAAATGCTATTTCTTCAAAAGTGCCCACACCAGATACTGGATATATTTTGTGTCATGCATTTTAGTTTTAAATGCTTTTTATACTAAAATGTCTATATTTTCCTTTATATTTAGATGCCAACTATTAATAAATTATTTCCCTTGCCTTATTGGTACTTAAGCCCAAGAAAACTAAAATAAAAGAGAAAATAAAAACAAGAGTGCATGACATACCTTTCAGTACTTTTTATTTTGTTTTTAAAGCAATTTAAATACAAGTAAAATATATAAAATATATGTAAAATATACTAACATTTAAAAGTACATCAAATTTAATAAGAATCATTAGAAACATCAGAAGTAATTTAATCTGAACAAAAAAGTTACAACAACATCTTTCTGGATTGTTCAGGCATATGTGCTTTTTACTAGCAGAACATGTTGTCTGGCAAAATGCTTCCCTTTGGAATTTCCTGGCACACTTTTATTTTCTGTTGATTTTGTCAAGATATGCTAACACTCAAACAAGTTTGGAACATATAATTATATAAAAAATTCTTTTTGATTCCAAAGTATCACTAAAGACCATCAAGCTGAGGCATCAATATAAAGTTCTGTTTACTCAATCTCCAATTGATCGATACATTCATTTCTGTCTCTAGACCTAAACAGATTGAGACTTTTTCAGTAAAAATCCAATTTTACCTATCAATCATTGTGGCATAGGCTATGACCAAAATTATGACTCCAGAAATCACTTTCAATGTAGCTCAAATATTTGGTTGCTGTGACTAAAATATAATATAGCTAGAAAATTATAAATTGCTTTTTGTTGGTATGATGCGTGAACAGGTAGGCAGTATCATAAAACTGTCTATGTCAGGTGTTTATATATTTTTGTTTCTCTAAACATTAATTCACACTTCCTTGAAAAGTTTTGCTAACAGAAAAATAACTAATGAAAGGACTGATTGTGTCATAACTTTTTTGCTTACTTTTTGTTAGAGCATAAATATGGGCTGACATTTCTTTTCTTCCTGCATCCACGATGGGTGTAAAAATTCCTGCAGATGATAGGTTTAATGAAATAATTCAGATAGGTTAAGTAATGGGAGCATTATTTTGATATGAGTTTCCCATCCAGTTACTTGATATTCTTGTACATTATTTGCTATGAAATTAATAAGTTAAATTTTTTCAAAGTCTGAAGACAAGCAGAGTACTCCTTTTCAACTCTGACCCCTTTCAAATATATATTTCCATAATGCCGGATTATTATAATAAAGGATTGCTATTTATGACTTTTCAACATTCAGAATTTGGTGCTAATATTTAGACAGATGTTGTTGTACATCAGAAATGATTCAAATGTAAATCAGATAAAATGTTTCAGAGACTCTTGGACATCATTCATCTTATTTCATAAATATTAAATTTATAAAAATGAGACCTCAATATAGGGGATGACCTACTCCAAAATGGATGGTTTAACTATCTCAAACTGCAACAAACTAACTTACAACACTACATTTTTTCATTCTTACTTACCTTTTAGTAACAGGATTCCTTTCAATTGAAAACTTGATTTTTGATATTCCCATTTCAACAGTTACACACAAAAAGATAATTATTAGGTTATAAGACACACCTTATTTTTAAGCAGAAAAATGATAAAATATATATTTAAAATTTTTCATGATGCATTATCTTAGAATATCAAAACCCTTCCAACCAACTACACCACCCAGAGAGCAATTCATCTAATAATTTTTTGTCAATTTTTAATCAGTCTTCAACAATGGTGAGTCAAAAATTTTAACCCGACTTATTCAAGGAAGAGAAATCTTGTAACACAAATACTGTATAGAAGGGAGGCAGAGCTGTTGCCATTGATATCGTAACACAAATATTGTATAGAAGGTGGCAAATCTGTTGCCATTGATATCTTTCATATGGACAAATCAAAATAATCAGGAATTCTCTATCAGATCACACAAATTCTTCCCAGTTTAGCACCACTGATTACTATGTATAAGTTTTAAGTATCAAACTTGAGGAACTCAATGATCTTGCCAGTAACTAAACAGATTGATGCTGTTTGCCTTATTTAATGAGGGAAGCCAGGTAGTAGATATTGTGAGGTGTTATTTTCCCCACCATTGGAAGAATCCCTTTGTACTCACAAAATTTGCCAATTAATCAGCATCAATGCTTTTAAGCAGCTAGATGTTTCCATTCTACTTGGCACTGCAAGTGTGATCACATGAAACTTAGAAGTGTGAGTTATTAAAGAAAAATGGAAAGGGGCGATGAGGTACTTCAAAATAAAAAAATGTGCCATTTATAATCCATTGTTCTTATATCCTTTTCACTTCTGTATGTTCATGAAAATTATTATATATTATATTTTACTTCAATAAGTTATGCGAAGATAACTCTAACTCAATTGAAAATGTAAATGTGACTACAAATAAAATGAAAAGTATACTCATCAAAATACATTTATTTTTTTATTTTTAGCTAATGTTTCCAGGTTCTTTTCTATGTAAACTATAAATTAGAGTAGGACTTTGCCTCCTAGAAGAGGAGATATGTAGTAGTTTAATAACATAATGGTTGAAATAGAATCAAGTCTTATAATTGAAAGGATAATAAATAGTATCTGCTTTCCAGAAAATGATATTTCAAATGCTCTCTAAAGGATAAGTAATAATGTATCAAAAGTAAATGACAAACTTTATGAATTTGGAATGACTTTATGATAGAGAGTAGTACCTTTGAAATCTTAGAACAAGATATAATAAACAAGATAATACAAAGTGTTCAGTTTGGTCAAACGAAAAAATATTTAGATTTATATCATATATGATGCAAATTTCTTATCAAAACATATTTATTTCTTTTTATGGACAAAATATGATGATATTCCCCAATCTACCATACAATTTGCATGCAGCCATGTAGTACAGTATTACCTAATGAAAAGTTAATGAAGCCTAAGTGTCCTGATTATATGTTTGAGAAATTATCTCTTCCTACATTTCCTAGTAGTTGCCTTTCCATCTGATTGGATATTCCTAGAATATCTTGATTAATAAATTGCTTCCTTTTGGAAAATTCCCACACACTCTGATTTAGATTGACACCAGGTAAATTTGTACTAATGTAAAAAAAAAGAGAAAATTAGCTCTGTATTGATTAGAACTGCTTTTTAAAGATCCTACCTCCATTTAACAACTATGGACTTGGTAATTTTTTGTTTACTTAAAGATGATGCCTATAACTACTATAACATTGTTATGGTAATGAAAATAAGAAGGCAAAGATACCTCCAGTAAACAAGTGTGCCAAAATACTCCCAAAATAGAAGATGAGCTAAACTCAAGGGCAGCATACTTTCTGAATGAAAATATTTTAGTTATTTGTAGGGTGACTAAATAAAATCTTAATGTTGTATTATGAACATATTTAATTGTAAGTGCTCAATATTTTTCATATTAAAATATATTAAATTTTTTTCAGTGGTGATAACTTATGGACATGATGTAGTTACTACACCATTAATGCAAAAATGCAATTTGCTGCAACATGGATGGAAATGGAATATATTAATAAAGTAAAACAGAAAATGGACAATACAGAATATTATTACTTATATGTGTTTTTTGGGAATACCTGCTTAAAATATTGCCATGGTTTGTTTAAATGGAGGTTATTGAGAATAGTCTCAGCCCAGAGTATAGGAATGAGAAGAAATGAAATTGAATGGAGGGGAAACACAAATATGAAAGGATGGGAAACAGGGGTTAAGGGCTCTCAGATGCAATAGCAGTGTTCACAAAGGACAAAAATATATTTCCATGCAAGAGTCAACAACAAGGAAATTGTGAGACTGAAACTTTAACAACCAAAATTAAAAAATGATCCTCTTATGCTGGCAGGCAGGGAAGTGGCATGGTATGCACTCTGGGAACATTGGTTGAGGGAAGTTGACATTGGTGGTGGGAGTGGCCCTAAAACTCATATGTCTAAAACACAATAATGAATAACTTTGTAATCACAATGGTTTAATGAAAATAATTAAAAATATTCCTGTTCATATTCTAATGTATAAACATTTTAAATAGTTTATCTTTTGTACCACACATTATTATTTATTTTACTAGATGTATTATATGTATTTAATATATAGATACACAAATGCATTTATTTAAATTGATACATATTTATTTCAATATATCTTATTTAATAAGTTATAATATCTAAATATTTTATATAGTATTTTGAGAAATATTTTTAAACAACTCTAAGTATATGTATAATTATATTTATTCTAAATTTATTTTACCCTTACTGGCACAATTATTCCATAACGTTTATGTACAGCAGATTATTATCATCAAAAACGTGATGTGTGCGTGGGTGTATAATAAAATAGGTAAAATATGAAACCATAAAGACTGAATTCTAGGTAAACATGACTGATAATTTATAAACTTGATGCTGTTTATTATTTATTCCTATGGAATTCTCAGCTTATTTCTGCCATTTTTTAATAGTGTTTATTGAGGTCAATGTGAATTACAAGTCTTTCAGAGTTAAGTATAAGGTATATAGTGTCAATACATTTGGAGCAATTCCCACTATCCGTGTTGACTACCTGCGCCCCTGTTCCTAGTATGCATCCTGTACCTCCACACTTAGCTACCTGACTGTTGGTACAGGTTCCTTTTGAGTATAACTTGTTATGGTTTGAGTCTCTTGATTCCACTGTAGTTGACTTCCGGTTGGGTATTTAGGTCTGATCATTTTTTTATTTCCACTCAATGTTCGTGAGATTGCTTGCCTCTGGTACCATTCATTTCTGCCATTTGTAATTAATTTAATCTAATAAGATTTTTTAATTGCTTTGTAAATTTTATCATTAATTATTTTTCAGTTAAGCATATAAAATTGTTTTTTATCTTATTTTAAAATCCAATGTCATTTTTAGATATAAAACTATGAAATAAAGTCCACAGATAATTTCTTAAAATTTCAATGAATATTATATTTGTTCTGTTGTATGAAACATATTTTGATTTAAATCTTTTTTTGGTTTGTTTAATTCATCTTTTCGATTGTTGTTTCCCTTTGCTACAGTCTTACACAAACTCTGTATTTCCCCTTTAGACCTAACATCTAATTGTCATTTTTATTCTCTGCTTTATAATACCTGTCATTGGATAATGGAAGAATCAATCACATGTTTTTTTTTTCACTTCTTCATGTCCCTGCAGCAACAGAACTTTATTATTTTTACTCCAGTGACACTGAAAAGCTTGAATCAATATTGACAAAACATCAGGCCTTTTTGAAAAACCTTGCTATGATAGTAGTCAAAGCTTAACTATTTTGCATCTATTTTGCCAGGGAAACTCAAAATACATTTTCCTCACAAGCACATACATCTTAATCCCTTGGAAAAATCATGCTTTTGCATTTGAAATACTGTTATGGTAATTGACTTCTAAAGCTCAGCACTTAGATTTATCTCAATACGTGCAGTAGAATCAAACCTTAAACAACAGAAATTTATATAAACAGGTCTGGAAGATTAACTTTTCTTGTGGAGGGAAAACAGAATTTAAGAGAAATATGATTTTGTTCCTATGATTGATAAAAAAAAAAGTTGAGTTGCAAACTGAACTACTAGTAAAACTAACAGAAAAATAGATACTTTAACTCTAAATAGTTCACACATAAGTTTTGCTTGCCATTTATATTACCATTGGACAATTTCCAAACACTTGCATGTTTAAATTCTTCCTGCTGAAATAGTACTAATAGTATTTGTGCTGATATGATTTTTAAGAAAAATTAGATAATAAATTTATCTCTCTTCTGTATAACTCATGCTGAATAGTCTTTAATATATTTTCTCTACAAATAGGTTAGTTTCCCCGAATTTGCTGTTTTTCATTAGGTAGGTTTGTCATATTTGGTTATTACTTTTTTCATTCCTGATAAAATTTGTATAAATTTCAGCCTTGCCAAAGAAACAATGGTTCTCAAATAGAGCATATTGTTTAACAGTAGATTTTATTCTTAGTTCTAAGTTAAAAAATTATAAAAATTGAATGAGAAAATTTATCAGAATCAAGCTTTTACATAAAAGATTTGAGAATAACTTTATGAAGATATTTGCTTTATAAGTCTATTAACTCTATAACCTTTGTTTCTCAAAATAAGCTAAATTTGTGTCAAATAGTATGTGTTATGTCTTTTTGGTAAATTTATACTAATTAAGTTAAATATGTTCATTTCATTTTGGATAAATGGATGATAAATGTGTAAAGGAGATTTTTTTTTTTTTTTTTTTTGCTCTTTGGGTCACACCCAACAGTTCTCAGGGGTTACTCCTGGCTCTGAGTTCAGAAATCACTTCTGGCAGACATAGGGGACCATATGGGATGCCTAGAAACTAACCAAGGCTCTGTCCTGTGTTGACTGCATGCAAGGCAAACACCCTACCACTGTGCTATAGTTCCAGCCCCAAATGATATGTTTTAATTGTGTTACTTAAGTAGTATAATGATACTTTCTTTGCCATAGTCACTTGGGTTTGATTCCTGGATCTTATGACCTTCCTGCCCTGTGAGGAGTGACTCTGAGCACAGAGCTTGAGTCAGTGCGAGCAGTCTCAGTGTAGCTTAAAAGAAATATGCCAAAATAGTACTGACTGCCTATTTTACTTTAATTACAAATATGGAAGTCTCATCTCATTCTTTGTTAAATTTTTATTTTTCAGCCAACTAATTTTTCCGATACTTCTTTCTTTCTTTCTACTCTCCGGAAAGCAGTACCTTCAATCTCTGATGGATGCAGTTGGTTTATCAGTAATACAGTATTTTCAAAATTCAGCAATACTAAGTTAATTCCAAAATTTAAAATATTTAAGCATGTACAATTACCATAAGATTAAAACACTTTTCAAAGATTGCTGCATAAAATAATTAATATACCTGTTTATATATTTTCAAGTGTAAGATAAATCAGATACTAGAACTGATGTTCTTGTAAATCAGTCTAAACATTTTTAAAGTCAGTGTTAAATGATTTCATGTTTTTATATATAACTCATAATAAAAGCCTCATTGATTGTAAAGCTGAAAATCAAAGAAAATGAATTTATATGTCTTTTAATTAAATTAGTTAAATTTGTATACTCACATATTTATGCTTGTATATATTCCTGTATTTATGCCTATATAATTTTATTGTTTATGGTTGCATATTTGTGAATATATATTAAGATTATTATATCTATGCCAATTTATTTATATAAAAGTAAACTAAAACACTTCCTCTCAAAATGAACTGATATTTGTTCACATATATATGTATGTGTGTATATATATTTATATATAATGTATATATATGTTCATATATATAAGCTCTGAGTACAGCAACACACAGCAGTACTCATAGCTTTGTCTTGGCTCTAAATTTAGGGATTACTCTGGCATCCTAAGGAAACTTCTTAAGTGCCAGGAATCAAACCCAGGTTGGCTACTAGCAAGATAAATGCCACTGTACTATCTCTTCAAACTCAGTTTTAATATTCTTTATGGGTAATTATTCACTGAAAATAAGCAAAATATTTATTTTATTACATGGCATAGGAAAACATCTAAAATTAATATTATTTTGTATAAGTTTATAATATTCATACAACAGAAAGTTTGCACAAGTAAAACTATAACAGGAGTTAAATTTTTTGCTCCAAAAGAGAACAGTCAAATGTAGTAGATAATATTAAATGTATGTAATCTCCATGCTCCACATGGCCTGCGGGCCACATATTGTATTTATTCCCATTTTGTTTCTTCACTTCTAAATAAGATATATGCAGTGTGCTTAGAAATTTGTTCATAATTTTTGTTTTTACTGTAATCTGGCCCTCCAACAGTCTGAAGGACAGTGAACTAACCCCCTGTTTAAAAAGTTTGAGGACCCCTGCTCCATATAGAAGAATGAAACTTTCTGAAGGTGGTGAGTATAGATTTATACTTTGTAATTTTTATTGGGCATAAACTAAAATTTCACTAAACTTTTACTTCAGGTTTTGGAAGAAAATGTTCATAAAAGAAATGAAATTTTTAAGAAAATATATAATGCCTATCAATGATATATGTCCTCTTGTAAACATAGTTGAATATTTGAAATCATGATTATTTATTAACACTATAGAAACAAGCAGAAAGAATGATACTGTTGTCAAGTAGTCATTCGGGATAAAGAAATTATAATTTATGAAACTGAATATGTGTACCTGGCATAAATAATTTTGCTAAAAATGAAAATGTTAATAACTTTTTTTAGCTTAATTCATTCTCCTATTTTACTTTGTTCATGTTCATATTCTGGTCTGCTTAATATATTTGCAATAACACATGTTTTAACTTCTGCAAAAATATATGTTTATAAAATATTTGGACATGAAGAAAGCATAGGTAAGATGTGACATTTCTTGCTAACTTAAATATAATTTCATAAATATTATTACCATTTTATTTTTCTGCATAATATTAAATAAGAGTTGGTAAATTCATAACACTTGCCTGACCCAGGTTTGATACCCACATGTGGTCTCTTAGCTGAAAAAGAATTGATATATTCCTGATAGAGATAATAAATGCTTGATAAATAGATTATTCTTTCATCTAAACAAATATACATATAATTATGCATTTACATCTTATAGATGGTTTTAATAATAACCTACTAAATGCTGTGAAATGGTATAGCAAATTATTTTTAGTCTTGCAGTTGGATGAGTATGGTTCAATCACCAGCATTAAATAAGGTTTCCTGTGACCTACCAGGGGTGATCCCTGAGCTCAAAGTCAGAAGTAAGTCCTGAATACAATTGAAAATCACACACACACAAACACATACAAATACACATATGACACAGAAGTCCCCCAAAACTATCTAATACTTACTTCCAGTAGAAAAATATAAGTAAAATATTTCATTTACAGGAATATGAAGAAAGTTGAAATTGAGTTTTAATTTTACATATTCAATTCAGAGTATTTTGCTAGTGTACTATAATCATGAGGCAAAACATTATTATTCTAAATACAAATTGTATGGTCTATATTATAATATAGATTATTTAAAAATATTTAGGAGGTTTTATTTTATTTTTAATTTAAATCATTTTAAGCTACAGCTGAATTTTCTATTCAATGTTGCCTGAAACATTGTTTATAGAAGCCAGGGATGCTTCATATCATATTCAAATTGCTTCTCTTATAAACAGCAGATTAATCTTTATAAATTTTAAGCTGTCATTTCTAATCTCAATCTGCAATCACTCTGAGTTCCCATAATATAAAGTTCAAAACAAAATTATCTTAAAATACATTTACCTTTGTGATGAGCTTTATAGATTTTATACCAGAAATCACTTTTCTTGAGATACAAAATAATAACGAAAAAAAATTTCAATAAACTATTTCTCCAATATATTGAGAAGTCTAATATAGAAGAAATGTGAGCAAAAGTGTCATAAAATGAAATGAATGGTCATCTATTCTAAATGTCTGGGTATAAGAATAGCAAACTTTGATCTATTTGGAAATATGTTTTCATATTCAGTAATCTTACAGTTACAAATGATTTAATAAATGGTATCCATTTCTTCAAGTCCCACATGAAAATTACTGACAATAAAAGGGTCATTCCAACTTTGGTCTGCTTCAAACTGATTCTATTTTTCCAACCTTAGTGGCCACAATTTTAAAATAGAGCTATTTTTCTAAAAGAAAAAGAGATTTGAGAATATTATGTGCCTTTTCCATGTTAGTAACATAGATTGGAAAAATTTTGAGTGATTAAGGAGAATTATGGTGTCATATAAAACCAATTCAATAGAGACAAAATGTGTGTAGAAAAACCTACCCATCGAAGCCTATTAGGTAAATAGAAGAAGAGAAGAAAAAAGAGAATTATTTGCTTTATGGGTTATTTGATTGTTTTATTCCTTAATAATAATGTGGAATAAATATATTTTATCAGCTATAAATATATTATTTTTATTTATGTTACACGTTTTACATATGCATAAAATTTGCAGATATTTTAAGGAAGCCAAGGATATCAGAGTTGATAACATTCTGTCTTGAGAACTGCTTGAGGTGTTGAAAGAGTGTTGATGAGTTTTATAGCCTCGCATTCACCTACAGGCAATATGAGATGCATCATTATAGGTAATCACCAACCAAGGAATTAAGTGATTCTTTAGAAGCATGCATGGATCCTGAGAGACAGAGATTTGCTAATGTTATTCAGAATTCCACACATGTTCAAGATTAGGGAAGAACCACATATTAGCAGAGAGGATTCACAGTTGTGTTCCCAGAGAAGCAGATTTTCAGCATTATTTACAAAGGGCCACTATCAATCAGTTGCATGGAAGATATAACTTCAGAGCTAAGATAAACTGCTAACTCTATATAAACCTTTCATTAGGTTCCGTAAAGGGCACCAATTTTATGCAGATGATCATGGAGGCAATGAGGAAGTGGATGTGGGCACATTATGCAAAGCATAAGAAATACTTAAAAACACTTTATACAAAAGAAAATGAAAAGTGATTAATTGGAACATTAAATTCTACTTTGTATACAAGAGCAATGTTCCTTCAGGAGAAAAACAAGTGTATCTTAGAAAATGAACTTTTCTTTACACAGTTCGTTTCTGTTAATGATATTATTTATTATATACTACTTATGTTCTGCTTTTGATGACATAATTGTTGCAAATAGTAATTTAAAATGCACAAATTATATATAACATTTACACATGTCAGGTGTTTTTCAGGGTATAGTGGAGCTATGATTTAAAAATAGGACTGAGAGCTAAAACAATTCAGTCAATACCAAGTGTTTCCGTACTCAACATAAATACATTTACCTTTAATTAAAACCTTTTTGTTTTGTTTTAGTTTTTGGGTCACACCCGGCAGCGCTAAGGGGTTACTTCTGGCTTTGCACTCAGAAGTCGCTCCTGGCAGGCTCCGGGGATCATTATGGAATGTTGAGTCCGTCCTGTGTTGGCCGCGTGCAAGGTAAATGCTCGCTTCAGCCCCTCTAATTAAAAACTTTATACATTTTATCTTGCTCCTTTTATACGTTGGTGGGTTTTTGTTTGCTTGCTTGTTTTTGTTTGTTTTTTTTGGGAGGTCACACCCGACAGCACTCAGGGATTACTCCTGGCTCTATCCTCAGAAATCACTCCTAGCAGGCGCAGGGGACCATATGGCATGGCAGGATTCGAACCACCTTTTCTTCCTGAATAGGCTGTGTGCAAGGCACTTACCACTTACCACTGTGCTATCTGTTCAATTAGGTCTATATAAAATTAATTTATCAGAAGTCTCTTTAAATCTCTTATTAACTTCTACTGCATATTATGAATGATTCTACTTACAGGATGAGCAAATAAATAGTCCTAAGCAAATGAGAAACAAACTTTCATTTAATAAATTCACTGGAAAATATGACTACTGTACATTTTGCTTAATTCATATTTGATCATTTTAATTAACTATATCTATCCCATCACAACATTTTTCTATTGTTAAAAATTACTATTTAATTTGTGAATCATTATATAAATGTCCTATCTTACTGGACCTTTACCCAATCCCATTATTTGTGCCAGATGATTCTCCTACTTTATGACTCAGTCTATTACTTTGTCAGTTTTGTTGAAAATGTGCTTTCAGCAGAGTTCTAAATATAATATAGTGTTTTTTTTGGAAGGTGGAGTGGGGGACAATAGCCTTGGTGCTCAGGGGATACTTCTGGCTCTGTGCTTAGAGATCACTTTTGTTGGGGATCAGGGAACCAACCATATGTGACTCAGGGATCAAACCCAGGTTGACTGAGTGTAAGTATTCTCAGCCTAGGTGACCCTATTTCAACATCCATCAAAACAATTATATATCGTTATAATATGTTTTACCTTGTACAATTCATCATTAAAAATAAACCTTTACTTGACATCACTGGATGTGACCCTCTAACTCCCACACCCCTTCCAAATCTACCTCTCTAAATCCTTATCCATTCTTTTTCTTATTATCTAATGAAGAGGTGTTGAATCAATTGATATTCTTTGCACATTCTCTTACTCAATAGTACTCACTTAATTTTATTCATAGCTCTCTGCTTTCCTTCTTCATAATTTTAAAACATTTTTCCTTTACTAAAATCCTGAGACTTTTCAAGTATACAGTTGCATATGAATGCATGGAACCTCCAAATTCCATATTACTTACACAGAGAAAGATGAAAAGGGAAAGTAATTTAGCAGCTAACAAAGCTCAATATGCCAAAACACTAACACAGAAGGCTCAGTTCAGCAACACACAACTCAGTAAATCCTAAGATAATGACTTGAATACCTTATTTGGAGATATAACAATTAAAAAATTTCTTTTATTGAAATATTCTTTGATGATTCCATTTATTTTGTATTCACAAGTAATATAAAATAAATTATTTTGTGCTGTCAAGGGGGAAGATTTTAGGAGGATGATTGGGAAATTGAGGACAATGTTGGAGGGAAGATAACCCAGATGGTGGGATTAGTTTAGGAACATTGGATACCTGAAACAATTCCATTACAAAAAACTTTGTAATCACAATGTAAAGTTTAAAACAGTATATCTATGCCCACATATCTCCATTGTTATTCCTGTTCTATAATGCTCTAATTAATTTTATTTGAATAAATAATGTTTATTCACTTTGTATGCATCATGGAGAAATCAATAACCTTCCTTAAAAGTGTAGAGATTAGTATATCTACAGTAAAATTATTTAGGTCCATATTTTTTGTGTTTTATACATTTATGGCTCATTTGTTATTGACAATACATCCCTATTTTTAATTACTGTTAAATATCTTGAGGTTTAGAACAGTTTTGCTATATTTGAGCAAATGCAAGATTTGCAGTTCATTTGAGTTTGCATTTTAATTTAATAGTATTCAAAATGATTTTTATTTCAAGTATTTTATTTTAGGTGATGTCACATGGCTTATCCACTGTAGAGTTATTCTCTTACCCACTATTATTATTATTTTTTTTTTTATTTTTGGGTTACACCCGGCCGTGCTCAGGGGTTACTCCTGGCTGTCTGCTCAGAAATAGCCCCTGGCAGGCACGGGGGACTATATGGGACACCGGGATTCGAACCAACCACCTTTGGTCCTGGATCTGCTGCTTGCAAGGCAAATGCCGCTGTGCTATATCTCCGAGCCCCTTACCCACTATTATTAATAAATATTTGTATGGTATTTTGAAACAAAAGAAATATTTTTTCGTTAAACTTTCAATTCACTTAATTTATCTGAGTAGAAATTTGCAATGTGATTGGTAAAAGAACTAGCCTCCTATATATTCATGTTTCCTGATTTTTTTATAATTATCTTTATTTAAACACTGTGATTACAAACATGATTATAGTTGTATGATTACAGTCATGTAAAGAACAGCCCCCTTCACCAGTGCAACATTCCCACCACCAATTTCCCAGATCTCCCTCCTCCCCACGCCCCCCCCATACCTGTACTCGAGACAGGCTTTCTACTTCCCTCATTCATTCACATTGTTATGATATTTTTCAGTGTAGTCATCTCTCCAACTGCACTCATCACTCTATGTGATGAGCTTCATGTCACAGGTGCACCTATCAGCCCTCATCTCTCTTGTCTCTGAGATACTGTTAAAAATGTCTTATTGTGACCGAACTGCATTACAAGACTTTCACAGAATTATTTACGGTACATAGCAATAATGAATGAGGGGCATTCCCACCACCAGTGTTGTCCTCCTTCCACCCTGTTCCTAGCATGCATCCCATCTCTCCTTCTTTACACCCCAGAATACTAGTGTAACTGATCTCCACTTTACAGCTTGTTGTAGATTGGGTATCTATTCTGTTGTCATTGACTTTGGGTTTGGTGTTTAAGTCTGATCATTTTTTATTTTCACTACATGTTCATATGACTGGTTCTGGTATCACAAAATGAAATTTTTAATAAGCTTAAAGCACTGTAATATTTTTAAATTTTTTCAATCATAACTTTCCATTTTCACTTTACATTTTTCTTTTACAACTGCTGAGCCTATAAAATCTTATTAGTTTTTATTACTTTATACCTAATTTTATTTTGGATGGTTGAATAAGCACATTTTTAGATATAGTTTTGATTAATGTTATTTATGCCCTAATAATTTGCTAATTGTTCATCATGCACTGTACTAGAAAATTTAATTTTAGATACCCACTAAATCTTTACCCAAATCTATAAAGATATGTGCATAGGCAGATATGCAGATATATGCATATTGTATTATACATTTAAGATAGTGCATTTTGACTTAAAGAAACCAAACATTTTGCACAATTAGAGGAAAGGATAGAGCAGCCATTCAACAATACAGCTTTTTAAATTTATTAAATTAAATGTTAATATTCTTTCATCTTGTTGTTTCTGACATGAAATGTGTGCCATATCATACAATAGGCACAAGTGTCTTCAGTCAGCCACAGTTACATGTCCCCAGAAATAAGAACTTTAAAAGCAAATTAATTACAGTACTCTTTACCATAACTGATAAAAATGCAGCTTTAATACATGAGATTCAAACAGTTTCCAGATATTTGTCTGCCTAAACTAGAGCTCTGGGGTTGAATATTTGGAATTATTATCTAGAATATTTGGAAGTAATGTGGTGGGTACTAACTCAAATTTCAGATTGGATACTGTCCTTAGGAAGGCTCAGTACACATTCTTGATAGTTTATTTGTTCTATGCCCTTGTAAAACTATCAGAATATACCTGTTATTTTTATTTTTCACCAATTAAGTGGCGTTTTTTGTGGAAAGAATTCTATTTAACTACAATTTTCATGTCTTGTTCTTACAATAATCTTTGTATGGTAGGATATCTTGGATGTTATTGATTATAACAACTTACCTTACTTCTGTGCAATTTTTATTCAGAACTCCATAACTAGAAACTAGTTTTTAAAAACAAGCCTGAAAGTATGGCTAAAATAATTTATTATCATATTGAAAGTCAGATTTGCTTAAATTAAATTGAAGTTATGTGTTGCATTAAATTATAATTAAATGTTAAGTAGTTCATTTATATTGCTTAATTATACTAATTAATGTACTCAATTAGTAGCAATTACCTCGGACCCAAGAAACAAATTTCCATGTGTATGTGAGATGACAATTTAATCTCAGGTCAAGAAATTGCTTTACAATTGATAATCTTTCAATGTTAATTTTAAAAGTATGCTACATAAATTGATATCCTTAATACAATTTACATATCTTATTAAGATCACAGCAATATTCAGTGACTTAAAATCATCTGCTCCAACTGCAATTTGAATAAATTATAATATATTCATAATACATTCAAAGATCATACATCATTCTTTCTAGATTTATATATATTTCTTATATTTTCTACTAATTTATTTGTTAAAATAAAATTTACTTCTGAGTTTTCTTAAGAGTAAAGCAGTCTACATAATATATATTCCAACATATATTAGAATAGTCATCTTTTTGTATCTGATCTTTGTAAGAAACTTGATTTAGCTTCAAATTTTGTAGGGAATCATTGCAATCACTAGTAAAATAAAAACATCTTCTAGGGAGTTTAGCAAAGATGAATATAAGTAAAATAAGTATTATTGTCTTGAAGAAAATATAAAATCAGGGGAAATCTGAATATCAAATGTGTTTGATAACACGTTTCCTAAATTTCTCGAGGAATTTTTATCTTCCATCTTCATACAAAAATATCTGCTTGAACTGGAGAGTAAGCCAATAAACTTGAGGGTATGATTTGCATTCAGAATACACATCTGATCAGTGGCAATGCATATTTCCCTCAGAACAAGTGGAGTAACTCTTAACCTAATCAGAGAGTAGTTAAACCCTAAGCAATTCCTCTGGTTTTAGTCTAAACATCAAAAAGAGAAGTATTTACAGATGTTTCTGCAGTAATAATCACAAGCATAAAAAGTTAGCACATACAGAAATATATTTATTGTGTAAATAAACATTTCATGTTGATCAGTTTTCCTGAGCATAAGTTTTTACATATGAACATGGTATTTATTTTATTTATTTGGAGAGGGCACACTTGACATGCACAGGGATTTCTCTTGGCTACACTACAGGATAACTACTGAAGGGTTTCCAAAGTATATTAGAATATTCAACTTTTTTGTATATTATCTTTGTAAGAAACTTGATTAAGTTTCATTTTTTCTAGGAACCACATGATATCCTGGGGATTGAACCCAGCTCTGCCACATGGAAGGAAAGCATCCTTACCAAGTACAATCTTTCGGTTACTTGGTATTTCATTTTATTAAAAATCATTCTCATACTTTTAGATACTTTATACATTTTTCATCCATTTTACTTCTGGTCAAAAGTAAAAATTTTCTTGTGCACCCATCATAATGCATTATTTTGTTAACTTTAATGATTTCCCTTTAATTATTGCATTTTTGGAATTTTGGGAGTGAATTAGGGTCCACCATTGGTGTTCAGGCTTACTTGTGGCTCTGCACTCAGGGAACACTTTTGGTATTGTTGGGGGACAGTATGAATGCTGAGTATAGAACCTGAGTTGGCAGTGTTTAAGGCAAGTGTGTTATACTCTGTACAATCTCTCTTATTCAGAATGCTACCCACTTTAAACCAATATTCATCTTTAGTATTTTTGTGCATTTTAGGTGCTAATTTACATTTACCAAGTTTATTAGATGCTAACAATCATTCTTCATTTAAATTATAATCCTTCCAGCTGTAATTTGTGAGTATAATTTATTAATTTATTTTATATATATGCCTCTCAGAATGCATCAGAATCTGGTGAGACTCAGATGGTTTCTGAAAACCTCTTCAAATCTTATATGGATAAAGTCTCTCTATTTCTTTTTTTTTATTCCCTCAGTGAGGCATGTAAATATTTGTTGACATGTTTACAGAAATAAAAGTAAATTAGGAGGGCAATACTAAGCTGAAAATACTTCTCAGTCTTTACTTATGTCTATATGTACATATTGCTACTTGTCCAATGTGAGTCTCATAAATTTACTAAAAGCCAGCGGAAAATAAGCTTTACTTCTGGAGGCAAAAACTAATAATCATGTTGCAAAGAAAATGTGAAGAGGAACTTATGACCATGTTTATATTATGCCATCCTCCTTATTTCTTACATTTCACTAGATATATGCAACAATTGAGTTTTACTGTTGAGTAGTAATTGAGTAAATTGTGTTTCACAATTATGAGCTTACTGTTCAAAATATAAAAAACCAAATCTTAATTTTCTAATTGTAAATAATATTTCAACATGGAGTTCATCTTGGTACAGATTAGATTTTACATATAAGCCTAATTGTTGCCTACTTTATTTTTCTGAAATTAATACCTAAAAAGTGACAAATTAAACTTTACTATAGTAAGACCAACAATCATTCTCCCCTATTTTTCTATTTATTTAAATGACTTCTGTAAATTTTTATTGTAGTTAAGGTGACATGGTTAAAACATGACTTTTCAAATGAAGTGAATTGTTCTGTTTAAAGAAACATGAACAAGTAAAGATAAAGTAAAAGAGAGCGAAGAGAGACAGAGAGACAAGGAGAGATAGATACAGAAATAGGGGAAAATTAGAGAAAGGGAGGGGCTGGAGAGGTGGTGCTAGAGGTAAGGTGTCTGCCTTGCAAGCACTAGCGTAGGACGGACCACGGTTTAATCTCCCGGCGTCCTATATGGCCCCCAACCCAGGAGCGATTTTTGAGCGCATAGCCAGGGGTAACCCCTGAACATCAAACGGGTGTGGCCCAAAAACCAAAAAAAAAATAGCTAGAGAAAGGGAGAGAGAAAGAGAGGTAGAGATAGAAAGAGAAAGAAAGAAAAGTAAGAGAAAAAGAAAAGAAAGTCTTCTCCAAAGTGAAAAAAATACTTTTGAAGAAAGTCATATACAGTTTCTCCAAACTGTACTGATATAATTCTCTGAACGCATAGAAGGTAAACTAGGGCTAAGGTGATATAGTAGAGTGGGTAGATATTTACCTTGCACATGACTGATGCAGGTTCAATTCCAGGCACCCATTTGATCCTCCAGAATGATATGTGAGCACCCAATCAGGAATGAGTGCTAATAATTTAGTGTGACCCTATAGGAAAATATAATAAAAACAAACAAAAACTAAATTTGAGTGTGGTCAGAGGGCACACTTGAAATCTTGCTAGTTTTCTTGAAGCTCCTCCTTTCCTCAGTGGAAAATCCCTTTCTGAGTAATGTCTCAGCATCTGATTTATATATAATATATATAGTATTTAGTATGTATATATCTATACACACACACATATATATATATTTATATATATATACACACATACATATTGTTTTTTGGGTCACACACGGCGGTGCTCAAGGGTTACTCCTGGTTCTGCACTCAGAAATAGCTCCTGGAAAAAAATAAAATTAAAAAAAAAGAAAGAAAGAAATAGCTCCTGGCAGACTGCGGTGGACCTTATGGGCTGCCGGATCTGAACCACCCTCTGTCCTGAATAGGCTGTACATAAGGCAAATGCTCAACAGCTTTGCTATTTCTCCAGCCCCAGCTTTATCATTTTTGTAAAGATTTTGATTAAATGATCTTAAGTACAGTGAACATTCATTACATTTCATAACTTGGACGTGATTTCTTAATTATTGGCACTGCAGACCTAAATCTATTACTTTAAAAAAATTTAACTAACTGTCATGGAAATGCCCAATTTTTTAGAAAGAGTATGAGAGCTTCAATGCACCTTTTATATTGTTCCCATGTTATTTTCCAAACACGAGAGAGCAGCCAGAATTTTCCCTAAACCTGTCAGCAACTGTTTCTCTACTGCAGCAACAAATAGCATCCAAGTTTTTCTTCTTAATTAGGATTTTTGTGATGCTTTTAATTAAGCGTACTTTTTTACAATTTAGCCAAACAAACTGTTTCTATGGTTAGAGCAGTGACAGTTACACAATTATTTGCTCAAATTCATGAAAGACTGAAAAAGTTTTTAAATTGTTTACTGAGAAGTCTACACTAAATTAAATCCACTTGTGCTTTAGCAACATCTGAGGGAAGACCAGGCAGCAAATGAAATGGAGACTATAAAAATGCATAAGAAGCCAAGTAAATCATGAGTGATTAATGATCATTGTGATACAGATAAGACCTTTAGTCATAAATACTCAAATGGGCTTAGAAAACACAACAAAGAGTAATTATATTAAACTGAGTTATAAACAATGAGCATATAAAAAGATACCAAAAATAACAGATTTTGATATTATATTTGTATTGCTGAAAGCATAAATTGTTGCATAAATGGAAAGACTGGTATGATTTAAGTACTTTTGAAGCAGAAAACTCATTTAGTTATTTTATGAGATAAAGACACTCATTGTAAATCATTCCTACATTTGTATTAGGGCAAAATAAATTGCCTTGATAAAATCAGAGTGATTTAAAGTACACTTCTTTAATAGCACCGGAAGAATTTAAAGTGTCCTGTATCTTAGATCAAGGCTAAGTCAAATTTCTCTCTTACAGAAAAGCACACACACACACACATACACACACTTACACATATATCTTCATAAACTTACAGAATTTAAATGTGAGCTCAATATATCTTTAAGTTCTTTATAAAGAATTTTAATATTATAGTACATAAAATGTCAAAAATATTTCTAAATTTTAATAAGTAAATACATGCTAACAAAATGCCTTGATTTTGAAATAATACGAAGACATAAACTTTACATAATATCAATATGACCATAAAAATTCTTCATGAAAGTAAAATCTACACACCCATTTCCATAAATACGTTTAACTTAAGAAAATTTTCTTTTCATTTTGGGGCCATATAAAGTGATACAATGGCTTATTCCTGATTTTATGTTCAGTTGTCATCCTAGTAGTGCACATGGAATTATATGTGCTACTAGTGATTCGAACTAGAGTTGGCTCTTACGTTTGATAGTATCTCTCTAGTATCTACCTTACAAAATTTTGACTTAACTCAAATATTTAAGTTCACATTGGAGCAAAATAACTCAATAATATTTTAAAATAATCTATTTGTTGAAACAAAGATTTAAAAATAGTGCTAGTTTTATTTCATTTTTGAGGGGAGGAGGTCACACCCGGCCAGCATTCAGGGGTTACTTCTAGCTCAGCACTCAGAAATCGTTCCTAGCAGGCTCAGGGGACCATATGGGATGTTGGGATTTGAACCATTGTCCTTCTGCATGCAAGGCAAACCCTCTACCTCCATCCTATCTCCCTGGCCCCAATAGTACTAGTTTTATGATTATGTTTCATTAAGGCAGAATATAAAATAATTTCATTATATAACTAAGTTTACTATTTATAACATAAATTGTTTGAACAATGAATTTGTATTGAGAATTAATTGTTATAGAGATAATAAAACTCATAGTTAACTTATATACACAAAAAAATTGGAGATAGAAAATGACATAACTTGCAAACAAAAATTATTCTCTGAAGTTACATTAAGTTGAAAATTAACTCTATTGATTAATCTATTTCAAAATCATCAAAAAAGTTAACTAAAATTTTTCAAAATACCAGTAGACTATATATAATTTTTTTGCAACACCCAGCAGAGTTCAGCGGTTATTCCTGGCTCTTTGCTCAGAAATGACACCTGGCAGGCTCGGAGGTCACAGGTCAGCCATGTGCAAGGCAAATGCCTTACCACAGTGCTATTGCTCAGGCCCTATCAATTTTATATTCTTTTTTTTTTTTTTTTTGGTTTTTGGGCCACACCCGTTTGACGCTCAGGGGTTACTCCTGGCTATGCGCTCAGAAATCGCCCCTGGCTTGGGGAGACCATATGGGACGCCGGGAATCGAACCGTTGTCCTTCCTATGCTAGCGCTTGCAAGGCAGACACCTTTACTCTAGCGCCACCTTCCCAGTCCCCAATTTTATATTCTAACTCAAGCATATATTTTACTACTTTCTTTAATATATTATTTATCAACATATCTATATATCTAATAACATATGCAATTCCAGGGAGTCATTACTTATATATTTTTATCACTTAATCATCAATTGTTCTTTTTTTTTTGAGGTTCCTAGATTCCAGTTTATATTCTTTTTTTTAATATAATCTTTATTTTAGTTATAGTGGCTTACATATCGTTCACAGTAATATTCCAGGTACATATTTATATTGAATCAGAAAGATTCCCACCACAGAATTGTCCTCCCACAACCGCTCCCATCCTGCCTCCCATATCCTCCACTTCCCCACCAGGGGCTGCTAGAATGCATGGTCCCTTCTGTGTCTAGTTTATTATTTAGTGGTCTTATAACTGTTTGGTCTTGGTGACTCCATTACTGCCCCCTCCAATTGGGAGGCGGGACTAGAAACTTCAAGTTATGTGGTTTTGTTTGAGGAAGAGAAAGGTAATATAATGGGGGTAAAAATTGACTACGCCGACTATGAGCAGAGTCATTTTTCTAGAGGCTCTCATCCTTGGTTTGATGGATGATGGGGAAAAGAAAAAGGTGAGACAACACAACAGTTCAAAAAGAGGAATCAAATAAGATATCCAGTGAGCACTGCAGCACTAAAAATATTCACCCCATGACAATATATCCCAAGGGTAGATAAACCCTGTATCTCTTAGACCAAGGGGATTCCCGTTACGGATGACCCCAATATTTACTGTTCCTATGTGGGGTTGGGGGGAAGAGAGAAAAAACACAAATAATCCTTTTTTTCATTTTATTTTTTTTTTATTATTTTTTAATCTAGTTTTTGTCTATTTCTTTGTTTTGGGGTAGATATTGAAGTAGTTGTCCATTTTTTAAATTATATATTTTTTTTTCTTCTTTTTTCTTCCTCTTTGTGCCTTGTCTCATTTCCAATCGTTCTTCTTAATTCAGTTTAAAACTTTTGTTTTGTTTTCGTTTTTGTTTTTGTGCTACACCTAGAGGCACTCAGGGGTTATTAATAGCTATGCACTTAGAAATAGCTCCTGGCAGGCTCGAGTGACCATATGAGAAGCCAGGGATCAAACCCAGGGTTACATGCAAGGCAATTGCACTACCCGCTGTGCTATCTCTCCAGTCCCAGGTTAGAACATTTATAGTAAATAAAATGCATACATTTGAAACTTAGAATGTTCAAGTATTGTGCATAATAAGATTTTTCAAAATTAAAATGATAGATTTCTATATAATTTCACTTTATTGGAGGGATCTCTGCCTTCAAATTCACTGCCCTTTATCATCTCTTATCTGTGACTTAGGATCGTGGACTTCTGAGATTTCTCTCCCATTTTTAATGCCACAATGTGTTTCTTTGAATTCTACTTAAAATAGTCCTGATGGGAATGTGAGAGCAGGAGCCCAAGAACTCCCCTGTTGTTTCTTCCATTTCAGTTCTATTTCAGAAAGTACTTTTGGTGCAAGGCTGTTTTCCTTTATATCTACATCTACATCTTTATATCTACATGTACATCTTTGTATCTACACACTACATCTGTTTGATGAGCATAGTACCTGAGGCTCTTGTAATATAGTCTTTTCCATTCCTCATCTTGCAATCAATAGATTTATAATCTTACAAAGACTTATAGTATCGGGCTGCATTAAGATCATTTGTGTGAAACCTCATTATTTCCTTTAATGGTTTAATATTATGCTGCATTATATTTACCTTACACATTGTCTTACATATGTTCTTTATACTTACACTATCAGTACTGTTTTTTGACATACATGTCATGAACTAAGTCATGAACATGTCATAAACAGAGCCAGTTTGGATGAACTAAATACAGTGTTAGTGTGCACATATATTATTAATCACAATGATATAAAATTATAACACATGATTTTATGATCCAATGAGTTAATTACACACATACGTCTTTAGCTGTTAAAATGACTTGTTATTGTTTGAATGAACATGATTTTAAGTGTGGGAATATTAGATAACTTGATTTTTATTTTTAAATTTAATTTATTTTGGTGCCTAGATTTCTTGGCCAAGCAGAGCAACGTCATGCTACTCAGGGTTTGTTTCAGAGATTACTAGAAACAACCTTGCTTTATTTGGGGTAGGGCACCGTGTGATGCCAGTGATTGATTGAAGTCACTTGTATTCAAATAAAATAATTTAACACAGTATCATTTCTTTGACATCATAACTTACATCTAGAGCAACAACTTTTAGATATATTTATTTTTATTATATTTTCTTCTGAGATTTTCTTTTATTGATTAATGCACACTCAACACTATACTATAATCATTTTCAATAGTTACATAGCAAAGTAATATTTTGTGATATAAAGTATTAGGAATTAAAACATTATTCAATAACATCTGTATATAATATTTAACTAATAATTTTATTCAACAGATTATTCCTTAAAGTGTTATAGTAGTGCTGGTAATTTAAAATCTATATACATTTGTAAGCATGAAATAATGCATGTGTGTTTTAGACTAAATATGTATTATAAAACTTGGTTCACAGGGATGAATTACATTCTAGTTCTACTATGTTTGGATGAATGCATCTCTTCATTAATATCCAATAGGGAAATAAAAACTCACCACCTGTACACAATAAGCATAAATAGTTCATATAACTTCTTGTTATGAATCTTCTACCTAATAACAATTCACATAATATATGAAAATGTAATATTGCATTTTTTGAAATAAATGTTTATATGGAGGCAATTATTTTCTGCTTTCATGAATTATGTGAAATTTTAGTGCTGCCATATTTCAAATTTGCTTACCTTAATATTCAGTAATAATACCCTGCTTTGATTGTAGCTTACACAAATTTTCTTTTTGTATTTCCATTATTCCTATTAACCATGTCTTTTCTTAGTTGCTGATTATTTTCATATCATGCTATAATGTAATTTAAAATAATTATATCATTGAAACCCTTTTTATTTCTGACATTAATTTTTTCAAACATTGGAGGGAAAATAATCATTATGTATGTCCTCAGAAAACTTATGTTAAAGAGTATATTCACCACTATCTCTACCAGAAGTGTTATTTAAAAAGTCATGTTTTCTATATTTTTTGTAATTATCTCTGAAAAGCAATCAATAACAAAAAGTTTGTGTTTTCCTGAAATGGAGTGAAATAGGGGGATGGTTAATGTAAGTGTAAAAATTACTGTCCTAAGTTATTGAAGTATAGAAAGTAACTTAAGTTATTGATATAAGAAGTTAATGTTAAATTCTTCAATGAATTAAAATGTTAATGTTACATCAAAAATTGTCCAAATATATTCAAAAGCCCTTCAAAACATGTGTTAAAAAATACTCTTTAGACAACTGGAGTCAAGAAAATCTAAGAAAGGGATCAACTAATGATAGGATGAGCTCTATTTTCATCATACACTCATTCTATACTTTTACATAGCAAAAAATGCATTCACCTATACCACATCAGGTCACAGATATAATGACTTTCCACAAAAATTTCCAAGTATGCTCAGAATATGGATGGTATCTTGACTTCAAAATCTCGACCCTAAAGTCTTCTTGCTTGAAAACACTTGGATAATCCATTACTTATTTATTTATTTGCCTTATTCTTATATCTATATGACATGAAAAATTGTAAGCAACAGTACTCCTTACACTCTTCATGTGCTTACAATATGATATTTCAGTTGTACTATTTCTCTACTCTATAAAATATTTTTTTACTTTTACTTGTTGAATTGTTTTCTTAATCATGCATATTGCTATTCAGGGCTTACTCTTAATTTTATATTCCTGGTCACTTCTGGTAGGACTCAAGAAATCATACAGAATGTCAGAGATTGAACATGGGTTGACTATATGCAAGAAAGATGACTAGACTAGCTTTCTCACTGTACTTTCTATCCAGCCCATTCATGCCTGAATTCTAAACTCAGCATTGGACTCATAGGCTGATGCTATAAATGAACTCATACTACCCTTATAAGATTATGCCCTGAGATAAAACTTATCTGTAATTTTTCTTTTAAGTGTTAATACAATATTGACACTACAATTAATCTTTTTAATTTTGTCAAGATTATTTATAAAACTCTCCCCCAAAAAATAACGCACAAATTTTCTTTGCTAAAATGTTTTTTATAATTTTCTCTGTCCTCCATTTATTTTGTCACTTTACAAAAGCAATTCCTAATTTTTTATTTAGAAATTTATAATCATATGCTAACTATACTGAGCTTATGTTTTCCCATATAAAAACAATTTAATGACTTGGTTGTGTCCTTTTTCCTTTGTGTGTTTGTTTGTTTGGGCCACACCCTATGGCACTCTGGGGTTACTCCTGGCTCTGAGCTCAGAAATTTGCTTTTGTTCCTGACTTGTGGGACCATATGAGATGCCAGGGGATCGAACCTTGGTCTGTCCTAGGCTAGTGCTGACAAGGCAAATGGCTTACCACTAGGCAACACTTTTCAGCCCCTTGGTTGTATCCTTTATATATTATTTTCTCTTCTTCATTTAAAATTATTCTTCTACCACAATATATAAAGTATATATAGAAAACATAATATAAAAAGCTATAATTAGATATTTTCAATAATATAGCTACATTGGTAAAGACTACAGAAGCAAGACTAAACAACAGAAACTATAGCAAATTAAAATGTTTAAACATGGGACCAGGCGGTGGCGCTAAAGGTAAGATGCCTGCCTTGCCTGTGCTAGCCTTGGACGGACTGCGGTTCAATCCCCCGGCGTCCCATATGGTCCCCCAAGCCAGGAGCAACTTCTGAGCACATAGCCAGGAGTAACCCCTGAGCGTTACCGGGTGTGGCCCAAAACCTCCCCCCCCCAAAATAAAATAAAATAAAATAAAATAAAATAAAATGTTTAAACATGGCAATACAAAGTCAGTCTAAAGTCAAAGTACTCCCTACTGAATAAAAAATGATTTAGCACATGATATACCAGATAAAATATATAAAGCACCTACAAAGACCAACATCAGTTAATTCAATAACTTCATAAACATTTGGACAAAGAGTTATGCAGATACTTCAATGAAAATGAAAGATGAGATTCAGTACATAAAAAACATTATAATCATGCTGGTTATTTTGTTATTAAAGAAATTCAAATGATGATGTGAATGAAACATCAATGAACACTAGAGAATATGTCATATAACTACAAAGTGAGGCAAAACCTGTGTTACCTGAGTTGGAGGAAATGTAAAACAAAAGGATTTCATGTGTACTACTTTTTTTTTTATTTAAACAACTTTATTACATACATGCTTGTGCTTGGGTTTCAGTCATGTAAAGAACACCACCCATCAACAGTGCAACATTCCCATCAAAAATGTCCAAAATCTCCCTCCTCCCCACCCAAGCCCCGCCTGTACTCTAGACAGGCTTTCTATTTCCCTCGTACATTCTCATTATTAGGATAGCTCAAAACGTACTTATTTCTCTAACTAAACTCATCCCTGTTTGCGGTGAGCTTCATGAGGTAAGCAGTAACTTCCAGCTCTCTTCTCTTTTGTGTCTGAAAATTATTATTGCAAGAATGTCTTTCATTTATCTTAACACCCATAGATGAGTGAGACCATTCTGTGTCTTTCTCTCTCTCTGCTTATTTCACTAAGCATAATAGATTCCATGTACATCCATGTATAGGAAAATTTCATGACTTCATCTCTCCTGACAGCTGCATAATATTCTATTGTGTATATGTACCACAGATTCTTTAGCCATTCATCTGTTGAAGGGTATCTTGGCTGTTTCTAGAGTCTTGCTATGGTAAATAGTGCTGCAATGAATATAGGTGTAAGGAAGGGATTTTTGTATTGTATTTTGTGGTCCTAGGGTATATTCCTAGGAGTGGTATAGCTGGGTCGTATGGGAGTTCGATTTCCAGTTTTTGGAGGAATCTCCATATTGCTTTTCATAAAGGTTGAACTAGATGGCATTCCCACCAGCAGTGGATAAAAGTTCCTTTCTTTCCACATCCTCGACAACACTGCTTGTTCTCATTCTTTGTGATGTGTGCCAATCTCTGTGGTGTGACGTGGTACCTCATAGTTGTTTTGATTTGCATCTCCCTGATAATTAGTGATGTGGAGCATTTTTTCTTGTGTCTTTTGGCCATATGTATTTCTTCTTTGTCAAAGTGTCTGTCCATTTCTTCCCATTTTTTGATGGGATTAGATTATTTTTTCTTGTAAAATTCTGTCAGTGCCTTGTATATTTTGGAGATTAGCCCCTTATCTGAAAGGTATAGGGTGAATAGTTTCTCCACTCAGTGGGAGGCTCTTGTATCCTGGGTGCTATTTCTTTTGAGGTGCAGAAGCTTCTCAGTTTAATATATTCCCATCTGTTAATCTCCGCTTTCACTTGCTTGGAGAGTGCAGTTTCCTCCTTGAAGATGCCTTTAGTCTCAATGTCCTGGAGTGTTTTACCTATGTGTTGTTCTATATATCTTATGGTTTTGGGTCTGATATAGAGGTCTTTTATCCATTTGGATTTAACCTTGATACATGGTATTAGCTGGGGGTCTAAGTTAAATTTTTTGCAAGTGGCTATCCAGTTGTGCCAACACCACTTGTTGAAGAGGCTTTCTTTGCTCCATTTAGGATTTCTTTCTTCTTTATAAAACTTAGGTGAATGTATGTCTGGGGAACATTCTCTGAGTATTAAGCCTATTTCACTGATCTGAGAGCCTGTCTTTATTGCAATACTATGCTGTTTTGATAACTATTGCTTTGTAGTACAATTTAAAGTTGGGAAAAGTAATTTCTCCCATATTCTTTTGCCCAATGGTTGCTTTACCTATTCTAGGGTGTTTACTGTTCCAAATGAATTTCAAAAGTTCCTGATCCACTTCTTTGAAGAATGTCATGGGTATCTTTAGAGAAATTGCATTAAATCTGTACAGTGCTGTGGAGAGTATTGCCATTTTAATGATGTTAATTCTGCCAATCCATGAGCAGGGTATGTACTTCCATTTCCACGTGTTCTCTCTTATTTCTTGCAGCAGAGTTTTATAGTTTTCTTTGTATAGGTCCTTCACATTTTTAGTCAAGTTGATTCCAAGATATTTGAATTGTGTGGCATTATTGTGAATGGGGTTGTTATCTTAATATCCAATTCTTCCTTATTACTATTGGTGTATAGAAAGACCATTGATTTTTGTGTGCTAATTTTGTACTCTGCCAACTTGCGATAGAGTCTTTTGTTTCTAGAAGCCTTTTGGTAGAGTTTTAGGGTTTTATAGAGTATCATGTCATATGCAAACAATGAGAGCTTGCCTTCTTTCTTTCCTATCTGGATTCCCTTGATATCTTTTCCTTGCCTAATCACTATAGCAAGTACTTCCAGTGCTATGTTGAATAGGAGTGGTGAGAGAGGAAAGCCTTGTCTTGTGCCAGAATTCAGAGGAAAGGCTTTCTGTTTTTCTCCATTGAGGACAATATTTGTCTCTGCTTGTGGTAGATGGCCTTAACTATATTGAGAAAGGTTCCTTCTATTCCCATCTTGCTGAGAGTTTTGATCAAGAATGGGTGTTGGACCTTATCAAATGCTTTCTCTGCGTCTATTGATATGATCGTGTGATTTTTATTTTTCTTGTTGTTGATGTTGTGTATTATGTTGATAGATTTATGGATGTTAAACCAGCCTTCCATTCCTGGTATGAAACTTACTTGATCATAGTGGATGATCTTCTTAATAAGGCACTGAATCCTATTTGCCAGGATTTTGTTGAGGATCTTTGCATCTGTATTCATCAGCGATATTGGTCTGTAATTTTGTTTTTTTGGTAGCATCTCTGTCTGGTTAGGTATCAAGGTGATGTTGGCTTCATAAAAGCTATTTGAAGTGTTCCTATTTTTTCAATTTCATGAAAGAGTCTTCTCAGGATTGGTAGTAGTTTCTCTTGAAAGGTTTGAAAGAATTCATTAGTAAATCCATCTGGGCCTGGACTTTTGTTTTTGGGCAGGCATTTGATTACTGTCTTAATTTCCTCAATAGTGATGGGTGTATTTAGATATGCTACATTCTCTTCATTTAACTGTGGAATATTATGAGTCCAAGAATTTTTCCATTTCTTTCAGTTTTTCATTTTTAGTGGCATAGAGTTTTCTCAAAGTAGTTTCTGATTACCCTTTGGATCTCTACCATATCAGTAGTGATCTCTCCTTTTTCATTCCTAATACGAGTTGTCAAGTTTCTCTCTCTCTCTTTCTTTGTTAGTTTTGCCAGTGGTCTATTAATCTTGTTTATTTTTTCAAAGAATCAACTTCTGCTTTCGTTGATCTTTTGGATTGTTTTTCGGGTTTCCACTTCTTTGATTTCTTCTCTCAGCTTTGTTATTTCCTTCTGCCTTCCTATGTTTGGGTCCTTTTGTTGGGAACTTTTTAATTCTTTTTTTTTTAAATATAATTTTTATTTTGATCACAGTGGCTTACATATTGTTGACAATAATATTTTAGGTACATATTTACATAAAATCAGGGGGGATTCCCATCACCAAATTGTCCTCCTATTCCTCCGTTTTTGTTTTCCCTCCCATTTCTTTTTCCCTCACCCCCAGGGCGACTAGAGTGTGTGGTCCCCTCTGTATCTAACCTACTACTTAGTAGTCTTGGACCTGTTTGGACTTGACGCCTCCCTTATTTCCCCCTCTAACTGGAGACAGTACTAGCTATTTCAAGTTGCATGGTTTTGCCTGAAAAAGAGAAAAGTAATAAACTGGGGTAAGAGTCTAATACCCCGAAAATGGGCGAGTCCTTCCAGAGGCTCTCATCATCGATTTGGGGGATGGAGGAGAGAGGGAAGGTGGAACACTCCACCAGCACCAAAAGACGTTTCAAATATCCAGTGAGGACTCCAGCTTTATCGATAAGCACCACACAAAACAAAGAAAAAACAGAACAAGACAAACAAAAACAAACAAACGTACAAAAAAAATACACCATGGTCTTGAAATAAGAAACTTGGCATAGCACATAATGAAAGAAAAGAAAGGGAGAGAAAAAATATGTATAACTGGGGACAACAATTTCAATGATCACACCTAACCAGAGAAATCGACCAAAATAGGTAGGTAATAATAATAATAATAATAATAAATGAAGGTAAAAAGTATATATATAAAAAAATAAAAATAACCAAGGTTTCGTGCTTTTTTTTCCCTCCTGCCCTGGCACAGTAAATATTGGGGTCATTCAAAAAGGATTTCACTTGGCCTAAGAACTATGGGGTTTCTCCGTCATTGGAGTATACTGTCATGGGATCAACACTAGGCTTTGCTCAGGATCATTTACTCTCCCGGTGGTGTTTTTGTGGCGTTTGGAAGACTTCTGCTCTGTCCAGGGTGATACAATCAGAGCTCTGTGTTTAGAGATCTCAGTATCTGCACAGATCTTGAGATGGTATTTATGATGAAGTCAGTCTTTGTGGTTGTGGTTCTAGAGGTTCTGTTCCCTCAGTGTCATTATAATCCATCTTCTGTGTTTGGTGATCTTGGTCTTTGCACTGAGCCTAGGATGGCACCTAGGATAGCATCTTTCTTTGTGCTTCCAGAAGCCCCATTCCGTTACAATTGTCTCTGCAGGACCTTTGGGGTTGGAGATCATGATTATTGTGCAGGTCATAGTTCAAACCCTAAACTAGGGCTTTTATATTGGTCCCAAGATGTATAAAGTGTGGTCGTGGTTCTATCAGCCAGCCATCTGTAAATCGCGATCTTGGCTTTTGGACCTACCAAAGGGTGCTAAGTCTTCTGGTTTCTTCTTGTCGTTAACTGGTAGGGTAGGCTAATATGCTCTAAGGTCAAGTTGTTCACATTTTCCTCGTTGTCAGGATATCATGTTAGAGCTGGCCCTTGTTGTTGACCCCACAGTATTAAGGCTGTCCTGGATGGTATTTGTTTCCTGCAGCTGTTGTGAAGAACTGTGCCATTTCTATGTCTGAGATCCAGGGTTCAAGGCTGGTTGAATGGTATCTAATCACCTGAGGTCTAAGTTGATTCCACATGACATATTTTCCAAGTAGGAGATATCCCTGGATTGTAAACCATTATGAGTTCCTTTCTCAAATAGATAAGAGCTCTTATTATTTTTTTAATATGTAAGATTTCCCCTTTATTTAGTGTGCCTTTGCAGGGGAAAACGGTGCTACATTATATTGTCAGTGTATTTGGGGGTGGGCAGAAGGAATAACAGAAACAGGTCCCATACCCAAAAATGATAAAAAAAAGGGCGGGGATAAAAATGTATGTGCTCACAAATGTATATGTAGGACAGACATTTAAAAAATAAATAAATTGAAATAAATAAATAAAGGAAAAAGGAATAAAAGTGGTGCAAAAGACTACCTTACATTTGGGGGAGAGCAGGTAAAGAGGTGGTGTATTACAGGTCTTATTCCTATGTTGGAAGTACAGTTTTTCCCATTGTCTTTTGGGTTTTTCTTGTGAAGTGTGGGTTCCCAGGGATCTTTCTATCACACCCACTGACCTTCAGATTGGTAAGAATTTGCGGGAGGGAGGTCTTGGAAGAGTTCTTGCATTGGGGATACTTTTGGGCCTAGGTCCGGTTTCAAGAAACAGTCCACGTTAGGGGAAGTTGGTAGGGAGGGCTGCGCCGCATGAGTCCGCAAGGGGGTTGGCTGTCTTTTCTTGCAGGAGACGAGGTGTGGGTTTATCTGGGTGTCCTCTCGCCTGGGTGCAGGGTACTGGTTCGTTGGGTGGGAGGTCGATCTTGATGCCTAATAGAATAAAGACTGAGGGTGGAGAGTTTTAATATGGTGGGAGATCTGGATGGGATTGAGTGGTGAAGGGATAGTTGGATTTCCGGAGGGGAGAAAGCAGAAGGTATATGAGAGGGGTATGAAGGGAGAGAAAAGAGAAAATACCTTAGAAAGAAAGGGGGAAGGGAACGGGAAAAAAAGTAAAGAGAAGAATAGAAAAGAGAAAAAATGAAGGGAAAAAAAAAAGAAAGTGGTGAGAAGAGAGGAGAGAATAGCAAGTGAATGCTGGTTTGGTTGAATGTGTTGGATGAATAGAGCCTGTAGTTTAAGTCTGTACTTCGCAGTTATTGCTTCGGTGGTCTGACTGGTCTCATGCTTCAATTCCTAAGAGAAGGTATAACCTAGAGATAAAATGTATGTTAAAGAGTTTTCTCCGGACCATCTCGTAGTGCAAGCAAGGTATGGTATCTCGTGTGGAATCCTGAGTTTCCATCTTAGTTTGTCCGCCTTTTGTATACAAAGGTGCCTGTGAACAAAGAAGCTGAGAGGTTATTTAAAATATAGTAGGATAAAGGCATTAAAACATAGTGTTATGGTATGTTTCCATTGCAGTCAGTGATTTCCTGTGGTGTTCTTTACCTGTGTTCCTGTATACGATCTCTAAGGGATTATTGTGGGCCTTTGTTGTAGAAGTTTGATTACATACCTGTTCTCTCTATGCTGTTGTTTCTGTTGTTGCTGTTTTCTTTGTGGTATAATGTGTAGTCAAGAGTTTGCGTTGTTTCTTTTTCCTGTATTTTGGACACTGCTCCCAAGTATATATTGACTATTACAGTGTTTGGAGTTTCTACCCTGTTAAACCCTGTTATTTGATTGTTAGGTATTAGTTGTGCATCAAGTATATGTTCTAGGTGATTCAGAATAGTGCTACCATTCTGTGTTTATCTTTTGTCTTCTGACTTACTTCGTTTAACATAACATGATCTAGGTCCATCCACGGTGCTGCAAAGTCTGTGATTGTATCATTTCCAACTGCCATATAATATTCCATTGTGTATATGTACCACATATTAATGATCCATTCATCTGTTGTTGGACATTGAGGTTGGTTCCAAGATTTGACTACTATACTGAGTGCTGCGATAAATAATGGGGTGCATACGTATTTTGGAATGAAAGTCCTTCCATCTTGGGGGTATATGCCTAGGAGAGCAATTGCTGGGTCAAATGGCAGCTCAATTCTGAGTTCTTTGAGCACTCTCCAGACTTTCCTCCATAGGTGTTGGACCAGGGGGCATTCCCACCAGCAGTGGATGAGAGTTCCTTTCATACCGCATCCCCACCAACAAAGGTTGTTTCCATTATTTTTGATGTGAGCCATCCTTACTGGTGTAAGGTGGTATCTCATTGTTGTCTTGATTTGGATCTCCCTGATGATGAGTGAAGGTGAGCATGTTTTCATGTGTTTGTTGGCCATCCTTCTGTCTTCCTCAGAGAAGTGTCTATTCATTTCATCTCCCCATTTTTTATGGCTTTATTTGGTTTTGGGGGGCTCAGCTTTCTGAGTGCTTTGTATGTTCTAGATATCAGCCCTTTATCTGATATGTCGAGTGAAAAGATTTTTTCCCATTCTGTTAACTGTCTTCTTGCATTAAGTAGGGTTTCTTTTGCCATGCAGAAGCTTTTAAGTTTAATGTAGTCTCATTTGTTTATATTTGATGCTAATGTTCTTGCCATTGGTGATCCATCCTCAAAGACCTTTTTGATATTTAGTTCTTCGAGTGTTCTGCCTATTTTATTCTCGATAAACTTTATAGATTCAGGTCTGATTTCAAGGTCTTTGATCCATTTTGAGTTAACTTTTGTATAAGGGGTGAGGTATGGGTCAATCTTCACTTTCGTACATGTTGTTTTCCAGTTGTACCAACACCATTTGTTAAATAGACTTCCTTTGTTCCATTTCAGGTTCTTACCTCTTTTATCAAATATTAGTTGGCTGTATATCTTGGGGTTTATGTCTGGGAATTCTGTTCTGACCCACTGGTCTGAGGTCCTGTCTCTGTTCCAGTACCATGTTGTTTTGACTACTATGGCTTTATAGTATAGTTTCAAGTTAGGTAAGGAGATGCCTCCCAGATTTTTGTTTTTCAGTATGTTTTTGGCTATCCTGGGACTTTTGTGGTTCCAGATAAATTTTGTGATTGACTGTTCTATTTCTTTAAAGAATGGTGTCTGGATTTGGATAGGGATTGCATTAAATCTATATAGTAGTTTGGGTAGGATAGTCATTTTGACTATGTTAATTCTACCTATCCATGAGCATGGGATGTTCTTCCAATTCTTTAGATCATCTTCAATTTCTTTCTGAAGCGTTTTGAAGTTTCCCTGGTATAGGTCTTTCACTTCCCTTGTAAGGTTGATTCCTAGGTACCTGATATTTTTTGATACTATTTTAAATGGTATTGTATTTTTAATCTTTCTCTCCTCGATTTCGTTGTTTGTATATAGAAACACTACTGTCTTTTGTGTATTGACTTTGTATCCAGCCACTTTGCTGTATTGGTTAATTGTTTCTAGGAGTTTTACTGTGGACTCTTTAGGATTTTCGATGTATATCATCATATCATCTGCAAATAGAGATAGTTTGTGTTCCTCTTTCCCAATTTGGATTCCTATGATTCCCTTCTCTTGTCGGATTGCTATTGCTAGGACTTCTAAGGTTATATTGAATAAGAGTGGAGAGAGTGGACAGCCTTGCCTAGTTCCTGACCTTAATGGAAATGCTTCTAGTTTCTCGCCATTAAGTATAATGTTGGCTGTAGGCTTTTCATAGATAGCTGTGACTATCTTGAGGAAGGTTCCTTCTAACCCTATTTTGCTGAGTGTCTTTAACATGAAAGGGTGTTGGATTTTGTCAAATGCCTTCTCTGCATCGATTGATATGATCATGTGTTTTTTGTTTTTCTTGTTGTTGATGTGATGTATAATGTTGATTGATTTGCGTATGTTGAACCAACCTTGCATTCCTGGTATAAATCCCACTTGGTCATGATGTATGATCTTTTTGATGAAGTGTTGGATTCGGTTTGCTAAGATTTTGTTGAGTATCTTTGCATCTATGTTCATTAGTGAGATTGGTCTGTAGTTTTCTTTCTTGGTGGTATCTTTGCCATCTTTGGGAATGAGTGTGATATTTGCCTCATAGAAGGAGTTAGGGAGGATTCCTGTTTTTTTCTATGGCTTGGAAGAGCCTATGGAAAAGTGGTAGTAAATCTTCCCGGAATGTTTGGTAGAATTCACCTGTAAATCCATCTGGGCCTGGGCTTTTGTTCTTAGGGAGTTTTTTAATTACATCTTCAATTTCCTCTGAGGTGATTGGTCTGTTTAGGCTTTCTAGTTCTTCCTTTTCCAGTCTTGGAAGAGGGTGTTTGTCCAAGAATCTGTCAATTTCTTCTGGGTTCTCTATCTTAGCTAAGTATAGTTGTTCATAATATGATCTTATGATATGTTGTATTTCTTGAGGTTCTGTTGTAATCTCTCCCCTTTCATTTGTGATCCTACTGATTTGTGAGTTTTCTCTCTTCTTTTTGGTGAGTTTTGCCAGTGGTTTGTCTATCTTGTTTATTTTTTCGAAAAACCAACTCCAAGTCTCATTGATTTTTTGTATTGTTTTCTTAGTTTCTATGTTGTTTATTTCTGCTCTGGTTTTTATTATTTCTTGCCTTCTGGTCATGGTTGGATTTCTCTGTTGCTGTTGTTCCAATTCTTTTAGGTGATCTTTTAAACTGTTGGTTTTGTTATTTTCTTGTTTCTTGACATAGGCCTGTATTGCTATGAGTTTCCCCCTAATTACTGCTTTTGCTGTTTCCCACAAATTTTGACATGTTGTCTCTTCATTGTCATTTGTCTCAAGGAATCTTTTTATTTCTTCCTTGAGTTGTTCTTTGATCCAGCTGTTGTTGAGCAGCATGTTGTTTAATCTCCAGGTATTACTTTTTCTCCATTGTTTCTTCTTGACGTCAATTTTGAGTTCTGTTGCATAGTGATCTGAAAGGGTACTTCTAATGATCCTTTCCTTTGTGGTCTTGTATAGGTTGGTTTTGTATCCCAAGACATGGTCTATTCTGGAGAAAGTTCCATGTGGGCTTGAGAAGAATGTGTATTCTGCTTTCTGGGGATGGAGGGCTCTATATAAGTCTATTAACCCTAAATCTTCTAATTTTTTATTTAGAGCTCTTATTTCTTTGCTATTTTTCTGTTTGGTGGATCTGTCCAGTGGTGATAGTTGAGTATTGAGGTCCCCTACTACTATCACATTTCCCTTCATGTGTTTCTCCAGGTTTACGAGCAGTTGCCTCACATATTTTGCTGACTCTACATTGGGTGCATAGATATTGACCAGGGTTAGTGTTTCTTGATCTAATGTTCCCCTGATCAGTAAGTAGTGACCATCTTTATCTCTGACCACTTTCTTGAGGTTAAATGCAATTTGGTCTGATATAAGAATAGCTGTCCCTGCTCTTTTTTGTTTTCCTTTGGCCTGAATAATTACTTTGATTCTAAGCCTATGCTTATCCTGTAGCTGTAGGTGTGTTTCTTGTAGACAGCAGAAGTCCGGTTTATTTTTTCTAATCCAGTTCTCTACTATGTGTCTTTTAATTGGAGAGTTTAGTCCATTAACATTTAGGGAGATTATTGAGAGAGAGGACTGTTTTGCAGTTGTGTTGTGTAGGGTGGCTTTTGTTACAATCGGGGGTTTGGATTGTGTAATTCATCTCTGAGTAGGTCATTTAGGATCGGCTTTGTTTGCACAAATAGCTCTAGTTCGGTCTTGTTTGAAAATGTTTTCAGTCTGTTCTCCCATATGAATGATAATTTTGCCATGTATTGGACTCTAGGTTGGAAGTTTCTTTCATTCAGTCGTTTAAATATGTCATTCCACTGTCTCCTTGCTTGAATTATTTCGATTGGGAGATCTGGTTTGATTCTTATGTCCCTACCTTTGTATTTGAGGTTTTTTTTCTCTCTTATTGCCTAAGAAGTTCCTCTTTCTCTTTGTTTTTTGCCATTTGGATTACTATATGTCTTGGTGTAGGTTTATTATGATCTATTTTACTAGAAACTCTCTTGATTTCCTGGAGTTGCCCTGAAGTTTCATTCCAAAGGGTGGGGAAGTTCTCTGCTATTATCTCTCTGACTACTTGTTCTTCCCCTTTCCCTATTTCCTCCCCTTCTGGTATACCCATGATTCTTATATTGTTTCTTTTGTCCTTGTTCATTAGGTACTGGACTTTTCCTTCTAGTGCTTTGCCTTTTATTTCTTTGTTGGTTTCTTGGTCATTTTTTGTTTGCAGTTTTCCTTCGAGTTCTTCGATGTGTTTCTCCAACTCTGTGTTTCTGCTAGTAAGGCTTGTTACTTTGTCTGTTAATTTCTTCACTTCTTTTTGTATGGACTCTCTCATACTCTTTAACATTTCTTCTTTAATTTGGGTGATTCGTTCCTCCATAGATATCTTATACTCGGTAGCTAAAGTTTCTCTCATTTCTTTTATTAGTTCTTGCGTTTTCTTCCTCATTGCTGCTTTTAGGTCGCTTTCCCACAGATCTGTGCGTTTTGGCGGACTTGGAAGCTTGTTGGGGTTTGTCTCCGTATCTTCAGATCTTAGGGTTCTCTTTGATTTACCCATATTTCTTTGTGTTTATTGGTGTGCTTTGGAGTGCTGTTTCTTCCAATTTCAGTCTGTTTTGATCCCCTGTGGTGTGGGAATGGGTCCCCTCCCTGAGGGTGGATCTAGTGGTACTGTTGGGTGGGCTTGCTGTGGTTTGGCTCCTCTTGTGCTCTTTCTGTGGCCTGATTCATTGCTTTGCCCTATTGTTGTCAGCTATTTCTGGAAGGCAGGAGATACCCGACGGGGGGCGGGGCATGCTCACGCGGTCCGCGTGGGTGAGCGGAACTTCCCTACCTTCCCGTGGGCAAAGGAACCCCGGCAGGAGCAGGGCAGCCGTTCGCGGGGTCGGAGTAGTTGGGCGGGGCTTCCCTACCTTCCAGGGTACACGGGAACCCCAGCAGGAGCGAAGCAGCCATTCGGCAGTAGGGGCGGGCGGGCGGGGCTTCCTTACCTTCCCGGGTGTATGGGAACCCCAGCAGGAGGAAGGTAGCCATACGCGTGGTCAGGGCGGGCGGGCAGGGCTTCCTTACCTTCCCGGGGGTATGGGAACCCCAGCAGGAGGAAGGTAGCCATACGCGTGGTCAGGGCGGGCGGGGCTTCCTTACCTTCCCGGGGGTATGGGAACCCCAGCAGGAGGAAGGCAGCCATTCGCGCGGTCGGGGTGGGCGGGCGGGGCTTCCTTACCTTCCCGGGGGCAAGGGAACCCCAGCAGGAGGAAGGCAGCCGTTCGCGCGGTCGAGGCGGGCGGGCGGAACTTTCTAATTCTAAGAGCTGCATCATTAAGCTATTCAGGTATGCCCCTTTTTTTTTCTTGATGTGTGCTTGCAAAGCTATAAATTTACCTCTCATTACTGTTTTTACTGTGTCCCATAGGTTCTGATAATTTGTGTCTCCATTGTCATTTGTTTTCAGGAAGGTTTTGATTTCCTCTTTGATTTCATCTTGGACCCACTGGTTATTGAGTATTAGGGTGTTTAACTTCCAGGTATTAAAATTTTTTCTGTGTCCTTTTGTAGTTCACATATAATTTCAGGGCCTTGTGGTCAGCAAAGGTAGCCTGCAAAATTTCTATCTTTTTGATATTATGGAGGTATGTTTTATGTGCTAGCATGTAGTCTATCCTGGAGAATGTCCCATGTATATTAGAGAAGAATGTGTATCCAAGCTTCTGGGGGTGGAGTGTCCTGTATATATCTACTAGGACTCTTTATTCAATTTCTCTGTTCAGGTCTAGTATATTCTTGTTGTGTTTCTGTCTGGTTGACCTGTCAAGTGTTGGCAATGCCATATTGAGGTCTCCCACAATTATTGTGTTGTTATTGATATTATTTTTCAGATTTTTTCAACAATTTTATTAAATATTGTGCTGGTCCCTCATTGGGTGCATATATGTTTAGGAGAGTGATTTCTTCCTGCTCTACATATCCCTTGATTAATACAAAATATCCATCTTTTTCTCTTAAAACTTTGGAGTATAACTTTTGCATCATTGAATATTAGTATGGCCACTCCAGCTTTTTTATGGGTGTTGTTTGCTTGGATGATTTTTCTCCAGACTTTTGTTTTGAGTCTATACTTGTTCTGACTATTCAGATGCATTTCTTGTAGGCAGCAAAAGATTGAGTTGAGTTTTTTAATCCATTTAGCCACTCTGTTTCTTTTAACTGGTGCATTTAGTCCATTGACATTGAGAGAAAGAATTGTCCTGGGAGGTAATGCCATCTTTATATCAAAGTTTGGTGTGTTTGTTGGTCAGTCTTGTCTTAAAGTAGGCCGTTCAATTTTTCTTTTAAGAATGGTTTTGAAACTGTATAGTTTCTGTGATGTTGTTTGTCTGTGAAACCATGTATTGTTTCTTAAAACCTGAAAGTGAGTTTTGCTGAGTGCAGTATTCTAGGCAAAGCATTTATTTCATTGAGTTTTGTCACTATGTCCCACCACTGCCTTCTGGTCTTGAGTGTTTCCAGTGACAGGTCTGCAGTAAATCTCAAGGATGTTTCCTTGAATGTAATTTCTCTTTTTGATCTTGCTGCTTTCAGAATTCTGTTTCTATATGTGGGATTTATCATTGTGACTAGGATGTGTCTTGGGGCGTTTTTTCTGGGGTCTCTTTTAGTTGGTACTCTTCGGGCATGCAGGATTTGATCACATGTATTCTTTAGCTCTGATAGTTCCGCTTTAATGATGTTCTTGACTGTTTATTCTTCCTGGAGATTTTCTTCCTGGGTCTCTGGGACTCCAATAATTCTTAAGTTGTTTCTGTTGAGCTTAACATAGACTTCTATTTTCATCTGTTCCCATTCTTTGAGTATTTTTTTAATTGTTTGATCATTTGCTTTAGGCTTTTTTTTCCAATTTCTTCTGCTGTATGGAATTTTTATTCATCTCATCTTCCAGTGTACTATTTTTATCCTCAGCTGCTGTTAATCCTAGGGAAAGCTCAACCATGTTTTTCTTCAATTCATCTACTGAGTTTTTCAGGCCTGTTATTTGACCTGAAATTTCAGTTTGGAGTTTTCTGATTTCTATCTTCATATTCTCTTGATTCTTATTAGTGTTCTCATCTATACTTTCTTTGAGTTCTTTGAACATCTTCCATATTGCGACTCTAAACTCCTTATTTGAGAGACTGACTAGTTGGTTGGTCATGTTCAAGTCATCAGAGTTGCCATTGTCATTCTCTATGGCACTGGCCTGCATTATTTCCCCATTGTCACACGTATTGTGGGTTTTTCTATGTGTTGTGGTTGTATTCATTGGCTAAATGATGTGCACTGATGCGAAGGGAAGCAGAGTGGCCGTGCTCCTCTGGCTCCTCCCTTTAAGGGCATGTAGACTCACCTCCAGGGAAGGCTCCAGGGAAGGTGAGCTGTCTGCAGATGAGTCACACATAGGATTAAATCAGGCTGAAAATGCAGCACAGCACAGAAGACAGGCAGATAGTGGTGCTGGCATCTGAGTTCCAGCAGAGTCAGTGGCTCCTCCCTTTCTGGGGGTGTAGATAGTCCACAGATGAGCCACACACAGGATGAAATCAGGCCGAAAATGCAGCACAGCACAGAAGACAGGCAGATAGATAGGGGTGATGGCATCTGAGTTCCAGCAGAGTTCAGCAGCTTCCTCATGTGTACTTCTGTAGGAAATATTTTCACTTTCAGCCTTGTGGGAAACAATATGTATATTCATCAAAAATTTAACAATATAGAGTTATCATATGACCCAATAATCCCTTTGTCTGGTATCTATTTTGAAATGCACAGACTAAAAGTGACTGGAAATATATGAAAACTATTTTCATTATATCAATTAATATAACATACAGCATGTATATATAATCTCAGGAAAGTGTTCAAAATTAAAGTGTTGGTAATAAAATTGTGCTCTATTTACACAATGCTATACCCTACAATAATGGTAAAGTATGCAATTATATGTATCTTGAATGTAGCTGGAGGAACTTATAGTAACTGCATTAAGCCAGAAGGACCAAAATAAAAAAAGAGTATGTTTTCACTAATATGTGTTTTAAAGAATAATATGTCTAAGTAGAGGAAGTTATTACATGAACAGAACAATGGCTCCAAAAGACAAAAACAAAAGGGCCAAGGAAGGTGTTAAATGAGTGAGATAATAATAAGTGATCTAGAGGTGATATAGATATAAGACTCAGGTCAGGGGCTCATGCTCCATCTAAATATGAGTCATTTGTATATATCTGAACCACTAGATCCAATATGACTAAAATCACAACAATAAAATTAGGAATGTCTATCAAGGTGAAAATTGGGGGTAAGTAAATAATTTGAAATTGGTAAATGTGTGAGATCACTAATAGTAGGATGGCATTGGATTAAGGAAAAGTTTATCTGAGATTCTATTGTTATCAAATCTATAAATCACAATCTCTAAGTAAAAATAATTGAAAATAAAATTAAGAAAAATTTTTAAAATGTTTTGTGATTCTATTTTAACTAGATTTCTCCCACACTGGACACACTCAGCAACTTCATTGTTTCTCCAACACCGCAAAACACACCCTGTGAGATGTGATATAATCTCAACAATTTAGTTTTCAGATAATTTCCATTCACTGACTTTTGTGTCACTTTCTAATTTTAATGACCAGAAATGACATTCCTACAAAATTTTCAATTTGGCTAAAACTCCTTTTATTGTGTTTGCCAGGAAGAAGAGATAAATGCCAGGGCCTACCTAAGCTTTTAGGGGGGCTCAGCCCACCAGATGTATCCTCAGTAATAGTAATAGTGATATTTTCAACTTTGGCCATGATTCTTTCATTTGTTCCTTCTCATATCAATTCCATATGATAAAAAATTTATATATTTATATGCAGTAAAGTATATTTTATTTTAAACAATATAATATTTACAGGTAAAGATTAGTCTTATTAATATTTTTAGTTATTATAGATAGAAAAACCATGATCCTATAGGTCATTAATATCTAAACGCTGAGATAATGCAGCAAAATACTGAAATAGACTTTCAAAAGAACACTGGAAATGTAGCAAACAGTAAAATCTGACTCACACTTCTAAAATCAAAGAAATAATTGGCAATTTATATCAAGCTCCAAGTTTCTGCCTTGAATAAAATCATCTGTTTACACAGCTACTTCTAATCAAAAGAGGGCCATTCTAGGTTATAGGACAGATTCAGTAAAGAAACCAATGTTCTCTTGTTAGAAGAAAGCTATTACATTTCTTCATTAGTAGATCGGGGCAACTAAAGTAAAGGCAATGAGAGGAGAAAACTGATTATTTGCCATATTTCCCATGTGGAATTAAGAGTTGGAAAGTTGTGTGCTTTACTTTGCCACTATTACTGAAATCATTCATTTTTATTTTTATTCTATTTTCAGACTTGAGGTGCAATGTTTCTCCTTCAATACATAGCCTCATTGTGATACATTTGTAGAAAGAATCACATGTCAATAATACACTTTTGGTATCACAATATTTGAACATCTGTGATAAATGGATGTGTGAAACTTTTGTATGTGAGCATAGAGAACTCTTTCAGGAGTGTTCTGAAAAAAAATGATCAGAGTTAGTATGGCTTATCTTGGTTCAATAAGTTTCTTCACATTCAGAAAAGGAGAATCTGATGATATTAACTATGTCTCTTAGTTTGTAGTCTGTCACATTAGGTGGTACTCAGAAGTCAGTCCTCATAGTGTTTAGAAAGAAATGTGGTGCTGGCGATTGAATCACGGTTGACTTCATATAAGGCAAGTGTATTAACACTTGTACTATCACTCTCCAGTTCCCTAATATCCATTTTGAGAGTGAATACTCTTCTTATTGTTATTTTGGAATACACCTGGCAATGCTCCTGTTTCAGTCACACCTGATTATAATTTGAGAATTATTTGAGATACTAGGGATCCAACCTGGGTTGGCCATGTGTACTATCTCTACTGCTCTCTGAGGAATAGGTAGTTTGAAGTGAGTAGTTGTAGATAGACGGGTGCTCTCTTTAAGAAATCAACCTAACTAAGCATAACCTTCAATCCGGAAGAGAACAGAATTTACTCCTGGGGCTCAGTGAGTATATTGAACATATTTCCAGAGTCCCTATCTTACAATCCTTTTGTTAGAGCACAAACCATCAACCAAAGGGTATAAAATAAATTATAATCATTAGCAAGCAATATCTTGGTTTTCTTGCATAATCTTCTCAGTGCCATATTTGTCCAACTATCACAAGTAGTTAATCCTGAAGTTAATTTCCTTAGATAAATTTCATCACTCCAATCTAAAAATTTGGCTAACTGGAAATGAGATACACTGCTTAAATTTATCAGAAAAATTGGTTCAAAGTGTGGTGGAGTCCTTGTTTTGCATTCAACTTACTCAGATTCAGTTCTCTTCAAGACATAAGAACTTCAGAGGCTGCCGGGATTGATTCAGGGTCACAAAGAAAGAAAGTCATAAATTTTAGAGATAGTCAGGTCTCTCATTAATCTGCCTCTCAAAAAAAAAACCATTTAAAAGGAAATAAAAATAGTTATGAATTATAAATATACTATCATATATAAATACAATATATTAATTTCTGAAGTAAATATCAAAAGTAAATAGGTTAGATGATTGTATAGCATTTATATAGTATATAGTATAGCATAGTGAAAAGCATTTGACTTGCATGTGATGGATCCTATTTTGATCTTCAGCCCTACATACGGTCCCTAAAACAATGCCCAATGGGATCCTGAGCACAGAACCAGTATCAAGCACTTAGCACTGATTTGTATGGCTTCAAAAAAAAACAAAAAATAAAAGTAAAATAGGTTTTTAAGACTAGAAAAAATATATGGACTGATAACTCACATGTAGGAATATATATATATATATTATTTAAAGAAAATATTTAAGATATTTAAAATATTTATACATTATTATATATTATTTTTATATTATATATTAAACACAATTTTAAAAACATTCAAGTAGGTTTACATTTACATATAAGAACAGATGGCATTTTGTAAACAAATTGTTAGAAAACAGTAATATTTCAAATAACTACAATGAAAACAAGAATATCACAATTATCACAGTAGTGCAAGTATTGTTGAAAAGAAATTGAGATAGTTTAATCTACTTGATGTCATCATCAACTTATAGGACAATGTTTTTTATTATACTAACAGAAATGTTATGCATGTAATACAAAAAGCTTATTAGTAAAATGACTAAATTAAATAGAACCAAATCTAATTAAACATAATGAACATATATATATATAAATTTTTTTAATTCACACTTAAGTTTACTTTAAGTTTGCAAAAAAGTTTAGGGAATAAGAGATGAATGGCTTTTAGTGTTATTTTACAGTGTCAAAATGAATTTATAAAAATAGTCCAAGGATAAAGGTATTATTGAACTATTAGCATTAAAACATAAAAACCTTTTTTATTTATAATTTTCTATTATATGTGTAATTATTTATTTAAAAGTAAATAAGATAATACAAAAGAAGTTTATAGCATCTAGGAGTAGCTAGTTTAATATTATAATAATGCAAAGGTACAGAATTATACTATACTGTAGTCTAAAAATAATAATAGTTCTAAAAATAATTTCTTGGTAATTAGAGGGAGAGATTTTAATTTTTCAGTTTGTTTTGTTTTGTTTTGTTTTGTGGCCATACCTTGCAGTACTCAGAGGTTACTCTTGTCTCTGCACTCAGAATTTGCTCCTAGCAGGCTCTAGAGAACATTTGGGATGCTGACTATTGAACCCAATCCATCCCAGGTTGTTTGCATGCACGGTAAATGCCCTACCTCTGTGTAATCACTCAGGCCCCAGTTTTTAACTTTTAAGAATAAAATTAATCTGAAATAATATTTTATATGTAGTACTATATAAGCTCATTGAAATAAACAACTAAAATTTAACTGAATAAGTTAATTTAAAGGAAAGAACAAATATAATATTTTTGTTTGGATATTTTAATATGTGCACTCATATGACTTTTTGCTCTCTAAAGTAAACGATAGTAGATACTTTTATTTTATTTGCTTTAACTCAGTTCAACTCTTTCCAAATGTTTTTCAACAAATTTAAATTACTGAAATTTTCAATATCTAGTTTGTCATATTTTAAAATATTATTTACTTATTTGTTGATATATTCTGAGCTGTAATTCATTTCCCTATTTTTATTCTTGATATTATTATTAATTTACTTTCTTTCAGTAGTTTACAAAAGTTTCCTTGTAGGTCTCTGTGCTGTTTTTATTGATTTGTGTAAAAAAATGTGGTAAAGCATCCAATATCTGATTGCGTTCTCCATTTCTCATTCCAATCATTTCTGTTTTTACTTTTATTATTTAATTTCTTCTACATTCCATCTTTATATTTTGGTGTTATAATTTTAAGCACTTTTAAAATCAATATCAGATTTTATTTTCCTTAAGCTTAAGTGTAATGAGAAATGTCTCACAAATTTTATGTACCATACTTGTATTTATATCTGTTTTATATTTATAAGCAGACACACATCTAGAAACATATTAGTAATTATATAGATATCTGAGTGTATGAACAAAATCTAGTATATGATACAGATTGATTCAGATTGTAATATGTTTGTGAGGTTGATAGATCAAATTGAATACCTACATTTTACAAATATGGTAATATGAGCATAGGTGCTACTATATTATTTTGATACTGTTGATATTAAATCAATATGTAGAAGTTAATGTTAACTGACAGTTTCATGGCATGGATGTTTTAATTATTTTGTTGTACAATCAAATATCCAGATGAATATCCCAAACTAATTCAAAATAAGTATTTTCAGTTGTCAAACAGTAATCAAAACACATTCAAATAAATTAATTTCATAGATTCAGAATGAAAATTAACATAAAAAATCGCCTTGTAGATGAAATAAAATCAGTTTCTCTGACAACGTATCCAAGCAGTGTTCAGTGCATTACTTATCAACCGAGGCTAAAAATATCAGAAGTAAATCAAAATGAATCCAAAAACATGTCCATCAAATAAGAGTAGAACATATTTGGAATGGATCATCAGGCAGATACTTTCTTATGAAATAAAATGTAGTAAATTATATTTCAGACTTGAATCATTATTAAACATATCTAAAAGTAGTAAATTTGCCATACATTTTATTTAATATTAAATATTTACTATTATCTCAAGCAAGAGAGCTTCTTTGGTATGTTGGTTAGATCTTATTAACATTTATTTTTAAAGATTCTGGGCATGATAACTTTTAGATTTCCATTTTATTTTATTAAGAATACTCTAATATATATATATATTTGAGCAAGTGATAAAATATTTTTATCTCATGTTCACTTTTGTAAAAAGTCCTATAATTAATTCTATGAAGGCTCTTTGAAGTTTATTTCAAAATATAAGGACATCATCTATGTGTTTAGCTGCTATTTGTTTGAGTAAACAAAAAAAAAGTATCTAAGAATATTATGGAAGTATTTAAGATAATTTTTATCATTTTTAAGAATTAATAACAAATAAAATCAGTAGAGCAATAGATGGTATATATATATGTATCTGTCTTTGTCTCTCTCTCATATATATATATATATATATATATATATATGAGAGAGAGACAAAGACAGATACACATTTCATTAAGAAAATTAGAGTGGATTTTAGGGTTGAAGGGACAGTGCAGTAAGTAAAATGCTTGGCTTGCACAGTGGCCTGAAAACCAGAAATAACAAAGCAAAATAGACTAGAATGTATTTAAGAAACAATTAAGATGTTTAACAGTTGTTCAGTAGGCATCTAACAAAAGGCAGGTAGAGTGAACATTTAAGTAAATAAATAAATAAATAAATAAATAAATAAATAAATAAATAAATAATAAAATTACCTCTTCACAGGGATGCTATTGAGGAAGTCATATTTTCAAATATAGATTTGCATAAAATTTGACAAGATATTGATTATTAGATGTAATTTTCCACAATGTAGGAGCATACAAAATACAATTTTATGATCCCACTTTTTCAGAATAAGAAGTCAGTCAGTCTGACATTTGTTTATAGTGGTTTCAGATTTCTGAATTCAGAAGTGAAGATGTTAACTGGACATGTGGTCTCAACTTTGAATTCTCTTTTTAAGGATTCACTTCTTAGCTGAAGTGATTCTCAGCATTTTGTTTTTGTTCTTGTTCTCGTTAGACCAGGAATTTCTGTCTTGTTGATAATTGAGTGTTGTCCCAATTCCTTTGTCAAGAAAGCTCCTCCTTGAAGAGCTTAGAATTTTACCAAGTATTTTGTCAAATCTATAAGAAAAACACTATTGAATCTAAATATTTAAAATCCTAGATACTAAATATGAAAATGATTTTTCATAACTTTGCTATGCATTATATAGTTTAGGGGTTAGAAAAATATTCTTGAGGTTAAGGTTATTATCTTGCCTTAGATTCATGGATCACTGTCATGACACAAAAACAAAAGATTTAAACTATATATATTATATTTGAATTCTATAGTTTTGCATGCATCGCAAGTCCTATATTCATTAAAAGAAAACAGATTTTACAAGCCTTATTATTTGTATTCATAGTTCACTAGAGGCCAACTGAAATATTTATATCTTTCTAAATTCTTTAAAGAAGACACAAATATATTCAAATACAGTTATAAGTTGGGAAAATAAAAGGTCATCATTGAAGATTTCAAAATTTTATAAACAAATTTCTCATCCTGTATACTTTGGAATCCTTCATTTGATGTTACCAAGATTCTGATGACTAGGAAGTGTAAATTCCAAACACAAGTGAACAACCAATTCTGTGTTAGTGTCCAATATAAAAATATGCCTGCCCTGTAATTCTCAACTCCTGTAAACATTAGAAATAGTCACTTAAACTTATGTACAAAACAACAAACTAGCCCAAATATCCTTAGTACCAGTGATACTAGTAGAAAAAGCAAATTGCTTAGTCTATAAAACATAGTGAATATTTCAGTGTTCAAATCTCAGTCACATATATATGTTTCTCAGAAGTTATGTATGTTTCATAAAAACATTTTAAAATACTTGGAAATATATTTAACTATTAAAATAAATTTGCTCTACAGAAAACTGAAGATGTTTTGAAAAGATTGGGAAAATATTTCTGGATAATCTCACTAATATATATTATTTACAAGAAACAAAGCAAGGCATCAGAGAAAATAAAATAAATAAAATGCAAACAAGACCTAGGTCAGAGTTGGAAGTGGACTGAGTGAAATGGAATGTGTTGGGTATACTGGGAAAAGGAAAAATACATTTTGATGAGGAAAAATGCATTTGAAGAGGAATAAAATGATACTCCTAAAAATGTGAACAAATGTATATTTTATATATGACATATAAATATACTCACATTTCAATATAATAATAGGAAAATAGCAAAACGAATCAGTACTATATTTTACAAACACATGCTTGTAGAATTTTTGACATTAATTTTCCAAATTAATTTTGTTTTTCCCATTAGTATAGTATTAAGAACTACTAATATACAATGCAAATTTTTGTTTCTATAATTAAAATGATATTTCTAGACTCGTCATATCCTAACTGGTTTACTAACTGCATATAAATGAATTGTGAGTACATTTTTCTCAGATTTAAGGACAAGGGGTTATTTTGTTCTTGTTGTTTTTGTTGTTGATTAGCTTAGCTAGAGGAGCTCAGAGATTACTCCTGGTTCTGAGGTCTGGGGTCATTCCTGGCAATGCTCTGTATAGGAGATGATGAGGCTCAAGTCCTGATTGCCTCATGCCATGCAAAAGTCAAACCTGCCGTGCTAGAGCTCTACTTGTTTATTTTTGAATATAGTTAATGTATTTAACAGCCAGAAGTTTAAAGCCTTGCTTATATATTTTCCTTTATTTTTATTTTAATAACAACTCTATAAAAAGGCATTTATTTTTCATTTATACTGCATAGAATATCGAAGCTATTTTAATATGATTTCAGAGAGTAGGAATAAAGGATATACCTCTGCCTGTTAAGTGTTATTGCCGCACTTCATAAAGCAACTTTATTCATTAAGCAATGGGATAGCCAGGCATTGTAGGATCATTTACATTAAGCCCATGACTTTGTGAACAGAATGAAGAATTGAAAATTCAATTCTCCTATTGCTTTTTCCAGAGAACTGTGCTGAACTTACTTAAGCAGCTGTTGTTGAACATTACAATTAGTTGCTTAATATTTTTCTTTTTTCCTTTTTAGAATTAATCTTAAATTAACTTACATTTTGGGCACTTTCCTTTTTTCCTTTTCAGAATTAATCTTAAATATCTTTTTTCCATTTCAGAATTAATCTTAAATTAACTTACATTTTGGGTGCTTTCTTTTTTTTTTTTTTTCATTGTATGTTGACAGAGCTTGAACCCAAGACCTTACTTGCAAGTTACAACCTTTATTCTTGATTTTTCTCTTCCTGAAATAACTTGTATTAAATGAGTTCCCATGTTCTTGTTAAAAAATCTGCTGAGAATTTTAAAGAAAGGTTGAGAGAAGCGAATGGGAGGGTAAAAATACTTGTCACTGTAAAATAAATACATTTGCACTGCAATAAATTATTTTAGTTCTATTTTGATATTTTGTTCTATACTCTACTTTTCTATTTTCTTGCCAAGAACATAGCAATGATAAATTATTATAAATTGAAATGCATCCTCATTTAACATCTTTGTAAAAATGTCATGCTAATATATGCAAAATTGTCTTAAATATTTTCAAATCATCACTTTTTTGAAATTTGTGTAACTTGGAAAATAGAGATATAAATTAATTCAACAGTATAATAGAGCCAAAAAATTGACAATTGTGTAATGATATAGTATCTATTTTTATAGTTATAAATTACTTATTAAAGATAAAAATTTTCAATATTTTTTATTGAATCCACTGTGAATTACAAGTTTTTTATAGTTGGAGTTAAAACAAACAATGACAGTGAATTAGGGCCATTCCAATCACCAGTGTTGACCTCCTTCATCCAAAGTTCCCAGTGGCCATTATATTCCTCCATTATTAGCTCCCTAGCCTGCTAGTGTAACAGGACCATTTTAAGTATATATTGTTATAGTTTGGATCTCTTGATTCTATCGTTGTTGACAATCCCTAAAACCTGGTTTTAACCTAAACTCAGATCCCAAGAGAAATTTATCTACAAGAGTTTCCTTCTAAGGATATCCAAAAAAAGGTAGGAGAAAAGTACCTCTACATAAGAAAAATTACTCTAAAATTGCACTAAAAATTACAAATATTAAGTAAATACAGCTAAGGAAATATACGAAATAAACATACATTTTCTCTTTAAATATTTGAGATAATCGGGTGTTGGTGGTGGTGTGTAAAATTTATATTTTGTGCCGAGTTCTGTGGAGTCTGAGAAATGAATTTCAGGGATCAGGTAGTGTCCTTGAGCTGAGGGTCTTTCCAGAGCAGAATCCAATAGCAAGCACAGTCTTCAGTGAAGGTGGGGATGTGTAGAGAAAAGGGGACTACATATAGTGAATCAACAAGAGCTGTGGCAGCATCTTCTTCTGAGACAAGATGGGCTGGTAGGCCATCCTTTTATTTTGGGAGATAGCTACTGTGGAGGAGGAAAGGTTCCTGTTAATGATGAATTAAGAACTGAGGGCAAAGAGTGTGAGATAAGGAGAAATAACATTTCAGGGGTGTGAGAGTGAGAAGATAGAAGAGGTTTTGTAAAGTGGTAGACAGGGGAAGATGACAAGGAAAAGGAAAGATTACATATAACGAGGATTATATACATCATAGACAGGCATTATGTACAATACAGATTAGACCAATATAGAGGTATCCACCACACACACACACACACACACACACACACACACACACACACACACACACACACACACACACACACACACTAAAGATCAATCCACAGGTTACATTTGAAGAACTTACTGATGTGGAATGGGTCACAGTGCTTTAAAAAATATAAGGCCAGCAAAGCAGGAGAAAAGGTTTTCCTATTTCTAGGCAAATCATCATTGGTGAAGGTAAACTTTGCTAAAGAAAGGCTTCCGGAGTTAGACTGTGTATGGAGCATTCTTAGAACAATAATAATTTTAATGTCTAGAGTAGTACACAATATGTACTATAATAGGTGCACTGTAAGAAGAGTCTACCCCATGAGGTAATCATCTTATGGGTCTTGAGTATCCAGGTTTCTTTTCTGAAAAAACAACAACAACAACAACAAGGAAAACATGGGCATTGTGATATAATAGTAAACTATCTTGAATTGAGAAAAATTACAAATACATACTTAATGAACAAACACTGTACCACTAGTCTTTGGTGTACATTTACCCATTCCAATAGTATCTATGGACATAAACATTGGATCATATTAGCAGGCATAATCAGTGGAAAATGGATAGATTATTTTGTCAAGATATTACCATAATGGATACTGTTTTTGGAGTCTAATGTGATATTTCATTGTAATGTGAAACTAAGACTAACAACCTATATCTACAAGAACCACTGTGAGCAAAAATTTAAAGAGTTACAGGCATATTAAAATTAAGACTCTAAAATATTCTTTTAATGAGCACTGTAGTGGGAGTCCATGGCTTTCAAATGCATTCTGTACCTGTTTTTGTGGATAAAAACAAGAACATACATATTATGACACAAAAGCATACTTATCACTAAATACTATAGTGTTTTCCTATCTTATGTAAAATAAAACCAGTATACTGTATGTTGGTCTCCTGATCTTTACTTATTTTGGGGGGGCTATATTTAAATGTATTTATTTACTCCTGACTGCATTTAGGGATCATTTTAGGCAAGTATAAACTAGATATAATGCATATTATTAACAATCTGAGTAGTGGATCATTTTTAAAAACCCAAAGTATGACTAATTATATTTAAAGTATCAAATCAAGATAACTTTATTTATTTGTTTTTGTTTAAGGACCACACTTGATGGTGCTCAGGGGTTACTCCTGGGTCTGAACTCAGAAATTGCTCCTGGCAGGCTCTGGGGACCATGTGTAATAATGGGGATTGAACCCAGGTCTATCCTGGGCCATCCTATGCAAGGCAAATGCCCTATCACTGTGCTATTGCTCTGGCCCCAAGATAACTTTTTGTGTTTGTTTTTTAGGGCTACACCCAGTGATGCTCAGGGGTTACTCCTGGCTCTGCACTCAGAAATGGCTCCTGGCTTGGGAGGACCATATGGAATACAGGTGATCAAATCCAGGCCTGGTTTGTGTCAGCTGTGGGCAAGGCAAATGTACTACTATAGCACTATTGCTCTGGCCACCCAAGATAACTTCTTGAAAGAAGGAAACATCCATATGTTTACATAGTATGAAACATCTGCAGAAAATATTATACATGTGACTGGGAAGATTAATTAACAACATATCTCGGATGCAGGAATAAGTGGCTGAGTTTGACTGTAGGTATCTAGACCCTGAATTACAACTAGATATGATTCTTGGGAACACCTAATACAACAGGGATCGTCTCTACCTAAATTATGTATGTGTGCATTTAATTATGTGTGATTATTTGTGTTAGACTGCATAAAAACTTACCATCTTTAAAGACTTGAAAGTAGAGTACAGTGAGAATCATTTAAATACATTGAAATAAATAGCAACCACTAAATACAATGTGCCACATTTTTACAAATTTAAATGACAAACATCTCTACTTGTAGACAAATGTCCCCTCAATGTGCTGACAGAGGTCTGCAAGATGTGAATTTCTGCAGGTGTCTATTGTACTTAAGAACTTTAGATGGGATAAATTCAGGAAAAAATAGACTAGTAAAGAGTTTGTCTTCTCGCATATTTTCATTCTTGTAAAAGGCTCTTTCAGAACTAGTGGCAAAAAATTACAAGTGACCAACAGTCTATGCTTCTTAGTACTTATTTAATTATTTTGATTATTAATTTATGATTAATTACATGGTAGCTATGATGTTAAGCTATATGGTACTAACACGTAAATTTACTGTAACTTTATTACTACCAAAGTACACAGATCCTTACAAATTTCTCTATAGAACACAATTTAAACAAAAAATTATTTCTGAGAAGGAGTAACTCAAAGTTGGTTAAGCTTTAATATCAAAATAATAATATACAATATTTTCTAAATGTATCACATAGGAAATATATCTACATTATTAGGTATTATTAATGTAAAATATCTGAGTGTAGAATTTGAACTGAGTATTAAATTCTATTTCTTAAATATTTGTAAAATAATTTTATTTTTTGGGTGTGTGTGTGTTTGGGCCACAGCCAGTGACGCTCAGGGGTTACTCATGGCTATGTGCTCAGAAATCACCCCTGGCTGGGGGAACCATATGCGAAGCCGGGGATTGATCCAAGGTCTGTCCTGTTCCTGCCTCGTGCCAGGCAAATGCCTTAATGCTGTGCTTGCTCAGGCCCCTGTAGATTAATTTTAAAGGACAAATGGCTTTTTTATTTTATTTTATTTTTGTCACACTGGATCTGCTTGGTGATACACCTGGCTTTGCACTCAGAAATTGTTCTTCGCAGGGTCGAGGGATGCAGAGGATCAAACCTGATCAGCCGTGTGCAAGGAAAACACTTTACTGCTGTGCTATAGCACCAGACAAAGATGGCTATTTATAAAACATACATTGTTCCTTTTTAGTCAAAATAAGGAAAAAACAGCCATGTGTGGCTCACTTGCTTTCTTTGAATTCATTTGTTTTGTGAATGCATAATTTTAATGAAAATTAGGTTAAAGATACTGAATATCCAAGTTATTGTTTTTTTTTTCTGGATATCTAGTTAGGCTATAATATTTAGGTTCTTTTGCAATTAAGTGTATTTGAATTTACAAATAACAAATTGTTTATAATTAAAATGAATATTTTGGCTAGGCTCATGGCATACAAGGACTTCTTTAGTAGTAATAATATTCATATTTTAGCGTAATAACCTTTTTTAAATGATCAATTCGAAAGTTGAATGAGAAAAATTGTGAAGTCAAAAGAAAACCCCTGAAACATTCTTTGGGATAGATTTGTCCACAATCAGAAACATCGATTTTGTGTTCTAACCAAGTCAGAATATAATCACTGATTTGGGAGAATCTGGAGAATATTATAACAGATACTCTAGTAAATAATTATTATTTTCTTTAAAATTAAGTTATAGGAAGTAATGAAGAACACCGTGCTGGTGTTTGAGAACATAGTTTTATTTATAAAATAAATTTTATTTTTATATAAGTTACAAATATAATAACATATATTCTTACTCTATGATTATTAGTGTGTTTATTAACATTTACTGGTTACAATAGGCGAAATATTCAAAATATGATATATAACACATGTTTGTATATCTATATGGCAAGTTTGAAAGGGGAACAAAGTGGACTAAAAAATTCAGAATTCATACGGATAAAATGAGTTAACTATGCTTAAAATGTGAGATTTAAATAAAATTGTAGTTTACTTAAAGGAAAAAAATGAAAATTTCATCAAAGACTAAGTCACCAGTGATGGAAAAGTACTTATATGTATTTTAACATGAAGATTTTTTTCTATCAATACCAAAATGCAAATATACTCAATTATTATTTTTAAATAACTATGAGCCTAAAGATAGCTACAGTATTGAGGCTCTATACTCACATAAAAATATTGAAAATGTTTTCAATCACTTGAAGCTCCAGTAAATATTATGATTTCTTTTCTCTGTATATATATGTAAATATATCTCTATATATGTATGTGTCCTCCACACTTTTAGAAGCAGAGTCTAATATTGTACGAACATATAAAATAATAAAAACTGAGAAGAAATTTAGAAGCATCAGATGTTGAAAATGATCACTAAAAATAGTATATTCAATGCATTATTTTGCACAAAATTTGTATAACATATAAGTTTATAGTTAAATACAATTAGCATTACTCTATAAAAATACAGAAAACATGTGAATAAAATATTAAATGAGAAATTTTCTTCCTATATAAGTACTAATATCTTAAAATAGATAGTATTTCATATTCTCTAAAATATATGTTGGAATAAAACATACATTTATTGGTGCATGTAGTGAAATACAATAAGTATATTAAAATCATAGTGAATTAATAAATAACTGTGCTCTCATACAAATAACACTGGAACAAATCTTTTATCTTTTTAGTTATAAACTATCATCTTTGTCTGTTTGAAATGTGCTTAAACTTAAAATATGATGTGAAGTTCTTTTTTTTTACTAAAAGCTAGTAATTTAATTAATTAAATTAAGCTTTTGAGAATAGATCTAATGTGTTATTCTATGCATTAAGTACTGCTATACAATGCCTATCTTTGGAGTACTTGGATATTTCCATCTTATTCCAAGACTTCTACCCCCAAGACATCTCACAACCTTTAGATCAAGTAAAGAGGGTATTTATTTATTTAATGCTAGTCAGGTGCAACTATCAAATTTTACCTACCAAAGAGAATTTTTCCAGTTATCTTTAAGTATAGAACATTAAAGAATGGTTCCCCAAGAAAAGCAGCATACATATTTTCTCAATTTCTGACTGAGAGAAACCTTTTCATGGGATTGCCAGGATTTTGAGACTTAACCTGACAGTTATTAATGTAATCTTAACTTTTTTTCTTCAATGTATTCTTTTCTTCAATATATTCTAATTATCTTTGTATATTTGTTGAAAGAGAATTTGGTCTTTGAAGTCATTGGACAATAATCCAAATGTATGAGTATTGTGTTTTGAAAGGAAAATTGAGTAATTAATTAAGAATAAAATACATTCAGCTTGATAAAGATTATCTTCAAGAAAGACATGTTGGGTAGTTATATGGATAGAAAAAAAAAGGTTGGGTAGTTATTGGTCTACCAGGTAATGTTGCTCAGCTTCCTGTTTGGAAAAATAATATTTTCTGATGAATATTTTTCAACTGCAAGCTTAAGCCTTACAAATTTTTTGCTATTCTCCCTTCTACATGTTTACTATAGGAAAGCAAAATAACCTTAGAAGCTTTCTGTAAAAATCAGTATAACTCATAAAGCCAATAAAAACTAGTTTCTTAAGCCACAGACATAAATCTGAAACATACTTTCCATATTAATGAAAAACATAACTTAGAACATAGATAAGTTAGAATCTTAGAATATTGATAAGAATATAGATAGGACAAAATAAATTACAAATATTTTTAATTTAAATTAGGTACAAAGAATTTTAACTGACACATAAGAATATATATATGGTTAATAAAACACATATGAAAATTCAATGCCATTATTACTTGGAAATTCAACTTAAAACTATGTATTATCACTGCATATGTGACAAAAATATACTTATAGCTTCAAATACTGAAAAGAATATGGAAAAACATTATTTTCTATAGTGCTAGTTATAGTGAAATGGTAGTTATAATTTGGATACTTACAGTTTCTTAAAATCATGCTTACCTAGCAATCAAAATTCAGGATATTAGCACAATAAAAAAAGATTTAGTTAAAGCATACTTGGTCCATAAAAGCTCATATTAACTTTATTTGTTAAAGCTCAGACTGGAAATAAACTGAGTGAGGGACAAAAACACTGTAAAATAATTAATATACTTGTCTTGCATGTAGTCTACCCTGTTCCAATATCAGACACTGCATTTATTAACTCCAGTATCATCAGGAGTTATCTCTGAGCATCAAAAGTTATGACTTCCTTATCTAAAAGGAGCTGAAAAGTGGATTATTCTTGCTGCATTCAAACCATTGCATACTTTTTCCCTATAAAGATAAAAATAAAAATGTACATATAATCTGAATAAATCTCAACTGTATTATAAGAAAAAATGAATAATTTTAATTTTTTACAAAAACATTACAGAAGAGTCTCAAAATAGCAAAAACAGAGAACAGATAAGTAATTAGTTAAATTAAGGAGAATTAGAAAGGAGGTAGTTAAAGATGTTAGTATTCAGTAGTGTCATGGGTACAGTACTTTGTCTTGATAATCTGAAGGGTATAAAATATAAATGTGTAAAATATTATGAATTTATACATAAGTAATTCCATGGAAAGCCAAAATGGGAGGGAGATAAAACTTTTTAAAATGATTTTATAGAATCACTATAAAGTAATTAAAGAGTTATAAATAGTTGAGTTTTAGTCATAAATTTCCAACACCCATCTCTTCACTATGTTCAGTTTCTACCACCAATTTCCAGTTTTTCACCTTCCCCAGCCCAATCAACTTACCTCTAAAACAGACACTTCTCTCTCACATATTCTCTGTCCTTCTTTATTTCCTTTTAGTCACTAAAATTTGCAATATTATTACTGAAAGTGGATCAAGAATATCACTTTTTTTTCTTTCAGCCTTCACCACTTCTACAGAGAGATTATTTCCAACTAATATTGTCATTGTGGTCCCTACTCTGTCTTAACTTTACTACCCACACATACACAGAGAATGAAAATCTCAATAAATATTACCAAGACCTATAGTACAGTAAAGAGTACTGTGTCTATAACAATTTCTTATTTTCCACAATGCATACCTGGATAAGATATTACCATTGGGGAAATTGAGAGATAGAAGTTACCATTTTATAGAAATGAATAATTCCTCTGGGTTCACATGTGTGTATCTTTATTAGTTCAAAGTTAAGAAAATAAATTTAACCAGATCAGATAAAGGGGTCAATGGGCTTAGCAAGCTGGAGGTTGGCTTCTCATGGTTCCTAAAGCTCTATTTGGAAAGAATCCTGCATGCAGAAATGGGGATATGTCCTGAACACTACTGGGTTTAATCCCAAAGCCAAAACCAACATTTTAATCAATTTTTTAAACAAATTTTATTCATTGTAGACATACTATTTGGTATATTTAAGTTATGCAAACTACTTTCTTGAACTTCAGTCCCTTTACAATAAATTTAACATGATTTAATTTGATTCAGTAACCTGAATTGATTTGCCTTATTTTAATTTTCACAATTTTAGATCTTTTATAATGCCAATGTTCTCGAACAGTAGTCTTGTTCATTAATTTTATTATTTCACATGACAGTCATTTTATTTTGTTGTCATGTTCACGGATACTTTGGTGCCCAAGAAAAGGCTGACTTTCTTTCAAACCTGTCCTGTCAGACTTTAAGAAATGTGACATACTCTGAGTGGTGTCTTCATGACATTGTGTCTTTAGTTCTTACTGAAGCAGATATCTAAAATATTGTTTTTGATAGTGACTAGAAAAATTAGCACTTTCTTTTTGTATTTTGTTTTGCCAAACCTAATAATATTCAGGGATTATTACTGACTCTGATGATTGTTTTCTTGGTGAGTCAGGAACCATACAAACTGCTGTGGATTTTAACCTAGGTTGTGGTTAGTGATGTTCAAAGCAAGTGCTCTTCCCCTGTACTATCTCTCTGACTCAATCTGAACCTTTGTAAGGAAGTGAATACAAACTAAATTCTTTTATATGTCATTTTATTTTTAAGATGTGAGCCACACACCTGATGGTGCTCAGGGTTTACTTCTATATCTTGACTTAGGGATCAACCCTAGTAGGGTCAGGGGACCATATATTTCATCTGAATCAAGGATGACTTGGTATAAATAAGGCAAATGTCTTTTCTGCTGTATTTTGGCTCTGGCTTAAATCCCAAATCCTGTTTTAGTGAAGTTAGTTAACTCATGTTCTATTGGCAATGAGGTACTTTTGGACCTCAATATTATATATATATATATATATATATATATATATATATATATATATATATATATATATATATATATATATATAATTTTTTTTCTTCTCTACATGTGTTTCCAGGCTTCTTACATCCAGTGATTTCTGCTGTGTGATTAAAATTCCATTTCAAGATCTCAGAGATTATTACCTTGTTACTAAAGAGACCTATGTTTTCTTTTTATAGTTATCTTCTTGGAGAGAAGGAATACTTAAAATGCAAATACATGTTTACCATCCTGACTAGAATGAGTCTTGCTTCTCTTGTCTGTATGCCTGAAGAATTCTCTGTCTTTGAAAGTCTACATATTAAACAGCCAGTAATGATCCATCTCAGTCTTGCTATTTCATTTTTCATGGACTCTGGTTCACTTTCATTTTTCAGATTTGCTTCTTTTTTTCGAGGGAAATGGATTATGTTACATCTCAGTTTTCTATTTTATTTAATGTACTGTGTGCCTCGTGAATACTGGTTAGCTACTATTTGCTAATTTTCACACTCACTATCTGCAATAATCATCTTTGTAGATGCTTTGAATATCTTTTATTTTTCCTTTCATTTCCTTTTTATCTCCAACAGAACCACATAAATTGATTCATCTTATTCAGTCCCATAAATTGAGGGGGAAAATGGATGGTGCCAGGACCAGATAGTCATATGAACATTTAGTGAAAATAAAAAATGATCAGACTTGAAAACTAAACCAAAAGTCAATGACAACAGAATTGATACACAATCTACAACATGCTGTACAAACGAGGGCCAGTTACACTAGCATTCTAGGGTGGTAATGTTAAAGGAAGGGGATATGGGAGGCATGCTAGGAACAGGGGTGCAGGGAGGACAACACTGGTGGTGAGAATGTCCCTCATTCATTGTCACTATGTACCTTAAATATTACTGTGAAAGATTTGTAATTCACTTTGGCCACAATAAAATAAAAAAAATTGTTGGATGATAATATGGGGAAAAATTTCAAGTACCTGATGAACATAGAAAGAAAATATAGCTAACATCCCAATTTGTCAGCCTAGTTAGAAATAAAAATATAAAGTAATATTTCATACTACTATATTATCAGCTCAGCCACTGAAATCAAATGATATGAGCAGCTAAATTCTCTTAAGTGAAACTGAGAATTGGATCATAAGATTATAGTTCAGAAAACAAAAGAGGGAACAGAGAGATTGCTGACAGGACAGATACTCATGACCCTTACATGGTTCCTGTACAGAGTATCACCAGATGTAGCCTATTTGCCAGAGCTTCACTGTATTGAGGCCTAGCTTGAACTGAGATGCTTGGCAACATATTATCATGATTTACCTTGGCCCCTGTGACAGTTTCTTGATAACTTCCCCCCAAAAATTCTAAAATGAACAAAACTACAAAAAAAAGACAGTTTTTATTTATTGACAAGCAATGAGTTTTGAGTAAATATATGAGAAAACATACATAAAAACTTAAGTATTAATTGGAAGAGTGATCCACGTATTTTATTTTTGTATGCAAATGTTAATAACTTTATTATTTACCAATATGTTAAATCTTATATTATAACATTTTAGACTTTTTATTATTTTTAATGATCCATGTATTTTAAAGCAGTAACTATAATTGGTTTACTTGTATTTTTTTTTGGGCCCCACCCTGTGCCCATCAGGGGTTACTCCTAGCTATGCATTCAGATATGGCTACTGGCTCAGGGACCATATGGGTCTCCTGGGATCGAACCAAGGTCTGTCCTGGATCAGCCACATGCAAGGCAAACATCCTACCTCTGTGCTATTGATCCAGCCCCTGGTTTACTTGTATTTTAAAATGTGTTATGTTTGTAAAAGTATTGAAACTTGCATAGGTGAACCTGCTTTTTTGAAATTCAATCAATGCAAGACATTACATACTTTTTGGAAAAAGGCATAAAAGGATAATAGATTAGGAACAATGATGTTAAGTAACCATTTTAGGCAATAGAAGGTTTCTAGCTTTAAAAAACAAAATCTTGGGGCCAGAGAAGTGGCTCAAGCAATAGCGTGTTTGCCTTACACACACTAACTTAGGACAGATTGCTGTTCGATCCCCCAGCATCCCACATGGTCCCCCAAGCCAGGAGTAATTTCTCAGTGCATAGACAGGAGTAAACTCAGAGCTTCACTGGGTGTGGCCAAAAAAGCAAAAACAAAACAAAACAAAAACAAAGAAACAAATAAAACAAAAACAGAAAAGAGAACAAAATATTATTTTCTTTTATGAATCTTATATGCCTTTTTAGAAGAGGATAATAATAGGGTAATGTGAATACAAGTTATGAACTCAATCAACATCCATATTTATAGCATCATACTTTTTGCTTGGATTTTGGGCCACACTAATGCCTAAATCCTGGCTCTGTACTTAAGGATCACTCCTGAAATTGCTCAGGGGTTGTCTTGAATCAAAAGTCGGAGAAATAACTTTCATAAACACATTATGAGCAAAGACTAAAGTATAAAGGGAAAATGAAGTTTCAATTTAGACAATAATTTTCCTTCATTTACCTTTGGTACCAAACTTGGTAGAGTTCTGAAGTTATATCTGGCTCAGTGTTCAGGAGTTGACTCCATGATTGCTTCTTATGTCATGGAATGTGTTAGTGCCATAACAGTAATGGAATGCTATAGGACCTGCCCACATACACATGTGTTTAGCCAATTGTTTTATCTTTCTGGCCATGAATAACTAATTTTTTTTAATAAATAGAGTAAAAGGCAGCTTTTCACTGGAAAGAAGAATGCACTGATGATTAAAAACTTAATGTTAGCAGAAATAGAATAAAAATAGAATATTTATTTTTTATTTTTATTTTTTAACTTTATTTATTGATTAATTGATTGGTTGGTTGTTGGGCCACACCAAGTAATGCTCAGGGGATACTCCTGGCTGTGCACTCAGAAATCACCCCTGACAGGCTGGGGGACCATATGGGTGCTGGGAGTTGAACAGGGTCCCTCCCGGGTCAGCTGCATGCAGGGCAAATGCCCTATAGCTGTGCTATCCCTCTGGCCCAGAAATAAAATATTTATCTTCTGAATGCAAAAGCTTTTTAAGAGGTCTCAGATTTTGAAAAAGTAATTTAACTTCTTGAAAAAAATCTCAGTTTCTCCTCTAAATATGCTAACATTAATTCACATCTCAAGCATTTGTGAGCTTAGTAGGAGTACCATTGTTTAATGCAATATTAATATACAATATCACTAGAACAATTTTAGGTTTTCAATAGTAAAAATGTACACAGAATTTTTGCAATTGATGATCTAATTAAAATGGGTAGAGAGATAGCCTAAGTATGTAGTCAGGTCTAATCTAAATAGCTCCAGTATTTCTACACACATTATTGAATAAAATATTTATTGTTTATGTTTTTGTTTGGGGTTACATCCAATGGTGCCTAGGGTATTTGAATCTGAGCTCAGAGACAGTGCTTGGAGACTTCTAGGGTTGTAAGAGGGTATACTAGCTTTAATAAGTGCAGGGGCCAGAGTGATAGCACTATAATATGGTGTTTGCCTTGCACAACCAGGGATGGACCTGGGCTTGATCCCATTCATCCCATATGGTACCTGAGCATGCCAGGAGCGATTTCTGAGTGCAGAGCAAGGAGTAATCCCTGAGCACAGCCAGGTATGGCCCCCAAATCGAAAACAAAACAAAAAAAGGCAAAAGAAATACAAGGAAAGAGTGATAATTCCTATACTACTGCTTCAACCCATAATATAGATTTATATGCTCTAACTCTAGAGGTAGTTATGATATTAGTTCATTCAATAGAATTAATTAAAACAAAACATTGCAGTCCAAAAATTACACTTGTGTTTTTATCACCTAAACTTAAGATACCATGATACTACTTCACTTTCAATCTTGGTTTGTACTATAATAGGAAAAAATAAACATATCATTGTCACTTAAGCAGAAAGTATTTTCTAAAAAAAACTGATTTTCCAACAAAATTGCTATTAAAACAGTCTAACATTTCAAAATCAATTCTCCTTTGTAACTTGCAAATACATTTTTAATTTTATAATACTAAATAATTTTAGAATATTAAAATGCTTTCTTTCCACTTCTCAACATAGGTGTTTATATTTTACCTGTTCCTGTAAAATGCAGCATTTGAGCTCACACCAACAGTTTCTTAATTGTCATTATTAATAATAATGTTAATCAATGTATCTAATATTTTAAGTTAATAAAAAGATAGATACTATCATAACTTCTTCTTCTTCTTCTTCTTCTTCTTCTTCTTCTTCTTCTTCTTCTTCTTCTTCTTCTTCTTCTTCTTCTTCTTCTTCTTCTTCTTCTTCTTTTTTTTTTTGGCCCACACCCAGTGGTGCTCAGGGGTTACTCCTGGCTGTCTGCTCAGAAATAGCTCCGCAGGCATGGGGGACCATATGGAACGCCGGGATTCGAACCAACCACCTTAGGTCTTGGATGGGCTGCTTGCAAGACAAACGCCGCTGTGTTATCTCTCTGGGCCCAGTCATACCTTCTTCTAATGTAACTTAAAAGCTTTGAAAAACCTTGGTTATTTTTATGATACTTCATCTTCTATTTACTCTTTACTTTTTCTTTTATAGTAATAGCTTTAACTTCCTAAATAAAGCTAAAAAAATGTTTTCAGAGACAAGTCATAGTTACATCACAGTTACTGGAAGAAATTACATAGATCTTTTAAAATTTGATTGAATGCACTGTTTTTGAGAGTAATAATGATTAATTTGATATTTGTAGTTCGTTGATCAAACTGAAACTATATAGAATATGTTTATACATCTTAAAATATTTTTATTTTAAATTATATTTTAAACAGATGATGTATGTTTTTTATAGAGGTAACTTCCATGGAATAGTTCTAATTCATTTCTCTTTCCTCAATATTTTGCTATCCCATTAGGTTACATAAAAAAGAATTGTTGAATTTATTACAAAGTGTTTAATTTTATGCAAGTTGCAAGTTCTAGAAAAATATAAATAATGTGCATCTGATGCTGCAGATAGGAGACTAATAATCATGAAAAATATCAATTTTAGTACTGGGATATAGCTCAGTGGTACAGCTCTTGCACACTGAAAGCCTGTGGTTGATCTTTGACACCATAAATAAATAAATAGATGTAAATAAATAAATCATGTAAAATATGTAGCTTTACCTCAAAAATTATTTTCAAAGTAAGATTTTTAGGATGAAATATGATTCTGAAATTACTATTCATTTATTTCTTTCAAACCTCTTGAATAGTCTGCAAATTGGAACTTTAATTATTGATGGAGTTATGTTAGAATGGGGCTCTGAGAATATGTATGGATGATTCTTGATCCCAAAGCATGACTCATACATTTCCTTGGATTTCTCAATGAAAATATAACAAAGTCTGCAATAAGTTTAAAAAATGTATGAAAATAGCTGAATTTTTAGAGAAACTATATTTCTATAAAAATAATAATTGCTAGGGGTCATAGGTCTAGTGCAGTAGGTTTGATTTGCACATGGCTGAAATGGGTCAGCTCCCATCACTGGAGATCAACTAGAAATGATCCCAGAAAGGAGTCAGGAGTGTGTGTACTCCCTCACCTCAACAACAAACATAAGAAAAAAAAGAAGGCTAAACCAGAGAAAATGCCTACCCAACATAGATGCTGTATGAACTCCTCACCATATACCTTCCACTATGGATTATGCCTAATGCATATGATTCTCATTAGCATGAAAAAATATCTTTTTCATTCATAACAAATGATGGGAACTTTCAAATACCCACTGGACTTAACTAATTTGTTAGGAAGAGTTTTCTCATCTTTCCACATTTGTGGACTAAAATTTACAGGGTTTTTGTTGTTGAGATTTGTTAATGTTTTATATTTAATGCATATTAACCCTTTATTTGATGTATTGTATGCAAATGGGAGGGAGTCCTCCCATTCAGCAGGTCATCTTTTAATTTTAGTCTCACATTCTTTAGTCATTCAAACACATTTTAGTTTGGTATAATGCTTTTCTTTTTCTTTTCTCTGCCTGCAGTCAAATCATCAGCAGTGCATCTATGCTTATGGCTGGCATTTCTTTTCAAATGACACTAAGGGAAACTTCTGCAGTCAACTAAAATATAAAATAAAAACACTGTATCAAAGATATAATACAGACACATTTTCTTGAAAATAAAACTTAAATGACATATTTGACAAATAATTTTGAACACTGAACCATTCCAGTGAAGATATAAGAGAAAAATTCAGTGAATACTTGCTTCAGGTGTATCTTTTTCTTTATTTTCTTTCCTTTATTTTTTTAAATGTACTTTGAGCTGGGATCTGTACAATAAAAACTAGACCCAATTGAACACTTTTTTTAAAATGCATATTTTTGGAGACGCTGTGATTAACAGTGTTTATAATCGAGTTGTTTCAGGCTTACAATTTTCCATCACTAATCGCATCACCAAAGTTCCTTTTCCTCCACCTAAGTTACAAGACACACACACACACACACACACACACACACACACACACACACTCAGCCTGCCCCTTTGGCAGGCATATAACAAATTTATTTAATTATTTGGTTCAATAAAACTTAAAGCAATGATAAATAGATTTATCAGAAAATAAATCAATAAAAGTCAATTTGTGATGATTAATAGTTATGTGTTTTTAACCTTTCTTCATCTAGGATAGGACAATCACATGCACCATTAGTATATGCCACACTAAAATCCACATGATGGGACGTTTCTCATATCTTTAAATGAGCTCTTTTACTACTTCTTGCAACACTGATTTCAAGGCTATCTGTTGTTACCCATTCATGAAGCTCTGTATAGTTCCTTTAATTCTGAATACTAATTTGGTTGGATGGAGTATTCATGCTATGACGTTCATTTTGCTGAATATCCATCCATAATCTTCTGTCTTAGAAAGTCTCCTTAATAGATGTCTTGTACATTTTTTGGACTATTCTTTGTCAGTTCCTTCTTTGATCTTGCTGCTTTCAATATTCTGTCTCTATCTTTGGATTTTGTCATTTTGAACATAATGTGTCTTGGCATTTTCCTAATTGGGTCTATTTTCACTGGGACCCTTCAGGCCTCTTTGATCTTGTAATCATCAATTCTGGGAAGGTTAACTTCACAAGTTAAATAGTTTCTTTAACTATAGTTACTTCATCAAATTTGCTGTTCTTCAGTAACTCTGATTATTGTTCTTTTTGAGTTCATCCTATAGTTCTCTTGTATGCTGCTCATTTATTTCCAGACAAGTTTCCACTGTCTGCTGTTTCTAGACGTTTCCTCCTCATCTTGGAGATCTTGATCTTTTGTTCAGCTTTCATTATTATGCTCTTCAGAACTGCTATTGGCATATTTTTTCAAATCAACTGCTGTGTTTGTCATTTCTTTCATTTATGACAGTAGTTTTTTTATCCCCTTCATTTTAACCCTGATACTTTCATGTCCTTTGCAGAATACCTGTGATATTGTTTCCTTCAATTCATTGAATAGAATCTTTGTAATGTCACTTAAAGACAAAGCCTGAGGATCTACTGGTGTTGCTTATGTTTTTGGTGAAATAATTTTGTGCATTTTCATGGTGGGCTTTAAGATGTATTTAAAGTTTTCTTGCTGGTGTGGCTTTAATGTTTATGGATAAACCCCTGAAGGTGCTGAGGGATTTAGCTGGAGGTTGCTATTTGTCTTCTGAGCCCATCCTGGGATAGTGGAAAATAAAGAAGGTTAATTTTATAGTATGCATACTTACATAAAACATTTGCATGTAAAAATTTCAAGATTAAGAAACAATATTCAACAATATTAATTTCCTCCTATTTCTTTTGATGCCTTTATTTAAACTATATGTTGTTTTCCCTGCCTTCCTAGGTTCATGAATGATGTTATTTTGAAATAAAACCCCAATGTTTAAAACAGAAGTTAATTAAAAGTGAAAATAAGAAATATAGATTTTAATAAAAACTCCTGCTATATTATCCTCTTGTTAATGTATATACATGCTATAATTTCCTTTTTTTTTTTTTGGCTTCTCTTCAACTTGGAATAACTAGTTGATTAGAAAGCAATTTTAGGTAAAGGACACAATTAATTGCCTTTCTATAGTGCCTTTGTACTTTTAAAAGCAAGAACCACTAATTATCTTGCTAAAGGAGTATTAATTATACCTTTACATTTATAATATTGAGTTTCTGATCTTCCACATTAAGCTGCATACTGGTTTTTAAAAGTATCCTTTTTATTTTAATCATTCGGAACATACTTTGATATCCATATCACCATGTTCTTCTTCAGTTTTTAGTAAAACAATTCTTCAAAGCCAATCAGATAAATTTATAATTTAATATCATTGAAATTCCTCATATATCTCTTATCAAAAGATTTTGTAATAATATGGAATTAAAAATAGAGAAAGTAAAACTGTAAATTATAATTATTATATTCAGATATATGTGTGAGTAAAGTTCACACTTTGTTTTAAGAGAAAGATAACAAATAAATTTAATTTATTATAATTATTTCTTGTGATTATAAAGTATATAAATAACATGTTTTTATTTTAAATAAACATAAATATTTTATTACTAATAGTCTCTTTAAATCTTCTGAAAACTTACATTTTAGCTGTAGACAAGTTTCATCTCTTGCCAAATATGTAATTTTTTTGTTGGATAAAGAATACCACCAGAAGCAGTATGTGAGTGGCAGAATAAAAGAGTCTTAAGATTAAGCAAGAGAAGTAAAATGTTTAAAATTATTTTATTTGAATTAGAACCAAATATAGAATCAGGAGATATATTAATCATTAAATAATACAGATGGCTTTAACATTGAACTTTTGTGATTATACTATCTCACTTTTATTATGTTTAATAGAAACTATCAACAATATATGCTTTAATTTCAAACACTAATTAATCAATTGTGCTACATCCTATTAATATTAAAGATCATTTTATTTTTAACATAAAGCATATTTTTATAATAACATTATTTAAACATTTTGATTACATAAATGATTGTGATTAGGTTTCAGTCATGTAAAGAACAACACCACCCTTCACCAGTGCAACATTCCCACCACCAATGTCCCAAATCTCCCTCCATCACATACCACCCCTCCTGTACTCTAGACAGGCTTTTCAGTTCCCTCATTCATTCACATGATTATGGTAGTTCTCAGTGTAGTTATTTCTATAACTGCACTCACCACACTTTGTGGCGAGCTTCATGAAGTGAGCTGGAAGTTTCAACCCTCCTCTCATTGCCTCTGAAGATTGTTGCAAAAATGACTTTATTTTTCTTAAAACCCATAGATGAGTGAGACTATTCTGCATCTCACTCCCTCTGACTTATTTCACTCAGCATGATAGATTCCATGTACTTCCATGTATAGGAAAATTTCATGACTTCATCTCTCCTGACAGCTGCATAATATTCCATTGTGTATATGTACTACAGTTTCTTTAGCCATTCATCTGTTGAAGGGCATCTTGGTTGTTTCCAGAGCCTGGCTACTGTGAATAGTGCTGCTATAAATATAGGTGTGAGGAAGGGATTTTGTGTTGTATTCTTGTGTTCCTAGGGTATATCCCTAGTAATGGAATAGCTGGATCCAATGGGAAGTCAATTTTCAGTTACTGGAAAAATCTTGATATTGCTTTCCATAGAGGTTGGACTAGACAGCATTGGCATTCCCACCAGAAGTAGATGAGAGTTCCTTTCTCTCCACATCCCCGCCAGCCAGCACTGATTGTTCTCATTCTTTGTGATGTGTGCCAGTCTCTGTGGTGTGAGATGGTATCTCATAGTTGTTTTGATTTGCATCTTCCTGATGCTTAGTAATGAGGAGCTTTTTTTCATGAGCCTTTTGGCCATTTATATTTCTTTTTTTTTATCTAAGTGTCTGTTCATTTCTTCTCCCCATTTTTGATGGAATTAGATGTTTTTTTCTTGTAAAGTTCTGTCAGTGTCCTGTATATTTTGGATATTAGCCCCTTATCTGATGGGTATTGGGTGAATAGTTTCTCCCACTCAGTGGGTGGCTCTTGTGTCCTGGGCACTATTTCTTTTGAGGTACAAAAGCTTCTCAGCTTAAAGTATTCCCATTTGTTTCTCTCTGCTTCCACTTCTTTGGAAAGTGCAGTTTCCTCCTTGAAGATGCCTTTAATCTCAATGTCATGGAGTGTTTTACTATGTGTTGTTCTATATACCTTATGTTATCAGGTGTGATATCAAGGTCTTTATTCCATTTGGATTTTACCATCGCACATGATGTTAACTGGGGGGTCTATGTTCTCTTTTTTGCAAGTGGCTAACCAGTTCTGCCACATCACTTGTTGAAGAGGTTTTTCCAGCTCCACTTAGGATTTCTTGCTCCTTTGTCAAAAATTAGATACTTTTATGACTGGGGAATATTCTCTGAGAACTCAAGCCTATTTTATTGATTTGAGGGTTTGTCTTTATTCCAATACCATGCTGTTTTGAAAACTATTGCTTTCTAGTACAGTTTAAAGTTGGGTAAAGTAATGCCTTTCATATTCATTTTCCCTAGAAGTGCTTTAGCTATTTGAGGATGTTTATTGTTCCAGATGAACTTCATAAGTGTTTGATCCACGTCTTTGAAGAATGTCACGGGTATCTTTAGAGTGATCGCATTAAATCTGTATAATGCTTTGGGGAGTATTGCCATTTTAATGATGTTAATCTTGCCAATCCATAAGCACGGTATGTGTTTCCATTTCCGTGTGTCCTCTCTTATTTCTTGGAGCAGGGCATTATAGTTTTCTTTGTATAGGTCCTTCTCGTCTTTGGTCAAGTTGACTCCAAGTTATTTGAGTTTGTGTGGCACTAATGTGAATGGGATTGCCTTCTTAACGTCCATCTCTTCCCTATCATTATTGGTGTATAAAAAGGCCATTGATTTTGTGTGTTGATTTTGTAGCCTGCCACCTTGCTATATGAATCTATTGTTTCTAGAAGCTTTTTGGTAGAGTCTTTAGGGTTTTCTAAGTAGAGTATCAGGTCATCTGCAAACAGTAGCATATCTATATAACCCCATCACTATGGACGAAATTGAAACTGTAATCAAACATCTGCCTAAAAAGAAAAGCCCAGGCCCAGATGGATTTAATAATGAATTCTTTCAAACCTTCCAAGAGGAGCTACTACCAATCCTAGCCAGGCTCTTCCATGAAATTGAAAAAAACGGGAACACTCCCAAACAGTTTTTATGAAGCCAACATCACCTTGATACCAAAACCAGACAGAGATGCTGCCAAAAAAGAAAATTACAGACCAATATCCATGATGAATGCAGATGCAAAGATCCTCAACAAAAACCTCGCAAATAGGATCCAATACATCATCAAGAAGATCATACACTACAACCAAGTAGGTTTTATCCAAGGAATGCAAGGATGATTTAACATCCATAAATCTATCAACATCATACACAACATCAATAACAAGAAAAATAAAAATCACATGATCATATCAATAGATGCAGAGAAAGCATTTGATAAGGTCCAACACCCATTCTTGATCAAAACTCTCAGCAAGATGGGAATGAAAGAAACCTTTCTCAAGCTAGTTGAAGCCATCTACCACAAGCCAATGGCAAATATTATCCTCAGTGGAGAAAAACTAATAGCCTTTTCTCTAAATTCTGGTACAAGACAAGGCTGTCTGCTCTCACCACTACTCTTCAACATAGTACTGAATGTACTTGCTATAGCGATCAGGCAAGAAAAAGATATCAAGGAAATCCAGATAGGAAAGAAGAATTTATAAAGCATATTTTATAATTTTAAAATTATAATAGTGTTAAATTTATATTGAAGTATAAATTTTGCAAATTAATTCTAATTTCTGCCTGTTTAAAATAAAAAAAAATACATTGGAATGAACATACAAACAAATACCCTGTCAATTACAGACAAAACTTGTAAACATTTCTTTTTTATTTATTTTTTTTTTTTGGTTTTTCGAGCCACACCCATTTGATGCTCAGGGTTTACTCCTGGCTAAGTGCTCAGAATCGCCGCTGGCTTGGGGGGACCATATGGTATGCCAGGAGATTAAAATGTGGTCCTTCCTTGTTTAGAGCTTGCAAGGCAGACTCCTAACCACTAGTGCCACCTCACAGGCCCCAACATTTCTTTATTGTACTTAATTTATTGATATGAACACACTTCCATATTTTTCTCCCCCCTCTTCCATAATATTTTAGTTTAATATTTCATATTAAGTATTTTTACTTTCAGAATTCTTAAGCACTGTTGGTGGAAATATAAACTGGTTTAATCATTTTGTAAAACAATTTGCATATCTTTCTGGCCCTTAGCATTTAGCTTTTTGTAGAAAAATTGATGAATTAAAGCTAGAAAGGTAGTACACCAGTTATAACTCTTCCATTACATACACCTAACTTGAGCTCATTTTTAACAGCCACATGGTTCCTCAAATTTCTCCAGAAGTAATCCCAGAATGCAGAATATTAAATAAGTCCTGAATACAACTCTGTTTGACCCAAAATGCCCGAAAGAAAGAAAATGTAATAATCAAATTTCCGTATGATAAAGTAACTTTTTATAGTCCCATCCTACATCATGTCTGCCATATCTGCCAAATAAGCTAAGTATGCATGTTTATTTATTAAATTCATTATAAATACATCACAGAATTTGTATAGGTCATTTTTTAAATTTTATTTTAAACATTTTATATGCAGATGATTGGCGCTCAGATTTTCCCAATTGTCTATTATTTGTACAATGCCACGAGTTATCAGTAACTATTCCTTTATTTTTATAATTATATTGCCTACTGCATTTAAAAAATGTACATTTGTAAAACTATAAAAGTAACAAGAGTAACTCAAAGTAACAAAGTGACAAAATGTCTAACATGTGTGAGACCTTAGGTTCAATACCTAGCAGCCTGTAAATACAAAAATTATAAGTTATGGGAACCGATTTTTTATTACAAAAAGTATGAAAACCAAGAAATTTTTCTTCACAATAAATAAAATTGTTTAGAGTTCTGATTTTTTAAAATGATACTTTTAAAATGCATCATGTACTACCTAGCATATAAAAGGATGAGGCTTTATAGCATGATGGATAGATGTTACTGATCTTCTCTTTCGTAGGCTAAAATTATAGTAATCAAGTAGGCAAATTTTTCTTTAAAATTTTGCCAGCATTCAGCTGACATCCCATGTTTGGTGATTAGGCCCAGTGACGTGGTGCTACTTGACTGAGAGATGATGGAGACACTAATACATGGTTTGCTGGGGTGTACCTGCTTGATACCAACTTGATACCTTCAGCATGTCAGCCTCTTAAAGACTTACGGACCTTTCACATAGTTTTAAACATATGCATTTAGGCAACTGTTACAATTATTAGAAAATATTTATTTTCTTTTATTCCCACAGATTGCAGCATTACACAATTTATATTTTAAGTTCCTCACATAATTCCTGTCACTTTTTTCATGTTACAAAGAAATAGGATAATGTTATATAAAAAAGTTATCTAATCAAAATATGATTGCAAAATCTACTGTTATAAAGTATTAGCTAAAGTATACAAGTTGTACTATGCATGATGGCAATGGCATACATAGTCTGATATTAGGCAAAACTTACAGATTCATGGGCACCTCAAGAATTTAACTTTATAGAAATATAAAATATATTTACTTCCTTTATTAAGTATCGGAACAATTTGAGCAGAACATCATCTGAAAAATGATGTACACTTTTTCAGTATTAACCATTTTATAATGGAGCAATTTTGGATGACACTTTGAGTGTCTTTGTAAAAATAAAAGGAACAGATTTCTATAGTTTGTCATTTTAAGCTATATTTTAGTTTAAGCCTGTCATGAAGCTTTTAAATAAACTCTAATTAGTGTTTTCTTTGATTCTTAAAAAAATTCTATTGTAATTTAAACAGCTATGTGGTAAAGTTCCTCTAAATTTCCTGATAGAAAAAATAGCTTTGTAGGCATTTGTTCAAGTAAGCAATCATTTTAACAGTGGCTTTTCAGCACTTTTTTTTTTCTCTTCTTGGAAGTTACTTCTTAAAACTTTGGAAACAGAATATCAATAGTGTGGATAAGGTTACAAGACCCAGAATATTGGAAAAACTGTCAGCATTCTTCGGAAAGTTTTGAACTACACAAATAAAGCAATTTATTGGCTTGATAAGCTTTTACAAGAAAAATGTTTCTTTTTCATTTGTGAAAAGCAGAGACAACAAAATTAGTTATTAACTAAATTTCTTATTATAGATAAGATACTGTACAGGTTCTTCTTGTGAATACCTACAAATTTATTCTAGACACTAAATGGAGACATTATTTCAAAAGAAAAGAGAGTAAATAAATTAGCATCATCCAAATCTAATTTATACTGTTTTATTTATAATTAATATCCTAGAATCAATCAAATACAAATAATTTATAAATAATATTTATATGTATCTACACTTGCTGTAAAAGCTGGTATATTTTATGAATGTACTAAAACTCAGTAATGTTATTGAAATTCAACTATAGAAAATGTAGCATATGCCATAAATAGAATCCTACTGAACAATGCTTTTAATTGTAAAACATATACTTCTAAAATGGTCTTACTTTAATAACATATATTTGCTTCACAGTATGAGTTGAAAGTTAAGTAACATTTATAAAGTATAGTAATTTAAAATTTTCTAGAATGTCAGTAAATAAAGTTTAATTCTTATCACTACTTTCTATGAATTCAAATAAATATAATATTTGTCAATGAGTATATAAAATAAAAGAAAGCTTGGGGCTGGAGCTGTGGCACGGATCAGTAAGGTGTTTGCCTTGCAGAAGCTAGCCTTGGATGGACCGTGGTTTGATTTCCGGCATGCCATATGGTTCCCCATGCCAGGAGCGATTTCTGAGCTCATAGTCAGGAGTAACCCCAGAGCATCACCAGGTGTAGCCTAAAAAAAAAAAAAATCTTGATTACCAATGGTTAAGTGAGAACAAAAATGCAAATTAAAAGCCACAGCAGATAGAGCAATGGTGAGCCTAACATTTCATTTTTTAAATATCTAAGAGTTTGACTATATCATCACAATGAATATAAGAAAAAAATGGATCACTGAGACATTGGTCAAGATAAGAAAGTTACCTCTTTAAACTATTACAGTGTATGTTAACATGTCTGTCACTAGAAAGCAATGACCTGAGTGGTACCAAAGTATACAAATGTTTTTTTTACTTACCCATAATTTTGATTAACAATTCTGTATATAGAATACATTGATTTATTGATCTGATTACTTAGAAATATTATGAAATACATTTTATTTATTTCATACATCATACATTAAAATATTAAAATATTTACAAGATTACAGTAGGAAATGTAGGGAGAAATGAAAGTATTAGTGTACTTTTCAGAAAGTAGGACAAAAAACAGTTGTCATATAGCATCTATTAAAAGACAAAACTTTTAGTGATAAATTCAAAGAAAGCCAATTACAATGCATTAATTAAATGAAGTACATACATAAATAAAAACTAAACAAACTATATAAAAAGAATATTTTTAACAATAAGAAAAACTTAATACTAGAGGATAAGAAAATCAGTATTAAATTCATTGGGAATATTGCATGATTGATGGGTCCTTCCAGGACTTTGATATTCTCTGGAGCTGGCCCAATGGGTTCAAATGGCATCTGTAGTTGTATGTGCATTGGGTGTTTGCAAAGATTTCTTGAAGTAGAGATGCAAGTGGGGAGGGTGTTCTGCTCTGGCTCCAAATCATTCCTAGAGATGTCAGCCACAAAATCAGCAGACCTAGAGTTTTGGGTAGCTAGGAGTTTCTGCAGAGATTAGTGGAAATGCAGTGAATCTGCCACCTTTTGTGGCAGCTCTAAGGTGAATCTACCGTATTTTCTGGCATAAAAACTTTCTAAAAGTCTTAAAAGTAAGTTACTTCTTAAAAGTAAGAGGGGGGCGGATCACTCATCCCTGAAGCTGGAATAAGTTTCAGCATGCAGTATACCAGCATATAAAACGACTCCCGACTTTTAGGAAGGTTTTCATGGGTTGAAGGGTCGTCTTATATGCCGGAAATTGAGGATATTTGTTTAACTGCTGGGATATTAGCAGAGTTGGGGATGTGCCCCATCCCAGTACCATCAGCTGTAAATCCAGAAAGCCCAGGAGTTGTAAGATTAGTCCTTAAATATACATTTATCTACTCACATGCACTAAATTGTTTGATTCAATTTGAGTTTATAATCATCACAACGATTACAAAATCTTGTTAGCTTTATTTAAATTGAATTCTAACTTTTTTATATATGTTATTGTAATGGTAATAATTACTCATCTTCTTTTGTCTAAAAAAGCTAAGACTGTCTATGGAGTATATGAATATAATTTTATACATTACTAATGTATACTCATTACCATGAAATATTTCCCCTAAAAGGAATAAGGGGATATTTACCAAGCCTAAGGTCAGATGAAGTTTTCATTTTCCTCTCTGTTGAGCTGAAGACAACTACACCCACCTGGCTGCCTTCGATCCTGCAGCAGGTTGAAAAGATGAATCTTCTCTATCAGCATCTCAAGGGCAGTTATTGAATGGAAGGCATGAAAGTTGTAGAAAGGCTGGTAACTTTTCAAATACCACTGCAAATGGGAGGATGCCAGCAGAATTCAATTTTAAGTGAATTGGAACCTACCCCCAGACTGTGAGTTAAATTTCATTTTTTGATGTTTTGTTCATCTATTCTACATGTTTAACAAATATAATTTCTATAATGTATGGGATCCATCTTAGTCTTCCAAATATTTTGTTACTTTATATCCAGAAAAATGTACTCTGAAAGCATTTTTTAAGTGAGCTTGTAAAATAGGAAATATTTTTCACAAGTTAAAGAATACAAAATATGTTTATGTACTAATGTTAATAAAAATGTGGACTGGTATAGTTTAGGACAAAAAGTCCTTACTCATTTTTCTTCAGTTTGTTTTGTGTTTGATAGTTTTTAGAAAGCACTGAATCAAACTCATGAATTAACTACTTACATCTAGTTCTACTTTACAATTTCTATTCTTGAGAATCTGATTGCTATATTAAGGATGACCTCTGCTATTCAAACCATCATATAGTAAAGACTGTAAATGTTACATGTCATGACCAGTGTCTGCACTTATGTGTTTTACAACTGTTTTTACATCAGCAAGGCTTTTCTAATTTTTGTTGTTAAAAAGGAAAATTTTTCTTTTTTTGTTGTTGTTGTATAGACTTTGATTCATCATTATTTCACCAGTTTTAAGTTACATATATTCACATATTATCCCCTTTGAAAGTGGATTGTAATAAAATATATTGGATATTGATAATAACAAATGCAATTTCTTTCTTGATGGTCACAAAATGTGGCACTTTGTAATTACTAGTTCTTTAGACTTAATGAAAACTGGTAGCTTATATAAAGCAACTTTTGTTAGTTATAAGTACGTTCTTTTTTTGCCATTCTTATTGACATCTGATTCTTATAATAACTCTCAAATTCTGTGCTTTCTTCAATTCCAGTATATAGTTTAGGTGCCTTTTTTGGGTTTATACGTATTTCTCCATTTTTCTTCATATAATGAACTTAAAGATTGAAATATCCAGTAGTTTGTTAAACTTTATCTGGTATAGCATATAATGTTTTATTTATGTCCCTTCTTATTTGATATCATATCTAAAGGTAAACATCAGACTAATATTGAGCTTCTGTATTAGAGCGAATTAAAAGAAAGAAACCAGACAAGCATTTAGATATAATAGATTTTAAACATTTATATTAAAATTAAACTCTGATTTTTTTTCTTTTCTTTTTTTTTTTTTTTTTTTTTTTTTTTTTTTTTTTGGTTTTTGGGCCACGTCCAGCAGTGCTTAGGGGTTACTTTTGGCTGTCTGCTCAGAAATAGCTCCTGGCAGGCACAAGGGACCATGACACCAGGATTCGAATCAACCACCTTTGGTCCGGGATCGGCTGCTTGCAAGGCAAACGCAGCTGTGTTATCTCTCCGGGCCCTAAACTCTGATTCTTATTGATATATGTAATTATTTATCATTCTCCAAAATGAATTATTTGTTCTAAAATTAAAAAAAGCTCTATGTTGAGTTATACCTACTGAAATAAATTAAGTATATTTGGTTATCTTTAATTTCCTCAGAAGTATTCAGGGGAGTTGGAGAGATAATACAATAGGTAATATGATTGCTTTGAACTTGTCTGACTTGGTTTCATTCCTGATACCCAATATCAGCTGGAACCCAGCCATCTATGATCCTTGATGGCAGAGTGAGGAGTAATTGCTGAATACAACCAGTTATGGTAAAAAAAAAAAAAGTTCTAGAATTTATAAACTGTGATAAACTAACAAAAACAGTTCAAAAATAAAATTAATATTTTATAAAAATTCACAACAGATGCATTGAAAATTTGTCTAGTTCAAGAAAAACATTCCAAATTATTATCATATTTTGATGGTGCAATGAACACATCAGGTGGAGCTCAGAGGTTACTGCAGTCTCTGCTCAGGAATTACTTTCAGCAGTGCTTGAACTATATGTGATGTTGGGTATTGAACCTGGATTGGTTGGCTGCAGGACAAAGGCACTACACAATGAATCATTTCTCCAGTCCCAGCTCCAGAAACTTTTGTATACTAATTTCTGTTCACAGTATTTATAACATACATGTTTACATAAGGGGCATGTATTTGAAATATTGCTCATTAATTAACTGTACAACACTTGATTTTCCTTGCTCATATAAATTAATGTCAAAATAAATTCAATTTAAATAGCTATTGCATATTACTAACCAAAAGTACATTTCATACTGCTACATTTAATAAAATAAAGTTTATACATTAAACCGGGGAAATGAATAAAATCATAGACTTCTTAGAACACTTTTGTTTCCTGAAAATGTATCTTGAAACAAAATAATACACTAGACAATTGTGAAAAAGTCACAGACTGGACAACCACAATAACAATACAATAAATAAAACACTGAATCAATGATTTTTTTTTTTTGGTGAAGCAAGATAGTTTTTATTGAATTTCGAAATATAGAATTAGGGGAAATGGTACTTGAGTAGGGCACTTATTTTGTCTCAAGCCCAACTTGTGTGTGTGTGTGTGTGTGTGTGTGTGTGTGTGTGTGTGTTGTGAGATACCCGGTGGCTCTCAGGGGTTACTCCTGGATTTGCGCTCAGAAATCGTTCCTGGCAGGCACTGGGGATTATATGGGACGCTAGGAATCGAACCATCATTGGTCCTAGTTCGGCCATTTGCAAGGCGAACACTCTTCCTCTGTGCTATCTCTCTTGCCCCTCGCCCATCTTCTATCATAGGTATCCCTTTGATCTCTCACCACACAACCAAAAGTAATTCCTGAGTACAGAATCAATCTTGAGCATAGCCAGGTGAGGCCTAAAAATCAAAAAAGGAAAAGAAGGAATACATAAGGAATGAGGCTTGAGTGATACTATAGACGAGAGGATAAGGTATTTGCCTTTAATATGACTGACCAGGGTTCTATCCCCCCCCCCCCCCCGCACTCAATATGGCCCCAAGTCTTCCCGGAGTGAGTAATCACTTAGTGTAGTTAAGACATAAGCCCTGGGGCCGGGCGGTGGCGCTAAAGGTAAGGTGCCTGCCTTGCCTGCGCTAGCCTTGGACGGACCGCGGTTCGATCCCCCGGTGTCCCATATGGTCCCCCAAGCCAGGAGCAACTTCTGAGCACATAGCCAGGAGTAACCCCTGAGCATTACCGGGTGTGGCCCAAAAAAATCAAAAAAAAAAAAAAAAAAAGACATAAGCCCTGAGAAGTGCCTGATGAGCTCCTGCCCTCCCTACAAAAGATTATGTGAAGTTAGAGAAAGATTTGTGTACTCAAGAGGATTAATTTGTAGACAAATCAAACCTTAATAAATCACAGATGCAATCGTATTAACATTGACAACAAATTATCATGTTTATCGTGACTTTAAAAGATAATTTTGTTTTTCACACCCTTACTATTAATTATGAATGAAAATTTTAGGGAAAAGAATATGTGATATATATTTGAATTTATTTAGATATTGAAATATTCATTAATCCCTAAATAATTCCAAAATAAATTTTAGCTACAAAGAGAGAAATAGGTTGAACAGAATTGGAAAAATATAAATTATGTCTAAAATATAGTTTTGTCAAGAATAGGGGTAGGAATAAATCCCTGCATGCAAGCTATTAGCACCTCAGTATGTTGCCCATTATACTAATATATACAGCATCTTAAATCTAAATAAAGAACAAAATCGCTTTCTCTAAATTGAACACTATAAGAACACACAGAGTATGTAATTAACACAGAGTTGGAAGAACATATTCATTAGGCATTTTTTCTACTAAAATAATAAAAATTATCATGGCCCATAGATGATAATGGGAAACTAAATTTCATATAACTTTTTGTAGAGAAGTAAAAGCTATCACTTATAATTTATAAAATTGAGAGTTTTAAAATTTCAGTTCTAAGTATATGTAGCAACTGAATTTTAAAGTGATCCTATACTTTGTTAAATTATTGATAAGTTTTTTTTTAATGAGAGTATGTGACCCTTCATAGATATCTAAGTCTCATTCCTAAGATATTTTTGTGGTCACATTAATTTGGTGTAGCTATTTATCCTTATCTGCATTATAATCAGTAAGGTGACAATAAATTTATTCTGCTACAGAATAGATAAAATGCAGAGCACTAAGACTACATATTTCCTTTTTTGGTCATGAGGACTATTAATTTCTCACTTGATAATTCAAAATCTAGATTTATAGCAAACACAACATAGTATGTGGCATAATTTGTCTTTCCTCATTTCCTTCTATATCTCCTCCTCCTGTACCTTTTACTCCTCTTCCTATTTCCCCCACTCTTAAGAGATTCCTCCTCCTCCTATATCTCCTTCATCTTTTCCTGTTATATCTTCCCTCTTCCTTTTCCTTCCTAAGCCTCTTATTCTTCCTGTACCATCTACTTCTTCTTTTCCTTTTCTACTACTCTTCTTCTTTCTCTACCTTCTTTCTCTCTTCCTCCCCGTTCCATCCATTTCTGAAAAACATTAATGTAATGTTCATACAATAATAATGAAAATTTACATATTTAATATTGAGAATATTGCTACTTATTTTTAAAGAAGCAATGAATAGACTCATTTGCTAAATAGTTTTATTTCCATAAAATATTTTATTGACATTTGTTTGAGCAATATTACTAAATGCATATTAATTTTAACAATATTAGTTATAATTTAAAGGAAATTTATATACAATAACAAGATTACTAAATATTGTATTAAATATTTTACTTAAATTTTTAACTATGTTTGCCTGAAATGAACAGAAAAGACACTCCTTTTAAATTTCATCAATATCAGAGACTAGCACAATCAATGAGAAGAAAATTGATCTGAAATTTTTTTTTTTTTTTGGTTTTTGGGTCACACCTGGCAGTGCTCAGGGGTTATTCCTGGCTCCAGGCTCAGAAATTGCTCCTGGCAGGCACAGGGGACCATATGGGGCGCCGGGATTCGAACCGATGACCTCCTGCATGAAAGGCAAACGCCTTACCTCCATGCTATCTCTCCGGCCCCTGATCTGAAATTTTTAACTCAGTTACAACTAAAGGAATCTGAAGCAATTCATAAAATAAGCAACATCTATAAAATAATGTTAAAGAGATTTCTCAGTAGTTTTCAATTATAAAATAGGGTTATTTTTATCTACAACTTGTTTTCTCAGGCTTTATAACTTATAAAATGTCTCAAAGTTATTATAATAGTATAATAGACTTAAAAATAACTTTATAAGAGCTGTATTTTCTACCTACTAAGAATAGAAAAAAAATTAAAAAATGAACAGTTTATACTAAATCATCCTAAAAATTTAGTTTGTCAAATCCATCCAGTTAAGTTATTTAAAATATTTTCATTTTAGAAATATTTTAATTAATAATTTTTTGTATTCTTATTAACATTATTTTTCCTCATGAACTTTTTACACTTGTATATTTAATATTTTGAATCCATGGAGACAAGTTTTAGAGTTAAGTGCTGTTTTCATTAAATAACAAAAGCTAAATGGACAGCACTTACTGCAAATAAGACTGACATCACCAGCCCATTCCACACACCATATGTCATCAAATAGACTCTACTCTCTGCCAGGATGTAATTCAAATCAGTGACCTAGAAATAAAAAACTGCGTATCCTATTACCAATCAATCCCTTGAGCCATTCAGTCTCTACTCTGTAACATTTTAATAAATTATTTCCATTTATATTGATGAGTTGTTAATGCAACTTGTAAGTAAAAGGACAGTTGAATTTCATTACAGAGATAAATCTATAATGCTACAAAAATTCCATGTTCGATGCTCAACCTAATACAAAAGAACACATTCACCAATGATAAGAGGAAAAGCTATTAATTGCAAAAGTTTAATTCATGTTACCTTCTTTTCAAGTTTGAAATTATTTTGAAATAATTAGTAGAAGCGGATAAAATTGATAGAATTTCTATCTGTCCACATTAGGTTTCTAATTTATACTAATTAATTAAATAAGTCCTAATGATGGAAAGAGCTTAACAGCGATAATTATGCTTTTAAATGCCTGTTAATTGAACCTTATTTGGCTCTAGTTGTATAATGTGTGTACATCAGTTGACTCTATCTGTTCCTATTACTTCACTGATTTTATATTTAAGGCACCACTCAGATAATTAAAACAACAATGACACAAATTAATAACCAATATTTGACAGTTGTTAGTACATTTTCTCTTTCAATCTCACTCAAATCCTGTATTCACATACAAAGTAAATTATTTTAATCATTTTAGCTATTTTTGTATCAATACAGATAAAATTGGTCTTTTAATTAATTTGTTGTGATGTAAATGTCTAATATGTTTATATGTACAATAACGCCAATCTAAAACTTATTATAATAATCTATTTTAAAAATATAATAAAACAATGAAGTAATTTCACAATAATTAATATTTTAATAAATATAAGAGATATAGTTTAGATTAAAGTTATAACACATTATCTTTATGATAAAATTTAATGCATAATTAATAAGACTTCTCGCTTTTTAAACTTACAAAATTATTTATTTCATTTAACAAGAATTAAAAATAATTTATGCTTAGAAATGTATAGAATACAAAATACAAATTTTAGAAAATAGCCGGGCGTGGTGGCGCGCGCCTGTAGTCCCAGCTACTCGGGAGGCTGAGGCCGGAGGATCGCTTGAGTCCAGGAGTTCTGGGCTACAGTGCGCTATGCCGATCGGGTGTCCGCACTAAGTTCGGCATCAATATGGTGACCCCCCGGGAGCGGGGGACCACCAGGTTGCCTAAGGAGGGGCGAACCGGCCCAGGTCGGAAACGGAGCAGGTCAAAGCTCCCGTGCTGATCAGTAGTGGGATCGCGCCTGTGAATAGCCACTGCACTCCAGCCTGGGCAACATAGCGAGACCCTGTCTCTAAAAAGAAAATGGAAACTAGAAAAACCATCCAAAAGATCAACGAAAGCAGAAGTTGGTTCTTTGAAAAAATAAACAAGATTGATAGACCACTGGCAAAACTAACAAAGAAAGAAAGAGAGAGAAACTTGATAACTCGTATTAGGAATGAAAAAGGAGAGATCACTACTGATATGGTAGAGATTCAAAGGGTAATCAGAAACTACTTTGAGAAACTCTATGCCACTAAAAATGAAAACCTGGAAGAAATGGATAAATTTTTGGAATCTTATAATCTTCCACGATTGAATGAAGAGGATGTAGCATATCTAAACACACCCATTACTATTGAGGAAATTAAGAAAGTAATCAAATGTCTGCCCAAAAACAAAAGCCCAGGCCCAGATGGATTTACTAATGAATTCTTTCAAACCTTTCAAGAGGAACTACTACCAATCCTGGCAAGACTCTTTCATGAAATTGAAAAAACAGGAAAACTTCCAAATAGCTTTTATGAAGCCAACATTACCTTGATACCTAAACCAGACAGAGATGCTACGAAAAAAGAAAATTACAGACCAATATCGCTGATGAATGCAGATGCAAAGATCTTCAACAAAATCCTGGCAAATAGGATTCAATGCCTCATTAAGAAGATCATCCACTACGATCAAGTAGGTTTCATTCCAGGAATGCAAGGCTGGTTTAACATCCGTAAATCTATCAACATAATACACAACATCAACAGCAAGAAAAATAAAAATCACATGATCATATCAATCGACGCAGAGAAAGCATTTGACAAGGTCCAACACCCATTCTTGATCAAAACTCTCAGCAAGATGGGAATGGAGGGAACCTTTCTCAATATAGTTAAGGCCATCTACCACAAGCCAGAGGCAAATATTGTCCTCAATGGAGAAAAACTGAAAGCCTTTCCTCTAAATTCTGGCACAAGACAAGGCTGTCCTCTCTCACCACTTCTATTCAACATAGCACTTGAAGTACTTGCTATAGCGATTAGGCAAGAAAAAGATATCAAGGGAATCCAGATAGGAAAGGAAGAAGTCAAGCTCTCACTGTTTGCAGATGACATGATACTCTACTTAGAAAACCCCAAAGACTCTATCAAAAAGCTTATAGAAACAATAGACTCATATAGCAAGGTGGCAGGCTACAAAATTAACACACAAAAATCAATGGCCTTCCTATACACCAATACTAATGAGGAAGAAATGGACATTAAGAAAACAACTCCATTCACTATAGTGTCACACAAACTCAAATATCTTGGAATCAACTTGACTAAAAATGTGAAGGACCTATACAAGGAAAACTATAAAACTCTGCTCCAAGAAATAAGAGAGGACACGCGGAAATGGAAGCATATACCCTGCTCATGGATTGGCAGGATTAACATCATTAAAATGGCAATACTCCCCAAAGCACTGTACAGATTTAATGCGATCCCCCTAAAGATACCCATGACATTCTTCAAAGAAGTGGACCAGGCACTTTTGAAATTTATTTGGAACAATAAACACCCTCGAATAGCTAAAGCAATCATTGGGAAAAAGAATATGGGAGGAATTACTTTCCCCAACTTTAAACTTTACTACAAAGCAATAGTTATCAAAACAGCATGGTATTGGAATAAAGACAGGCCCTCAGATCAGTGGAATAAGCTTGAATACTCAGAGAATGTTCCCCAGACATACAATCATCTAATTTTTGATAAAGGAGCAAAAAATCCTAAATGGAACAAAGAAAGCCTCTTCAACAAGTGGTGTTGGCAAAACTGGGTAGCCACTTGCAAAAAATTGAACTTAGACCCCCAGCTAACATCATGTACGAAGGTAAAATCCAAATGGATTAAAGACCTCGATATCAGCCCCAAAACCATAAGATATATAGAACAATACGTAGGTAAAACACTACAGGACATTGAGGCTAAAGGCATTTTCAAGGAAGAAACTGCACTCTCCAAGCAAGTGAAAGCAGAAATTAACAGATGGGAATATATTAAGCTGAGAAGCTTCTGCACCTCAAAGGAAATAGTGCCCAAGATACAAGAGCCACCCACTGAGTGGGAGAAACTATTCACCCAATACCCATCAGATAAGGGGCTAATCTCCAAAATATACAAGGCACTGACAGAACTTTACAAGAAAAAAACATCTAATCCCATCAAAAAATGGGGAGAAGAAATGAACAGACACTTTGACAAAGAAGAAATACAGATGGCCAAAAGACACATGAAAAAGTGCTCCACATCACTAATCATCAGGGAGATGCAAATCAAAACAACGATGAGATACCACTTCACACCACAGAGAATGGCACACATCACAAAGAATGAGAATAAACAGTGTTGGCGGGGATGTGGGGAGAAAGGAACTCTTATCCACTGCTGGTGGGAATGCCGTCTAGTTCAACCTTTATGGAAAGCGATATGGAGATTCCTCCAAAAACTGGAAATCGAGCTCCCATACGATCCAGCTATACCACTCCTAGGAATATACCCTAGGAACACAAAAATACAATACAAAAACCCCTTCCTTACACCTATATTCATTGCAGCACTATTTACCATAGCAAGACTCTGGAAACAACCAAGATGCCCTTCAACAGACGAATGGCTAAAGAAACTGTGGTACATATACACAATGGAATATTATGCAGCTGTCAGGAGAGATGAAGTCATGAAATTTTCCTATACATGGATGTACACGGAATCTATTATGCTGAGTGAAATAAGTCAGAGAGAGAGTGATAAACGCAGAATGGTCTCACACATTTATGGGTTTTAAGAAAAATGAAAGACATTCTTGCAATAATAACTTTCAGACACAAAAGAGAAAAGAGCTGGAAGTTCCAGCTCACCTCAGGAAGCTCATCACAAAGAGTGATGAGTTTAGTTGGATAAATAACTACATTTTGAACTGTCCTAATAATGAGAATGTATGAGGGAAATTGAGAACCTGTTTAGAGTACAGGCGGGGGTCAGGTGGGGATGAGGGAGACTTGGGACATTGGTGATGGGAATGTTGCACTGGTGATGGGTGGTGTAAAAAAAAAAAGATAAAAAAAAAGAGAAAAAAGAAAGAAGAAAGAAAAAGAAAAAAAAAAGAAAAAAAAAAGAAAATCATTCCATTTTATTCAAATTCTGTAGATGCATTTGGGGGGTTGAAACTTTAAAAGTGTTTTAAAAATTGGCTCCTGTGTAATTTAGAATCAGGAACAATAAAACAAAAATTTGATCAAATGTATTTGTGAAGAAATCTTTTTAATTATAGTATATTGGATGGTTGATATCAGTTTGACAAATTCAAGTAAGAAGACTTAAAAATTCAACAGTAAATATTTTTTTATTGCTTCTAAACTTTCTCAAGCACAGTGATTTTAGGTAAAATTACATTACAGTAAAAAACACTCTTTTTTAATATAATAGAACCACTGAGAAGTTATCCTCTAAATGACTTTTAGAATTCCCCATCATTGAGTTAAAATTATTCTAACTCAATATATTTATTACAATAATGCATTATTTGTGGTATTACAATAATTTAAAATGGGATGTATCAGGAGATAATCTAGGTCATACTAAAAGTTGGCATAGGACCAAAATTTACATAATTTAAATTATGATTTAAAACCTAAAATAGTTTGAGTCACTAATGTACCTACTAGTTTTTAAAGTATATTAGTTCTATCATATTATCTAAAAACTAAATAACAATGTAATTTGTTCTTAAAACATTATTTATCTTATTTACCACCTTTCTTCCCCCTTGTTTCATATTAGATTAGTGTATTGTTATAAATTATGACCAAGTTTTGACTGTGAATTTTCGTTTTCATGTATATGTAGTATCGGTAAATGATCATTCCCAATCCAACTGATATTCTCACACTTTTGGCTGCAGGGATCACCAAAAGTTGTGCTTCTTTAATTGTGGTTTCTCCACACATGTTTTTAATAATGATGTTTCTATATTTTCTTGGTGTACTACTTGCCAGATGTTTATGTGATTCCCATGCATGTGCTTGGCAGATATTGCACTTTCTTATCAAGGGGCTTAAAGGACTTTTGAGTTGTAACATGTGGGGGTAACTCCACGGTTTTCCAGGAATTCACAGCTGCCACATGCACCTTGTTTTCTGCTGCCTTCATTTCATTGTGTTAGTGTTCATAGTGACCATGGAATGGACAGGTAGACAGTAAAGAGTGGTGCACAAGAAACCAGACAGAGTCATGGGAAAAAGGACATTTTGGCCAAGGACTGTTGAGCAGCCTCTTAGATCTTTCTGAGCTAGTCAAGCTAGTTCTCTGCTGCTGTCCCTGCCACTATTATTAAAGTTTAACATAAATCACCTGAGGGTCAGGGTTGATGTAATTAAGGATAGTTGTACTAATCAACTCAGAAAAGGTGAAAGAATGTGTAGAACTTGATTTTACAGGTGTATGACAATAGTAACTCTTCAGAGGTTATAACTTTATTTTGATGTTCAGACCCAACTGTGAAAATTGTTTATGAAGTAAAGGATAATAGACAGCAAATCTGTGAGGCCCACGATGTTGTATTGAATTCACAGCCTATCATTGGAAAGACAACTCATATAAGCCAATGATCTATTTTTGTGGTCCAAAAGTAAAGAATCTTTGACTTATTTCCTTCCCAAGCCTACGAAATCGAGCATTCTAAATGAAGTACCTAATGATAGGGATTTTAGAAATCTTTCTAGATAAAATTGATGCTAACATTTGAGAAACACTGTTTAAAATTGGTTTCCATTAAGGAAAGTTATTTTTAAAAATAAATAAATATTAACATTTAGCTCTTATGCTCAAAATAAATAAAGTTGAATGCATTAATAATGGTGGAAAGTTTCTGGTCATTAGAAACATTAAAACTTTCCCAAATAAGATCTGGTAATTAGATCCAGACATTGTTTTACTTTGGATATGTGCGAATGTGGGTTTGACCCCAGAAGCACAAAACCAACACAACACAAAATGATAGTTATTTTTTTTCCAAGATTCAGAATCACTGGTCTTTATAGTAATTCTATTTCTAATGAGGTTTGAAAATCTAGAGAAGAAAGAGGCTCATCAGGCATGGATTTTACTATTTTAACAGAATGACTCAGAATGTATCCAATGAAGAAAGAGAATAAGCTATTCACAGTTGTAAAGCTAAATGGTTTCTTGAAATTAATTCCTAAAAGTAAATTAATAGGCCAACTTACATTCTCAGGGAATTTTTTATAATGCTATTTATTCTCTCTTATCCTAATGACTTTGTTTTTTTTTTATTTTATTTTCATTGTGGTCGAAGTGAATTACAATTCTTTCACAGTAATATTTGAGGCACAAAGTGACAATGAGTGAGGGGCATTCCCACAACCAGTGTTGTTCTCCTTCCACCCCTTTTCCTAGCGTGCATCTTACATTTTCCTCCTTTACCCCCGTAATTCTAGTGCAACTGTTCCCTTCTTGTACAGCTTGTTGTAGATTGGGTATAGATTCTGTTGTCATTGACTTTAGATTTGGTATTCATGTCTGATCTTTTTTTATTTCTTCCAAAGGAACTTTTGACTGTCTGGTCTTGGTACCATGGGGGGAATAAAAAGGCAAACAAAAAAGGGAACAACTAGGGAAAAAAGAAGAAAAAGGTAGCAGAACAAAACATAGCAGAAAAAATAACAAAAAAAACAATATGGAAGTATCAACAAAATTACAAAAAAGAATAAATAAAGAATAAAACAAAAGCCAAAACCACACAGTAAATATTGGGGGAAATTACAGCAGAAATTTTCTTGGCCTAAGAGATACAGGGTTTCACTGCACTTCAAGCATACTATCCTGGGAACAGCTACAGGCACCATGCTCACTCATTTATATACCCCAAGGTTTTTATATGGTACCAGGAAACTTTCCACTCAGATGTGGGTGATGACATCCTGCCTCTGTAGCTGGAGATCTTATTTTCATTAAATCCCTTAGCCGGCACTTTTCTATAGCCTCTTACCACCCCACACACCAATACTAGAAAGTCTAGAGACCATGATCTATCATTTGTTATTTAAAGATTATCTTTTCTATGTCCCCACTATTGAATGATCTTTGTAAAAGCAACATTACATATATTTAGACTCAAATGTCAAGCCATTTTAGTTTGTTTAAAACACAAAACTAAGTATATGTAAATGATGCAAATTTGCTCAGTCAAGTTTCTGACAAATACAAACATTCTTAAGCTATACATAGAGGGCAGTTAATGTGAATATTATAAAATAAGGTAAAGTCACACAAATACTTCAAAGAATATTTAAGAAATCTTGGTCTCTCTTGGGGCTGGATATTTGCCACTCATTCAGCTAATCCAGGACAGATACTGGTTCAAATCCTGGCATTCCCTATGGACCTCTGAACCTGCCCGGAATGATTTCTGAGTGTAGAGTTAGTAACCCCTGAGCACCACAGAGTGTGATCTAAAGACTAATAATAATAATAATAATAATAATAATAATAACAAATGTTATTATTCTATTATTGGCATCTAATATCTATTTCTTGACTGCCATGATAACTAACAATGTCTCTTCCAAGCTTGCCTATGAGTAACACTTACCTCTTCTCATTCATTTTTTTGGCCTTGTATAGCAATCTTGGGATCTTGCTTTGTGAATTATATCCCCTCACCAAAATGTTAAAATGTATCCGAATGTTCTAAATCAGGCTTTTCTCCCACAATTGTTTTCTTGCAATATGGTTAGGTAAATTGAGAGTCTACTATCTTTAAGATAAATTGTTATGGCCACATAAAAATGAATATTGGTCTTAATTAAGGTCAGATAAAGAAATAAGTATTATTGAGACCAGAGAGATAGCATGGAGGTAGGGTGTTTGCCTTGCATGCAGGACAGTGGTTCAAATCTCTGCTTCCCACATGGTCCCCAGTGCCTGGCAGGAGTGATTCCTTAGCGTAGGGTCAGGAGTAACCCCTGAGCACTGCCGGGTGTGACCCATAAAACAAAATTCTAACAAACAAAAAAGAAGTAAGTATCACATAAATATATATTCATTATATTTTACTGCTTAGTATTAGTTTATGTTATTAGTATAGTTTCTGACTTTATATACATATGATCTATATCTCATCAAATTTTAGAAGATAATTATACTGCAGAACTTAAAATAAAAATTTTTAAGTTTGTAATTATCAGGTAGAATTATCATACACAAAGTTGCTTGTATCTAGTTTGCTGCATTTGCAAATAAATCTGCTGCTCTTAATAAATGTTGATAATTTTAAATGTATTCAAGTACTAAAATCAATTGCAGGGGAGCAAAATTCCTACAAATTAATTGTTCTGTGCTTACTTTGATTAGCAACTGACCATTACTTTCTTTAGTACAACATTATTATTGTTGTTGTTATATAACAAATACTTGAAATAACTTAAATAATATGATCAAAAGAAAATTATTGATATGAATTTTTAAATGAGCGGAATTTACAAAACTTAAGGAAAATAAATTCACATCAACAATAAATTCTAGTAGGTTATATTGCCATATATTGGAAAGTAAAGAGCAACTATGAAACCAATAAATATGTGGACTAGTATTTATCAACTGAATAAAAAAATACAATTGCATATGCAAGGTTTCTCACAATTATAATTCAGAGTTGGATATTCCAGGGTGAAGAAACTAGAAACATCCAGGTGGTAAGTGAATTGGAGATGGTCGTATCACTATGAACTTAAGCTTAGATCAAAATCAATATTGCATATAGAATTTTTCATAAGTATTTTATGTATTCATAAGTTAGAACATTCATATATATTACCTTTCTTTACCTGACCATTCTGAATGCAATGACATTACAGTGTCAACTATAATAATATTGAATGATCTGCACATATATTTGTTTCTAATTTCATTCTGCAATTAGGTGACCCAGATTTCCCTGAAGGAAAGGGTGATTGTAGAATGACACAGAATTCACAAGATGAAAGTAGACTATTCTTTGGTGTAAGAAAGAAATTACATTCTTAAGAAAAAGTAATGGATATATGTGCCAACTTATAGGTTTCTCAAAAATACAATATAATTAGGGCAATAACAAAAAAGCAGTACTGAATATATATATATATATATACTGGAATTTAACAATCGAATAAACTGAAGACAAACTGCCTTTACTTGATAGAACTTGATAGAACTGATTGGTTTTTATTTGCCAAAGAGTAAATGTCTTGAGTTCCAATAATTATAAAATGATTGAATTTAAAGATTCCCTAATGCACAAATTTCCTGTGCATAAAGACTACTCATATGTATTCTCAGTCCTCATGGAAATGGAATTCAGTTCCTAATCCTTTCGGTGTAGACTAAATATAGTAATTTATTCCAAAGAATATCATTTTATAGGTGAATCGAAGAATATGCTTATATTAATAGACTTGGATTAATAACAACAGTGATAAATCATGATGTGATAAATCATTGCTGTGATATGATAAAAAAAAACACTATCTATAGAGTAGTCCTACCTAAATTCCAGGATTAAAAAGGTTACTTTTCATTTCTTTAGAGAGTTGGAAAAAGATAATGCATAATATATATATGGGTATTTATATTCCACTATAAGTTTCACATTGAGACATAGAGATCTGAGAAACAGATCTTTGGAAGAAGTATTCAAATCTATTTTAAGAGTAGTACTTATGTTAAAAGAATTAGGCTGTAGTTCATGATATAACTAACACATCTGGCATTTCAAAATTTAACTGTCACTTTGTGAGGCATAATTTTTCATTTAGAAAATTGTACATTTAAAAATAACATTTTCTTATTCAAATTCCAAAAATTTTATGTACATTTAAATTAAAGAGATAATTACTGTCAGCTATGAACATATTAGCTAACATAAGAAATTTATTTGAAGATTTGATACTTTATTTACACTAATATCTTTGGAAGCTTGAAGATAATATATTAACATAGGTTTATAAAACATTTTATATTTAAAATTAAATTTAAATCAAGTTCAATTTGACAAATTTATTTTCAGGAAAAATATAATATTATTTTAAAATTATTCATGTATGAACATAAAAAGGTCTGTTGTATTACAATCTAATATATAGACTGTATTTGATGAAAGTTTAAGAGATTATATGTATTATACATATGTATTTGCTTAAAATTTCATTAACTTCTTTCTTATTATTAAACTCATAAAAATATAAAATTAAGTAAACACTGTGGCACTCTGATTGAAGAATAAATTCTTTTATAATCTTATTTAAATTTATTGTCAGGCTTGAGATTTTCAATTCATATCCTTAAAATCACAGTACTGAAACATGTCCAATTTACAACTTACCTAAATCATGCTAGCAATTTGCTTATCATGGCCTTATGTCCTATCATTTCACCCAAAATAAATTCACAAGTATTTATAGCTTTCAATTGAATGACTAGGTAATTTTCTCAAATTGTTGGAGCCAACCTCTCATCAACTGACTTCATATCTTCACCCCAAGTTTCTCTTGGAAATCTTTATACCAAATTAGGGCAGTTGTGTACTCAAGAAGATTAAAGTTCATATACACAGTAAGATGAATAAAGATGCCAGGTAAGAAAATATAAGCATTAGCACACTGATGTTTAAATTGCTGGTAATCAGTATATTGTCACAGAATGAATGAAGGGCTAAAGTGGAAACACTAACTGGAAATTGAGGGAGTATTACTCTAAATAATATGGATGTCTGTGTGTTTCAGTACATATAATATCTCTGAATAACAAATGTGTTCCATGCAGGCACATTTTGATTTTAATCTACATAAAACTCACTCTGCTGCACTTTATGTGTCTTTCTAATATAACATTTATTATCTCTTGTTCTGGATATTTACTTGGCTACTACCTCATCACTTTCCAGGTTAACAAAAGCATGAAATAGTATTTCCAGTTATTCTTGGATATACCCTTCTTTACTGCACTTTCATTCATGATCTTAATATATACTGTAAAATACTGATCATTTAAGTATATCTAATGTAGTTATCATAAGTAGAGTAGTTTCTCTCTGGAGAATAATAACACCATTTGATTTAATTAAACTCATCAAATTAAAGCAAATGGTAGTGTAATCCCCAGAGTGATGTATATTCCCTTTATGAAAACTGCCCCTGGACTGCTTATAGTGCTGACATACCAGATTTGAAATATTTAAGATGTCACTTTTTAATAGGATATTTAATTAAGCTAAAATATTGGTGCTAAAATTGGAGTTTTTATATTTAAAACATTTACTTCACATGCATAAATTAATTGCAATTTTTGTGTACTCTGATATAATGAACGATTTTATAAATATTAAGTGTATACAAGCAATGAAAAGGTGGCAACATTTTTAATTTTAAAATGTATTTTTAATTTCAAATAATATAAAATCATAGTGCTCCTTTCCAACTGGGTTAGTAGTTATGAACAATTTTACATTTTTCATGGCTTAAACCTAAAAGGGAAATAGTAGTGAAATGTAGAAATTATATTCAAAATTATTATGTGTCTGTATTGACATATATGATTATTTTGCATTTTATTTTAATTTAATTTAATTTTTGTGGGGGTGTTTGGGCCACACTCAAATGTGCTTAGGACATACTTCTTACTTTGTACTCAGGAATGACTCCTGGTGGACTTCTTAAAACCGTATGGATCAGAGTGAAAGGCAAATGTTTTACCATGCTCTCCAGCCTTTATAGTTCTTTTAAAATATTGTCTGCAGCCTATTATAATACAACTGTAGAATTGAATACTTGTATTAGACTTCATGGAGGACCAACTTTAATTTTTTTATAAACATTTGTAATGTGTGGTAATTAACTATGATAAGAGATAATGTAAAAACCTTGCTACAAAAATATGTTCAACAATGACAATTTAACAAGTTTGATGATTAAAATATTAATATCATGTATCTTCCTACAGTACTCTAAGATTTCTATTTTACACAATATATTTAAACCATAGCTCTTCAGTGAGAAAATAACATCTGTATGGGTATTAGAATTTATGAAAAACACAGTTGTAATACTTGGCTAAAATAATAATGTTGCAATAAAATGTTATGTAATCATCACAGAAACCCAGTGAAATGGATAAAGTAAATATGCACATATTATGGTATAAAAATTAGAGCAAAAAATAACCTTCAGTAACTTTATTATGAGATTGTCACTAGGTACAGCAGAATGACGATACAAAACAAGAGAATATCTGATATATTAAACTAAGTACAAATATGAAAATGTTAAGAAAGAAAAAATGAATCAGTAAGTACTTGTTAGAAAGCATTGTATAAATCATTATTCCGCTGCTATTAAACTGTAAAGGGGGATGGTTTGTACTTGAATAAAAGAATTATAATTCTGAGAAAAAAGCTATTATTTAAGTCCAAAGGGTGTTATGTTGAAAAAATTCAGAGGCATGTTCTAGTAAAGCAAATAAAAGAAGTCAATATTATTGAATTATTGAGCTGAAAAGAGGTACAAAGAGATAACACCAGGGTTACAGTGCAAACCTTGCATATGTCCCATCAAGTTCAATTCATTTTACCTTCTGGTCAGTCCCCTTGTGTTAGCTGTTTGTAGCTTTATAGGCCCCTAAGTATCACGGGTTGGCCTAAGTAATCATTTCCACCACTGAACAAAGCAACACTGGAATATCAGTCCGTAGATAAAAACTCATATATGGTTGATTAAAATATGTCATTTTGATCAGCATTTGATCTAGAATCTAAGCAGACTATGAAAAACCCAAGCAAGACAAGGAAAACTTAGACAAGGATCAATTTTTCAGAGATGCAATGGGCCTTTACTAGAATACATCTTAATATTAAAGAAAGATTAGTTTAAGGAGAAAAGTATATCAATTGAAAATGCCTAAATACAAAAGTGATAATTCTTTAAATATAGATTGTGGTGTTAAAAACAGTATTAGCTATTTCCAGGAAAGTCCATGAATCAAATGCACAAATATTTATGCTTATCTAAATATCTTATGTATCTGAGAGTTTTCTAGTTATATTGAAAAATGGAGATATGTGAATATTTTATGCTAGGATTATACATGTTTGTTATAGATCTATGACACATTTAATGTCTGATATGTGATCTCTATTTATCCCCCATGTTATTTTCCAGTATTTGTTGTTATTTTATTTTGAAAAATCTCGAGTTACAGGTGATTTTAAATAGAGAAATGCGTTTTTATTTTAAGCCTTTATTAACACACTCTCCAAACACAAAACTGTTTATAATCATATAATAATGTGTAAGTCTCTTTTTCTATTGAATTCCCTTCTTATTTTATTTAGTTTTTTATCTATGTCTTCTTATTTGAGGCCACACCTGACATTGTTCATGGGTTACTCCTGGTTCTGTACTACGGCATCACTTTCAGAAGGACATCTGACTATAAGTGGTGCTGGTGATAAAATCAGTCTGGCAGTATGCAAGACAAAAGCACCATTACAGCTCTATTATTATATTGCTCTGTAACCCTTCTTCAAAAGCCTTGAAATATCTTTAAATTTATGAAAGTATACAGAAGTATAATTATAATTTTATTATATGATATATATCTATATAATGTAGGAAATTTTATCTCTTCTTGTATTACCAATAATTTTCCTTCCACCCTCCCTCCTTCCTCCCTTTCCTCCCTCCCTCTTTTCTTCATTCCTTCCTCCCTCCCTCCTCCTTCCTTCCCCCTTCCCTTCCTCCCTTCCTTCCTTCTTTCTCTTTTTCTATTTCTTTCTTTCTCTTTCTCTCTTTCTCTATTTCTTCTTCTTTCTTTCTTTCTTTCTTTCTTTCTTTCTTTCTTTCTTTCTTTCTTTCTTTCTTTCTTTCTTTCTTTCTTTCTTTCTTTCTTTCTTTCTTTCTTTCTTTCTTTCTTTCTTTCTTCCTTCCTTCCTTCCTTCCTTCCTTCCTTCCTTCCTTCCATCCTTCCTTCCTTCCTTCCTTCCTTCCTTCCTTCCTTCCTTCCTTCCTTCCTTCCTTCCTTCCTTCCTTCCTTCCTTCCTTTCTTTCTTTCTTTCTTTCTTTCTTCTTTCTTTCTTTCTTTCTTTCTTTCTTTTCTTTCTTTCTTTCTTTCTTTCTTTCTTTCTTTCTTTCTTTCTTTCTTTTTTATTCCTTCCTTCCTTCCTTCTTTCTCTTTTTCTATTTCTTTCTTTCTCTTTCTCTCTTTCTCTATTTCTTTCTCTTTCTTTCTCTCTTTCTCTCTCTTTCTTTCTTTCTTTCTTTCTTTCTTTCTTTCTTTCTTTCTTTCTTTCTTTCTTTCGTTCTTTCTTTCTTTCTTTCTTTCTTTCTTTCTTTCTTTCTTTCTTTCTTTCTTTCTTTTTCTTTCATTCTTCCTTCATTCTTTTCTTTCTTCTTTCTTTCTTTTCTTTCATTCTCTTCACAACTATGTAATCATGTTCCACATTATTCAATGGTTTTGTCATTTTGTATTAAAAGCGGTGAGAATATTGGTGAAGGGAGTGTTGTTGTTTTTTTATAACTGAAACCCAACTACAAACATGTTTGTAATCATGATGCCTAAATAAATATATTAATGTAAAAATATAAAACAAAACATAGGATTAGTTAAACAGATTATTAGATTAAAATATGTATCTTGCACCAGAAGCCCCAAATTAGAAATCTTGGCATCTCATAGTCCTCTGATACAGCACAAGCAACTTATTTCCATGCCACAAATAGTTGCATATACAATTAGTATACATGAAAAACATTATTCATTTTTGGCTTAGTAAGTAATTTAATTGTATACATACAAGTTGGTAACATTACTTATAATTTAATTATGATTTTTCAGTGAAAAATTTTATATATTCACTTTTTAAAAAATAACTTGGTTCAAATAGATGTATTTGTTCTTCTATTAAACAGATTTATGTGTTTTTGTCATCTATTGAAGTAAAATATATGTATACACATTATTTTTTCTATTTGGAAAATCATATATAATATAATTTAATATATTTTAATAATATTATTGCATTTTTATGTATTGTGTTAATTTTTTATATATAAACAATAAATTATTTTATTTTTATTTTGGTTAACAAAACAGCATTGTTTAAGAAGTAAAGTCTTATAGAGTATCTGCCTTGATTAGTTTATTGTTTCAAGCTACAGATAAATTCAAGTAGTTCTTTATAAACCTTACTATAATGTTTGAAATGCAGAACATTTCTATAAAGAGAAGCAAGCAAAAAAAAAACATAAAATACCTACAGGTAAAAGAAGCAATGGCCTTGAAAAACTTATGCCTTACATCTAAGGTTTTTGTGATGGATGTAGCCTTACACTCAGTGATAAAACGTATAATAATTTGTCTTCTTTTCTAAGTTTTGTTCTTTTCATGTGCACTGATTTCAGAATACTTTAAGATGTGAAAATAAAAGAGAAAGTTCTCCAAAATGTCTTGAAGGACAATATAATTAATGAAGTCTTAATGAGTTAAGTTTTAGGACTATGCATTCCTGCAACACCCTATTGAAATACCCAATTAAAAGATAATTAGGATAAATCATGGAAAGAGAGAAGATAACCTCACATCTTCAAATTCAAACTATTGTGTCTCACAGAAACTTTCAAGGACACTATTTCAAGTGTCTTGAATAAAACAAGAAATAAGTGAAAAAATTGTAAAGTCAGAAATTAAATTTTAATTATAAGTTTAATGTGATGAGAAATATATTTTTCAAGACTGGTTAACAGGGGTTGGAAAAATAGTACAGCTTGGAAGTGCTTGCCTTCATCTCAGAAATTCAGAGTTAAACCCTGGCACCCTCTATGGTCCCTAAGCCTGTCAGGAGTAATTCATAAATGCAGAGCCAGGAATAAACCCTGAGCACTGCTGCTATTGTCTTCCTCATCTCTCCTCCAAAAAAAGTTAGTTTATTTTTTTCTGTAATAAAGCTAACTACATATTTGTTGCTTTATTTGTATTTAAAAGAATCAGTATTTTTTCATTCATTTTTTGAGCTCAGTTCTTATAGCAAATCATTATTCCATTGTGTTCAAATATCTCAATTTCTTTATCCACTTAAATAAAAAAACATTAAGAATAGTTCTTGCATCACAAGAACCTCAAAGGATAGGCAAAAATAATTTAAATCAAATCAACTTGTAATAAAAGATAGCAAAGAATACTAAAGAAACACTGAGTTAGATGCAAAATTTTGAAGACTATGTCACTGAACAAAACTATAATATTACACAGTAGTATTGAAAGTTCTGCCTCAATATTTTTACTAAACTGTCATATTGTAAAAGCACATTTGTACAAAATTTATCATGTTAAATATTTATATAGTAACATTGGAGTTATAAGCTAATCATATATGTAACACATGTATATATGTTTATAAAACCTGTTTATCTACAATGTTTCATATACTAACATGACTAACAAAAATATTACTGTTACTATTCTATGAACAGCATAGAATAAAGCCTAATTCATGAGGACTTAAAAACATAGCAGAGTTCCTGGTCATGGTAATTCATTGACCTTTATCACTTATGTTCCTATGCATAAAATACAGAAATTAAAACAAATATGGCATTATAGGGGCATATTTAATAAGTTGCATTGTATACTTGGGTGAATTTGTATGGAGGTTGCTATTTAGGCCACAAAACATTAGAAACACCTCATTTCACTAGGGATTTGAGAAAAAATTACATATGAATTAATTTTTTCTAGAAATATGATCTACTTCTTTAAACTTTCCAGTATATCACATTTCAAAGAATAAATTAATGTTCTTCCTAAAATGAGAAATCATATTAACCACTCAGTTAAAAACAAGCACTTAAAAACATATTATATACAATTTATTGTCATTATGGTTTTCTAATACGTTATTTTGTACTTCTTTTCTTACCCAAATTCATATCCATTTTTGTTAGTTATAAAATCTTGTTCTCTAACACTAAACTCCAAAATTACATATTAGAGATTGGAGCAGAAGTACAGTGGGTAAGGCATTTGCCTTGCATGCAGCTGACCTGGTCCCCTGAGCCCACCAGGAATTAGCCCTGAGCTCACAGCCAGTAGAAAATCCAGAGCATCACTAGCTATGGATCAAAAATAAATATAAAACAAGGATAATATATTTTATCATGACTTACATATTTTAATATTATTGTTTGAATTTTAATAAACAAGTCACTGTTATAGCTAAAAGGACATATAAAATAATTATAATCCTGAATATCAGTCCAAATTAACATGATTTGGGAATGTCAATTTATATTTTTGATATTTCATTGATCCATTATAATTATAGATAAGCATATAAATGTAAGGCATGCATTTATATATTTTCCCTTGCCAAATCCTACAATTCCTAAAATGACACTGAAAAATTAACTTAAGCATATCTTTCAATAGAAAACCTTTTCCAGAAAAAGTTACCAGTTTAAAACTATAAATACAAAATATAAATAAATAAATATAAATATAAAGTTTCAAAAGCATGAATTTTTTAAATACTATGTTGTCTATAATAATCAAAACACTTGATCACCACAATTTAGAGCCATACCTTATACAAATATATAAAAATTTAAACTAAGATTTTAGAGATTTAGGGTCTAAAATTTAACCCTATTCTTAAGGGGCATAAAATACTATATGCCTACAAATGTATAATATAGATGTAACAAGTTTGAAGACCTTATAATTTCCTAATTTATTGAGAAAAACTTGTGAGCTCTGCCAATGTCTTGTCTTCAGAATACTGAATTGTTTACATATTTCTTTTGTTTGTTTATTTGTTTTCCCTGGTTTTGGGCCATACCCGGTGTCACTCAGGGGTTACTCCTGGCTCTGCGCTGAGAAATCACCCCTGGCAGGCTCCGGGATCATATGGGTTGTCAGGAATAGAACTGAGGTCTGTTGGGTTTGGCCTCGAGCAAGGCAAACGCTACCACTGCTATCACTCTGTCCCTCATGTGATAAAGTCACTAACAACATAAAAAAAATACCTAGGGTACTATCCTGTCTATACATCTTTTGGAATAGATCCACATGATTTCAAAGTGGCTCAACAGTATTAAGCATTAGACATAAACACTAACTTTTTTTTGTTTTTTTGTTTGTTTATTTGTTTTTGTTTTTGGGCCACACCCTGTGACGCTCATGATTACTCCTGGCTATGAGCTCAGAAATCGCGCCTGGCTTCGGGGACCATGTGGGATGCCTGGGATTGAACCTAGGTCCATCCTAGGCTAGCGCAGGCAAGGCAGGCACCTTACCTCTAGCGCCACCACGCCAGCCCCCAACACTAACTTTTTAATTATACCTCTAGTTTTTGACTGTTGAATATGTTTTAAAAAATCAATGACAAATAGATGGATTTCTCTTAACATAAAAGGAGAGTTTTTTTCTCTTTAAAATAGAAAATTGGAAAAAAATAAGGATGTCAGGAAGGATAGGAATAGTGTAATTTGGAAATGTAAAATATAGATGTCGATAACATTTGTTCAAAGGAAAATATTTAACATATAATAAATCTATCCTTTCTAATAGAAAATACATATGTGTATGTATTTATTCTAATAGAATATATGGTGAATTAATATATTTTCCACATTGAAATAATAATGTTCAATAATATAATTTAAATTAATCATACAATAAATTATCGAAGAAACCCATTAAGTAATAGAATAAAAATTTTAGCTAAAATAATATCTATACACATGAGCAGTGTTTTTAAACTCAGAAAAATTAAAATTAGAGAAAATGAGGTGACTTGGACACTGGAGATAGTAGAGGGCTGAAGACTTGCATGCAATTGATTCATTTCATCCTCATCATGCATATGATCAATGCCCAGAGCCCCATGATTTACTTATTCCTGAGCGTAGAGCCAGAAGTAAACCTGGAGTACTCCAATTTACAAAAACAGCAAATTAGTTAGCAATTCTCAGAATTAGAGTATTGATAGGAAAACCATGTGCAGCTGGTATACATGAAAACAGCCAAATTGGAGCAGAATGAAGGAGGAACCCTATCTCTAAACAAACAGCCACATGAAGGTAGTTGGATATGTGTTTTCTATTTTACAGCAGATTAAAACGATGATTTTTGAAGAATATAAGATCATGTTAAATATCTGTGCAGTGTTCTATAAGTGTTATTTATATATTTAAGTAGAGTATTTGATTTCTAAATCTATAAGAAATAAGATTATTACCAGTATATTTTACTTTCTGAATTCATTGTTAGGCTATGAAAGGGCAAGTCATCTAATTAACTATTTTCTCCTAGCCAACCTCCAGTAAGGAAGAAATAATTTGCTTAAGAAAAAATTTCAGTACTATCAAAAATTAGATTATTGATGATATTAATAAGCACATAAACAAAGATGATAATCACAGCATGGAAGTAAACAGCTATACATTGATACTTACTTATAACCAATGAACTTACAACTTATTCTCCTTCTTCAAGTGCATTACAGCTAAATACAATCAAATCAAAACCAATAAAAATAAAAAAAGAAATCTTGGAGTTATTTTCTATTTCAAAATAACATTTGTAAAAAATTATATTTTTATTACATATAAAATGCTAATGAAAGACATGGAAAATTTTGCTAAAGTCCAAGTATTTTTTTTTATTTTTGACGCCACACCTGTTTGATGCTCAGGGGTAACTCCTGGCTAAGCGCTCAGAAATTGCCCCTGGCTTGGGGGGACCATATGGGACGCCAGGGGATTGAACCGCAGTCCTTCTTTGGCTAGCGCTTGCAAGGCAGACACCTTACCTCTAGTGCCACTTCGCTGGCCCCAAAGTCCAAATATTTTATAGAGAACTGCTTTTGGTAAGTAAAAGAATAAAGGTGAACTATTATTGTTTAAATAATTTTTTCTGATAAAATTTATAGAATATTTTGTGCATTACTCTTCCCCCCCAAAAAAAATTGAAAAATATTTGTTTACATCAAGAAAAAAGGAGGGGCCGGTGTGGTGGTGCTAGAGGTAAGGTTTCTGTTTTGCACTAGTCTAGGACGGACCACGGTTCTATCCCCCAGTGTCCCATATGGTCCCCCAAGTCAGGAGAGACTTCTGAGTGCATACCCAGGAGTAACCCCTGAGTGTCACAGGGTGTGGCCCAAAAACGAAAACAAAAAAAAAAAAGAAGAGAAAACAATTACTCATATTTTTGTTTCCAATAGAAATCCCAGGAAAAAATAAATAATTATCTTTTAAGTTTTAAAATCAAAAAAAGTTCTAACATTTTAAAATAAATATATTGGGTTTTTTTTTTATTTTAACTTCCATAGACTCCTATGGTATAGTTTTTTTATTTTTAAATATAATTTTTATTTTAATCATAGTGGCTTACATGTCATTGACAATAATATTTTAGGTGCATATTACCATAAAATCAGGGGAATTCCCATCACCGAATTGTCCTCCCTCCACCTCCATTCCCTTCCTTCTTCCCATATCCTCTTCCTTTACTCCTGGGGCTGCTAGAATAATTGGTCCCCTCTGTGCCTAGCTTAATACTTAGTGGTCTTACACCTATTTGGTCTTGGTACGTTCCTTATCTCCCCCCTAATTGGGAGGAGGAACTAGATAGTTCAAGTTATGCGGTTTTGTTTGAAGAAGAGAAAAGTAATAACCTGGAGAAAAAAAAGAATCAGATACTCCGGAATGGGCGGAGTCCTAGAGGCTTTCATCCTTGGTTTGAGAGACGAAGGGGAAAAAGAAGGTGAAACACCACAACAGTACCTAAAGAACTGTCAAATAAAATATCCATCCAGTGAGCATTCCAAAACAAAACAAAACAAAACAAAAAAATGGTAAGCACCTTATAAAAGCCATGGTATTGAGATAAAAAATTTGACAGAGCACATAAGAAAAGAAGAAAATAAATAAATATAAATGGAGACATCCACTTCAATAGCCAAACCACAACAATGAAATCACCAAAAAGAAAAAATAGAGAAGTAAATAATAATAAAAAAATTGTTTTGTGCTTTTTTTCCCCCTCCTGCAGATGTACAGTAAATATTGGGGTCATTTGAAAAGGAATTTCCTTTGCCTAAGAGATACAGGTTTCTCCACCTTGAAGTATATTGTCATGGGATTAACTATAGTCTCCTTTAAGGTTCATTTACTCTCCCCTTGGTGCTTTTGTGGTGTATGGAAGACTTCATATATTGTTAAATATCCCACATTGCCTTGATTTGATACAAAGAGCCTCTGCCTTTCTGGCAATTTTTGTTTACTTATAATGAGTTAGGTATCAGTAGTATTATAAACTAGATCTGTGTGTGTCTTGGGCCTAAATATGATACCTATGATCATCATTCAAATCCATACTTTACCCATGCACACATGAGTGTTACTCCATGGAAATGGTTATTGGTTATAAGTTTTTCCCTGGGACAATGTAGCTTGAAGAATGTTTTAATTCTCTTGGCCACTGAGGCCAGAATATTATTTCCATGGGATTAAATGTCACTGGATCACTGGAATGGCAATAGCATTGAAATGAATATCCTCATTTAGGTTCCACTTGGGGGATTTTCAAAATTCTCAACTACTTTTGGTCTGCCACTGTCCTTACAGTAGAGCTATAAATGTGAGTTGTGATTTGGCTCTCGCCTCGGTATTCCAATTGCACTTCAGCTTCTGAGCATGCCACTGGCAGGAACCGGTGGGACTTTCTCTAAGAATCATTTTCTTGTGTTACTATACACCTTTTACTCAAACCAATGAAAGTCACAAACTAAATTCTGGTGCAGATACTTTGTCATCAAGTTTTCACCAGTCACAACTTTACTGAAGGTTTTGTGAGTCAAAACTCACAAAAGTAGTTGACTATTCTCTGAAACTAGTTGACATCAATGATATTTCTTGCCTTTGATCCATGTAGTGATTTGGAGATCAGTTATCTATTTTTTTTTTTTTTTGGTTTTTGGGCCACACCCGGCATTGCTCAGGGGTTACTCCTGGCTGTCTGCTCAGAAATAGCTCCTGGCGGGCACGGGGAACCATATGGGACACCGGGATTCGAACCAACCACCTTAGGTCCTGGATCCGCTGCTTGCAAGGCAAACACCACTGTGCTATCTCTCCGGGCCCATTTATCTATTAAGAAAAAAACTAAGTTATGCCAAACAGAGGGTGAAAATCACCCTGAAACAATTATTCACGCTATTCTGTATTTTGAAGGTAAGACTTGATTTTTGAAACTATCTTCAATATAGTGTAGTTATTTCTTTTGATGGAATTTTGGAAGAGTAATGCATGGATAGAAATGTACAATCTTGTGAGTGATATCATATAGTTAAGCACTGAATAAATGGTACTAGGACAAAATAAATTATGTTGCTTGAAATAAGGGTTAATCTTGAATACAATTTATAAAAAAACTAATCAAAATAGGGAAGAGATCAAGGTATTATATGTAAAATTCAGGGGAATAATTCAGTAACTAACCCTAAATATTCCATTAGTTACTGTAAGAGGAGGAAAATAAATATAGTTAGTGTATTAGGACATAAAAAATAAATTAACAGCCATCCAGTTGTAGGGTTCATGTAAGAAACTTACAGGTTTTTATTAGTGGCCTTTATTTTTCTAAGACTTCTAAAAATAAAATTTTTATTTTATTAAAAATTTTATTCATAAGTATTATTAACACAATAAATTATTTTTGGGATTATATACACTAGAAAAATTATGTGGCAGATAATGTGAATAAATTAAATAAGTCTGATGAAGCATATAAATGACTTATATACCTATTACTTTTAAATTTTATAGTCTGTAATAATCCTTTTATTTCATTTATAATTAGTATAACAATAATGACAGTCTAAGTCAGGAACTTAAACAATATAAGGCCTATTGGTATTAAGAACAGGCCTGACATTAAGAAATACTGATCTGGGGCCAGAGCGGTCGTGCAAGTGGTAAGGTGTCTGCCTTGCATGTGCTATCCTAGGACGGACCATCTTTTGATCCTCCGGAGTCCCATATGGTCCCCCAAGCTGGGAGCAATTTCTGAGCATATAGCCAGGAGTAAATCCTGAGCATCAATGGCTGTGGCCCAAAAAACAAAACAAAACAAAAAAGTACTGATATGGAAGATTATAAGATTATAATGTATTACCTTGGAATATGATTATGTGTTTTGTAGTAAATGATAAGGTGGCCTTAAAAGATACTATTTTTTCTGAGGAGTATTTTCTAATTTAACCTTAAAATGTGTTATTAACATGAAAATTATGACTGTTAAAGGTAAATATATAAAAATATTATCTAGCAGTATATGTGTAACACTTTTCTAAAGCTTTTTAAAATATCAATGATTTTTATTCAGAGAATAGTAGAGCTAGTATGATACTTAATTTACATGCTGCAGATCTGGGTTCAGTCTCCGGGTTCACATGTTTGTCCCCTGAGCCCACAAGAAGTTATTACAGAGCTAAGAATACTCCCTCTGCACTGCTGGGTGTGACTTTATACAAGACAAATAAATTAACTAAATGTCAATGATTTCTCCATCTTTCAATTCTTTCTATAGGCAGCTGGACTTGTTTCAGCATGCTTGTGAAGCTAGTTTTAATTTGTGGACCAGCATGCATTAGGAGGTTTGGAGCAGTCCTGTTTTTGCTAGTTGGATACCTTCTGCTTCAGGCCAGTGCAGTGTGGAAAGACAGTCACATGTTTCAGCATCAGGATGCTTATCTCATCTACTTCGAAGGAGATGTGGCAGTATTTGAAAAAGATAATTTTGAAAAAAATTGAGCTGGTATAATATGAATTCTACATGTTCTAGTTGAAGAAGTAGTTACAAGATGCTACAAGGCTACTTTCAGGATTAAGAAAATCAATCTACTTTTTTATTTAAGACTTTATTTTAAAAAAGTCATTTAAAAAAAAGGCATGCACTCAGAGAAATAACTCTTGAATCTTTCCTTGGTTATTTGTTACTTTTGTTTGTTTGTTTGTTTGGATCACATCCGGCAGCGCTCAGGGGTTACTCCTGGTTGTAAGCTCAGAAATCACTCCTGGCAGGCTCAGGGGACCATATGGGATGCCGGGATTTGAACCACCGTCCTTCTGCATAAGGCAAACGCCTTACCACTGTGCTATCTTTCCGGCTCCTACCTTGGTTATTTGTTGATATCCATATATATCCATATATACATAGAGGGAAAACTTGGCAACACTCAGGGGTTACTCCTTGCTCTGCACTCAGAAATATCTCCTGGTTCAGGGAACCATATGGGATGCAGGAGACCAAACTTGCCTCTGTCCTGTGTCAGCCACATTCAAGGCAAATGCCCTACCTCTGTGCTACCAATCCAGCCGAAGAGAAATTATTTTATATCTATAATTTTCTTCCCTTCTGACACTGTGGTTAGTTATAGACTCTGTACTTATATTATGAAAAATTGCACAATTCAATCATTTCTTACAGTTTCATAGTGTTCCATTGCTGGAACTTCTGAATCTTTAGTTGTAGTTGCACCATTGGTTTGTTTTCAAATCTTGGTTATTGTACTCTGAAATGTATGAAAACTTTAACTGATATAATTTTTCTTGTTAATCTATAAACGGAGTAATAATGATTAACCTAGGAATAAAGTATAGTAAATCCTCTGATCTTAGATTTACTGACATATCTGATTAATATTTAGTAAAACTAAATATATTCATAAATGCCTGTTTCATGCACTATACAGCTACATGCATAAAGCCCCACAAAATTATACTTGCTAGAATCAATGAGAAAACCTAATTCCTTGACTGAACATTTTTTCATATCACCTTTCTCTTGAGACTGTAGTTTTTAGATTGACACTGGGGTTAAGTGACAATCAGAGTTTTTATTTTTAGACAACTGTCTTGGAAAAGGTTGTAAACTTTATTATGTAACTGACAATATTCTTAGTCTCTTGAGATAAAGCAAACAAACTTTGTACACAAGGATAACACTGTAGATTATTAGTTCAAAAGGTGTAAAAAATAATCAGGATCTATTCTCCTGAATTTTAAAAAAAGAAAATCATTTACTTCAATGCCTAATCATGAGGAAGAGATATCACTTGTTTCCATAGCAACCAGATCCTGAGTATTCTTCATTCATTTCTTTTCTGCCAAAATATTCCCCACTATGGTGAAAAGAAATTCATTGTTGCATCAATGAAAACTCTAATATTAGGAGATCCAAATACATTTTTCTGTCTAGGGTGACCAAATAAAGATGCAGAAATCTAACCTAAGCTTGAACAAGAAAACTTAATTTAAATGTGAGAACTGAAGTTTTTCTGACATTTTACTTATGTATGCAGCATCCATTATTTGAGCATCCGAGAAAGATGTTTTTTCATCTACTTTGACAAGCTCAGCTCTTTGGAGAGTTTATTTTATCTTTTCTAGTCAGAAGTTGATTTCAGTGGCACTTCTGGCACAAACTTAAAAGTCAAAATACAAAAGAACTAGCATATTTATTCTTGTCTGGCAAAGATAAGATTTATTCTGTGTGCTGTAAATATACCTGAAAAACTAACTACTTGATATTGAACTTTCAAAATACTTTCACAGAATATTTTCTAGTGAGACATATGTTAACATAATTGACTACAGTTGTGTTTTTTTGTGATTAATTATTAAAATATAAATTTTAGTACAAGCTACTTTTTATAACTTGACAACATTGCCTTTTTGGTTGATCTGTGATTTCTTAAATCACAAGTTAAAATTAATTTTAGTTTTACACTCTACCTCTGTCACGTATTAAATCATCAATGTAAATTTATGATGTTGACACATTTTTTGTGATGTTATCCCATATTATAATTTCTCATAATCTGTACTTATTTTCTTTTATTTATTTATTATAAGAGTTTCTTCATTTTTATGTATAATCACTGAAATATTTTTTTTCTATTGGTAAAGCTAGTATTGTAATCTTTCTAAGATTCACAGAATATAATTCATTTGTAAGATGTTTCTTATATGCCACATAGAATAGGACACAAAGAAGATCTCAGTAAGCATCTAATGAGTACGAAAATGAATAGTGAATAAAATATCTAACAGTAGTTTATTTTAAAAACTGATTTCAATACCATTATAATTGTCATTGCATTTATATTCCAAATATACAAGTTCTTCAGGTTGTACAACATGATGGGGGGATTTGTATAAGTAGTTAAAAGATGCTATCAATTGTGTTTGTGGCTTATTAATATTTATAGAGATAACCCACCACAGAACATTCACCATAAGTTATTAAATATTATTACTATTACTATTTTTTGTTTTGGGACCACTCGCGGTGATGCTCAGGGGTTACTTCTGGTTATGTGCTCAGAAATCACTCCTGGCATGGGGGACCAGATGGGACGCCGGGATCAAATTCAGGTTCATCCTGGGTCATCCCCGTGAAAGTTTAATGCCCCATAGATGTGCTATCACTCCAGCCCCACCATATAGTTATTAATGAAAAAATATTTAACTTATTTTAGGAACTTACATTTTGGGGGATGTTGTGCCAGATCTATTTGGCAGTGCTCAGGAATCACTCCTGACTCAGAACCATAGTAGGCTTAGGGGACCATATGAGATTCCAGAGATCAAACTCTTGTTGGCCATTTGCAAAGCAAATGCACTATTGGGCAAATGTCCAATGCTATTACTGTGGCCTGGGGGAATTGACATTTTAAGAAAAGAAAAAAAAAAAACAAAAATAAGGAAAGGGGTTATAATGGTAAAAACAAAACAATACCAAAAAAAAACCAAACAAAACGGAAATATTCCTTTGTTTTCATTCAGTGTGCTACTTCATTCAAGACCAATAATTTTAAGCAGAGCTAATATCAAACTAATGAAATAAATAGATAATTTGATATATATGAGTTATCAATGTGGATAGCACTTCATTTATTTCAAATCAGTAAGTCTGTGAGTCATTTTTCTAGTTACTCTGTTTATAAGCAAAAACAAATACATTCTCCATTTTCAAGGTTAAATTAAGTAAAATTGTAAACAATATTTAAAGTACTTTTAAGTACAACATAGACCTAATGTGTTAAAATAGACATAGAATATTTCGAATGGCTTCTCTAAGTGTATCTTATCAAAGCAAAACTTGAAAAGTCATGAAAAAATAATATAATGACACAAATGGAAATGCCTAAGATTCTCCAGAAGGACGAAAGACATTCAATGAAGTAAAATTAAGTTTAACAAAATCTAGTGATAGTAAAAAACTCAAAAAATTATAATGCTTAAATAGAATGGTTTAGGAAACAGTGTTCAGATATAAGATCACAGACTTAACAGGAAATCCAATCATTTAAGATCCTGTAAACTAGGATTGTAAGCTTAGATTTTATACTGAGTGAAGTGGAAGCTACTGATGGCTTTTGAGCAGGGAAGTGATGTGTTCTGACTAGCAATTTAATAGAATCTTTTCACTTGCTCCCTAGGTAGTAAGTATTATGAGGATAGAGGTGAAAGAGATCATCCAGGAGTTTATTGCAATAATCCAATAGAAAGATTATTAAACTTGAAGCAGAGTAGCAGTTATAGAAAAGGTAGAAATAAGTTTTACTCAGGGCATATTTTAAGAATTGTATCAATAGGGTTTGCTTACAGATTGAATATAATCTTCTTGAGGAAGAAAGGAGATAAGAGAGAATCATGATTCTGAGTCCAGAATATTTAAAGTTGAGATTTCCATTAAATAGAAAGAAACAAATGTTAGAGTAGTGGTTTATGCCATGACATTACTTCTAAGTTTGAGGTATTTATTTTCTATCCAACTTGAAACATCAATAAACTGTTTGTCATGTTTTATCAGAGTGTGAGATAAACAAGAATATAGAAAGTAAAATCACAAAATAAATTTGTTTTGATATTACAATCCAGATATATAAGGAAGTTTATATGTACACAGTTTTACTTAGTTTTCTGTTTTTAACCTGTGTTTTTTGCTCAATGTAAGAAAATGTGTACAAAGAAAAGTGAAAATGCAGTTGCAAATGTAAAAAGCATCTATGCAAGTGATAAAATTCTTCAAGCAAACTGAAGATGTAAAGAAAAATATACAACTAAAATTGCAAAAGTGTTGCCCTGTAGTATTGTCACGTGTATATATTGGTTTCTACACGCAGCATCCAGTTTTTAAGTGGCATAAAAGATCTGAATTCAATGAGATCATATAGTTAGTGTCTGAGAGTTGCTCAAAGGTATAGACACAGATTCAATAAGACAATGCTTGCTTCCATTGAACAACCCCCTGTTTTTTCAATTAACATTAATTAATTAAACTTTTATTAGTTACATTATAATAAAATCTTACATTACCGAATCATTCTATAATACTGAACAAAAATAAGTAATTGTGTTTATAACAAAATTATTAGAGAAGTTAGAGTATGAAACACAGTAAAATGTCATTCTAGAACTCTGTTTAGGAAGAAATATTCTCTAAAGCATATAGTCCTTAATTAAAACATTCCCTGAGGATAATCATATCAGTTTTTTTATTATCCTAATTTACTTTTTTATGAACTTTCCAAACTTTGCAAATATAGCCAAACCTATTAAAATTAAAACTTACAAGAATTGTGAATGCTTCTTATTGTTATTTTATACTTTTAAAAGAATCATAACTATATATCTTGTTCAGTAAATTTATCTTTGAATAAGAAATTAGTTTAGAATAAGGCATTTATGTTGTGCTATCAGAAGAAAATTCTAAATTAATCAGTGCTTTTAGTGATACAAAATTTAATTTATAGATTCTATGATTGATTCATACTTTACCTATGTAATTTTGAATAGATTTAATACATTGTAACTAATCTCTTAATGTATCATGATTCTGGGATCAAACAGAATAGCTATAGAAACATGTTTTTCAGAGTATTGTTTTTAGTGCTAAGATTTTATTACATTTGTATAAACAAAGTTAGCAGAACCTTCTCTAAATAATATAAAATAAAAATAATAAAATAAGTTATCAAAATTTATAGACAAACCAATCTTAAGAGTGGATTCCTTTAATCATCACTTATATAGAATTATACCTATTTTCAATATAGTCATAGCTATAGTCTTAGGAACATGATTAAATTATGCTAAACTGAATGATATATACTTTGAAAGAAATTATTCACTCAATTGAAAATAGAGAGACCTCAGTAAAGCATAATATGTATTTAAAAATAAGCACAAGGATAGAAGAACTGCTCTAAGGGCTTAGTACATGTGTTCTCTATTTCACAGGTTTCCCAGGCCACATCAGAAAGTTAAAGAGAAGCTGCTCTGTGATATTGGGAAGAAAAATTGGTCCATATAGAGCCTGTTATATTTACAAATAGACATATATCTCTCAATTATCAAAGGAAAAATATAGTTCTCATATCTTTCTTACTAGATGGTATTTTTCAAATGGAACAAGCCCATTTCCAAAATTAGGTTTTTAACCTTTTCAGAAGAATTTGAAGAAAGTGGAGCCATTCCCCTAAATAGATTTTAAATATGTGCCTCAAAGATGTCTTAGTTGTTTCTGGGCTTCAATAGATAGTATCTCATAGAATTCAAGAAAGAAAAAAATTTCTGATTGGGTTTTATTAAGTAAAAAGATATAAGAAAGGACTTACATTCAGATTTTTGGATAGAACACCAGTTAAGTAATTAACACCAGTTAATTAATAAGACAATGCTTGATTCCATTGAACAAACCCATATTTTTTTCAATTAACATTAATTAAACTTTTATTAGTTAAATTAATAATAAAACCTTACATTACTGAATCATTCTATAATATCTAAAAAATAATTGATTGCGTTTATAACAAAATTATTAGAGAAGTTAGAGAGTATGAAACACAGTAAAATGACATTCTAGAACTGTTTAGGAAGAAATATTTTCTAAAGCATATAGTACTTAATTAAAACTTATCCCCTGAGAATAATTATATCAGTTTTTTGAAAGAAATTTTTTGAAAGAAAAGTACATACTTTTGTCAATTTTAACTAATTTTCTTATGTAAGTCATTTTAATGAAGATTCACAACATTTGAAACAGTTTTTTGGATGAAAACAATTTGCTTTGTACATATTTTTGTGTAGGACAGTGAGTACACTGTAGGGTTAAATAAAATAATTGTGTGTATGTCACTAAACCAAGTTTTATTATAATATTATGATTTGGCTTATATAAAGTTTATTTATTTTTTAATTTTATTTTATAGCACCAAATATAAATTATAAGACATCACAAAACTTACCAGCACGATATTGTTTTATTACTATTAGCTTTTCTTTAAAATTAGTTATTAATATACTATAAAATAAAATCGATTGGGCCTGAGAGCAAGTAAAGCCTATAAAAATGCATGCCTTGTATATGGATGCAGACTGACTCCATATATCTGACCCTGTATGGTTCTTCAATCTCTGCAAGGAGTCATTTCTTAGCACAGTGCCAAGAGCAAGTCGTGAGAATATCTAGGTATGTTTCAATTCCCAAATAAAATTCAAATTGATCTCTTAATAGTTAGTTGACACTTTGCATAATCTTAGTAAACTTATTGTGTTTTATGCCTACTTCATAGATCCAGATTGATTTTCTATGTTCACAATACAGTGAAGACCCAGGTTTATATAAATTAAGATAAAAATGTATTTCTTATTTGTATACTTTATTAAATTAAGATCAATTAACATAAAAAGTCATTTCTTATTTGTATGCTTTATTTTTTGCCTTAGAGGTTGTATGTAGAATCTTCAGTCCAATGATGAATAAAAATATTAAAAGGAGATATTCCTAAATTGCTTCCAAAATTAGGAAAAAGACTGTTGTTCTTTCTTGGTTTGCTAAAAATTGTGTTATAAGTTATCCATTAAAATTTTTATAGCATTTTACATTTATTTTTTGCAGAGTGAATGCCAATATACATATATTTAAGAGTTAAATTGGGACCAGAGCAATAGCACAGTGGTAGGACATTTGTCTTGTGCCCAGATGAACCAGGATGGACCTGGGTTCAATCCATGGCTTCCATATGGTCTCTGGAGCCAGGAGCGATTTCTGAGCACATAAGCAGGAGTATCCCCTGAGCATCACCAGGTATGGCCCAAAAACAACAACAAAAACAAAATTAAATTAACCTTGCATTCCAAGTATAAACTCCATATTAAAATGAAATATAACTCTTATTTTTTGACCTGAATTGCTAATTTTGCTAACATGTACAACCAAACATTTCATTGTGATATAACATCAGAAATCTATTGGAAAACTGTAAAGGCTTTAAAGAATTAACTTTGTGGGTCTTTTGTTTTGTTTTGTTTTCTGGGCCACATCTAGAGACACTCAGGGATTACTCCTGACTCTTTGCTTAGAAATCACTCAAGGTAGGCTTGGGGAACCATGTGGGGTGCCAGGGTACAAACCTGGGTCTGCAGTATGCAAGTTCAAACACCCTACTTGCTGTGCTACTGCTCTGGCCCACAAAGGATTTACTTTAATGTCTTTGACTAAAATCTTTGATTTCAGAAGTCAAAACCTTTGAAATGTCATGAGGAAAATGATAATTCAAACACAATTTGTTCAGTGTGTTTAATGATATTTAATCATGTTTTATTACAATGTAACCCTTCCTAGAACAATATTGAGAGCACTTTATTAACATTAATATAAAGAAACTGTAAAGGAAAAGAAATACATATAAGGTGAAGAGTATGTGCCTCCCAAAAGTTTATCTGAAATTAGTTTCTTATAAAAATAAAAAGTTGGTTAAGAAAGAGTAATACAAATTAAAGAAGGGCTTAGTTTTATTGAATAGAATAAGTCAGAGGGAGAAACAGAGATGCAGAATAGTCTACTCATTTATGGGTTTTAAGAACAATAAAATTAATTTTTGAAACAATCCTCAGAGACAATGAGAGGAGGGCTGGAACTTCCAGCTCACTTCATGAAGCTCACCACAAAGAGTGATGAGTGCAGTTATAGAAATAACTACACTGAGAACTACCATAGTCATGTGAATGAATGAGGGAACTGGAAAGCCTGTCTAGAGTACAGGTGGGGGTGGGGTGGGATGGAGGGAGATTTGGGACATTGGTGGTGGGAATGTTGCACTGGTGAAGAGGGGTGTTCTTTACATGACTGAAACCTAATCACAATCATATTTGTAATCAAGATGTTTAAATAAAGGAAAAAAGTATATACTACATTCACTATAGATTTATTTTATTTTTTATTTTTAAATATATATCATTTATTTATTTATTTATAATTATGTGAACAATGATGCAAAGAAAGAGGACAAAGTAAAGTCATAGTGGAAGGACAATCACCCAAAAATAGAGTTCTCACAAGAAATCCCCCTGCTGACACCCCAGTTTTGAACCTACAGTCAAAGAACATTAAGAAAAATAAAACAGAACCCATGGGGCCGGGTAGGTGGCGCTGGAGGTAAGGTGTCTGCCTTGCAAGCGCTAGCCAAGGAAGGACCGTGGTTTGATCCCCCGGCATCCCATATGGTCCCCCCCCAAGCCAGGGGCGATTTCTGAGCACATAGCCAGGAGTAACCCCTGAGCGTCAACCGGGTGTGACCCAAAAACCAAAAAAAAAAAAAAACAAAAAAAAAAACAGAACCCATGTACAATTACTTTGTCCCTCAAGACCCCAGATCATAGTACATTATAACATTTCTTAGTGGTACACAAAGCAATCTAAAGCCATAAAACTTATGTAACTCCTTAAACTTGAAGGCGTAGTAGTTATTTACATTTCCATGCACATGCACATTAGTTTAAGTTAACCTCAAAAGTTTAAGTGGTTTTTTTTTTTAAGGTTTAGAGTCAAAGGAGCACAGTAGAAATGGTGTTAGAGTGGCAATTATTGTTTGCATAGGCCCACCAAAGTATGGGGTACATGGAAAGGAAAAGCCTTGGCTCCAGACAAAGTACTCTGTCAAATCCAAGTCATTGTCAGTAGTGCCAATACAGTTTTATTTTTCACACAGTCTCTGTTGTTGGTATCATTTTTCTGTATTGAAGATCCTGGAATTTGTATGTCCTACATTGAAGTCAGGATGGTGTGGAGCATCCTCTAATTTCAACTCACAATTAAAGGGCAAAGCAGAAAACCCTGTCCAGTAAGCAGGTCGTTGTTGTTGTTAAGTCTTCCCAGTGTTAAGGGAAGACTCTTGAGTAGATTGATGTCAGAGCAGCAGTAGGATCTTCCCTAGTAGAGGATTGCTTCCAGGTGATGCTATAAACAACTTTGGATGTTTCATAGATGGCTTCCCTGGTTCAGGAGTGAATAGAGAATGCCCATTCTTCTGAGGCCTGTGCCAGGTCATTATGTCAATGTTCAGGGTGTAAGGTCCCATTGCACTACAAGATTTGTATGTTCCTATCTCTTTTAGATAAGAACTTTTTGTATGTATAGTATTTTCTATTTTAATGTGCCTATGCAACCAACACTATAGATTTTTTAAGAGTGCCATTTGTGCCTATATACCACAGATTGTTTAGAATAAATCTAACAGATCCTAAAATATAGCAAGCAGCAAATCTTCCAGTACCAGAGAGTTGCTAGGGTTCAGCCACAGCCTCTACCTTTCTGCAAGAACATGCATTTGACATTATTTTGATAACATCTTTCTCCAAGAAAATTTTTTTTCACCCTTATTCATGAGAAATATAAATATTCTCAATGAAATTTCACAAAATACAAAAAGAAAGGAAAAAATAATCAAAGCAAAGAGTTAGTATATGGAAAGACAACAGCTTGTATGTAGCTTATCCCACTGGATTCTTAACACTTCATAGAGACCCCAATACCAACGAGAGTAATTCTCAAAACTTTGACCCCTATACTGACTTTCAAGCCAAACGGATGTTCCTTGATAGTGGGTAGCTATCTTTTTAATATAGTAATAGATTTTTTAGCAATATTTATTCATCTTATGGGTTATAAGATGCACCATAAAAATACCTTAAAGTTTTTAAGTGATAGGAAAATCTAAATTCTCAAATATAAATATTCATTTACTCTCTTGGTGCATATATAAAATATCTGAGCAAAATCTGAAAAAATACATATTTTTTTCTGCAGTCTAACTAGGAAGCACTTTGTGAAGTATGAATGTTCGAGTGTACAAATCAAGTTACTTAAATACAAGCTTACTTCACTCATGGCGTGGCTGATAGTTTGTGCCTCAACACCTTAAACTCTTCCATTTATATTAAGGTTTGATATTCTCTTAATTCTATAAAATGTCTCAGATAAACAAAAATAATAAATATGACACATTTAAATGTTCTGTAGCCATCATTATTGCTCTCTTATTTTGCCCTGTCTTCACTGAGTTTACACATATAAGCACATGCACAAACACTTGCATACACACATAACATTTAGTTTCCAACCAAAACATAAAGGAACTTTTATTTAATTATTTATTCATTATTCACTCTGAATATTCTGATTATTCACTCTGAATTTGCTGTAAATTAGCCAATGGAAAAGATGTATAAAACATACTGTATATTCCAGCATATAAGACAACCCTTCAACCCATGAAAAACTTCAACTTTTAAAAGAAGTTACTTCTTAAAAGTAAGAGGGGACCTATCACTCATCCCTGAAGCTGGAATAAGTTTCAGATTGCCATTTACCAGCATATAAATTGACTCCCGACTTTTAGGATGTTTTTCATGGGTTGAAGGGTCATCTTATATGCCAGAAAATAAAGGTAATATAAGGAAAGTGCATGGAGCTTTCGATTCTCCCCAGAATATCATTTTTATAAAAATAGCCTTTTTCATCAACTCCAAGGTTAATATTGATTTGTAATTTTTCTCATATTTCTCTCTGCCATTCAATTTATAATGACTTACTATTTGAATACATAAATGTTTCTATAGAAAAGTTTATTCAAAAGTCAAGAAAATGAGTATATTTTATGCACTTTGCAGATAAATTATGTAGGATTAACATTCTTAAAATAAAGAATTGAACCCACTTTCATTTTCTGTAAGCATTGTCTAACAGTCATACACACTAATAATGAATATATGTTTTGTATCTAAAGCACTGTAACTAAAAAAACTAAATGGTTCTTGAAATAAATTCTGTTTTCTATGAAATAGATATCAAGTTATATAACGAAATTAGCTATAGTGTTAACGTAGACAAGACCTTGAACACATATCCATCATACATAGATATAGAACTAAGCTGTATATATTAAAATATGTCAAAAATTTAAAAAGCTTCAGCTCCTCTTTTGTTGTTAAATTTGTTTTGCATTTAGATGTAAAAAGGAAGGAAGAAAATGAAAAAGGTATTGTATTCAAGAAATTTAAGTAAAGAAAATATTAACAAATCCTTGCCTCAATCCTTTTTCCTCTGCCTCAGTCGATGGAATTTGAATAATTTGCAATTGCCAGTTATTTTTCACTACCTAGCTTTAGGTATAAATTATTTAAAATTCAGTCGTGTGCATGCTGGGCATGACATAAACTAGTATGCTTGAATCAGGCTTGTGAATAGTAGCCCATGCATCTCAGCTCATTTAAAATGATATTTCAAAATCCAATAGACATCTTTAAAAAAATCATACTCATTGGGACACTGTAAATATATTTAACATGATAATTAATTCATTATAGTTAATAGTTAAAAAAAGCTTCCCATTGCTTTTTAGTTTTTATAGCTATCAATCATAACTAATTTTGTAATTAATAAAATAAAAATTTGTAATATGTTATTTGTAATTCATAATCTTTATTTTAAATTAATTGAGATTGTTTTTTTATATGAGTTGATTTTAATTTTTGTGTGTGTGTGATTTTTTAATATAATTTTTATTTTGATCATAGTGGCTTACATATTGTTGACAATAATATTTTAGGTACATATTTACATAAAATCAGGGGGGATTCCCATCGCCAAATTGTCCTCCCTACACCTCCGTTTCTGTCCTTCCTCCCATTTCCTTTTCCCTCACCACAGGGCGGCTAGAATATGTGGTCCCCTCTGTATCCAACCCATTACTTAGTAGTCTTGCACCTGTTTGGTCTTGATGCCTCCCTTATTTCCCCCTCTAACTGGAGGCAGGACTAGCTAGTTCAAGTTGCGTGGTTTTGTTTGAAAAAGAGAAAAGTAATAAACTGGGGTAAGAGTCTAATACCCCAAAAATGGGCGGAGTCCTTCTAAGGGCTCTCATCATCAATTTGGGAGATGGAGAAAAGGAAGGTGAAACACTCCACTAGTACCAAAAGAAGTATCAAATATCCAGTGAGGGCTCCAGCTATATCGATAAACACCTCAAAAAACAGACAAAACAATTGTGAAATGATATTTACTTCTTCATTATAATAGTTCTATAATTCTACTGCCTTCATGTTTATTCGTATGCAGATACATGAATGAAAGGTTTTATATCCTGTAAATACAATTTTAATTGGCAGATACATATAAAATCTGCAAAATAGAGTAAATTGAAGAGAATCAATACATACTAAGAGTCTAGGCCCATAAGAACATTTAGCTCTTGCTATACTATTGTTACAACATGTTCACGTTGTCTTCAGGTTGTGAAGATTGAAAGCAGAGGGTTGGAGACAAGAGGGACAACGTTAATAAATATTTTAGCTGAAAAAATGAAAGAAAGGAAAAAGAGAGAAGTGAAGAGCAGAAAAGATGTTGTATGTTCTATCCTTAAGTAGGAAGCCTGGGTCCTGTGTCCTGGAGGAATCACTTTGCGTTAGACCTTGCAAGACATAAAGACGAAAAGGTGTTGTAGAAGAATGAAGTGTGAAAGGATTATCTTTCCTAAATCCTGGACGCATATAATGGGCCCATTCAAAAAATTTTTTCTGGGGCCATTTTCCTAATCCACCCTACCTATCCTATCCTCAAGAAGCTGTATAAGTATCAACAAATAAGTATTAGGTACATACAAATTTTTGAGAGGAATTTTTCCAAAAATAATCATTTATGGCCCTACTACTCCACCCGGATAGAGAAAATTAAACCCCCCCCCAAAAAAAAACTTAGTTTTCCTCAGACTACCTCCCCAAAACAAGGTATTGAAGTGGGGACACATTACAAGTTGAAACAGTATTTGGAATCAAAAGGTTATAAAAACCCTCCATTGGGACCATTATTTTAAAAACTTAAGTTTTCTGGCTTCATTACATGTCTTATCCAACCTGACTTGTTTTGTCTTGACTTTAAAAAGTTAACCAGCTTTTGTAGTGTATGGAAGACTTCTGCTTCATCTTGGATGGTAAAATCAGACCTCTGTATCTAGAGATCTTGATGACTGTGCAACTCAAGGAATGGAGCTTATGATGGAGTCTTTCTTTGTGGTTCTAGAAGTTCTTCTTCTTCAATGTCGTTTCAATACATCTTCTGTAATTGGTGGTCTTGGTAATTATGTTGCTCCTAGGATGAAGCCTGGGATAAAGTCTTTCGTTCTGTTTCCGGAAGACCCATTCAGTTGCGGTGGTTTCAGTCAGACCTCTGGAGTTGGAGATCTTGTTTATTGAACAGATCGTAGACCAAAAGCTAGGCTAAAGCTTTTCGTTGCTATTATTGTTGTTGTAGGTCCTGGGATGCGTATTGTCCAGTCCTGGATCTGTATATAGTGATCTTGCGTTTTGCTCAGGTCAAAGGGTGACATATTTTCTGATTTTGTCTTATTGTCAGCTGATGAGGAAGGACAACTTGCTCTTAGATCAAGTTGTTCCCATTTCCTCATTGTAAGGTTATAAATTTAGAACTGGCACGTGTTAGCATCAGAGCAGCATTATGAATGCCCTGGAGGGGATTTTATTCCTGGAATGTTGTGGAGAACTCTGTCATTTCTATGTCTGGGAACCACGAGTCAAGGCTGGACAGTCGGTGTCTAGTTCCCTGGAGTCTAAGTTGGTTCCACATGACATAGGTTCAGGGTGGGAGATGTCCCTGTGTTGTAAAGAAGTATGAGTTCTTATCCCTAGTAGATAAGAACTTGCTTTTATACATAAAATTTTCCCTTTGTTTAATATGTCTTTGCAGGAAGAAGTGGTTGCTACATTATATTGCTGGTGGTTTTTTGGGGGTGGAGAGAGAAGAAAACTGACACACACCAAAAACTAAAAATATATATGCTCACACATATGTAAAGAAATAAAATTTTCTTTTTCAAGATCTCTAGATACAGAGGTCTGATTTAACCATCCAAGATGAAGCAGAAGTCTTCCATACACCACAAAAGCACCAAGGGGAGAGTAATTGATCATGCAAGGAGTCTACAGTTAAACCCATTACAGTATACTTCAGGGGTGGAGAAACCCTGTAACTCCTAGGCCAAGAGAATAGCTTCTATAATATCCCAAATACTTAATGTGCCTATGCAGGGGGAAAAAGAAAAAACACAAAATAATCATCTTTCCACACATTTATTTATTGATGGATTGATTTTTTGACATCTTTATTTTGGTATATATATTGAAGTTAATATCTCCAATTTTATGTTATTTTATTTCATTTTATTTTATTTTATCTTATCTTTTTCTTTCTTCTTACACTCCGGCATGATTTGATTTCAGAACCAAGACTATTGTGTGGTGCTTATCTTCATTGCTGTAGTGCTCACTGGATATTTAATTTGATATTTCTTTCTGTATTGTTGTGGTGTTTCAATTACACTTTCATGTCCTCTCTCAAATTGAGGTTGAAAGCCTCTAGAAGGTCTCTACCCATTTTCAAAGTATTTGACTTCTTTTTTTTTAATTTATTTTTTATTTTTTCTTATTTTGTACCCCAATCTATTGCTTTTCTTTTTTTCAAACAAAACCACATAACTTGATTTATCTAGCTCCGCCTCTTTAATAGAGGGGGAAACAGGGAGGGTACCAGAACCAAACAGATATATGACCACTAATAGTAAGCTAGACAAAGAGGGGACTACGTACGCAGCTTGGGGGGTGATGGTGGGGTATATGGGTTGCAGAAAGGGAACTGAGATGGGGAGGGGACAAATTTGGTGATGGGTATTCACCTGATACCTAAAATACTTCTGTAAGCCATTATGATCACAATAAAGATTTTTTAAAAAGTTAACCAGCTTTAGTGAGCCCCAGTCCTTCACAACATTCCTTCCAGTTTTGAAGATAATAACTCCAGATGCAGGAAACACAATATATATATGTATATATTAGTAAAACATATATATGTATATATAAATATTTGTGTATGTTATACTGTTAACATATTCCAAAAATACATTATGGCAATTGTACTTCTTTTCCATTTTTATATTCCATACTAAATCAGAAAATTTATACATTCTCATCATTGTCTGTATCATTTCACTAAGCTTTCCTATTTTCCCAAAAGCATTTTGAACATTAGATCTTGTGATATGCCAAAAGAAATAGCCAACAAAATAAAAAGCACATGAATATTGCATTTGACTATAAGATATTTCCATTTTTTAAATCATTGAAACTGCATTTTATGTAATTTAAATCTTAAGAATAAATTTCTTCAATAAACACTTATAGGATAATAGTAAAAGGACAACTTAGACTGCTTTGCCTGTGATATATGTGGTTTCTTGAATCATGTCTCCCTTGTGAGTTATATGACTTGCTCTATAGAGTATGTGGGCAGCCATTTTGCTTCACAGAGTAAAGCTAGTGTTAGTTTTGATATGTGGCTTAGTCCTTAGTTATCTCTAAGACCATTTTTCTTCACATGTGCAGCTATAACCTTTGAGGATTTCTAAAGTGTTTCTAATCTAATATTTCCTGAATTATAAAGCTGAAAGCTGAATGAAAAGTATTCAAGGAGAAAGATGCTTTACCATAATATGATTCTTAACTCAAACATTCATTCATCCATAGCTTTAAAACGACTCAGGACAACAGACCTTTAGGTCAGGGGAGCAAGCCACATATTATGGAAAAGAAAAATCAGTCTATAAATAATTTCTTTAGTTTATCATTTGCTTTGAAAGAAATATTAGATTTAAAGCAAAGTAACAGAACACCCAAAGGAAGCATTCTCTGGGATCATTTTACTATAGCAATTTTAAAAGCTCCATAGAGTAATGGGAATTAGATTACATCTCCCTTGCATTCAGAATTTGTCTTTTGAATTGATAGGGAAACCTAGTCACTACTCTCAGCAGCAAATGATTAAACATAAGAGGAGTTTCCATTGATACAGCTTCAAAGATTTCATGAGTTTCTTTCTCTGTTGTATTAACATAACAAAGGAAAATATTTTTGTCAATTCTAATGATAAAATAAGGCAAATGAGAAAAACAGAGTAATTATTTTATTTGAAGTATTAAAAATTCATATAGTTATGTATTTAATTGTGCCTTCATGAAAAATAGCAAAAACACTTTCAGGACAGGGTCAAGATACTGAAAAGAAATATATACTGAGTGCTCCTGTCATATACATTTAAAGGATGCATGAAACTGAGTAAATAATGTCATCATACAAGGGTCTCTCTGGAAAAATTCACAGGAATAGATATAGCAACTCTACTGAAGGCATAACTATCAATATTCAGAGCAAAAATGATTCTTTTGAGGGGTGAAAACTGGGTAAGAAGCATTAATTAAAAAGTGTAAAGGAACCATGAGAAAATTTTGACCTAAGGTGGAAGGAAGCTGAGCACATAGGACTCAGAGAAAATCAGTTTTATATGGGCATTTGCTAAGTAGAAAAAAACTGCAAGTCTCTGCAGCCAATACTGTGGGTGCTTTTCTCTGGGAATTGAACCATTCATTTAAAAAGTAGGATATTTCACTGGGTAAAATAAGTCTAGTAATTGACAAAGATTACAAATGAATAGTTATGACTTCAGCCCATGTATTACAAGTACTTGCTGATTGTTTATCACCCTATGGCCACAGATATATAATTATTCCAGTCTTTGTACATATAATGTATGATATTTTATAATGAATGGTCCTCCTAGGGGGTGGAATAGTGGCATAGTGGTGGGACATTTGCCTTGTACGAGGCAGACCTAGGACAGACCAAGGTTCAATCCTCCAGCATCCCATATGGTCATCCAAGCCAGGAGCGATTTCTGAGCGCATATCCAGAAGTGGCCCCTGAGCATGACAGGGTTTGGACCAAAAACCAAAAAAAAAAAGAAAAAAAGAATGGTCCTCCTAGTGTAAGCAAGAGAAAGATCATTCTCAAAATGAAATAAAGAAGTATACAATGCCCCTTGCTTGCTAGGGTATGTCAAGGCTAACTTGCTGTCTAGACAGGCAGCATGTTCGATTCACTCTCTGCAACCAGCTCTACTGGACAGATTCAAAAGTATCTGGTAGTCAAGGTTTAATAATGGTTATTCTCACATGTCTTGGTGTGAGAGGGGACTCTCATTCCTCAATGATCCAATAAAAAATAATGTTAATGGAGGTGTTTTGACACAGAATTCATGGCTTACAATTTAGGTACATAGAAAAAAATAAAAGCTATTAATTAAATGATAAATATAAAACTTCTTATTACCTTTAAGTTTGGGGTTAAAACTTATGGACTTACTGGGCCAGAGAATTAGAATAGAGAGGTAGGGCATTGCTTTGCATGCAGAAGAAGGTGGTTCAAATCCTGGCATCCCATATGGTCTTCCAAGCCTGCCAAAAGAATTTTTGAGGGTAGAGCCAGGAATAGTAGCATTTTCATATATGTATTCTAGAATTAATATTTGTGTCTAAAATAGTATGCCTTTGGTGTCTCATATAATGCCAATTGTTTTCTCAAATTCTTATAAATTTGAACAAATAAAAAAGCAAAGGGTCTCTGTATAGAATTCATGTTATAACCAAGTTACAGGAAATGTTGGACTTGTTCCCTCGGCCCATAATACCTTGTGGCATTGTTTCTCTTTTGCATAGGCACATTAAAATGGGAAAATACTACATAGGCAAACAAGTTCTTATCTAATAGCGATGGGAACACAAATTTTATAATGCAGTTAGACCTTATACCCTGAACATTGGAATAATGATTTGTTTTAGGCCTCAGAAGAACAGGCATTGCCATACACCCCTGAACAATGGATTCCATCTATGGAAACAACCACAATTGTCTACCAGGACTCAATCCTCTACCAGGGAAGACCCTACAACTGCTCTGGAATCTAACTTACTCCAAAGAGTGCTCTCAACACCCAGACAACTTAGTAACAACCTGCTTGCAGGACAGGTTTCTCCACATCTAATAGTGAGGTGAAATTAGAGGATGCTCCACATCAGCCTGACTTCTATGAAGGAAATGCGCAGAATCCAGAATCTTTAAATACAGGAACCTGACACCAACAACAGCTAAAATGCAAAAAAGTTTCACTGGGACCTTGGAGAATGACTCAGGAGTTGGACAGACGGGTATGCCTGAAGTCCAGAGTCGGTCTTATGCCAATAAACTTCTGTGGTGAGGCCTTCTTGTAATCAGGCCAAGGAATTTTTTTTCTGTTTTCCCAATATTTTGCTGGGCCTATCCAAACAATGGTGATTGCCACTTTCACACCTTTCCTACTATATTTTTTTCACACCTATTCTTTAAGAAAGAAAAAAAAGGTGTGTGTTTTTCCACTGTCCTGTCTACGAAACCTCTGAGGAGTGGGCCAAAAAGGGCCCAGAAAAATAGCACTCCCAGAGGCTCCAGAAGAGTGCGGCCACTATTTCTACCCAATGAACCCCACCACAGCATGCAGAAAAATCACACTACAAGCAGAAAAATGGGGAAACCTCTCAGGCAATCAACGTGCACAGAGAATGAAGACGATAGCTTGGATGACCTAAAAAACTTCAACAATCTAATTAACCTCTCAGACAAAAAGTTTAGAATAGCAATATGGAAGATGTTTGTAGAACTCAAAGAAAGCATATATTGATCTGAACAAAACACAAAGACAGAAATCAGAAAACTCCAAACTGAAATAACAGATCTGAAAAACTTGGTAGCTGAACTGAAAAACTCAGTAGATGGCCTAGCCAGCAGGATAAAAGCAGCTGAGGACAGAATCGGCATGCTGAAAGATGAGATGCAGAAAATCTCAACACAGAAGAAGAAATTGGAAAAGAACTTTAAGACAAACGATCAGGCAATGGAAAAAGTACTCAAGGAATGTGAACAGATGAAAATAGAAGTCTTTGATAAACACAACAGAAACAACATAAGAATCATTGGAGTCATAGAGAGCCAGGAAGGAGATCTCCAGGCAATGGAAACAGTACTCAAGGAATGTGAACAGATGAAAATAGAAGTCTTTGATAAGTACAACAGAAACATCATGAGAATCATTGGAATCCCAGAGACCCAGGAAGGAGATCTTCAGGAAGAATCAACTATCAAAGAGATAGTCCCATAGTTAAAGGCTACATGCAATCAAATCATGTGTACCCGAAGAGTACCAGTTAAAGAGACCAAAAGAAAAACAGTCCAAGACACATCCTCATTATAAATCCCACAGATAGAGATAAATACTGAAAGCAGCAAGATCAAAATGGTAAATTACATTCAAAGGAGCATCCCTAAGACTTACAGCAGACATGACACAAGAAACTGTCAGGGCCAGAAGACAGTGGTGGGATATTGTGATAAGACTAAATGAAATGAATGCCTCACCGAAAATACTGCATTCAGCCCGATTCACGTTCAGGTTTGAAGGGAGAATACATAACTTCATGTATAAACAACAGCTCAGAAACTTCACAGATGATAAACAAGCCTTAAAGAAAAATGGAAAGGTCTACTCTAAGACAAGAGAAACAAACAAACACAGTAAACTCATCTACAAATATGACATTAAGTCCTATGACAATCATCTCCCTCAATGTTAATGGACTAAATTCACCAATTAAAAGACATAGAGTGGCAAAATGGGTCAAAAAGATGAATCCAATCATCTGCTGCCTACAAGAAACACACTGGAATAATCAGAACAAACATAAACTCAAAATCAAAGGTTGGAGGAAAATCATCCAATCAAACAACATACTTAAAAAAGTTGGGGTGGCCATATTAATATCTGATGACACCAACTTTATACTCAGAAAAGTTGTAAGGGGCAAAGATGGACACTATGTACTAATTAAGGGATATGTGCAACAGGAAGAAATCAAATTATTAAACATATATGTACCCAATGAAAGACCAGCAAATTATCTAATACAATTACTGACAAATCTGAAACAAGACATCAATAATAACTAAAAATTGTGGGAGACCTCAACACGGCCCTATCAACACTTGATAGGTCAACCAGACTGAAACCCAACAAAAACATACTAACCCTGAAAAGAGTAATGGAAGAAAGAGAACTAGTAGATATATTTAGGACACTCCACCCCAAAAAACCTGGATACATATTCTTCTCCAATGTACATGGGTCATTCTCCAGGATAGACCACATGCTGACACATAAAACATACATTCACAAAATCAAAAATATAGAAATCTTGCAGGCTACCTTTGCTGACCACAAGGCTCTGAAAATAGATGTGAACTACAAAGCCACACAGAAGAAAAACTTTAACAATTAGAAATTAAACACCCTTTTACTGAACAACCAGTGGGTCTGAGATGAAATAAAAGAGGAAATCAAAACTTTCTTGGAAACAAATGATAATGAAGACACAAACTACCAGAATCTATGGGACACAACAAAAGTGGTCCTGAGAAGAAAATTTATAGCTTTGCAAGCACACATTATAAAGAAGAAGGGGCATACCTGAATAACTTAATGACGCAGCTCATAAAATTAGAAAAAGACCAATAAAAAGAACCAAAACTAGGGAGACAGAGGAAAATAACAAAACTGAAAGCAGAAATCAATGAAGTGGAAAACCAAAAAACAATCCGAAAGATCAACAAAAGCAGAAGTTGGTTCTTTGAAAAAATAAACAAGATTGATAGACCATTGGCAAAACTCACAATGAAAGAGAGAGAGAAACCTGATAACCCATTTTAGAAATGAGAAGTGGGAGATCACGACAGATACTGCAGATATCCAAAGGGTAATCAGAGACTACTTTGAGAAATTTTATGCTACAAAATATGAGAACCTAGAAGAAATGAAAAAATTCTTGGACACTTATAACCTTCCACATTTAAGTAAGGAGGATGTAGCATATTTAAACACCCCCATCACTACTGAGGAAATTGAAACTGTAATCAAACATCTGCCCAAAAAGAAAAGCCCAGGCCCAGAAGGATTTCCTAATAAATTTTTTCAAATCTTTCAAGAGGAGCTACTACCAATCCTAGCCAGGCTCTTCCATGAAATTGAGAAAACAGGAACACTCCCAAACAGCTTTTATGAAGCCAAGATCACCTTGATACCTAAACCAGACAGAGATGCTGCCAAAATAGAAAATTACAGATCAATATCCATGATGAATGCAGATGCAAAGATCTTCAACAAAATCCTGGCAAATAGAATCCAATGCATCATCAAGAAGATCATACACTACGACCAAGTAGGTTTCATCCCAGGAATGCAAAGATAGTTTAACATTCATAAATCTATCAATATCATACACAACATTAACAACAAGAAAAATAAAAACACATGATCATATCAATAGATTCAGAGGAAGCATTTGATAAGGTCCAACATGCATTCTTGATCAAAACTCTCAGCAAGATGGGGATAGAAAGAACCTTTCTCAATCTAGTTGAAGCCATCTACCACAAGCCAATGGCAAATATTATCCTCAATGGAGAAAAACTAAAAGCCTTTCCTCTAAATTCTGGTACAAGACAAAGCTTTCCGCTCTAATCATTCATCTTCAACATAGTACTGGAAATGCTTGCTATAGCAATCAGACAAGAAAAAGATATCAAGAGAATCTAGATAGGAAAGAACGAAGTCAAGCTCTCACTGTTTGCAGATGACATGATACTATACTTAGAAAATCCTAAAGACTCTACCAAAACTTCTAGAAACAATAGACTCATATAGCAAGGTGGTAGGCTACAAAATTAACACACAAAAATCAATGGCCTTTTTATACACCAATGATGATAGGGAAGAGATGGACTTCAAGAAGGCAATCCCATTCACATTAGTGCCACACAAACTCAAATATCTTGGAGTCAACTTGACCAAATATGTGAAGGACCTATACAAAGAAAACTATAAAGCCCTGTTCCAAGAAATAAGAGAGGATACACGGAAATGGAAACAGATATCATGCTAATGGATTGGCAGGATTAACATAATTAAAATGGCAAAACTCCCCAAAGCATTGTACAGATTTAATGCTATCCCTCTAAAGATACCCATGACATTCTTCAAAGAAGTGGATCAAACACTTATGAAGTTCATCTGGAACAATAAACACCCTTGAATAACTAAAGCACTCCTAGGGAAAAGGAGTATGGGAGGCATTACTTTCCCCAACTTTAAACTGTACTACAAAGCAATAGTTATCCAAACAGCATGGTATTGGAATAAAGACAGACCCTCAGATCAGTGGAATAGGCTTGAGTTCTCAGAGAATGTTCCCCAGACATACAAGCACCTAATTTTTGGCAAAGGAGCAAGAATCAGGGAAAACGTCTTCAACAAGTGGTGCTGCAGAACAAGTGGTTAGCCACTTGCAAAAAAGCGAGCATAGACCCCTAGTTAGCATCATGTATGAAGGTAAAATCGAGATGGATTAAAGACCTTGATATCACACTTGATACCATACAGTATTAAGAACAACACAACAGTAAAACACTCCATGACATTGAGCCTAAAGACATCTTCAAGAAAGAAACTGCACTTTCCAAACAAGTATAAGCAGAGATCAACAGATTGGAACACATTTACCTGAGAAGCTTCTGCACCTCAAAAAAATAGTGCTCAGGATACAAGAGCCACCACCGTGTGGGAGAAATTATTCACCCAATACCCATCAGATAAAGGGCTAATATCCAAAATACACAGGTCACTGACAGAACTTTACAAAAAAAAATTAGGATTCTAATATTTTCATGATGTTCTCTGATTAGTAAATATTTATATGAAACATGTTACAAATGTATTCAGCCAAAGTTTTATATTTAACAAGTCATCTATAAAAGAAGGAAAATGTTGATAAGTTTAACTGTTAAGTGTAAAAATTGTTCTCAATTTTAAATGTACTAACTGAATGAACACTTTTAATTTTAGTGAAGCAAGATAAAAAGCATCTAATTCCATCAAAAAGTGGGGAGAAGAAATGAACAGACACTTTGTTGAAAAAAAGAAATACAAATGGCCAAAAGGCACATGAAAAAAATGCCCCTCATCACTGATCATTAGGGAGATGCAAATCAAAACAACAATGAGATACCATCTCACACCACAGAGATGGGCACACATCACAAAGAATGAGAACAATCAGTGCTGGTGGGGATGTGGAGAGAAAGGAATTCTTATCCACTGCTGGAGGAAATGCCATCTAGTTCAACCTCTATGGAAAGCGATATGGAGATTTCTCCAAAAACTAGAAATTGAGCTCCCATATGATCCAGCTATACCACTCCTAGGAATATACCCTAGGAACACAAGAATACAATACAAAAACACCTTCCTCACACCTGTATTTATTGCACACTATTCACAATAGTCAGGCTCTGAAAATAACCAAGATGCCCTTCACCAGACGAATGGCTAAAGACACTGTGGTACATATACACAATGGAATATAATGCAGCTGTCAAGAGAGATAAAGTCATGAAATTTTCCTATACATGGATGTACATGGAGTCCATTATGCTGAGTGAAATAAGTCAGAGGGAGAGAGAGACACAGAATAATCTCACTCATCTATGGGTTTTAAGAAAAATAAATGTCATTTTTGTAACAATCCTCAGAGACAATGAGAGGAGGGCTGGAACTTCCAGCTCACTTCCTGAAGTTCACCACAGAGTTGGAAGTGCAGTTATAGAAATAACTTCACTGAAAACTACCATAATCATGTGAATGAATGAGGGAACTGGAAAGCCTGTCTAGAGTACAGGTGGGGTTAGGGTAGGATGGAGAGAGATTTGGGACACTCGTGGGAATGTTGCACTGGTGAAGGGGGGTGTTCTTTACATGACTGAAACCTAATCACAATCATATTTGTAATCAAGATGTTTAAATAAATAAAAAATACTAAAAAGAAAGAAAAAAAAACAGCTTACTGAAATTAAAAAAAAATAACTGTAGTAGAGTTCCTGTCTCAAATACAGGCAGGGGATGGTGGTGGGGCACTGGGGTTGGGAATGTTTCACTGGTGAAAGGGGCTGTTCTGTTTGTGACTGAAACCCAACTATAATCATGTTTCTAATCATGGTGCTTAAATAAAAAAATTAATAAAAAATAAAGTAAAAATAGCATATAAATACCACTTTTGGAACAAGATACAAATAATATGCCTTTGGTTAAAAAAACACCAAATGATTTATATAACTCTCACAGATTAGATTTTTGCATGAAAGATATAGTGAGAGTTGATATGGATAAATTTAAGATGGGTTACTCAACTTTAATTTTTTCTATTTTTTGGGCCACACACAGTGACACTCAGGAGTTATTCCTGGCTATGCGCTCAGAAATCACTCCTGGCTTGGGGACCATATGGGATACCAGGGGATCGAACCACCTTCAGTCCTAGGCTAGTGAGCATAAGGCAGCCACCTTATGGCTTGTACCAGCAACCAGCCCCTGTTACTATTTTTACATTGCAGAAGTTGAAAGAGAATATCATAACTCTTAAATCTTTATAAATAATGCCATTAATTACTTTGAGAAAAATAATTTTAGCTTTAGGTTTTTAATATTTTCAATTCTAATATTTATTGCACATTCCTTAATAGTTTCTGAATTTTATGTTATTTATCTCAGAAATGTTGAACTCATGTACACATTTAAAATATTCATTTACAAGTGTTTTAAACAATATTGTCATACCCTGATTTTAGTTTAGAAATCTTGGTAAACTCTATAGTTAGTAGTTTTAAAATCTCATCTTCATAGTAGGTATTTTCTTATAGAAGGTAAAATATTTATAGCCTTAGCAAGTCAAATATTCACACTAACATGTTATGTATTTTTTCCTGATCTCATGTTTACAGTAAATTTCTTTTCTTATATGATTTATTTATTTAAAGATAATGTATCCCATAGTTGACATTACTGATCATAATATATGTTTTAGGATGATGGGCAGCTAAGTTACTAAAAAATAGCAAGAAAATAGTAAATCTCAAAAAAAAAAAAGAAAGAAAAAGAAAATAAAGAATTGGAAAAAGAAGAGACAAGTTTATTGGCAGTTATATTTGTGAAAATTATTGTGTCACCAATAAAGTCATTAATACAACTTCAGAAGGTTTAGTATACTTTCTTTTATTTAAGATAGAAACTACACTAAAAAAAGATATGTGTGGAGGGATATGTGGGGAGAGGTAGTTGTTGTTGTATGCATAGGTACAGCAAAATATAGGAGAAATTGGAAGAAAAAACCTTTGGTATGAAAACAGCGAGACCTTACCCCTGAAGTATTTTGGCATAAGACCAAATCAAGGCTCCAGGAATACTAGGTTGTTCAACTCCTTAGTCCTTCTCTGTGGTCCCCGTAACAGTTCTTCACCAGCACAGTTGTTACTGTCAGGTTTCTTTAGTAATAGATCCTGGTTTAGTGTAGATCCTATGTTGAAGTCCATGTGATGTGTAGCATCTTCTGGTTTCATCTCATCATTAGTTAGCTTTGCAGAGAATCATGCTCTAAAAGCAGACTCTTGCTGTTCCTAGGTCGTCAGGGTGTCATAAGAACCTTTCTTGGAGTTAGTGAGTACTATGGCAGTGGTGGGTCCTTCCTTGATATAATTTTTATTGTTGGTGGTGGTGTAGGAAACTATGTTTCTGTAGGTGGTATCATGGTACAGGGATGATGGTCAATGTCTGATCAACTGAAGTCTAAACCAAGTCACTATGCCAAGTGTTCACGGAGTAAGGTCCCACTGCAGTATAAAATGTGTACTCCTATCTTTATTAGATAAGAACTTGTTTGCAGATGTAAACTTTTCCCATTTTAATGTGCCTATGCAAAAAGGAACAATGCCACAAGGTATTACTGGTGTATGTAGGGTCAAAGGTATCAAGACCAACAAATTCCATAAACTTTTTTTTTTTTACATAAACTCTAAACAGAGACTTATCTACTAGGATTACATATTAAACAGATCCCGAGGATGGGGGAGATTGCAGTTGCATAAGAAGATATTCAATACAAGTTGTACCTTTTAAAGGAATGTATCTAAAAAAGATATTCAAAGGAGATTTATATGTCCCCTATAAGTCTTTTGAAATAGACAGGAAAGGGGTAAGATCTGGAGCACAGCTTCAACCTGTAATTTGATTTTGTGGAATCTAGGGAAGATGGCTCCCAGCAGTCACATATCAGGAAGTATCCTCAAGTGAGGGACTTTTCAGCTCCCAAATCTAGTAGCAAGCAAAAGTCCACGATGAAGGGAGGTGAAGGAAGGGAGGCTGCCGAGAGCAAATCAATAGCAGCTGAGTGTCGGTTTCTTCTCATGCTGAGAATCTATCTTTTTCACTCTAGGAGCTAGTAGGCATCTGTCTGAACATGCAGGGCTGGAGTGGGAAAGCTGATTCATGGCCTTGCTGGAGTGCCTAATTCTGGGGCCTGTCCCTAGCTTCCCTGCAACAGTGGCTTCTCTGTCCCCAGTTGAGAGAAGGTTCTGTCCTTTTCTGTTTGAAAAATTTCTTAACCAAGAAAAAAAATCCTAAGATCCAGAAAAAATATATATAAATATTTCCATTTGAAAATCAAGATAGTGAGCATTGTAAAAGACTATCTATGAACAATAAAATCTTAAATGTAGTCCAATTTTGTCAGAGAATCATCATTTGGTTTTATGTTATATGTTATGAAAGAACACCTGCATGATGTCATCCTCATCTTCCTAAATTAGTTTCTGGGCAAACTAGACAGCTTGAGTAAGCCAGAAAGATATATTCTTATGCATTCTAACTTTGTCCAAGATTCTGTGATAATGTTCTGTGCTTTATAAAATGCCTCAAACCAAATTTGATTCTGAGAAGTAAGATTTTCAATCTTGGAAATCATGTAGCCAAAATAATTTTGTTGATTGATTTTTATCCTAAATCAATTCAATAAATTAAACTATTTTATAAAAATATTTTATTGTATATATGAAAGCATAAAATTGTAGAGAAAATAAAAATTATATGAAAATAAAATCACAAAAAATATTTGATACTACTAGTCAGAGAGGTAGTACAGTGATTAAAGCAGTTGCCTTGAATTTATCCAACTCATTTTGGTCACTGAAACATATGATCTCTGAGCACTGTCATGAATGATCCCTGTGTACAGAGTCAAAAGTAAAACCTGTACACTACTGAGTGTGATTCTGAAACTCACTTACTTCATTTTCTCATATATCTGTATATTTTTATGTTTTTAAGTACTTACCCAACATTGTTTTAAGAATCAAGTATTTTATGACATCAACATAAGCATTATGGCAATAATTTTGCTTCTTCCAAAAATATATGTATCTAACCTGTGGGTATGTTTCAGCTAAACAATTGATTTGCATTTGTCAAGCTTCATTTCTGGTGACTAGTAGAGATCCCGAGTGCATATGTCAGAATCATCACTTTTGGTTAGATAACCTTGCATAAATAAATTGGCATGTTGAACGTCGAATATAATTTAGGCTAAATTACCTAAATTTTATTTTTAAACGTTTTAGTATGATTTTATGAAATTAGAAAATATTTTTCAAATATTCAAATATCTTAATTTTATTCATATATTCAAAATCTCTTTTGACATTTTTTTCAAAACTATAGTAAGCAAAAAATAGAACAACTATATAGCTAGAAGCAAAATTATGAAGTTTAAATTCCTACTCATAACTTGACCAAAATAGTCCAATTTAAAACAGAATCCTAGAAACAAAAGTTAGCCCTTCAAAACTCTTGCAAAAACCAAGACCATTTATTACATAAGACAGATTACAACAACAATGATGGAACAGAAATTCTACAACTTAAAGAAAGACTCTGTCCTAGATATTGTCCTATGACCTGTGCAAATATTAAGATCTCTAGCTACAGAGTCCTGTTTCTTATCATCCACAAAAACCCTGAATCTCTTAGGATAAGGGAATTCTCTTTCTTATTTTCCCAATACTTACTGTGACTATAGCAGAAGAAGAAGAAGAAGAAGAAGAAGAAGAAGAAGAAGAAGAAGAAGAAGAAGAAGAAGAAGAAGAAGAAGAAGAAGAAGAAGAAGAAGAAGAAGAAGAAGGAGAAGAAGAAGAAGAAGAAGAAGGAGAAGAAGTAGAAGGAGAAGAAGAAGAAGAAGAAGAAGAAGAAGAAGAAAAGAAAGAAAGAAGAAGAAGAAGAAGAAAAGAGGAAGAAGAAGAAAAGGAGAAGAAGGAGAAGAAGGAGAAGAAGGAGAAGAAGTAGAAGGAGAAGAAGAAGAAGAAGAAGAAGAAGAAGAAGAAGAAGAAGAAGAAGAAGAAGAAGAAGAAGAAGAAGAAGAAGAAGAAGAAGAAGAAAAGGAAGAAGAGGCACAAACCCTTACCACACCAGAACTCCTTCCATTTTTTTCTTTTTATTTATTTATTTTTCTTTCATTTTTACTCTTGTGGTTATTATCTGGTAATTTTTTTGTTGTTGTTGTTACTGGGTGTATCTTTGTGGGTAGGTACTATCTTTTTTTTAAAACATTTTTATTGATTTTTTTGTTTTTTGTTGTTTTTCTTCTTTCTTTCTTCCTTTATTTCTTTCTTTCTTTCTTTCTTTCTTTCTTTCTTTCTTTCTTTCTTTCTTTTTCTTTCTATCTTTCTTTCTTTTTCTTTCTTTCTTTCTTTATTTCTTTCATTCTTTCTTTCTTTCTTTATTTCTTTTCTTTCTTTCTTTCTTCTTTCTTTCTTTCTTTCTTTCTTTCTTTCTTTCTTTCTTTCTTTCTTTCTTTCTTTCTTTCTTTCTTTCTTTCTTTCTTTCTTTCTTTCTTTCTTTCTTTCTTTCTTTCTTTCTTTCTTTCTTTCTTTCTTTTGTCTTTTTTTCTGTCTTCTTCCAGCAGAACCACACAACTTGAATCATCTTGTTCTGCTATATGAATTGAGAAGGAAATAAAAATGAATGGTACCAGGACTAAACAGCCATATGTACAATGAGTGAAAATAAAAAATGATCAGATTTAAACACCAAATCCAAAGTAAACAGCAAGAGAATCAAGAATCAATACCATATCTACAACAAGCTATACATAGAGAGGAACAATTACACCAGCACTCTGGGGAGCAAAGGAGGGAGATATGTGACACATGCTGAAAAAAGGGGTGGAAGGAGGACAATTCTGGTGGTGGAAACGTTCCCGATTCATTGTCACTATTTACCTTAAATATCACTGTGAAAGATTTGTTATTCACTTTAGTCACAATAAAAATCATTTTTAAAAAAGCATAATAATTTTAGTTCACTTAAATAAGACATTCATTTTTATATAAATAACAAATGTGACAGATGATTACATTTTTAAGTTAGACTTCATCAAAATAATAAAAAAAACTTTAATGTTTCAAATAATATCTGGGCTGGATTGATAGCACAGTGGTAGGACATTTGCCTTGAACATGGTCAATTCATGACGAAACAGGGCTCGATCCTGGGCATCCCATATGGTTCCTGGAGCCTACCAGCAGCACTTTCTGAGTGCAGAGCTATGAGTAATTCCTGAGTGCAAAATCGTTGAGTTAAAAAGCAACCCACAGAAATCATATCTGATAATAAACTTGCATTCACAATATAGAAAGAATGGGCTAGAAGATCAGCAATAGAAACACTAAATAACCCACTCTATAAAATGAATTAAGGTAAACATTTCTGCAAAGAAAATATTCAAATGATCAATAACTGTACAAAAAATATCCCAACTGTTTATTTTGGATCTTATTAATCTTCAAGAAATTAAATCAAGGATTTATAAAATTCTACAGCAGTTAAGGCATATGCTTTGTTTTGGCTAATCTCTGTTCCCTCCCAGCAACACAGAGTTACCCAGTCATAGCAAGGTGTCCTGGAGCCCTAGTACTCACAGGTTTCACTAGGGACTCTCTGGCACAGCAAGGCTCAGGGAGCAATTTATCCTCAAACCTTTGGCTTCTAGTCAAACTGGTAAAAATCTATGAAAAAGATCCTATACCTTCTAAACAACATGGTAGATTGCATACCCAGAAAAACAGACATTTAAATAATTTTCTATGCATTAAATCTAGATTGACTATTTGAAAAATTAGTCTAAATTGAAAAAATGGAAAAAATAATTGAAAAAATTGAAAAATTAGTCTAAATTGAAAAAATGGAAAAAATAATCATAAAATAATAAATTAAAAAATAAAAGAAATGGTTGAGCAAGAATCTTTAGAAATTGTAATCTCATTAATAATAGCTTTTCAAAATACTGCAGTGGCTTTGAAAATATAATTTAACTATTTTTTAATATTTTAAACATAAAGTTATCAAAAAAGTAAACTTTCATTTTATGAGTATTAAGATCAGATATCAGAAATATCCAATATAGGATATCATGCATAGTAAATTTACAATAAACAAAATATTGACATAGAATATTGATTGTAATTTAGGAGTAGGATGGAAGGAAGGAAGGAGGAAGGAAGGAAGGAAGGAAGGAAGGAAGGAAGGAAGGAAGGAAGGAAGGAAGGAAGGAAGGAAGGAAGGAAGGAAGGAAGGAAGAGAAGCTGAATTAAAAGAGTGTTGTGTTTTTTGTAGTTGTGAAAATATTATAAAATAAGACACCGGGGTTATTTTCAATAATCTTAGGATATTATACTAAAATTTACCAAATTAGGGGGTCAGAGTGATAGCACAGTCGTAGGGCATTTGCCTTGTAAGCGGCCAACCCTGGACAGACTCTGGTTCAATTTCCAGCATTTCATATAGTCCCCATGCCTGCCAGGAGTGAGTTCTTATTGCAGAGCCAGGAGTAACCCCTGAGCACCACCAGGTATGACCCCAAAACCAAAACCAAAAGAAAAAAATATGTAATTTTAAAGAAAAATATTTTAGTAAGTAAATTATATACCAATAATTATTTATTGAAAAATATTACATTACATTACTGTTTCACTAACAACACAGACTGGTAACCAAAAATTTATGACAAGCAAATAGTTCTAAGTATTTTATAAGAAATAAGGTTTTTATCTTGCATGTCTCTCAACAGACTTCGCTCCCTACCATCATATATATTCTCCAAAAATGCCAAAAGTAATATTTGAGCACAGAGGCAAGATTAAGCCCTGATCATTGCCAGATCAGCTCAGCAACCCATCAAGAAAACAAAAGAAAATTATTGATGTTCCAAATTTAAAACCTTGTAAAAAGCTATTTAAATAAAAGAAAGAACAATAAAATTAAAATTTAAACTAATTATTTTTTAAAGTTTATTAAACATAATCACAACAAATTCATGACCAGTTCATTGAAAAATACATACACACACTCAAAATAAGTAGAGAAACCATTTCCTTTTTCACAAAAGAGAAATTCAAGCAAATATAAAATTAGGAAAATAATCAATGGAACAAGTGTGAAAAATAGAGAATCTTTAGCCATGAGAAGAAACATCCAGATTTCAAGATTTGAATTTTTTATTAACTTTTGTTTTGGGGCCAGACTTATTAGTTATTAGTGCTTTGCCTTACTCCCAAATATTTGATCAGGGGTCACTTACTCCTCCTGACTGGATTCAATAGAATCAGGATAGACAGCTGGGTTAAGACTGAGCAAATACCCAGGGCACTTCTATCTCTTTCTGCCTCAGACTTCTGTTCTTGAATGGCTTGAAAAGTGATATAATAGATTAGATCATTGTTTCCTGACAATGGACTATAACAGGCAGCATAGTGCTTATTCTCAAAATAAAGGGAGATAAGTATTGTAAATAACAACTTCCTGCTTTATAATACTCTCCGGCTGGGGAAATAAAAGAAAGTACTTTGACCTTCTGAATTGAAAACATGAACATGTGAGTTTAGGAAAGCTGTCATGACAGTATACCAAGTGAGAAGACACAGGCCAGAGAAAGAATAAAATCAGCCCAGAGAATTTCTTTCTCTGTATTTGTTGACTCTTAGGTCACTGCTGGTAAAATCAATCTTGACCAAAATGGACAGAATAAGGAGGGATTTGGATGCTGAGCATTAAAGACTCAGAGAAAGAAAAGAAAATATTTTACTCTTGACAGAATATTTATTTCTCCTATTTTTTGTGAATGTGCTCTGGAAATTCATAAGTACTCACATGGAACTATTGCACTGAGAACTATGAATTCAAGAATTCTTTTTAATCATAATTAATGTAGTTAGAATCATTTTGAAGAAAATAGAAAAATTTTAAATAAATAGTAGGAATAGAATTGGAGTTTCCTTCGATTCCAAATTCCATTATCACTTAACCTGGCACCAATCATAATATAAGAACTGATGTGTAGGGCACAGGACAAGTGTGATTTCTCACAACTAGTCAGGCAACATAGAAAATGTAATATTGTTTTGTTTCACAAAAAAGTAAATGGAGGCTGCTTAGGGCTGAGTCATTTGTGAAAGGTCAATTTGATACTTTGAACTCTGCTGCCTCTACCAGGCACACACTGGAGAGAGAGAGAGAGGGGGGGGAGGGAGACAGAGACAGACAGATACAGAGACAGATACAGAGATACAGAGAGAGACAGAGACAGAGAGGGAGGGAGGGAGGAAGGAAGGGAAGGAAGGAAGGAAGGAAGGAAGAAGGAAGGAAGGAAGGAAGGAAGAAGGAAGAAAAGGAAGAAGAAGAAAGAAAGAAGAAAGAAAGAAAGAAAGAAAGAAAGAAAGAAAGAAAGAAAGAAAGAAAGAAAGAAAGAAAGAAAGAAAGAAAGAAGAAAGAAAGAAAGAAAGAAAGAAAGAAAGAAAGAAAGAAAGAAAGAAAGAAAGAAAGAAAGAAAGAAAAGAAAGAAAGAAAGAAAGAAAGAAAGAAAGAAAAAAGAAAGAAAGAAAAAAAAAAGAAAGAAAAAAGAAAAAAAAAGAAAAAAGAGAGAGAAAAAAAGAGAGAGAGAAAGAAAGAAAGAAAAAAGAAAGAAAGAAAGAAAGAAAGAAAGAAAGAAAGAAGAAAGAAAGAAAGAAAAAAAGAAAGAAAAAGAAAGAAAAAAAGAAAGAAAGAAAGAAAGAAAGAAAGAAAGAAAGAAAAAAGCAAAAGAGAACAGAGAGACAGAGAGTGCTTTTGGGCACAGAATAAGAGATTATAATCATGTTGTTCTTTATTTTGTTTTTGATTTTGTTTTTTTTTTTGTTTTTTTTTTTTTTTTTTTTTTTTTTGGTTTGGTATGGTTTTGAGGAACACTTGGTGATCAAGACTTGCTCTTCCTTATAGCCTCTTAGCCCAAGTGACTGTCTTGATTGTACTTGGGGCACCATACATAATGAGACTGAACCTTGACAAGTCAACATTTCTTGCACGTATAAATGAATGCACAAATAAATGTCTAACCGTTGTGTAACTCCTAAAAAATATAAAGTCTGTTTGCCAAATATTTGCTATAATAATCTGATAAGCGTCTTATAGTGTGATATGAGAAAATCAATATATTTTTGTGGAGTATTTTTTGTTTACTAGTTTGTTTGGGGGCACATCTGGCTGTAAACTGGAATTACTCCTATAACAATGTCCAGGGGTCATTCTTAGCAGAACTCAGAATATCATATAGGATGCCAGCAATTCTGGGTCAGCATTTTGCAAGGCAAATGTCCTACCCACTGTAATATTGTATACTATTGATTCAGCCAGTTATTGTGATTTTTTAATAATATAATATTTTTAAAATTTTTTATTGTAAGAATTTATTCAAGAGACAAAATTGATTAACATAATGGGGTAAGCTAACATAACATAATACAGTGACATAACATAACATATAATATAATTTATATAATAATAATACATGTAAGTCAAAGAAAGTTTCTGATTAAAAACATATTTTTTTCATAATGGCTTACATATCTTTCACAGTAGTATTTTAGATACATATTAACATTGAGTCAGGGGAATATCCATCACCAACTATGTCCTCCCCCCATTCCAGTTCCCTTTCTACAACCCATAACCCCCACCATCACCCCCCCTGCTGCTATAGCGAGTAGTTGGACCCGTCTTTGTCTGGCTTACTATTAGTGATCTCATATCTGTTTGGTCCTGGAACCTTTGTTTCCCCTTCTATTTAAGAGGTAGAGCTAGAAAAATCGAGGTATGTGGTTCTATTTGAAGGCAAGAAAAGCAATAGAATGGTGTACAAAACAAGAGGGAAAAAAATCATCAACTCAAACTATGTCAAATAAAAACCACATGGTTACCTCCTCTATAGGAAAGAAATGCGGACATATAGGGTGCTGTGGACAAAATTGAAAAGGGTAAACACCTATATAGATAGGCCTCACTAACATAATGGTCAGTCTTCGAGACACGAAACCTATACATACCCAAAAGCTGATCTATTAAATGTTTCATTTCCTTACAAGTAATATACTTAGTACTCAGCGCACCTCTTGCATTCCACACCTCTATACATTAATATACACGTAAGCTAACCTCTATATGTTTATATGTGTGCAGGAGCACACAGAGACAGGAATTTTCCTTAAGGGACAAACCTAAACCACAAACAACTCATACCTATACCCTATGTAACCCCTCCCATATACTATCCCCTCTCCCTCCTCCAGAAATACTACTATCCCTTCACCCCTCAATCCCACCCCCGATATCCCCACCACACTCTAACTCTTTACCCTCAGCTCTTAATCCGCTAGGCACCAAGAAAGACCTCCTTCCACAGCGAGCCAGCACCCACTACTCAAGTGAAGAGACACCCACTCAAGCTCTCACCTCGTTCCTGGCAAGATGTTTTAATAATATAATTTTTATTTTAATCATAGTGACAGTAATCGTTTACAGCAATATCCCAGGTACACATTTACATTGAATCAGGGGAATTCCCACCATCAAATTGTCCTCCTCCCACATCACATCCGCTCCCATCCTGCCTCCCATATCCTCCACTCTCCCCCCAGGGGTTGCTAGAATGTGTGGTTCCTCTGTGTCTAGATTATTACTTAGTGGTCTAATAACTGTTTGGTCTTGGTACCTCCATTACTGCCCCCTCTAATTGGGAGGCGGGACTAGATAGTTCAAATTATGTGGTTTTGTTTGAGGAAGAGAAAAGTAATAAATTGGTGTAAAAATCAACTATGCGAACTATGAGCAGAGTCACTATAGAGGCTCTCCTCCTTGGTTTGAGAGACAAAGGGGAAAAAAGAAGGTGAAACACCACACCAGTTCAAAAAGAGGTATCAAATAAGATATCCAGTGAGCACTGCAGCAATAAAGATATGCACCACATAATTGCCATGGTCATGAGATAAAAACATGGCAAAGCACAAAAAGGAAGAAGAGAAAAGAAAAAGTAAATATAAAAATAAAAAAAAATGGACATCTACTACAATATCCACCCCAAAACAAAGTAATCTACAAAAACTTGATAAAAGAAAGGAAAAAAAAAGATTATTTTGTGCTTTTTGTCTCTCTTTTCTTTCCCCCTCCTGCATAGGCACAGTAAATATTGGGGTCATTCAAAATGGGAATCCCCTTGGCCTAAGAGATACAGGGTTTCTCCACCCTTGGAATATATTGTCATGGGATTATTTATAGACTCCTTTCAAGTTCATTTACTCTCCCGTTGGTGCTTTTGTGGTGTATGAAAAACTTCTGCTCTAATCTGGATGATACAAACAGACCTCTATATCTAGAGATCTCAGTATGTGCACAGTCAAGGAGTGGAACTTATGATGAAGTCTTTCTCACATACTTTTTTTTTTAATTTCTATAGAAGTGAATAAAATGAAAGGCATATGCTTAGCTTTTAAGGAAATTAGAAAAATATACATTTGATGGGCTGAGCGATATCACAGTTGTAGGGTGTTTGCCTTGAATGTGGCTGACCCAGGGTGGACCTTGGTTCGATTCCCAGCATCCCATATGGTCCCCTGAGCCAGGAAAAATTTCTGAGCTCATAGCCAGGAGTAAACCCTGAGCATCACTGGGTATGGCCCAAAACCCAAAAAATATAAAATACACGAGCCTGTGAATTTGACTCAGTGTATATATTTTTATTTGTTTAAATATATGTATAAGTATATACATAAAGGTACATATGTATATTTCTATGTATTACAATACATATATACTTAGATATATGTATTACAGATAACATATTTATATAATATATAATGCATACACAGTGAATTCATATTGATATTTATTATTTATAGTATATATTTATATTGTTCATATTATTTATATACATGTACTTATTGTGAATATTTATATGGTACATACATTTTAGATATGTATTTTTATTTATCAATTCCTAAATATATATAATACAATAATATATGTGTTTGTATTTTGTACATCCACTAAGATATCCAGACAATTCTGTTTTCATCCATGCTATTCATGGGAGAAATGATCTCAGGTTTGTGATCTGAAACAATCACTTGATTTTCAGATTTAAATGTTTTCATTCCTGAAGAGTCATTTCTGAGTCTGAAAAGAGTACATTTGTCATGGTTGACTTCCCTGCTGAAACTTAAATATTTAGTTCTTTGTTCTTCACTGAAATAGGACATATTCAAGGTGAATGATTGATCCTTGTAAAACAAGAGTCTTGGACAGTTAGATATTAACATGTTGTGAACAAGTTAAACATATAATCCTGCCTTCCCAGTTTTCTGTATGCTTTCATTACATAACTGCATAGACAAGACTGCTCACTCAAACTGTAGTGTTCTCGAGTGTTTGTCTCTCTTGTTCCTTCTGCAATTAAAAACTTGTATCCCCCTTAATTTCCTCTTTCTGTAAGCATAATCATTTAAAGAGCATCCTAATAAAACCATGGTTCCAGTCTTAGGATCGAAGACAGTGCAGGATCTCAGAATCCCTAGCTGATGAAGCAGAATCTGCTTTGTAACAATTCTGCAAGTGATTCAAATGTCTTTCGAACTGTACAAAACACTGGTAACTCCTATTTGTTTTTCAGGGGCCAGAGATAAATTCAGCATGCAGCTGTCCTCCTTATTTTTCTGGCTCTTTCAAAGCTTACTCTGTGCTCCATCTAATCATGTGATTTGACTTTTATCATCCAGGAAGGTACCTTTCCATCAATCAGTAAGTAAATGGGCAGAATACATGGTAGGGAGAGTTTTCCCTATTTCTCTGATGGCAACTCGTTGGACTCAGATAAAACTAATTTCCAGTCCTCCTTCCAATCCCAGGAGGGCCAGTTCTCCTACTGCTGGCCCTTAAGAATTACCTGCCTGTTGCATTCCTCATCTTGCATCTACTCAGACATTCATCTCAGTCTTTCACTAGCATTGTTTGGATCAAGTGGTTCATATTGGGTTTTTAGATATATACAAACTTTTGCAGGTTCATTTTCTTCTCGATTAGTTATTTGATTTTTCAAATTGAAATATGTAGCCTTATTTCTACCTTTTCTCCAGATACCAATGAAGCAAATCGTTGACCCATCTTTCTGCATGTTTAAGGGTTTTGGCTATGAGAAGAGAAAATGTTTACCAACAAAATAAAACATTTTTATTTTTCTACGCTAACCATGAAATGTTAAACATATGGTAATGTCTTTAACAAAATCAGCAACAAAGTTTATAAAAGAAATAAAAAGAAAGAAATGGTTGTAAAGTATTAAAATTTCTCTGAATTTTGTTTTGAATTTTGAATTTATAAGTTTGATAGTAAAATGCCATATAATGTTATGGATTTTTATTATTTATTTATTTGTGTGTGTGTCTTGTGTGTGTGTGTGTGTGAGAGAGAGAGAGAGACAGAGAGAGAGAAAGAGAGAGAGAGAGAAAGAGAGAGAGAGAGAGAGCCATTGGTGCTCAAAATTATTCCAGCAGGCTTGGGAACCATATAGGATTAAGAGGATTGAACCTGGGATAGCCACATGTGAAGCAAACAATTTACCCATGGTGCTCTGCAATATTTCCAGACCAATTTTATGAATTTTTAAATTATTTTTTAGAGCAATGGAATGGAATGAAGGTATTACGAAAGCTTAAGATGCTTGTTTTTTACATGGACGACATCATTAATGTTACAGTCCCTGGAAAACCACCAAGAGCAAACCATGAGAATATAGTCAGGAGTAAGCACTAAATTGGGTATTACCTAAAGACAGACTAAATAAATAAATAGCAATCTAAACATATTCAGGTAAGTTAAATTATTACTACAGATTTATAATTATAGCTATTGTTTTAGGCTATATTTATTCTTTTAATTTTATGTAAATAGAATATTTTTTGTATTTTTTGTTTGTTTTTCTGCCATACTCGGTGATGCTCAGAAGTTACTCCTGCTATGCGCTCAGAAATCGCTCCTGATTTGGGGGACCATATGGGATGCCGAAGGATCAAACCATGGTCCATCCTAGGCTAGCATGGGCAAGGCAGATGCCTTATAGCTAGCGCCACTGCTTCGGCCCCAAGTAAATAGAAATATTTTAAGTAATATTAACCAATTTATTTAACTTAAAAAAGTATACCTGAAAGATAGTTTCTATAGTATGATAAAGGTAAAATACAATTTTTGGAGGAGATAGAAAGAAATCAAATAGAGGTAGGGAATATAAATGAAGAGCAGCAGGGGACAGGGGACAAGGGGATTCAAATACATGTGTAGCTTAATAAAATGATTGAGTTAAAGATTCACATCTCAGAGTCAGGAACACTGAAATAATGAGACCCAAACTTTAATAATCAAACTTCAAAAGGTGCCTGTGAAGTTGGCATTTTGGGGGTGGGTGGGTAGGTAGTTGAAGAAACCTAAGGACACTAACGGAGGAATGTTGACACTGGAGAGAGGATCTGTACTAGAAATTGTATGTCTAGAGCTAGACTATGAATGACCTTGTAAACCATGGTGCTTTAATAAAATAAAAAGTTAAAAATAAAGTATATGAACATAATCCTAGATAATACAAATAAAATATGGAATAAGGCATTAGAGTATTAGTACAGCAGGTAGGCCTAACATGAAGTTGTCTCATGTTTAATCTACAGAATTCCGTATTTTACCAAAGTCCTGCCAGTTGTAACCCTGGACACGGATTGAGGAAATTTTGAACATACCTGGTATGCCTCCCAAACAAAACAAAACCAATATAATATGTAACTGGCAAGGGTAATATATTAAAATGCTTAAGCCAATTTATTTTTATCAGAAGTTCACGTAGATATTCTACTCTAGTTATAAGCTTTCTGTAGATGTTGAGTCAAATTCAGAATTACCATAATCTCTGAGCACACACAGTGTTGCCTTTTTTTTTTTTTCTGGAGTATGTCATGGCCAAGAGATCCCTTAACATTCTTTAATCTCTCTGGCCAGCAGATAGACTCACAGGAGGAAAAGGAATTTGAGAAAAGCTGGAACCAGGACTTCATATTTGTATGTATATGTTGCTAACAGCCTCTTGGCTTTAAAGCCTCATAGTCCTCTCTGTGTACATAACTCCAATACTACTAACTTGAGCTTCTTTCACATAGAAGATGATCTTCTTTTAATAAGAGTAAGTGCTTCTCTCAATTCATTGGTCATGGCATCATCATTTTTTTTTTATAGAGACTAAAGAACTGACAAATTGAAACTAGGAATTGTTACACACATTGAGAAGTTTCTCTACATTTGAATCAGTATGTTTCCTTTCCAAGTTTTAGACACATCTAAATGGCATACCTGCCGCACATTGAAGATTTGTCTTCAGCGTCTGAACCACATTCAAGGCATGATGCTTTTCATCATAATTTTAAAAGTACGTTTCATTTTGAAGACTGTTAATTTCTCCTTAAACTCTTCAATAACTGGCTTTTACATTCCACTACTGTCTAATTCTTGATTTTTCCTTGGCAGAAATCAAAGGAACACATATTTAAATCAGCATTATCAATGACATCCTTCATATTAATTTCTAACTAGATCCAGGGCATCTATTTTTTTTGCTCAAGTCTTTTCCTGCATCCATTTTCTTCAATGGGGACAGGAAGAAATATTGTCTATTCCAAGTCTTCAGTTATCAAGATGAATTGGCTAAATTTATCCTTCAGGAGCTGCTCCTTGGTGAAAGATTTAGCCTCTTTTTCTCCATTCTTTATTATTTCTGCTTTTGTCCCCTAACTTCTCAGTGGAACTAATCTGGAAATTAGAACTAAGAATAAGCCAAAATATTGAAAAGTGGTAAAGTCATTTAAATAATTAATACAGATTAAGTATTATATATACTGGTATATATATGAATAGAAGTATATAGTATACTTCTATACAAGTATAGAAGGAATACAAAGTTGAAATATGACTCATAAAATATTTCAATACAAGTTTTATAATGATAATATTCCAGTATGATAGTGGAAAGAAGATGATTGCTGAAGTCATTGTTTCTCTCTCTTCATAGTTATTCCAAACATTCTTAAATGAGCATTTTGGCTAAAGGGACATAGCTCATATTAACATTAGTATTAAAATAGAACAAGTAAATGACATTGAAGGCTCTGAAAAATCTACAGTAGTTGTGAATGTTGGTTTACAATTGAAAATAACTTAGCAAATACAGTGGAGATTATCTTAAAAAATTAATCAAGTGTTTAAAGAAAATGTTTGAGGTTGATGAGTATAGACATTTTAAATATATCATATTTTTATTCATAAAGAATTTTAGAACCGAATATCTAGAAAATATATCATGTCAGATGACACTTAGTTTTGCATGTTTATTATACCTAATATTATTTATTATTTTGCCTTAAGAAGCAAATAGATTATAGAAGACTGATTACAACAGCAGTGATGGAACAGAACTTCTAGAACGTAAAGAAAAACCTATCCTAGGCCTTGTCCTATGACCTATGCAAATACCAAGATCTCTAGTTACAGAGGCCTGAGTTTATTATCCACAACAGAGTGGAAAATTTTCTGGCATCATAAAAAGACCTTGGGGTGTGAAAATGAGTGTTCACGGAGGCTGCAGTTCACATGACATTTTGCATCAGGGCGGAGAAACCCTCTATCTCTTAGGCCAAGGGAAGTCTTTGTTTCAATTTCCCCAATACTTACTGTGCCTATAAAAGAAGAAGTAGAAGTGGAAGTGGAAGAAGAAGAAGAAGAAGAAGAAGAAGAAGAAGAAGAAGAAGAAGAAGAAGAAGAAGAAGAAGAAGAAGAAGAAGAAAGAAGAAGAAGAAGAAGAAGAAGAAGAAGAAGAAGAAGAAGAGAAGAAGAAGAAGAAGAAGAAGAAGAAGAAGAAGAAGAAGAAGAAGAGAAGAAGAAGAAGAAGAAGAAGAAGAAGAAGAAGAAGAAGAAGAAGAAGAAGAAGAAGAAGAAGAAGAAGAAGAAGAAGAAGAAAAAGAAGAAGAAAAGAAGAAGAATCAGTAGCAGCACCAGCACCAGCACCAGCAGCATAAAACCTTGTCACAGGAGCCCCCTTTTTCCCCCTTAATTCTTGTAATTATTTTATGACTGTTGTTTTATTTGTTGCTGTTGTGCTTTTTTGTAGTTGCTGGTTTTGGTTGTTTGTTTCTTTGTTTATTTTGTTATCTTTTTCTTTATTTCCCTTTCTTCTTTGAAATTGATATTTATCACCTCTAAACCAATTTCTCCCAGTTTTTTTTCTATTTTTCAAACAGAACAATATAACTTGAATCATCTTGTTCTGCCTCATAAATTAAGGAGGGAGAGGGAATTGGATAGTTCCAGGAACAAATAGCATGAGCATTGAGTAGAAATAAAAAATGATCAGACTTAACCACAAACCCAAAGTCAATAACAACAAAATTGATACTGAATCTATAACATGCTATACACAATGTGGACCAGGGGGCAAAGGAGGGAGATATGGGATGCATGCTAGGAACACTGGTTGGTAGTGGAAATGCCCCTGATTCATTTTCACTATGTACCTTAAATATTACTGTGAAAGATTCGTAATTCACTTTGGTCACAATAAAAATTATTTTAAAAAAGTAACAATATCTTTGTTAGATTATCTCTTGGAAATAAATAGAAAAGTAACTTATCTTTGCCAAGTTAAAAAAATACTATAAGCAGGCAGGGACTAACCACAGAATAGAGTATTCATTATTTCCTTTTATCATTTGTTAGACAATGCTTAGATTATCAAAATAATGTATGGCATCTTAACGTATCACAAAGTCTCTTTATATATAAATGTCTGTATGCTTTAATTCCTCTGATGAGGAGACCACATAAATATATAAAAGTTAATAACAGAAAAATATTGATATAAGTATTATTATACTATCAGAGGCACTCACAAGAAACAAAACTAATAATGAGAGTTCTTTGGGATTTGTCCAGAGGTCTAGTGATTCCTTATGTTTATTTATTATGCTTACATTTATTTTCCCATTATATGATTTAAAATGCAACAATACTGCTAATGTAATGGCCCTGTCTAACTATGCTACTAGAAATTCTCACTGCACATTCCATCTATTTTATTTGCCAAGCAGTAAGCAGTTTGTGTAATGCATGGAGGCACCTGGCCTGCAAAATGATTATCATTTACTTCCTGGATGACCAATTCAGGTTCAGTAATTAGAAAAGTAACAAGGTCAAAAGAAAATCCATTTATCGTGTGCTTATTTGCACTTTGTAAAAGGACTCAAACAATATATATCTTCAGGAATACATACATTTAGTCATACTAGAATGTTTAATTTTATAAATTATATCTGCAAATGAACATGTATTATATAAAATAATGAGCTTCCCTAAATCTCTGAAATGAGAAGCTATATATAGGTAGAGAATGACTTTCTATTACCAAATATTTTCTCAGTTGACTAAACTAAGTTGGTTTTAAAATAAAGCATCTACAATTTTAGATATATTCTGAAAACGTTCTATTTACCCCACTGTGCATATAAAGAAAATAATTAAGGTATGTATTAAAGCAATAATAAAACAACATATGCACCAAATTTGGCTGTAAGAACTTAAACTTTATATGAATTTGTTTTATAAGCAGAATTTTTGAATAGGGACAGAAAGAATAGGATTATACAAAGAAAATTTACTTTAGAAAATAAGCAAGGCCATTGCATAAAATATGTAGGCTGAACTTAATATAACCTGTGAATAACTTATGTTAATATATATGTAAACTTGTAATTAAGGTGGCAAAGGCATGTGCTGTTTCAATATGCAAAAGCAAATAGGAATAATCTGTGCAATTTGCTTTAATTTTAGAAGATTAAAAAATTTACATCAATTGGGGCCGGGCGGTGGCGCTGGAGGTAAGGTGCCTGCCTTGCCTGCGCTAGCCTAGGACGGACCGCGGTTCGATCCCCCGGTGTCCCATATGGTCTCCCAAGAAGCCAGGAGCAACTTCTGAGCGCATAGCCAGGAGTAACCCCTGAGCGTCACAGGGTGTGGCCCAAAAACCAAAAAAAAAAAAAAATTTACATCAATGTGGATGTTATGGGCTAACATATTTACTCAACATTTTAATCATGTTAAATCATCATAATAATAAAACTCTAAAATGTATAACAAAAACTCACAAATTTATATCAACACATTAAAAATGACCTTTTAAAAAAAAGCAGAAAATTTGGCAAAACTGAGTTTTTAATATTGAGTAGGAAATGGAATCTGGGGCCAGAGAGACAGCAAGGAGGTAAAGCTTTTGCCTTGCATGCAAAAGATGGGTGGTTTGAATCCTGGCATCCCATTTGGTCCCACGAGCCTGCCAGGAGCAATTTCTGAGAGTAGAGACAGGAGTAACCCCTGAGCGCTGCTGGGTGTGACTCCCCCCATAAAAAAAAAAAGAAAAAAAAGATGGAAATGGAATTTTATTGTTGAAAATAGATTAGTTGTTTTTTTTTAATGAAAATATAAGGTAAAAGAGACAAACTAAGAAGTTTTAAAAACAAAAAATCTAAAACTGTTCTTTAGAAAATTGCCAGTCTACTTAAACTATAAATGATTCTAAAGCATGTGATGGGATAAAGACCTATAAGAAGCTTCATCTAGGAAAACTAAGGGTATATTAAAATTAAAAGATCCTTTGAATAGGATGAATATATTTTTCTTGTGGGACTCAGGTAAATTTTGTAGAGTGCATCAGTTGATTTGCCCTTTATATAGTTAACTTGATGCAACTAAATAATGTTAAATAGTATCTTTACATCTTTAATAGAGTCTCCTAAAATTCATGTATACTCAAAACTTTGGAACTTAGGCTCTTAAGAAATGGTATCTTTGAACTGGCGTATTGTCTAGCTAGAAGTAAATACTTGTGAAAATATGGATGTTGGAACACTGGATGACTGAAACTCAACTATCAACAAATTTTTAACTCTGTATCTCACAGTGATTTAATTAAAAAAATCTACTTTGGGCTTGAGTGTTTGCACAATGGTAGGGCATTTGCCTTACATGTGCTGACCCAGCACAGACACGGGTTCAAACCCCGGCATCCCATATGATCCCTTGAGCCAAGAACTGTTTCTGAGCCCAGAGACAGGAGTAACCCTTGAGTGCAGCCAGTGTGGCCAAAACAAAACGAAACAAAACAAAACACAAACCAGGGGTCAGAGCGGTAGGGCTAGCAGTATGGCGTCTGCCTTGCCATGCTAGCCTAGGACGGATCATGGTTCGATCCCCTGGTGTCCCATATGTCCCCCCAACCTAGGAGTGATTCTGAGCGCATAGCCAGGAGTAATCCTTGAGCGTCACCAGGTGGGGCCCCAAAACCAAAACCCAAAAGAAAACAAAACAAAAACCCCACAAACTACATTGATCTTTGAGTTTACTATTACCTCAGTGAGAATTCAACTGAAGTAGAGGATCTGAAAACCAATGGAAGAACACTTTGGAAACACAGACCCACAGAAAAGTCTCCCACAGATTAGACACAAAAGTATTACCTAAAACACTAGAAAATGGAGAGGAGAATGAGACAAAATTTTCCTCAGAACTCCCATGAAGAAACGTTACACTAAACTTTTTGCATTCAAGCACCTTGTAATTATGAGAAAGAAAATGTACATTATTTAAAAGATTTAACTTGGGTGGGACTGGAGACGTAGCTAGAAAACAGTGTGAATATGTGAATGTATAAGATCCTGAGATTGAAATGAAGTATTTTGAAATAAAGAAATTTGTTACTTAATGTGTAATAGTTTAATAGTATAAGAAAGAGATCATGCAATAAAATTCGATTTTAAACCACCAGTGATAAGTTTATTTTTATTTATTTATTTATTTTTATTTTGGTTTTTGAGCCACACCAGGTGGCTTAAAGATTACTCCTGGTTATTACTTCTGATTATGTGCTCAGAAATCTGTCCTGGCTTGGGGGGGCATATGGGATGCTGGGGGATCAAACCACAGTTTGTCCTCGGGCAGGGAAGGCAGACACCCTACCACTTGTGCCACTACCTCAGCCTCCAGTGATAATTTTATTATCCTGAGTTTTCTTAGGTGAAAGTAAGTGGCAAAGAGTACTTGTAATAACATGTACTTCAAGAATAAGTGCATGACAAATAATGGTTAGGTTTTTAGTGTTTGTATATTCAGGGAATAAATATGATATCTTAAAATAATAAAGAGTGGTAATGACTATGTAAATGTATTACATTTTGATGAAACATTTCTCTAGTTTGATTAAAAATAATTCAGTATTATGCCTTTAAGTATTATTTCCCCCAAATACATTTTACCTAAAATTAATCTTTTGAAATGTATTTCTCTTATAAATATATAATAACTAATCTAAATGTTTATATGAAATGAAGCTTAGAGCTTAGAAATTTCCTGGAGCAATAAGTGTCAAATGGAATAATTTGGATTGAATGAATTGAGAATTTAGCTATATTTTAAAGGCAAAATTAATTTTGACAATACATTAATCATTAGAGGGGTGATGGTACTAGCAATAAAAATATTGCTAATATCAAAATGAATACATTGAATAAGATGATTGGTGCCATTTTATTTTGTTACGAAAGAAATGCTGATGCTCAATTTTCTGTTAAAATGAATAAAACATAATAAACTACCATTCAGAAAAAAATTTGCATCTGTCTCTGAATAAGAAACAGAGAAGCATTGTATTATCAATCTTTCTTTTCATCTCTTCCAATTACCCACAGCATTAAGAAACACATTTTCCCACTTTTAATTAAAGTTACACATGATCAACTTTAGCTGGTAAGCACAAGTAAACCTTTATAACTTTTATGTTATTTAGTGCATGTGCAGATATTCAGTCTCTAATATACTTGTTACAGAGAGCATACAGCAAATTACTAATTTTTTCCTAAATACACATATAGGTAAAATACTTAACCTGTCATAATTCCACTACACATAGTACCTGTTTTCTTTTCATTTTTAGCATTCACTTTTGAATAGTCTTACTTTGATCTTAACCTTTTATTATTGATAGTAGATTTTTAGAATATAGTTCATTCTCATATTATGTATTATAAAAATAAAATATTAATCATAATTATATACTATGAAACATAAGGAAATGCACGTTTAATGAAATATATATAAATATAACTGATATCTACATTGCATTTTAAATAAAATGAAAATATAGAAGAACGCACTGGAATTCAAGAAAAGTTATAAGTGCACCGCATAAGTGTAAAATGTTTTCATGGGAGGAAGAGTATATATAGATTATTTGAGGTTAAAAGAACGGAAACCAGATGGTAACAAATGTCATAATCTAAATGAGAGAATATGGCGTGGACAAGGGAAGTTGATAAAACCATTCTGAAATTAGATATATCTGAGGGTTGAACTAACAAGAAATACTGATGAAACACAGATGTATTTGGGTGAAAAACAATCAAGAATGATGCATTTTTGCATTTGGGGCTTAAAATATATTTCCTTTTGATGAAAATGGAACAATTTCTGATTGGATATGTTTGGTGGGGTTTCCTTTGTGTTCATATTAAACATAGACTAAGTATTAGTCATCTATGTTGAGACCGGCATCTGTGGTGTGAGCAGCAGATTTTTGAATCAGAATACAAAGAATTTTTGTATTTGAGAAACTCAGCACATTCAAGGGAATAAACTTTTTGTAAATTTATATCAAAATTTCTTAGCCTTGTAGTATTAGTACGGAAGTAAGAATTATTATTTTAGAAGGCTGTCCAGGAATTGCACTTAGCATTATTCTTAACCTATTTCTATATACATCATTAAACATTTATAATACCATAAATATTCCAAATATCTGGTAGGAGCTTAAATAAATCCAATTTAGTTTCAATTATTGAGATGGGAGAGTATGTCTCAACTTTTAGTATCTTCCAATATCTAGAATTTATAAAAATAAAATAAGCTGGAAATATTTTTAAACTACATACAGATCATAGAGATGAAAATAGCCAGGCTTAGCAAAGTTGCTTAGGTAATTAAGTGAAGAATTGAAAAGAGCAAACAGTAGATTAAACAATCAGTAGATGCAAAATAACAATCCAGTAGATTAATTATATGATGGTTAAGATAAGAAAACATTTTAGTAACAAGATTACTGGAAACTTATTAATTTGGGAGAATGTGGAATAATAACATATATAAAGATATAGGTACAATGCCAAATGATACACTACTGATCATATGACATCTGGAGTTTATAATGCAAGAAAGAGAACAGAATCACTACATAAATTGCTCTGACTCACCACTTAGTCTCACTTTAAGTGTGTTAATCACATACTATATATTTGTAACTTGATGAAGTGTGAAGTACACATTGTTTCAGTATATAGCATTCTATAATATTCTAGCTATCCTGTTGAAAGCACTTGCAAACCTCTTGAAGTTAATAGAGTGTACAGAAATACTAGAACTCGAGAAACAAGTTTAATGACAGCACCATCCATTAGAGCAATTATAATAATTAGGCACTTACAGGGTATTTGATATTGTTGAGTATTCTATAACAAGTATAGAGACCAAGTGATATTTAAGATTGAAATAGACTTACAAGACATAAAATATAAAATTTCAATCTCACTGGATACTAATATTTTAAAGAATGAGAAAAAGATAATTCAAATAGTTTAACTTAAAAGATAAAGATATCAAAGATAAAAAAGTATCAATGCTATTTGGTCATTTGATCATTAGGTCTGAAACTAAACTGCATCAATTACATAATATCAACTATTCTATATATTTAGCAAAAATGTTCTCTTCAAGGGTTGTATATGAGTCTGCTTACATATTTTAAACTTTTTGCTCTTTATTCACCATGCGTCTCAAATTGTGGCAATTTATTAAGGAAGGATAACTGCTCCTAAGTGCAGGAAAGAGATTCAAAATTCCCAAGGTCATAAACTCATGTGGGAAGCCTCACTTGGGACCCAGTCCCTAATTCAAACCAAATCTTTAACTGTTTTGGTTTAATCTCTATGTCTTTTTTATCTTTATGTCTTTTGGGCAAGTGAATCTTTCTTGTCAAACACCTTATTGCATTTTAATAAATGTATATGCATTTGATGTGTATGAGAACTCTTAGTAATCTTAATAGTTGAACCAAGTTTTGAGTTTATTGCCAATGTTTAAATACCCATAGCATAATATACTGGATTTTAAATTTGGTGTCACAATTTGAAAGATACAAGTTCATCAAGAGGAAAAGCGGTGGTGATAGGTACAGAGAGATCTTGTACTGTTCATAAGAACAGACAATTAAAAAATGATGGCACAGAGTTCTATTGCCTACTTCTCTTTCTGAATGTCTTTCACTACTCTTTTTTTGTCAGCGAATTTCTCTTCTCATAATGTCTAATGAACTGTCAAGCATATAGTGCCTTGTCTCTTTATTTTTTGTGCTGAATTTAGTATATTATTTTTTTAATAAATTAGTCCTGAAAATGAACCAACTGGTGTAAGCTCTTTATTAAGAACTTGCTTTAATTTCTACAGGATATAAGGTGGTTCTGTCTTATCTATTAAATTATATGTACATTTTTAACACCTAACTCTAGTACCTTAGTTACTGTGAAGAAATTAGCAAGGTACTTCTTCACAAGCTTCATATGATAAAGAAAGTAGCCAGTTATTACATTACCGTGTTTTTCTTTCTAAACTAAGATCTATAGATCATTACCTCTGCAAAGTTGTTTATTTGTATCTTTGTTTACTTCTTCTAAGAAGGTTCTTCCCACTGTTTTGAAGAGTTTTGTAAAAGCTTCTCCAGGTCAGTTAGCAAGCTAAAGTTTGTTCTGTGTTTGACAATAAAACACTGCTCTTGAAGTTTAACTAGATTATAATTATTGTTTATAGAAACAAAACATTTAATAGGTAAGGACTAGCATAGTAGACAGTATCAACTTTAGAAATTTAGTTGTAATGATAAGAGGTCAAGAGATTAAGAGAAAAAAATGTGATAATGTTGAGATCTTGTAATATTTATAACATAATAATTTCAACAATTATTTATTTGAGTAGTGTATTATGCCTGATTGGAAAAAAAAGTCGAGATTTAAAAAAAATACCTTGTTGGTGGCAAGAGTTTGAAATCATTTTAATATGACATTCTCTGCAAGAATTTGGTTATTACATTATCAAATATCTTAAAGTAAAAACTTGAAGTTCTTGGATAATATTTTAAGCAGCCAAAATCATTCAGTTCCACTTTAATATTGATTTATTTTATTTTTACTTTAGATGATAAAATGTACTTTATGGTTAAGATAAATTTATATCGTTAATACACTTTAAAGCCTTATTTATTTTATCTGCATTAATGTTTAAGTTTTAAGTAATATATAAACAAAAAGATAATTTTCTTATTTATCAATTTTCTTACTACTTGTTCTTTTGCTATGCTAGATGTTACCAATCTCAAATTTTAATTACCGACAATTGCTTCAAATCCTCCCTTTGATAGTTAATTCTTATAATTAGTAAATTTTGTCAAACATTTTTGTGCAAATAATTGTATAATTTCCTGATAATGCTTTAACTACCAGGGCTAGTAGATTAAATGAAGTGTAACATTAATTCAGGGAAGCCTTGAAAACACAATGTTTATAATTTAACTACAACAGATTGTATGTAACACAATGTAGAGAGATAAAGAAGTGTGCATATTATGATGTAAATGCATAAGAGCAACAATAGAAAACCATGATGCAAATTAAAAACATGGACTTGTACTGGATATAAAAGTATATAAATTCAGGCTTTGCTAGGGCAACCTTTGACTGGCATTAGAATTCAAGTATTCTATCAACTTTGAGTATAGTATGGTAATAGACCTGCCAAACTTGAATGCTAGGATGTCTTTAAGTTATCACAGGAATTCAGAATGATGACAGCAAAATAGTTCTGATACTTTTTCTTGAAATATGTCATGATATGAAGAGCACTAACTAGATTAGGGAAGACAGAAGGGCTTACAACCAGAATGCTTGGAACTAACAAGAACATGAAAATACAATAAGGATCTAGAAAAAGAAATGATGATGAAGGGAACATGAAAATCCACTTACAACTCTGTGGGTTGTTTTTGATAGAAATAATTCTATATTAGAGGACAGAAGATTATGTTTATTTGAGAACCTACTTTTAGTCAAAGCAAGCATGTTGCATAGCTTTGTGGACAAGAAGAGGGGATGAAAAAGTTTATTTACAGTGTTATAGGGTTATAAAGAGCAGAGTAATCAGTGGTGGGGATACAAAGAAAAGGTAGAATAATTTTCTGTGCAATAAACATTCAATGTATTCATAAGAAGAAAGAGTAATGTTCTGAATAACTGAGTTAATCAAAATTTGAGTAAAGAGCTGAAATGTTATTCTTAGTGGGTGATGGTAATTGGTTTTTAGAAAGAAATATATCACAGGGCTGGTAGACAAGTCCAAGTCTTAAAGTATATGCCCTGCATAAGATTGGCTTCAATACTATTTCCAATTTCAATATGTGCTCTATTCAGCAGGAGTGATCCCTGAACATAGAGCCAGGAATAATTTGGCATACACACACACACACATACACACACACACACACACACACACACCCCAAAAGGCAAGAGGTAAGATTTATTTGCTTGAGAAAAAGAACATCACCACACCATATGTTGTAATAAATGTTTTTATCTTTCAATAAAGAATGTATATATTATACATTTGTGAAAGTAATATTTATTCTTTTGTATTATAATATTCTAATATATATAGCATTGTAATTAGAAATGTCCAGGAAATTATAACAGACAGTTGTTATCTATATATCTATTACTATCTATATAACAGTAGTATTTCTATCTATTGCCTAATTTTAAGAAATCTCTTAGAGTTATGAAAATTGATGAGTTCACAATTTACAATAGTAGGATAGCAGGTTGGAGACTAGGGAAGGGCTGGTTTTCATAAAGAACTTTTGCTTCAGGATTCCTGGTGGCATAAGGAAGCCAATTTTTTTATTCCATTTTAGATATTTATTGGGTGAGGCTCACTCACATCATAGATCCATGGAGGACAACATGCTTAATTTAATTCAAATAATTTAAATATTAGTGTCATCTTCAAATGTTCTCACAGAAGCAACGAAAATATTGTCTAGCTACATATCTGGAGATTAGAAATATGCAAACTTCATACATAAAATTAAAAACATTTCGAAGAATTGGTTTATGACCATTGATAATCTCTTAATTTTATTTTAAAGTTTATGTATAAAGCTGGGGTTGGAATGATAGCATAGCTAGAGGGCATTTGCCTTGCATGTGGCTGACCCAGGACAGACCTGAGTTCAATCCCCAGTGTCCTATAAACCCCCCAAGCCAGCAGCAATTACTGAGTACAGAGCCAGGAGTAGCCCTTGAGTGTCACCGGGTGAAGCCCCAAAACAAAAAACAAAAACGAAAAAAAAAAGTTTATGTATGAAGCAATTTTAAAAGGCATTTGTACACTTAGTATATTGTGTAATTGATAACTCAAAATTATATCCCAACTATATTTTAAGAAACAAATTGTAAAACATTAACTTTGCAAGGGTGAACAATGATGAGACATAGAATGACCAATAAATCAGTAGAACCCAAATTTGAATGTCAGTCTTTTGACTCTGAATCTAAGACTTTTACCACATCAGCATAATAGCTTTGTCACTGAAAGAAATGAACCTAGGTGTAATCAGTTTGAAGAGTCAGGACGTTGAGCCCTTCTAAGTGTAGAGAACATATCATTCTTCATTAGGAAGTCAGCATGTGGTAGGGAACTGATTAACTTATAGCTCCTTTAAAGGTACCCACAGGTATTCATGTCAGTAATGTACTATTTACCAGCCACTAATCTAAAGGTGATCTTAATATGGAAATCCTTAATTTGAAAATAAGGATGATTTCATATTACATTCCAAAGAACATAATTGCCTTTAAATTGCCCTACTTTTCTCAGAAGATTTGATCTCTGAAGCCTGAAATGAAACTTTAACATTTTCAATTAAATTCAAGCCTTCAAGGTTTGGTTGAAACTAAGAAAATGATTTGTGAAACTCTTTTTAAACTTCCTCTGAAATAAGCTTCAAGCAAATAAAGTTCTATTTCTTAGCATTTAGACAAGTTATAAGAGATAAGGTTTGTTATACTAAACTTATGTTAAAATATACAAACTTTGTAAAACAAAAAATTTACTTTCAGAATTTTTAACCATTAAGATTTTATTTTAGTATTTGAAAATTAGTAAATCATGTGTAAAAAAAAGTAGACAAAATAAAATAAAAGCAAATACTCAAAAGCTGTTGCATTTTAATTTTTAACTTCAAAAATTGTATAAAAAGCATTTTGGAATTATTGTAGAATTTTTTTAGAATTGTCCCAAGTTTTCTTAAGCTCTTTGGAATATTTAATTTCAGATAGCTCACAAAGATTTACATTTCATTCTACTTTCAATTAAATATTAAGTCTACTTATGACAGATGATGATAGGCTTTGATCCAAGAGAAGTTTTATTGATAGGATTTTTTATTTTAAATATGTAACATTTATTAACACAATTTTATATACTTTAGGAATACATTATCATGATTTTTTAAAAATACCCATCATACCCACTTCAAACATATATCCCTCCACCGAAGTTAAATGAGCTATATTATTTCTTTAGTCCTTCTGATTTTTTTTTTTTTTTTGGTTTTTGGGCCACACCCGGTAACGCTCAGGGGTTACTCCTGGCTATGTGCTCAGAAGTTGCTCCTGGCTTGGGGGACCATATGGGACACCGGGGGATCGAACCGCGGTCCGTCCAAGGCTAGCGCAGGCAAGGCAGGCACCTTACCTTTAGCGCCACCGCCCGGCCCCAGTCCTTCTGATTTTTTATCTAGCCTATAAAAATGTTTTGAATCTGAAACTAAAATTTAGATTTATTTTGTCAGTATTTTCTTTATCATGAGCATATGAATAAGGTAATGTAATATATACATAGCTTTCATCTTCTGATTAATTCACTTAACTTTACCCTCTCCTGACCATCTAAATTCTTTCAAACTGAAAGATATAGTTTTTAATTGGTGAGTAGATTCATATATATATGTATGTATATAAATCCCCTCTTTGCTCACTTATCTATATTTTGGCACATGGGTTGTTTACAAATATTGAGCAATGTATAAATACACCTTTTTAAATAAGTGTTTCATGTTCTATGTATATACACATAGGAATTAAAAAATCATAAATTTTGAATTTATTTTTATTTTTTTAGGCTACTATGAATTTTAGGAGTTAAAGAGATACAAGTATAGTGGTTCCTATGATTGCTTTTCATGCTGACAATCCAGGTTCAGTTTCTAGATTGTTATGGTCTCCCAAACCCAGTCAGGAGTGATGCCAGAGCACATCTAGGTATGGTCTCCAAACAAAAGAAAAACAAATCAATAAAATAACATGAATAATTTTTAACTTTTTTTCTTTCCTTTTTTTTGTTTTTTGTTTTTTGTGGTTTTTTTTTTTTTTGGTCACACCCATTTGATGCTCAGGGGTTACTCCTGGCTAAGCACTCAGAAATTGTCCCTGGCTTGGGGGGATCATAGGGGATGCAGGGGGGATCGAACCATGGTCCTTCCTTGGCTTGTGCTTGCAAGCAGATACCTTACCTCTAGCGGTACCTCACTGGCCCCAATTTTTAACTTTTTAACAAATATCTGTAACATTTTCACTGAGGCTGAATTAATTTTCATCTCTGCTAAGCGTATATGAGGGGGCATTTTGGTTTCACACTTACCAACAGTTGTTGCTTTTGATTTTTCTTTTAAATCAGGACATTTTTATGTATAAAAAGAATATTTTCTTTTCTTTTTTCTGATTATAACTGATAATTAAGATTTTTTAAATTATTTTACTTTGAGTTGATCTTTTTTTTTTTTTTTTTTGGTTTTTGGGCCACACCCGTTTGACGCTCAGGAGTTACTCCTGGCTATGTGCTCAGAAATCGCCCCTGGCTTGGGGGGACCATGTGGGACACCGGGGGATTGAACCGCGGTCCTTCCTTGGCTAGCGCTTGCAAGGCAGACACCTTACCTCCAGCGCCACCTACCCGGCACCTTGAGTTGATCTTTTGAGATAGATATTCCAACATAATTTTTGAGTAATGGCTTCTCTTTGTTACTGTTTATACTTTCTAACTCATCTTTTGACTTTATTATTGCTCTATTGACTTAGTTTGGAAATTTCTCACACTTCCTTTTGCATTCCTTTGTCTTTGTTCATTCTATCCTCCAATGAACTCTTAATTTCATTTTATTTTATTTATTTACTTTTTTTTTTTATTTCAGTCCACATCTGATGGTGCTCAGGGTTTATTTCTAGCTCTGTGATCAGGAATTATGCCTAGCAGTTTAGAAGATACTGAAGTCTGAACCAGGGTGTGGGTCATGCAAGACAAATTCCATACCTGCTGTGCTGAGGCTCCATCTTCAAACCTTTAATTTTATTGAGTATAATTTGAACACATGCTTTGAAATCTTCATGTAGTTAACAGATATTTTTGTATTATAATTTTCCCAATATTTTCTATGTCTATTAATTTGTAAATTAGTTTGTCTCTGTTTTATATTTGATATTCCACAGGAGTCTAAGTAGAGGCAATCTCACATAAATTAGATTAAATTCTAGATTTTAATAGCTGAGTATCAGTAGCTATACAATTTAACATCCTAAACGTGACTATGGCATCCACAGTCAACCATGCTGATCTCTGCTGTGTGTCAAATGTAAGAAAGCTAATCATTAAGTAGCAAATTCTGTTTTGAGTGCCCAGGTTAAGCATTCTGAATGGCTGAGGAATAGCCAAAAATAAGGCAACATTGAGAATGCACTGTAGCCTTGACTGCAACTGGTAGCAAAGCATACATTCAGTGATTGTAAGGAAATATAATCAGTCTGGCCATGTGTTGGCAAGGAAACATAATAGACCTGTGCTTTAACCATGGATTTGCAGTTGAGTGATTAGAGTGGATCTAATTTATTATTAGGTATATATGTACTTAAATGTGTTCACGTTTAGTAGTGTGTCAGATTTGAAATGTTCTGGATTTTGACTACAAAATCTAGGTAACAAATATTCAGGAACTACCATATTTTCATAGACATAAATATCAGTGTGGCTATGTGGTAAAACTATGCAAAAGTGATTTGAAGATGAGATAAGGGCATCAGACCCAAGTGATGATAGATTATCTTCCAGGACTGACAGAGACCAACATGGTAGTGGATTTAGAGTTGTTGATATAGCAAGATCTAGGACAAAGCACCTGTGCTAATTTTCAGTACTTGTCATGGTAGTAGCATTTCAGGTATTTGAAGTGCCTATACTAAGTTATGGTTTACAGATTAACATTAGTATGTTGGCTAGCAGGATGCAGGTTTGTTTGACAGAAGAAGAAATGTTTGAGTTTTGGATCTCAGGCACCCACTAGCTAAACTATTTTCTAGAAAGAAGTGGGTTTCTTTTCAGAAATTTACACTTAGTATATATTACCATGAAGAATGAAGTCCAATACGCCTTCACTGACACTGATTATCAAGACTGAGTGAAATCAAGTTCAGCCAGCCAAGCCAGTTTTTCCACACAGAGGTGTTTTTCAAATCAAAGCAGCTGGCAAATGTACACTGATATTGATCATGATTCCTGTATTACATTTCCACTAGCCTGTATGCTCATATACACATGTTCCTTCTCATTTCTCTTCTCTTTGTCACTTGTTTGAAATTGCAACATAAATTCAAAAATATGATATGACACTAAAGATATTGTTTATTTTATATTGTTCAATTATTTATATCAAACCTGAGTATTCAAGAAGTTTTAAATTGAGTCCTTCTGAATAGATGTAAATTATTATACCAGATATCATTTATATCAAAGGAAACTATAAAGAATGATATCTACATTATCACACATAAATGACATTTTACAGTAACTGTGCCTGGCTTTCCTATGCAAATTTTAAAATATAGACTATTGTGAATATCTATATTTTTGAATGAAGGTCAATATAAAGATATGCTCAAAATAAATTTTACATAAATATAAAAGACATGCATGTTCTTCAACCTTCTGTTTCCCTGATTAACACGTTTCTCCCTAACTTGTCTCTATATTTATTTTGTTGTTTATTTCCACTCTAAAGAAATCCCTGTTCTCTATCTAACACAGACTCTCATTCTTTCCCCTCACATTATTCTAAATAAATTTCAATAAATTAATCTCTCTTCACCAAAAAAACACAAAGAAACATTAAATTCATGTTGTAGAGGTATTTAAAGTTATGTATGACATTAAATCATCCCATAAAATAAAACAAAAAGCATTAATGACTATAGTAAAAATAATTTAACTTTATTTTTTTGTTTTAAAATAAAACATTAACAAAAATTGGTGTTAAACAGAAATACTCCATTCTCTTCATTAGTTATCAATAATTACAGGAATCATAATTATAAATTTTCAAATAATTATAGTATATGTAACAGATATTATTATGTTTTAGTTAATGTATGATAGACTATATTCTTCAATAATTCTACATTTTCTTTTGTTTAGTACTACTTATTTAAAATATATAATTTTAATTGCACAGGTTCTGGATCAAATGCCCATTTTTAGATAAAACTATTTATGAAATGGAGAGACAAAATAATGGATAATGTGTTTGCTTTGCACGTGGCCCATCTCAGTTCAATCCTCAGCATCCCAAATAGTCTGTTGGACCCACAGAGAGTGATTTCTGAGTGCAGACATAGGAATAATCCCTGAGCATTCTAGAAGCATCAAAACAATAAAAATAATAATTTTATTATTAATAAATAATTTAATTGTATATTATAATTATGAAATAATTATTTAAATAATAAATAAGTAAATGTTATTTATTAAAAAATAAAATAATTGTATTTGAACAAAAAATTACATCACTAATAATCAATACTACATGAAGTCCCTCTTAAGTACTATAAACATATGCTTCTTGTGATTGTTTTTTATTTTTTAATATTGTTTTTTATCTGAAACCCAACTACAGCCATTTTTATAATTACAGTGCGCAATCAAGTACAGTATTTTATTTAAAAATAAATCTTGGCTGTCGGATTTGACCTGGAGATGATGTTCGATGGCCACTTCTTGGCTGCCTTGAGCAGAAAAGCAGACATGGAGCAAGGCAACAGTTGCTTAGAAGGCTCTAGGGGTTTGTGCCCTTGTGATTGTGTTTGATGGTGTCTTCTTGGTTGTCGTGTTTTGGCCCTAAAGATGATTTTCAATGGAGACTTCTTTACTGCCTTAGGCAGAAAAACATGGAGCATGGCAGCAGTCATTTAGAAGGCTCTCTGGGATTGGGCGTTGTAGAATGTGTTCGATGGTGTCTTCTTTGTTGTCGAGTTTGGGTCCTGAAAATGATGCTTGTCTACTTGGCTGCAGCTGGCAGAAAAGAAGACAGGGAGCAATGCAGCAGTATTTTAAAAGGCTCTCCGAATTTGGGCCCTGGGGATTGTGTTGGAGGGTGTCTTCTTGGTTGTCAGGTTTGGACCTTAGAGAAGATGTTTGCTGGTATCTTCTGGGCTGCCCTGGGCAGAAAATCAGACATGGAGCAAAGCAGCATTCTTTTAGAAGGCTCTTTGGTTTTGTGCCTTGGAGTTTGTATTTGATTGTGTATTCTTGGCCGTCGGGTTTGAGCTATGGAGATGATGTTTGATGGCATTTTCTTGGTTGCCTTGGGCAGAAAAGCAGACAGGGAATAAGGCAGCAGACTTCTAGAAGGCTCTCCATCTGGGTCCTGTTCCATGGTGTCTTCTGGGCTGTCGGGTTTGGGCCAGGGAGATGATGTTCGATGGCTTCTTCTTGGCTGCCCTGGGCAGAAAATCAGACATGGAGCAAGGTAGAAGTTTTTTAAGGCTCTCCGGGTTGAGGCCCTGGAGACTGTGTACAATGGTGCCTTCTTGGTTGTCGGGTTTTGGTCCCTGGAAATTACTTTAATGGTTCTTCTTTGCTGCTTTGGGCAAAAAAGCAATCATGGATCAAGGCAGCAGTCTTTCCTAAGAGTCTCCGGTTTGGAGCCCTTGAGTTTGTTTTCAATGTTGTCTTCTTGGCTGTCGAGTTTAGGTCCTGGAGATGATGTGCGATGGTGTTTTCTTGGTTTCCTTGTGCAGAAAAGCAGAGAGGGAGAAAGGTTGCAGTCTTTCATAAGCCTCTCCGGGTTCGAGCCCTGGAGAGTGAGTTCTATGGTGTCTTTTTGCGCTGTCGGATTTGGGCTCTGGAGGTGATGTTCAATGGTGTCTTCTTGGCTGCCTTGAGCAATCCTGTGCCAATCACATGGCAGGGATCAGCACACATCTTATTGGTTGGGGCCCTTACAGGGTTTGGGCCCTAGAGATTATGTTTGATGACATCTTCTGGCTGTCCTGGTTAGAAAGGCAGGCAGGCAGCAAGGCATCAGTCTTTTAGAAAGCTCTCTGGTTTTGGGCCCTGGAGATTGTGTTTGATTGTGTCTTCTTGGCTGTTGTGTTTGGGCCCTGGAGATTATGTTAAATGGTGTCTTCTTATTTGTCTTGGGTAGAAAAGCATACTAGGAGCAAGATAGCAGTCTTTTATAAGGCTCTGCTGTGCCCAATCACATGGCAGGGATCAGCACCACCTTATTGTGTGAGGTTTTACTGGATTTGGAGCCTGGAGATTGTGTTTGATGGTGTCTTCTTGGCAGTTTTGGGCAGAAAATTAGATAGGGAACAATGCAGCAGTCTTTCATAAGCTTCTCTGCGTTTGGGTTCTGGAAATTGTGTTCTATGGTGTCCTCTTGGCTTATTGCTTGGGGCCCTTACCGGGTTTGTGCCTAGAGATTATATTGGTTGGTGTATTCCTGGCTGTCTTTGGCAGAAAAACAGACGTGTACCAAGACAGCAGTCTTTTCTAAGGCTCTCCGTCTTTGGGCCCTGGAGATTGTGTTCGGTGGTGTCTTCTTGGCTGTCTTTGGCAGAAAAGCTGCCAGTTGTGATTTTTATAGTTAATTATTTTACTGGAAAGGTGACACAAGCACTAAGGCTTGCCCCTGCTAGCCTAGGACGGACAGCAGTTAGATCTGATTCTCCAGGGTCACATATGTTCCCCAAGCCTGGAGCCATATCTGAGACCATGGCCAGGAGTAGCCCCTGAGTGTCACCAGGCTTGGCCCCCCAAAAAAAGCAAAAAAATTATTTTATATTTTTTTTATCATCCCCTACTTAATGTATATAATACTAACAGAATTCACCTCACAAAGTTAAAATCTGAATATTATTGCTCTGATTTAAATTATAAAATAGAGGTGACCTTGCCCTGCTTCTTACTAGCTTATACAAAATCAACTTGATAATGGATGTATGCTGTTTCTAAATAAGGTGTTTAATATTCAAATATTTCCAGTGACTGGAATAAATCAACCATTTCATACCTTAATCTATTACCAAATGCATAGCCATCTATATTATACTTAAATATAGATCTGCTAGAAAGCCAATAATTTAACATACTAGTTAAATATTCTGCTTGCATTAGTATTGACTTAAATAATGTTTCTATCCCATATTTTTGTACTGTCTGTACCTCAGTTGTGAATTAATGATTCTTTTTAGTATTCTGAGGTTAGTTCAAAGTATAAAAAGATAAGATTGAAAGTTGTTGTAAGCCAGAATGTATTCAAAATAAGAAAATATAGCAAAGTGAGCTTCCAAACTTAAAAAACTGTAATGATATACTTATTTTATTAGTATTAACATGTATTAATCAAGAATTAATATTATGTATAAATTATTATTTACAAATAATATGTATAAATAAGTATTTATGAATAAATAAATATTTATGTATAAATATTTTTAAATAGCAGCCAGAATACCATGGGCCAGACATAGGTTACCTAGCACAGCATGATTGAGAAAAATGGATATTTGAAGTCATCTTGAAAAATAAGGAAATTCAGCCACTGCATGGACAGAATGGGTACAGTCTCTGCTTCGGGAAAGGCAGTGAGCTAGGAGCCCAAACTGGGCTAGGTTGCCCTATGAGTCTGCCCTTCCCCAGTCCTCTTAAGTCCATGAAGAGCAGATGAGCCATGTTTTTTACCTGTGACCCAAATAAGGCCATGATGATCTCTGGCTTCTGCTGAAGCCCTCCAGTCATGATGTCAAGATGGTGTGTCTGTGTCCTGCCTTGCATTCAGAAAATCCAGATGCTCCCGCTCAACACACTGATCCTCAATTTTAAGAGTGAAAGAATTTACACTAGCCACTGGGTCCTCGTCTCTGTCACTGGCATTGCCCAGGTAAAAATCCAAGGGCAGAACAAGATGTTAGCAGGCAGATGTTCCTGGGGAAGACAGAGACTGAGAATGCCCACATTTCACTGGAGACACTGGAGGGCCACCAGAGGCCACGACTATAGAGGAAATCTATAAGGACAGCAGAAGTTCTCAGAGCAGTTTTTCTTTTCTTTTCTTTTCTTTTTTTTTTTAAGGTGCTTGTCAATACAAGTTAAGGGGATTGTTGGACTAGTTCAGTAGGCTCCCATATGTACCAAACAATAATTTATGACATTGTTTCTTTTTTGCATAGGCACATTAAAAATATATTAAATATACAAATAAGTTCTTATCTAACAGAGACAGGAACACACAAAATTTTGTAATGCAGTGGGGCCTTACACCCTGAACATTGTCATAATGACTTGGCTTAGGCCTCAGAAGAATGGGCATTGCCATTTCACTCTCTTCCTGCCATATATTTTAAACTAATTACTATATATTTTTCATCTAAAAAAAATCTTTCAAATTATACATACTCAAACTACAAATAAAATTTTAAACTTTAAGCATCCTTTACAAAATTAATATCACTTTTATAAAAAGCAGCCTAGGTTCGTCAGGAAGTGAAGAATTAGAAAAGTAATACGGGGTAAACCTGAAATCCCTTTTTTTTTTTTTGAATTTGAAAGGCTCTTCAAAGATAAGGTAGGAATATTAATGCATTTGGTCATATATCACACACTTAAAAAAGGTATTTTAAAGATGTAAAGAAAATGTCATCACTAAACTAAAAATTGCTTTGATTAAATAATATATTGTTAATTTCCTCCAACAGTGCCTTCAGGTTCCCACCAAACCTCTCCAGCTTCCCCCTTGCATGGCACATTTTTTAATAATATATTTATTTAGACACCTTGATTACAAACATGATTGTGATTAGGTTTCAGTCATGTAAAGAACACCCTTCTTCACGAGTGCAACATTCCCACCACCAATGTCCAAAATCTCCCTCCCCCCTCCCCACCTCTTCTCTAGACAGGAAGGAGGGAACTGGAATGCATGGCACATTTTAAGTTTAGCTGTTAAAGTTGGATCTCATGTTCTCAGGGTTGTTGACTATTTAATGTGGTTTGACTATTTAATTCCTCAACTCCTTTATACCACTGCTGATCTTGAGTATTCTTGGCCCTTTCTCATGTTGCTTTTGTCAAAATTTAAATTGTTTCATAAGACTATTCTGTGTCTTTCTCTCTTCTGCTGACTTATTTTGCTCAGAATAATAGTTTTCATGTCCATCCAATTATAGGAAAATTTCATGACTTCATTTTTCCTGAAGCTGCATAGTATTCTATTTTGTATATGAACCAACGAATCTTTAGCCACTCATGAGTTGTTGGGCATCTGGGTTGTTTTCAGATTCTGGCTATTGTAAATAGTGCTGCAATAAATACAGATGTGCAGAAGGCCTCTTTTGTGTTGTTTTGTGTTCCTACAGTATATCACTAGAAGTGGTATAGCTAGATCATATGAGAGATCAATTTCCAGGTTTTTTTAATAAATCTCCATATTGTTTTCCATAATGGCTGGACTAGACATCATTCAAACCAGCAGTGAATCTGAGTTTCTTTCTCCCCACATCCTCGCCAGCACTAATTGTTTTTATTTTTTGTGGCATGAAATGGTACCTTGTTGTTTTGATTTGCATCTCCCTGATGATTAGTGATGTGGAACATTTTTTTCATGTGCCTCTTGGCCATTTGTATTTCTTCTTTGAGAAATTGTTCATTTCTTCTCCCCATTTTTTGATAGGGTTAGATTATTTTTCTTTTTAAGTTCTGTCAGTAGCTTGTATATCTTAGATATTAGTTCCTTGTTTGATGGGTATTAGATGAATAGTTTCTCCTATTCTATGGGTGGCCTTTGTATTCTAAGTGCTATTTTCTTTGAAGTTAAGAAGCTTCTCAGCTTAATATAGTCCATATATTTTTCTCCACTACCCTTATTATGGGATTTAAGAAAAATAAAAGACATTATTGTAATGACACACAGAGACAATAGAGTTGAAGTGTGGAAGGACTGGCCCAAGGTATGAAGCTTACCACAGAGTGCTGAGTTTAGTTAGAGAAATAATTATGCTGATAACTATCATGACAATGGTAGTGAGTTAGATAAAATGCCTGTCTCAAATACAGGCAGGGGATGGGAGAGGAGATAAATGGGGGATATTAGTGGTGGAAATATTTCACTAATTTAAGGGGGTGTCATTTTTTGTATCTGAAACCCAAATTCAAACACATTTATAATAAAGGAACTTAAAGATATTAGCGAAAAAATTGTTTCAAGAGAAGAACAATGTTAGTTTTAAAAAATCACACTTTTAAACAACATTATCTCAATGATTATTTGATGTATACTGTATGTTGGTATTTTGATACAAGTACCTATTTTTATTAATTCATATATCTCCATAAAATGCTTCTGGAAACATATTGGCAGCAAGTATTGCATGATTTTTATTGTGATGTTGTTAAGTCCAAATCAGAGACACCAATCACCAATCACAATCCCCACCTCCCAGGAATCTATGGTTGGGAAATAAATAGGAAAGTTGTGACAGAAAGAATAAAGACAAGACAACATAGGTAGTCTAACATTTTTTGAAACTACCAAGAACTTTTTTTTTGTTGTTAAAATAAACCCATAATGAAAATCCAAGAAGAAAACACTTACTATAAAATTTAAGTAGTATTTGCTAGAAGGTGGAGACAAAGATTGGGTGTGTAGGGAAGAGAGACAAGGACCAAAAGGAAAGCAGTCTGGTGAATGGGGGCACAGATTTTGTTTCAATTCCTGTATCACTGAAGTTAGTACAGATAGGTGAAGTAGAACTCAAATTTTATGAGAAATGAAGTGATCTAGCAACAGATTCCTACAGAGATGCCTAGTATTTGTCTCTGTTTCAAAGGCCTGACAGAGTAAGACTGTTGCTCATTACTATATTAGCTGTGCCGTTCCTGATAACATAATCAGCTATGTTCAGGAGACTCTAGAGACACGATATTAGTCCAATTCTGATGTTCAGTTCCTAAACTGTATACATGTTTCTTGCTCATCTTCCCAAACAGTACCAGAATCTACTACTTTATTCAAAAACAAAAACTTCCAACCTCAGCAGCAGCACACACACACTCACACACACACAATCAAAGACTCCCAAGACTATGCTAATTGGGTTGCCCTGTAGAAGCCCCCACTATGCCTGTCTGACTAATATATATTGCTCTAGGAAAATGAAAATAAATATATTGATGCAGTATAATATGATTCATAGAATAATAAGTAAGTAAAAGTATATAATTAAAATATATTGAATTAACAAATATAACTAAAAATTAAACAATGGTTTTGTGACAGAGATGGAAACATTGGGTATTTTAAAAGTTTCAGTAGTTAAAAATATGGTAAACTAAATGTGAACAGATTATATCAATATCTATAATAAAAGAAAATAGCTAAAATTAGAAGAAATAGAAGAAAACTTTAAGTATTACTTGTACTAATTAATCAAAATGATAATAGGAGATTAATAGATAAAATGCTATAGTTGAAAGAAATGGAAATGCATATTCTCCTCATGGCCAGCATAAGATGCCATTTTCTGATTTGAGAGTGGCACTTACAGGGAGGGTTTAAAAAAGCCAATTAATTTTCATCTTGTCATTCCATCATCAATTTACAATTTCATAAAAAAGGACAAGGGGAAATGTATAGATTTTGCCTTGTTCTTGAGTAGGGGGATGTAGAAATAATATCTATAAACTATGTCTCAAATGCATTTTTTATTGCTTACAATTGATTTGTTTGACCAATCAAACTTTAGACAAACTATAGAGATAAAATGTCATGGTGATGTTACATTGCATTCGAATTTTAATATTTTCTTCTAGTATAGATATTGATATTATCTGTCCGCATTTAGCTTACTTTATTTTTAACTATTTGCATACAGCTGATCCAGACTCAATCACTAACATTCCATATGGCCCCCAGAGAAACCACCAGAATTCCTGAGAGGAGAGTCAGGAGAAACTCTTAAAAAATTCTGGGTGTACTCCCTCCAAAAGTCAATTGAAAACATAACTTATAATATTTATGGTGATGCTATATTAATTTTAAGTATAAAACTGTGATGAAACGAAGTAAGTTCTTGTTATCTGGCATTTTTTGGTGTTGCAATTTAGCAAAATTGATTTAGTTCATTAGCCCAATGCTTTCTCCATTAACAAGTTCTTTATTTTACTTCTTTCATTTATTTTCAAATACGAAAACAACTTCTACATATACAGCTGAATATACTTGCTATGAGGAAGAAAGGAAGAATTAAGAAGTTTTTATTATTGCTCTGCTACGTTGGCTGAAACAGAAGCAAAATGCAGTAATATTGTTTTCTCCTGGATTTCAATAGTATAAAGAATACTCCTTAAACAACTTTTAACAGAAGAGGGTTTAGAACATTCTTCTTTATTTATAAGTAGGTAAATGTTAATGGGTGCATTTGACTAACAATAAGAATCAGCCTCTATTTAGCATAGTCTCAGTAAGACAAATTAGCTTTTCAATCAGCATTTCTCCATTTTCTAAGTTCTCTTGGCACATAGACTTTATGCTTCCCAGCCTTGCTTCCTCTTAAAATTACCTATTTATAAAACATCTTATATATTGACGTTAAAGCACTTCAAAATGAAGTAATGATTGAACTTTAACACTTTTTTATCTCTCACGAATTCTAGCACTGGATTGAAAACAGGAATATGCTATGTTATGCATCGATAAATTCATTGAAATAATATGTTCTGTTCATTTTTAATCACCAACCTGACAACAAATATTATTTATATTTTAATATGAGTATTTTAAATAAGATTAATAAGAATGCTATTTGGGGGGCTTTATGTAATTCTGATGGAGACAATAGAATGATATATTAGGAACATATTCTCAGCTATATCATATACATATTCTTTGTTTTGGGAAAACAACCTTTTTTTTGCTTTAAATGTAATTAAAGATGTTTTCCATATAACATAACAGAGTCACTATTGTTAGCTATAATTAATAAAAATAAATGTAAAATGTAATTCACAATATATTCATCAAATTATAACAGGATTTTATCTCTCAAAATTATTTTTAAAATAATCATTTATGTCTTTTTATGTCATTTAAGTTTAAATGAGAGGGGATCTAAAACAATAGAATAGAACTAATTCTTACTTTTACAATTAAATTACTGAGGTCCTTCAACTCTGAGTATATTCTTAACGTCTTTTGCTAGTCTGTTTAACTATTTTTACATATGGTAAAAACATACTGATGGCAAAGTGATTTATATATTTTCCAATATATGGCTAGTTTAATATCAGATATTTTATCTTGAAATTGAAAAGGAAAGCAGAAAATCAGATCCTCTGCTTTTCCCTCTATGTGTTTACACCCCCCCCCAACTTCACTGCTGTCTGTAGAAATTCTAGTAAGTAACCACACACTTCACTCATTAGGAATGTTCTTCTTTCTCCATTGGGAAATACCAAAGTAAATCTCTAGGATATTGTTTCACAAGCCTTTTTTATCTGTTACTTGATGTTTTAATGTTTCACTAGCCTTGTTAGACTGTTACTTGATGTTTTAATGTTCACTAGCCCCTAAGACTGTTACAAGAATGGACAGTTGCAAAATATGAAAAGATGATGTTTGAAATAATGTAGCCTGTTTTAAGATAATGCTTGTTTGAAATGATGTAGCCTGTTTCTTTGAAAGATACTCTATAAAAATTCTGCTTAAACAATGCCCAGAGTCTTGGCCTGGGGACCTGTCTCCTGATCACTGATGTCTGGAGCCAGATTAAACTCTCACTTTTGCGAATTGCATGGTCACTGCCTCTTTTTGGGACTCTCGAGGAGCCAAAGAAATGAGGGGAAATTATCCTCGCCCTTAACAAAATGCTAAATAGAATTATAGTTACTTGAAGTATTAAATGTAATATCATATACAAGTTTTTTAGTTTTATGGCTTTCTTTCTTTAATGTTCACAATAAGTAGTCCAGGGCATGGGAATAATGTGGTATCTGGGATTGAGTGCAGACATGCCTTGAATATGTAAATAATTTGATTTAACTTTGACCCTATTCATGCCACATGTGTAACTTTCACTCTCTACAAAATATTCTTATATTTTTTATTTTGTGCAGTTTATGGATACTTAGGATAATTAAAGTTCTATTTTTTGAAAAAAAAATTAATACTTAAGCTTAGTTTAAGGATCATAGTTCACTTATTTGTGGTTTCCTTTTCTTTGCATTTAAACAGATACTAGTTTTTCTCTTTGGAGGAACAGTTCTTTACTATGATGAACAGACAACTGAAAACAATCACTACATTTTAAAATACTGACATTTTATAACTGAGTTTGAGACTTATAGGCAGATTTTATTTCATATTCTTCAGTGGAAATAGGGTCCTGAATAAGTGCCTCTAAGGATAGAATGTATTATTTGCTCTAAGAAAAGAAATACAATGAATACATGTGCTATGACACCATATCTTATCTACAAGATTGGAAAGATATTAGAAATGTAAAATAGTGATCACCTCGCCCTGTTCTTGAGAACAAAGAATACTTGACATGCTAAACAACAAAGAAAATAAATCAAACAGTAATTAAAGAGAAAAAAGTTTTTTAGAATGTTATCTGATAAAAACGTGCTAAGAAGAAATAATTGATGAGGAACAGCATTTCAACACAGTATATTTATACTTTAAACCAACATTTAGAATTGAAAACCAGAGTTTGTTTTTATTTTACCATCATATAATTCTACCAAAATTTCCGCATTTGGGAAAATTTAATATTAAAAGACATTTTAGGTGACAGATACTATGTATGATGTTTACTTTGCATGCAAGCCACCCACATTTAAGTCTGTCATTACATATGACTCCTGAATATCTGACAGTAGTGATTCCTGTGCTCAGAGCCAAAATATAGTCCTCATGGCCTCTGGGTATGACCCAATTCATCATGCAAGTAATTTAAGTCTTTGTGTCTGCATTATAATTCATTTCAATAGCCATTACATCTAATATCACACAACTTTATTGTGGAAATCAATATGACAACAAGGGTTGAAGTGGAAGTTACATGAGCATGTATCTACACAGAAACTTTACTAAGAATAGCTTCTTTTACTGAGCAATTTGCTTCTTTAAAGCCTTGATACTAGGACTTGTCCTTATAAAATCTAACATCAGGATTGTTTAGAGAAAACAATATTTTTCTTGAGACAGTTTTCAAAAGAAAAATAAAAGTCTGTGACAATTGCGTAAAATTGTAGTTGCCTAAGGCAACAATACCAATTGTGGCTATAAAAACTTGAAAAAGACTATCAGTAGGGATAGTAGAGAAATAAGATGACAATGAGATAACTTTACAAATCAATAGAAATTCTTAGTAATCGTGAAAGAGATGTATAATTATGTTCTGACAATCTAAAAGAGTCTTAATAAGTTTCTCATTTCTCATTTCTGACCAATACAGAAACTCTGAAGTATTACAATTGAGTCCAAGCAGAATACTGAACAGAAACAGGATTAAAACCTGCCTCAACAAACAGAGTTTATCTGTTAAAACTCCGTAAATGTTTCAGTACCACCTAGCCCAGCACTAGTGTCCCTTCACCAATAGCCCTCCGACATCAAAATCTAATATCTTAGCAAACTCATATTTAGATTTAATTGCAATAATTGTGGTCATATATCTATTATATTGTTATCACTTATGGTTTTGACAGACACAGTTGACTCACTTCATCCTCTCCAGAATGAGCAAGATTATTCATCAAAATGGAAGATAACTCATGGCCTAGCAGAATTACCAGCATCAAAATAAATATCTTGCCCCAAATTATTCTACAGATTCAATAAATTTCCCATTAAAATTCTGATAATAAATAACAAAGCATTATTACATTCTTCAAAAATATAGAATAAACTTTACTAAAATTTGTAATTTATCATAAAACTCCCTGAGATTCTTAGCCATTGTGAATAAAAGGAATCAGAAGGTATTACATTTCCCATAAAGTTATAATAATCAAAATGGTGTGGTATAGAATAATAAGAGAATCTCAGACTAACAGAATAGAAACCCCAAAGATAAATTCATAAATTTATGGACCATTAATCTATGTGAAAGAGTCTGAGAGAATGAAATGGAGTAAAAGAATTTTCTTCAATATGTTTTATTAGAAAAATTGGATGGCCACATGCAAAAAATTTAATGATTCATATCGCAATGTTATTTACAAAGTTAATTCACACTGAATTAAAGGCATCCATGTCAGGTCATAATTCTTTAAATATATTGAGGACAATCTACAAAGAGCTCTTCAAAATATAAAACTTGGAGTTACCTATGATGATCTGATTTCATTGGAAAAGTTAACTGAAAAAAAGATAAGCAAATGTGAATACATTAAATTTAAAAGTTTTTACATGACAAAAGAATCAGGGTTACTTGATAGAGAAATTTTCTTCAATAAGAAAATAAAAATATTTGCAAAAATACATCAGGTAAAAGGCTAATATCTTAAGCACATTATCAAATCGAGCAAATAAACAAATAAACCAGGAAGAAAATTAGAAAGAGAAGCTGAACAAATACTTCACAAAGAGGGAATATAATAGGCCTTGAAAGAGGTTCATGATCAAATTGTAAAGAATGAAAATCAAAATGGTCATGAAATCACATCCTAGGGACTTTTGCTCCAATTTTATATCTTTTATATCAGTTTTATATCTTCTTTATGTAGACTCCACCTGTACCCTTTGTGATTTTATCAAACTCATCTCTCTTAAGGGGATCCAGATTCCATGCTTTGTGACTATCTTTGAGTTGTGACGCAGCAAATCCTATTATTCAGATTATGTTTTTTTTATTACTTCCTAATACTCATTGCTCGGACAACTTTAAAATAATCCACTAAATTTCTTGAAAACTAAAAAGACTCACTGTTAAAAGACTTAAACAAAATATATGAATTAAATAACATCACTTTGTAAGTTCCTATAATAAGTGGCAGAGAAATCCAGTTTTTTTGAGAAAGGTGTGATATGGTACATTACACTCTGGAAACTTATTTTAAAATATGTGTATCATCTACACTGAAAAATATAGATTAGATATAATGCACCTGAATCTAAATTTTGGTGATTAAACTGGACAGATATTCTCTAAATTTTCTATAACATTGTTAGGTGCCTGATATAAATTTTGTGAAATTTGTGAAAATGTCTGATTTATTCTCCCTTTCTTTTTTTTCTCTATTCCAAATATGTTTATGCTATTAGTTTATGTTTCCTACAGATTTTGATGTTTCATTCAAGCATATTTAACTCTCTTTATTTCAATTTGGGAAGATTTTGTGTACCTACTTTTAATTGCTTTGAAATTTAATTTTCATTTCATTATACAAATCTCAATGGAATTATTATCTTATGTAAAAAATTATTTGTTTAGCTCTCTTGAACTGGATGCTAGCTCTAGCCGCATGGGGTTTGGGGAGACCCCATGTAAAAGGCCTTCTCCCTAACTTGAGTGCGCTGGGAGCCTTGATAGGCCCCCAGCCTTCCCCTCTTCTGCCCCCGGCCTCCAGGCCTTCTGGGGTGGCAGCCCAGGTGGCCAGAAATGGTTGGTCTTAACTTGGGGTGTCCTGAGATTTCCTCGGTTGTGCTGTTTGTCACGGGCAATTTCTGACTAGTCCACATATGGAAAACCACGCTGCATGTATTAAGAGTATTCCTTATCTCTATGTTATGTTTTGCGTATCCAGAATGTCCATTTTGTATTTTGCCCTTTCCCACACCCCTACAAAGCTCATTTTTACTCCTTAACTCTCTCACCCCCCAAACATCACTAACCCACATTACTCTTTTTAACTTCAGTACTGCACAATCTTTATCACAGACCAAAGCCGTGCATTGTGTGTGACAACCCCAAACTGTTTTAAATGACATAAAATGGACACGTATTTCTTTCGAATATTTTCTGTTTTTTCTCTGACAGCTATGTCTTACTAAATATTCTCTTATACAGTGACGATTCTAACCACTTTTTATCTTTTCTTTATGAGCTGTTCAACAAGGAATTTTGGTGAAAGAGTCCCCCAGTTTAATGCTTATGATTGAACCATGTCATGGGGATTGTTGGATTTGTTCTTATAGTTCCCATTAGGCTCCAATAATGCCACGTGGCATTGCTCCTTTTTTGCATAGGCACATTAAAATGGGAAAATACTATACATACAAATAAGATCCTATCTAATAGAAATTGGAAAACACAAATCTTGTAGTGCAAAGGAACCTTACAACCTGAACATTGACATAACGACCTGGCACAGGCCTCAGAAGAAAGGGCATTTTCCATTCACCCCTGAACCAGGGAAGCCATCCACGAAACATCCAGGTTTGTCTATAATAAAACCTGGAAGTAATCCTCTACCACGGAAGACCCTACCACTGCTCAGACATCAACCTGCTCAACAGAGACTTCCCTTAACACTGAGAAGACTTAAAAACAACAACGACATGCTTACAGGACAGGGCTCTCTGCAATTCCCTTTAATGGTGAGGTGAAACGAGAAGACACCCACATTCTGACTTCAATATAGGATATGCAGATTCCAGGATATTTAATACAGAAACATGATACGAACAATAGAGACTGTGTGAAAAATAAAAGTGTGTTGGCACTACAGACAATTTCTTGGATTGAATGATCTAGCTTGCCTGAAGCCTAGAGTTGGTCTTATGCCAGGAAAATTCAGGGGGTAGGGTCTCTTTGTATTTAGCCTAAGGTTATTCCTTTCCATTCCCCTCATATTTTGGTGGGCCTATGCAAACAACAATTGCCACTCTAACACCTTTTTCACTGTGCTCCTTTGACTCTAATCCTTAAAAAAAAAAAAAAAACACTTAAAATTTGAGGTTAACTTAAGCTAATATGCATGTTCATGGAAATGTAAAAAATACTATGCCTCTAATGTTTAAGGAGTTAAAGTTTTATGGCTTTACATTGCCTGTGTGCTATTAAAGAATATTATAATGTGTTACAATCTGGGGACTTAAGGGACAAAGTAATTGTACATGGATTCTGTTTTATTTACCTTAATGTTCTTTGGCTGAAAGTTCAAAGTTAAGATATCAGCAAGTGCCTTGTATATTTTGGACATTAGCCCTTTGTCTGATGGGTATTGGGTGAATAGATTCTCCCACTCAGTGGGTGGCTCTTGTATCCTGGGCACTATTTCCTTTGAGGTGCAGAAGCTTCTCAACTTAATATATTCCCATCTGTTAATCTCTGTTTTCACTTGCTTGGAGAGTGCAGTTTCCTCCTTGAAGATGCCTGAAGTCTCAATGTCCTGGAGAGTTTTGCCTATGTGTTGTTCTATATATCTTATGGTTTGGGGTCGGATATCGAGGTCTTTAATCCATTTGGATTTTACCTTCGTACATGATGTTAGCTGGGGGTCTAAGTTCAATTTTTTGCAAGTGGCTAGCCAGTTGTGCCAACACCACTTGTTGAAGAGGCTTTCCTTGCTCCATTTAGGATTTCCTGCTCCTTTATCAAAAATTAGGTGATTGTATGTCTGGGGAACATTTTCTGAGTATTCAAGCCTATTCCACTGATCTGAGGGTCTGTCCTTATTCCAATACCATGCTGTTTTGATAACTATTGCTTTGTAGTAAAGTTTAAAGTTGGGGAAAGTAATTCCTCCCATCAGACAAAGGGCTAATCTCCAAAATATACAAGGCAGTGACAGAAATTTACAAGAAAAAAACATCTAATCCCATCAAAAAATGGGGAGAAGAAATGAACAGACACTTTGACAAAGAAGAAATACACATGGCCAAAAGACACATGAAAAAATGTTCCACATCACTAATCATCAGGGAGATGCAAATCAAAACAACAATGAGATACCACCACACACCACAGAGAATGGCACACATCACAAAGAATGAGAACAAACAGTGCTGGTGGGGATGTGGAGAGAAAGGAACCCTTATCCACTGCTGGTGGGAATGCCGTCTAGCTCAACCTTTATGGAAAGCGATATGGAGATTCCTCCAAAAACTGGAAATCGAGCTCCCATATGATCCAGCTATACCACTCCTAGGAATATACCCTAAGAACACAAAAATACAATACAAAAATCGCTTCCTTACACCTATATTCATTGCAGCACTATTTACCATAGCAAGACTCTGGAAACAACCAAGATGCCCTTCAACAGACGAATGGCTAAAGAAACTGTGGTACATATACACAATGGAATATTATGCAGCTGTCAGGAGGGATGAAGTCATGAAATTTTCCTATACATGGATGTACACGGAATCTATTATGCTGAGTGAAATAAGTCAGAGAGAGAGAGAAAAACGCAGAATGGTCTCACTCATCTATGGGTTTTAAGAAAAATGAAAGACATTCTTACAATAATAAATTTCAGACACAAAAGAGAAAAGAGCTGGAAGTTCCAGCTCACCTCAGGAAGCTCACCACAAAGAGTGATGAGTTTAGTTAGAGAAATAACTACATTTTGAACTGTCCTAATATTGAGAATGTATGAGGGAAATGTAGAGCCTGTTTAGGGTACAGGCGGGGGTTGGGTGGGGAGGAGGGAGATTTGGGACTTGGGTGATGGGAATGTTGCACTGGTGATGGGTGGTGTTCCTTTTATGACTGAAACCCAAACACAATCATGTATATAATCAAGGTGTTTAAATAGAAAAAATATCAAAAAAAAATAAATTTCAAAATTGAAAAATTTAAAAAAAAAAAAAGAAAGGACTCTACATCAAGGAGCTATAACAGTACAGGAGTCTACACTAATCTTACGGAATTTCTGTAATTTGTTCAGTTTTTCAAACTCAAAATTCTCTTTAAGATTAAATCTATTTTATTTTGGCCTTTCTCTAAAAAAAAAAAGATATCAGCAAGGGGACTTCTGAGAATTATGTTATGGGTGATTGTCCTTCCACTGTAACTTTACCTTGTCCTCTTTCTTTGCATCTTTGTTCTCATAATTAAAAATAAAAAAAAATTTAAAAAAATTTATTTGTTTAACCTCTGCACTATTCTAATATTTTTCTATATATATCTCTGCATATATGAAACTTAATGAAAATTATTCCCTTTCTATCACACATTTCACATATTGATAGCATTTGAAAATCTCAGCTAGTAATTCCAAACCTTATATTATATATGTCTCATTTATTTCTCTTTTTCTTTTAAGACTGTATATTTTTGCCTTGAGCATCTCTAATAATATTTCTTTTCCTTCTTTACCACTGGTAGGATATACCAGTAATAGGTATTGTAAAGAAGAATTAATGTCAGGTTTTAGATCAGGCTGGCTAAAATCTTTAATTCAGCTGCAGGCACTCTATAATTTAATTACACTGATGACCTTATTCCCCACCTAATACACCTATTTTTTCTTAAGTACTGTGTTATATCTATATACTAAAGTCATTTTATTTATAATATAATATATTTCTGTTGGTGCCTGTGTTTAGGTGGGGTTTGAGTTGTGGATCAAAAGAAGTCTTCTATAATACGAACACGTTTAACTTTCCCTGTGTTGTAAATTTCAGAAGTGGTTGTTTTGGAGGCTTTGAGTTTTTTGTTTGTTTGTTTTGTTTTGTTTTGTTTTAGATTTCCTTTTCCTGTCAAATCTGATAGGACTCGAATGTCCATTTCCAAGAGAGAATAATGTTAAAGTTTTTCCTAGAAAAATTGGGAAAGAAGCTCTTGGTACAGCTCTGAATAGCCCTCTTTTCCGTTATATGCCACAACTACCAGACATCTCTCTTATATCTTTAGTTAGTATCTAGATAATACGTCCATGCATAAGCCCAAGTACTGAAACTCATTTGGACAGGAGAGAGTGTACAAGCTAGTATACTTGCTTTGCACATGGCCTACCCAGGCTTTACCTCTGAGCATTGCTTGGTCAATTCCCAAACAAACTAGAAAGAATACAGCCATCCATATTCTTAAATGATTTCCTATCATCCTGCAGAAATCTATTAATGTTACTATCTAAATATTCCTATTATATATGACTAGAAAATTTTTCAGATAAGTGAACACACTTCAAATTTTCTTTGCATGTTTGTCTTTTCAGATTCCAATAGAAGTTTTGTTTTGTTTTGTTTTGTGTTTTGTGCTCATGTGTAACACCTGGCTTTATGCTCAATAATTGCTCCTGGCAATTTCAGGGGACCATATTGGATGCCAAAAATCGAACCCTGGTCCATCCCGGGTTGGCAACTTGCAAGGCAAACGCCTTATTACTGTGCTACCTCTCTGCCCCCCACCCCTCCAATCGAGTATTTTTGCCTTTCAGAACCAGTATCTGGTAAGTCCAAGAATATCATTAATACTTTTTTAGTTTATTTCATTTCTTGTTCTAATGATCAGATAACTCACTTATCAGATAACTAATCACTTATCAGATAACTGACATAACTTTAGATATTAGAGTTAAAATTAACTGTCCATTAACACACAGAGACATATTGGGGTGGGTGTGTATGTGTGTGTGTGTGTGTACTTTGTTCCCATTGTGTGATACTTCTTGCTGTAATACACCTTTCTCTGATTGGAAGAACTCTGCTTTAAAATAATTCTTGTCTACAACCATGTGTGAGCATAAAAATATCCTTTTATGATATGTTCATACTGTTCTATCCTTGTCAAGTTAGAGTTACTCACAGTCATTTTTCATTTTCCCACTAACTTACATGCCACCCAATCTATATATTTTCCATCTCTGTGCCCATCAATTGCATAGCTGCTCTTCCACTATTTCCTTTACTCTATAGTTGTCATTCCTCTTCGTGAGGTTTAATTGAATTTCAGCTCAGAACATTGTGCCTGGCACATAGTAATTTAGATGATGCTCAATAGTAACAACATTTTAAAATATCCAAAATTATCAAAATTTAATAGTATTTTTTAAAGTATATTGAAAATATATCTATAGCATGTGGAATAAAAACCTTTTATTTAAGCCAATACACCACTAAAATATCTATTATTTTTCTGATGCCAAAATGTTGTGCTCTACAAATGTTTTACTTCATTTGAACTACAATACAGAATAAAGTACTGAAAACATCTTACTCAATTTTTTAATTTTGTATTCACTCACTTTAGAGGTAGAAAGTGAGTCCCACAAAAATAAAGTGAGTAGCACAGATTGTACAGTCTACCTGCATACAGCTTGGTGCTCTTTCATTATATTACCATATCTTCTGACACCTCTGAATAATTTGCTAGTTGTAGACAGATAAATGGAGGCTGTGGGTTACTACAATTTCCAGTCAAGGCAGACTCAACCAATAATGTTACCAACACTATCCCCCACAGACCTATTTATTACAACCGTTCTCTCTTTTGATCTGCATCAGCAGGTCCATCTGGCTGTAACGGATTGTCCAGGTGTTCTGGAGGATAGTTGGCACAAAAGTACCTTGAATATTTTGATGCTAGCAGGTGGGATCAATTCAGAAAATGAAAGACAATTAAATTATTCTTGGTATATATGAGGTTACAAGACATATTTAGGGGCTAACAATTATGAAACATCATTTTTTTTGCTTTGTACATGTTTTTAGGATTGATTTAAAAATAAGAATGAAATATAAATATTCAAGGGATGTACAGAGCATAAACAATAATGTATTGAATAAACAAAAGTTCCACCAAGCCTGTTTGTTAGTCTGTAGTAGAAATGAAATAAAGAAAATATTGTGCAGCATATTTATTCAAATCTACAGTAAAAACTCAAACCTTGTTTTGATTTGTCTTGAATAGAGTGATATTTTCAATAAAATGGTCAGACTATAGCTTACAAATGACCTTGACTTGAATTAATCTATTTTTCCTAAAGTAAACAATTTCTTGTTTTAAGTTATAAAGACAATGAAGGTATTAAGAGAACAGGTCATCTTCTAACACTCTACAATTCTGATTGAATAATAATGTCTAAGGAAAGTTCAAAGAGACTCTAGAAGGTTCCACTTGACAGATGTTATTTTGGGGTCAATCCTTACATTTGGTCTTGAAGAATTTCTAGCATCGAACAAAGCAATGTGTTCGTTCTCTTGTATTAGGGCTAGTGACACAGCAAACCTTTTTTTTCGTTTGTTTGTTTTTAGTGTTTTGTTTGGTTTTTGAACCATCTAGAACTACTCCCTGGTTTGACAGTTGGGGTGAGTTTAGAAGGTGCTCAGAGGATCTATATCCTTTATATATAAAGAGTTGATTACACAATCTTTCAAAGTTCATATTCTTCTATAAAAAATACACATGCTGGGGCTGGAATAATAGTACAGCGTAGGGTGTTTATCTTGCACGCAGCTGACCCAGGACCTGGGTTTGATCCCCATATGCCCCCCCAGCCAGGAGAGGATCTAAGTGCATAGTCAGGAGTAAGCCCTAAGCATCACTGGATGTGGCCCAAGAACCAAAAAAAAAAAAGAAGAAAGAAAATACACATGTTATAAAATACATGCATGTTTTATAAGCATACATGTTTAATAAAACATACTTCCCTGAAAATAAGCACAAAAAATCATACCAACTATCCTATCAGACCATGATGTATTAAAAATGAAATTTAGGGCCTGTGTGGTGGCGCAGTGGTGAGGCATCTGCCTTGCATGCACTAACCTAGGACAGATCCCTGGTGTCCTATAAAGAATGTAATTTATTTAGAATGCTTTTTACTTATCCTCTTAAGTGTAAATATCTTTTATCAAAATGTGAAAAGGAAAGAATGGGAGATAAATAGCACTGAGAAATCATGACTATTTTTTAATTATTTTAGTAGCAAGTATGAACTTAAATAGAAAGTGTGAATATCTTTCACATTTAAATGTTCATACTTAAATAGAAACTGTAAATAAAGCATGCATTTATTTATGGAACCAAATATATTTTATATAAATTTAACCTTGTTCATTTTTTAAAATTCAGCAATATTGAATTTGTTCTATAAATGCATCTGTGTAAATATGCTGCTACATAATTAATGGTGGGTGTTATTAATGATCTCATGTAACTAAGTAGCTCTATTAAGGAATATAAATGTGTTGTTTGATGAAACAGTACACTTTTGAAGTCAACCTGAAAACATTGAGTTTTAGAAAATGTTTATAACTCTTATAGAATCCAAAGAAATAATGTAAAAAGTAATATCCCTCCAAATATCAGAATTCATTCTAGTGAAGTGATTGAAACAGTCATCTGTACTGAAGAGACTTTTGCTTGCGTGAGATATTTTCCAGAAACAACTTGACCTGAAATAAGAAATAGACTGTCTCTGCCACATCAAATACAAAATTTCAGTCACCTAAGATTTAACATTGGCATGCTATGGCTATGTGTGCTAATAATTATATTCAAAAGTATTTTTAAAAACTAAATCATTTACTCACATGAAGGAAAAAGAGAGACAAAAGCTTTTAACAAAATGGGTTGGGACAAAGTACAGGGTTCACACAATTCCAGGAAACTTGGTCCCCCAGGACAGCCTGAAAGTATCCCTAAAGAACTGGCAGTTGTGTCCTCAACATAAAAATAATAACCTAGTAATCATGTCTACTTGAATGTTTTTTGTTTCAGTCTATAGGATGTGCTAAAGAAGAGATTTTCAGATGAAATTAATGTCAAAAATAAATTATTTTAACTAATCAAGGTTTTTCTTTGCTCCTCTCTCTCTCTTCTCTCTCACTTTCTCTTTCTCTCGCTCTCTCACTTTTTGAGAAATTGAGTTTCCATACATGGTTATAAGAGAATTATATTGTTATATGAGTGCTTATAGAGGACATTATGCCAATGATCTGTCATGGATTCTATTTGACAACTTGAATGAAAATAACATATCCATTTCAAAGATTAGTTTTGTCAAAGATGTAAACATCTTGCAAATAATTTATCTCAAATAGACTGTCTCCTAAAGCCTTAGCCAATACATGGATCTACCTTTCAACTTGTAATCCTGAAGCAGAGATCCAAAAAAGCTTTATTTCAAGTTCTATCTCCTACAAACTATAAATAAACAAAAATGTGCTATTTTCAGCTATTAAATTTGCTATCCAGGATGGAAAACTAGATATCATAACTGTCCTTTCTCCACATTTGTGCTTTAGTCAAATTTACATTTTGAACAAAAATGTATTTTGTAAACTCTTATTTTGTATAGGACTTTTCTCATATCCACATAAATAAATTGTAGAGCCCAGATATAAAGATTTTTATTTTTGTTATTTAGTAATTATTCTCCTATCTTACACAGTTATAGGCAGATTTTAAAAAGAAAATATTTTCTTAAATGTTTAATTAATGTAGCTTAAAATTATTGCCCCATCATATGTGCCTATATATGTACTAAATTTGAAGCTATGACAAACTCCTGAGAATGCTGTACAAAGCATATAGTCCTTAATAATGGTTCTCAATATTTGAAGAATGTACATGTAAGTTTTACTTTCTTTGAATTTTAAAATGAATGACTCAAGATAAATATGCCTTAAGTAAAAATGTGATTGTCGGGGCAGGAGAGATAGCATGGAGGTAAAGTGTTTGCATTTCATGCAGAAGGTTGGTGGTTTGAATCCTGGCATCCCATATGGTCCCCTGTGCCTGCCAGGGGCGATTTTTGAGTATAGAGCACTGCCGGGTGTGACCCAAAATCCAAAAAAAAAAAAAAAAAAAGTGATTGTCATGTAGAAATGTACTAAATTTAAATATAAGTTCTGACAAAATAATTCTAAGACCTTTCTTTTCTATTCTACTTTTAATAAAATACAATATTTTATTATGATTTTAATTACAAATATAATGTATATATAATATAAATATATAATTTATATATAATATAGATACATAATTTATATTATAATATTGTTTTACTTTAAAATATATTATATTTATTGGAAAATTATACAAGTTGATTATTTGACCAAATTTTTTTGATAATTTTTATTCTGTAAATAATTTGAAAATTATTAATGGACTTTCAATTATATTAATTGAAAGTTTTATTAAATGTTGAAACGTATAGGACAAGTTAAAAATTAGAATTATATTTAATATACTGGTTTCTATAAAATATATAATGCTATATATAAATTAATATAAAATGCATGGTTTGCATCCAAGTTTCTATTTGATAGAATTTAATGTGTATTGAATAAAAATGTATGTTATAGGTTTAATTTACTTTAAATTTTATTGAGAACTGCACTTTGACACTGTAATAAAATCTAGGTCAACTTTACAGAATAATTACATCTTACTAGTGTTAGCAGTAAAAATATTAACTAGAATATACTAAAGTATTTACAAATTTTATTAATATTAATTATTGCTTTGGAGAAATAATGGTGAAATTTAAATTTTGAGGTTTTGAAATACATAATATTTTGTTATAAAAGATAATTCTAGTAGTAAAGATTGGTGTCTATTTGACTGAAAATAGCAAACTTCATTTAACTGATAATGTATGCATAGCATGAATTTTATTATGATATTAATGAAAGCTGAAATGTTTTATCAACAAATTTACAGTATGTATTTTTTACTTCTTTAAAGTAAAGAGATATTTTATTCCTTTGTTACAAGTGTATTTATGCAGTATGAATGTCAAGGAATCAAACTGTGTAGAAGTTTGTAACTTCAATGATATGAATGGCATTATAATTATATTTTATGAAGGAAAGGGTAAGTAGAAAAAAAGAAATAAGGTTGAGTATTACATCTTTTAAAAATGATGTCCTTTGAGCAAATCCAGTATTTTTGTTAATGAAGATTTTCTTTTCCAAAGAAAGATGATTCACAAAGTTATTGATAATTGAGATTTAGGATATGATATTTCAACATCAATCTACCAGCAACAACTCCTATCCCCAAAATTTCATACTCCATAAAGTCAGCCAGGCACATTACACTGTTTAGTGGTTGTAGCTGAGATATCCTCTTTTTAGTGTTGTTAAGTATTTGCTTTGGATTTATAGTAACACCACTTTTCCACATCACCAATATAATGAAAGCCCCACCCCATTTTCACCCATTAATTCTCTTTCTCATCCTCCTCCTTCTCACCTTGATTTAAAAGAAAAACACATTGTATGTTCTATCATCACCAATTTGCAGATCATATTGCAGTTTAATATTAGCATTTCTATTTATTCAATCATCAATTACTAATAAATCCACAGTCAATTGAAAAAATAACAGTATTCTGATCAGGACATTGAGGATGTTCTAACAGAGTAAGGGCAAGTAAAAGTTGAATCAAACTGTCAATCAATTCATTTCTTTTAAAATTACTTGCTGCTCTCTCAACTTTTAAAATAGAATGAACTTGGTTGAAACAACTTTTGTTTCTTTGACAGCATATAATTTTTGATCATTACATTTTCTAGCTGATGTTTCAGGATAAAAAGCCCATTTACTCTTTGAAAACAGTATCATTAATTTTAAATCTTGAAAACTTTAGTAGAATGCTATCATTAAAATAGCAGAAAACACGTGATGAATTGAGAATAGAAAGATAATTTACCAGCTCAATTAACTTTTTTGTAATTTTTATCTAATTATTTGGCATTTTTGTCCAATCTATTAAATTTTGGGATTATTTTTGTGTGTGTCACAGTGCATTTTGTCTCTCAATTTTAAGCAGTTTTGTGGTCAATCATATAGAAAACAAAGTGAAAAATGACCTCAATATGATCTATAACTGCACCACTCCTAAAAGATAACTAGCTCATTTCTTTCTTACTAAAGTTCTTGCTGCTTTCTCAAAACATGTTGAGTTCTTGGATCATCTTTTTTTTTTCACCTAAAGAATAGTCAGTTGTATGTTTAGCCAATCCTCTAACCTGTGGTAGTTATATAAATTAACAGGTAAGAAAATATCTTACCCATATTTATACCTAGTGTGGCTGACTGTTAATTATAATTTACAAGAATTATATTGATTAAATCTCATTGCACTTTTTCCCCAAAAAGAACTATGCATATTTCTCATTCTGTGGTTAGTTAGATTGCCATATTCCATAAGATTGGAGAGGATTCTTTACAATCCTCCCAGAAAAAGAAAACCCAAAAAAATTACCAAAACAAAACTGATTTGTAATATCATATAGGTTTCAGATGAATACTGTTATAAATAAAAATTAATAAACATTATATAATGCTTGCCATTAGTCATTTCCATAATTTACCTGATTCTGATTTTATGCAATTTTAACTTGTATTGCATGCTAATCAAATTTAGTTTTATCAAATATATTTTAATGTCAGAGAGATTGTAAGATATTTACCTTGTACAAGACTGACCTAGATTCAATTCCTGGGTTTATCAAGAGTGATCCCTGAACAGAGTTGGAAATAAACTCTGATCACTGTTGAGTGTGACTGCAAAACTAATTGTTTTTAGTTTTACAGAAATTATTAACTTCTTTCTGTGTAAAAATAGCATGCAAACCTGATTAGCTTTAGTTTTACTACTCAACAAAATATGTCAGTCAGAGATGTTAAAGAAAAAGGAGACAGGGCCCTGAGAGATAGCACAGTAGTGTTTGCCTTGCAAACAGCCGATCCAGGACCTAAGGTGGTTGGTTCAAATCCCGGTGTCCCATATGGTCCCCGGTGCCTGCCAGAAGCTATTTCTGAGCAGACAGCCAGAAGTAACCCCTGAGCGCCGCTGGGTGTGGCCCAAAAACCAAAAAAAAAAAAAAAAAAGTTATGTGTTTCATCATTAGTTATCCTTGTGGCTCTGTAATGCCCCATAGCTCAAATTTTTTTATTTTAGTTTTATTCATAAGTACTGAGGTACAAGTTTTAATGAGAAGCTATCAGGTGTCATGGGACATTATATATACTTACTCATTTACTCTATTCATTTATCAGAATGAGTATAGTTCTAGCATTGATTAAAAGTGTCATCATTTCAAAATAATTAGAAGTGTGAATTTTGTTGTGAAATAACTATAACTACCACCATTGATTTATAAAAACTATAGCGATTAATTTATGTATATTAATGTTACTAGTTCAATATTCATGTGACAGCAATGTGATAGGTTTTGATCAAATCAGCACATGCTTTATAACATAGTACTTTCTGTTTTAATGAAAATAGATGGTAAAAGAGGTTCAAGCTATTTGATTACATATGATAAGACATCCACATATTTAAAATTTTAATATGTTAATTGTGCTACTCTACACCTGTAGAATATACTTTTGTTGATCTCACCTCCTGATGTTTTCACTACACTTTTATAATGTAGGTGTTGTGACTATAGTTCTACAGCATAAAAATTTTGCAGCATTGTTATTTTAGTTTGTAATATTACCCTCATGCTTTTGCTGTTTTCATTTTGCATTTCCCTAACACCTCTACAGAAGTGTTAAAAAAAACAGTGGTTTTATTACTGTGATGTTATTCTTCGTTGCTCTCTTGATTTCTGAATCTGTTGCAAACAGAGATGTAGCTGATTTAGCTCTGATTCATTTTTTAAGATTTCCATTATGGAAAATAGAGTTGGGTGATAGAGATCTTACATTCTCTAATCAGAGCATTGCCAAGATCTTTGGAAGACAAAGCAACTTTCTTGAGCAAGCATGCTCAGGATTTTATATGTGGTTTATATAATTGGCTTGGAGAAGTTGGGTATCAATGAAATAAAACAAATGATGAAATTAAAACAGTTTTGTTAACTTATTATTTTATTTGTTTATTCCAAATTTCACTGAGATATGTGATGTACAATACTGTTTTATTTTTATACATACAATGTTCTAATAATACCCCCACCACCACTACAAAATCCACTGAATATGGCTCCCACTAATTCCCAGATATATACTCCACTTATGACCTGAGGTAATAAATCTTTCCTTTGACCATGGTATACTTTGTTTAGTAGATAAACACTAAAATTCACTTTCCCTTATATTCTACTAAATTTATTTCTATCATACATTTCAAGTCCCTAACACTAGTATTATTGTCTAATTTCTCTGAAATTCTGGCAAGCAAATTTACTAGTTTATGTATAATACAATAATCTCAGACTCATAAATTCTTAATAACTACATAATAAAAATATATTGATGTTAGGTTACACCTTATTTAACCTAAAACAAAGATTATCTCTGGTTACTTTGTGTCTGTTGGTTTACAGCTTGGTTTCACCCAAAACTATTGGTAGAGGCCTTTGAATTGGTCCTTATATTGCCTTCAAATTAGATGCCTCTAGATTGACTCATTTGGCTTACAAATTAAAAAGATATTTCTCCTCATTGCATTCCATCTGGCTTTTTCCCTGCCCCCTGTGAGTGGGCTTTGTTTTTCCCAATAAAGGCTGCTTGAGGCCTGGAGGAGAAGCCACCATATTGAATCGTGGTTCCATGTGATAGAGTGAAGCTCTCATTGTTTGCAGAAGACATGATACTCTAGTTAGAAAACCCTAAAGACTCTACCAAAAAGCTTCTAGAAACAATAGATTCATATAGCAAGTTGGCAGGCTACAAAATCAACACACAGAAATCAATGGCCTTTTTATACACCAATAATGATAGGGAAGAGATGGACGTTAAGAAGGCAATCCCATTCACAATAGTGCCACACACACTCAAATATCTTGGAGTCAACTTGACCAAAGACGTAAAGGACCTATACAAAGAAAACTATAAAGCCCTGCTCCAAGAAATAAGAGAGGACACATGGAAATGGAAACACATAACCTACTCATGGATTGGCAGGACTAACATAATTAAAATGGCAATACTCCTCAAAGCATTATACAGATTTAATGCAATCCCCTTAAAAATACCCATGACATCCTTCAAAGAAGTGGATCAAACACTTATGAAGTTCATCTGGAACAATAAATACCCTCGATTAGCTAAAGCATTTCTAGGAAAAAGGAAAATGGAGGCATTACTTTCCCAAACTTTAAACTGTACTACAAAGCAATAATTATCAAAACAGCATAATATTGGAATAAAGACAGACCCTCAGATCAGAGGAATAGACTTTAGTTCTCAAACATTGTTCGGGAGATATACAATTACCTAATTTTTGACAAAAGAGCAAGAAATCCTAAGTGGAGCAGGGAAAACTTCTTCAACAAGTGGTGCTGGCAGAACTAGTTAGCCATTGAAAACAAAAAAGAACATAGATCCCCAGTTAACATCTTTATGAAGGTAAAATCCAAATGGATTAAAGACCTTGGTATCAGACCTGATACCATAAGGTATATAGAACAGCACGCTGGTAAAACACTCCAAGACATTGACGCTAAAAGCATCTTCAAGGAGTAAACTGCACAAGTGGAAGCAGAGATCAACATATGAGAATACATTAAACTGAGAAGCTTCTGTACCTCAAAAGAAATAGTGCCCAGGATACAAGAGTCACCCACCGAGTGGGAGAAACTATTCACCCAACACCCATCTGGTAAGGGGCTAATATCCAAAATATACAGGGCAATGACAGAACTTTACAAGAAAAAAACATCTAATCCCATCAAAAAATGGGGAGAAGAAATGGACAGACACTTTGATAAAAAGGAAATACATAAGGCAAAAAGGCACATAAAAAATGATCCTCATCACTAATCCTCAAAGAGATGTAAATCAAAACAACAATGAGATAACATCTCACACCACAGATATTGGCACACATCACAAAGAATAAAAATAATCAGTGCTGGCGGGAATGTAGAGAGAAAGGAACTCTTATTCACTGCTGGTGGGAATGTCGTCTAGTCCAATCTCTATGAAAAGCAATAAGGAGATTCCTCCAAAATCTGGAAATTGAGCTCCCATTTGATCCAGCTATTCCACTTCTAGGAATATACCCTAAGGACACAAGAATACAATACAAAAACCCCTTCCTCACACTTATATTTATTGCAGCACTATTCACAATAGCCAGGCTCTGGAAACAGCCAAGATGCCCTTCAACAGAAGAATGGCTAAAGAAACTCTGGTTTATATACACAATGAAATATTATGCAGCTGTCAGGAGAGATGAAGTCATGAAATTTTCCTATACATGTATGTACATGGAATCAATCATGCTGAGTGAAATAAGTCAGAGGGTGAGAGAGAGATGCAGAATAGTCTCACTCATCTATGGGTTTTAAGAAAAATAAAAGTCATTTTTGCAACAATACTCAGAGACAATTAGAGGAGGCCTGGAACTTCCAGCTCATTTTAAGAAGCTCACTACAAAGAGTGGTGAGTGCAGCTATAGAAATAACTACACAGAGAACTACCATAACCATATGAATGAATGAGGAAACTGGAAAGCCTGTCTGGAGTACAGGTGGGGGTGGGGTGGGATGGAGGAAGATTTGGCACATTGGTGATGGGAATGTTGCACTCATGAAGGGAGTGTTCTTTACATCACTGAAATCTAATCACAATAATTTATGTAATGAAGATATTTAAAAAAAGAAAAGAATTTTAAAAAAGCACACCTACAACTACAGGACAACACAGGCTTAGAATAAAAGGATGGAAATTAATTATTCAGGCTAATAGAAAACAAAAAAAGAGCAGGGACAATCATTCTTATATCAGACCAAATTCCATTTAACCTCAATAAAATGATCAGGGACAAAGAGGGACATTATGTACTGATCAGCGGAACACTAGATGAAGATTTATTAGCCCTAGTCAATATTAATGCACCTAATGTAGAGCCAGCAAAATATGAGAGACAACTGCTCACAAACCTGGAGAAACACATGAAGGGCAAAGTGAAAATAGTAGATTTTAATACTCCACTATCACCATTAAATAGATCCACCAAACAAAAAACAGCAGAGAAATAAGAGCCCTAAATAAAAATTAGAAGATCTAGAACTAATAGACTTATGTAGGACCCTCCATTCCCAGAAAGCAGAATACACATCATTCTCAAGCCCACAAGAAACCTTCTCTAGAATAGACCATGTCCTAGGATATAAATCTAACCTATATAAGACCACAAATGTAAGGATCATTAGAAGCACCCAATTAGATTACTATGCAATAGAGGTCAAAATTGACTACAAGAAGAAGCAATGGAGAAAAAAATCTAATAACTGGAGATTAAACAACATGCTGGTCAACAACAGCTGTATGAAAAAGCAAATCAATGAAGAAATAAAAAATTTTGTTGAAACAAATGATAATGATGAGACAACCTGTCAAAATCTGTGGGACACAGCAAAAGCAGTAATTAGGGGGAAACTGATAGCAGCAATACAGGCATATGTCAAGAAACAGGAAAACGACAAAACCAACAATTTAAAGGAACACCTCAAGTAATTGAAACAACAGCAAAGAAATCCAACCATAGCCAGTAGACAAGAAATAATAAAAACCAGAGCAGAAATAAACAACATAGAAACTAAAAACAAAAAAACAAAAAAACAAAAAAACAAAAAAATCAATGAGACCAGGAGTTGTTTTTTTGAAAAAATAAACAAGATAAACAAACCACTGACAAAATTCACCAAAAAAAAAAGAAGGAAAACACTCAAATTAGTAGGATCACAAATGAAAGGGGAGAGATTACAACAGAACCCCAAGAAATACAACATATCATGAGATCATATTATGATCTATACTCTGTTAGGGTAGAGAACCCAGTAGAAATCTACAGATTCCTGGAAAAATATCATCTTCTGAGACTGGATAAGGAAGACCTAGAAAGCCTAAACAGACCAATCACTTCAGAGGAAATTGAAGATGTAAGAAAGAAACTCCCTAAGAACAAAAGTTGAGGACCAGATGGATTTACAGGCGAATTCTATCAAACATTCCGAGAAGACTTACTACCACTTTTCCACAGGCTCTTCCAAACCATAGAAGAAACAGGAATCCTCCCCAACTTCTTTTATGAGGCTAATATCACACTCATTCCCAAAGATGGCAAAGACACCACCAAGAAAGAAAACTACAGACCAATCTCACTAATGAACATAGATGCAAAGATAGTCAACAAAATATTAGCAAAACGAATTCAGCACTTTATCAAAAAGATCATACATCATGACCAAGTGGGCTTCATCTCAGGAATGCAAGGTTGGTTCTACATATGCAAATCAATCAACATCATACATCACATAAACAACAAGAAAGACAAAAGCCACATGATCATATCAATCGATGCAGAAAAGGCGTTTGACAAAATCCAACACCCTTTCATGTTGAAAACACTCAGCAAAATAGGGTTAAAGGGAACCTTCCTCAAGACAGTTACAGCTATCTATGAAAAGCCCGCAACCAACATTATCCTTAATGATGAAAAATTAGAAGCATTTCCACTAAAGTCAGGAACTAGGCAAGGCTGCCCACTCTCTCTACTCTTATTCAACATAATATTAGAAGTTCTAGCAATAGCAATCCGACAAGAGAAGGGAATCAAAGAAATCCAAATTGGGAAAGAGGAACTCAAACTATCTCTACTTGCAGATGATATGATGATATACATCAAAACCCCAAAAAGTCCACAGTAAAACTCCTAGAAACAATTAACCAATACAGCAATGTGGCTGGCTACAAAGTCAATACACAAAAGACAGTAGCATTTCTCTATACAAATAACAAAGTAGAGGAGAGAGAGATCAAAAATAAAACTCCATTTAAAATACTATCAAAAAATATAAAGTACCTAGGAATCAATCTTACAAGGAAAGTGAAGGACCTATACCAGGGAAACTTCAAAACACTCCAGAAAAAAATTGAAGATGATCTAAGGAAATGGAAGAATATCCCATGCTCATGGGTAGGTAGAATCAACATAGTCAAAATGACTATCCTACCCAAAATACTATATAGATTTAATGCAATACCAATCCAAATTCAGACATCATTCTTTAAGTAATTAGAACAATCAATCATAAAATTCATCTGGAACCACAAAAGACCCAGAATAGCCAAACACATATTGAAAAACAAGAAGCTGGATGGCATCTCTTTACCTAACTGGAAACTATATTATAAAGCCTTAGTGATCAAAAGAGCATGGTACTGGTACAGAGACAGGACCTCAGACCAGTGGGTTAGGACAGAACTTCCAGACAAACACCCTAGGATATACAGTCAACTAATATTTGAAAAAAGATCCAAGGACTTGAAATGGAACAAAGAAAGTCTCTTCAACAAATTGTGTTGGTACAACTGGAGAACCACATGCAAGTAACTGAAAATTGACTCATACCTCACTCCTTATACAAACGTCAACTCAAAATGTATCAAAGATCTTGAAATCAGACCCGAATCTATAAAGTTTATTGAGAATAAAATAGGCAGTACACTATCAAAAGGTCTTCGGGGATGGAGCACCAAAGGCAAGAACTTTAGCATCAAATATAAACAAATGGGACTACATCAAACTAAAAAGCTTCTTCATGGCAAAAGAAACCCTCTTTAGCACAAGAAGACAGTTAACTGACTGGGAAAAAATGTTTTCACTCAACATATCAGATAAAGTGCTGACATCCAGAATATACAAAGCACTCAGAAAGCTGAGCCCTGCAAAACCAAATAAAGCCAAAGAAAAATGGGGAGACGAAATGAATAGACACTTCTTGAAGATGACAGAAAGATGGTCAACAAACACATAAAAACATGCTCAACTTCACTTATCATCAGAGAAATCCAAATCAAAACAACAATAAGGTACCACCTCACACATCAACAATAATGGGAACAGTCTCTGTTGGTGGGGATATGGTATGAAAGGCACTCTCATCCACTGCTGGTGGGAATGCCCCCTAGTCCAAACCCTATGGAGAACACTCTGGAGAGTGCTCAAGGAACTGAGAATTGAGCTGTCATTCGACCCAGCAATTGCTCTCCTAGGTATCTATCCCCAAGTGGGAAGGACATTCATCCCAAAATATGTGTGCACCCCACTATATATAGCAGCACTCAATATAATATCCAAGTCTTGTAACCAACCTCGATGTCCAACAACAAATGAATGGATTATTAAGATGTGGTATCTATACACAATGGAATACTGCACGGCAGTCAGAAATGATACAATCACAGACTTTGCAGCAACGTGGATGGATCTAGAACATATTATGTTAAACAAGGTAAGTCAGAAAATGAAAGATAAATACAGAATGATAGCACTATTCTGAAGCACCTAGAACATACACCTTATATATAACTAATATTCAACAATCAAATAACAGGGTTTAATAGGCTAGAAACTCCAAACACCGTAACAGTCAACAAATACCAAAAAGTAGTGCCCAAAACATATGAAAGAAAAACAACACAAACTCTTGACTACACATTATACCACAAAGAAACCAACAACAGAGGAAACAACAGCAAAGAGAAAACAGGTATGTAATTAGCCTTCTACCACAAAGGCCCATAATATCTCCTTAGGGATCTCATAGAGAAATACAGGTAAATAATACCATGGTAACTCACTGACTCCAATGGAAACATCTCATAACAATATATCTTAATGCCTTAATCTTACTATATTTAAAATAACCTCTCAGCTTTTCTGTCCACAGGCATTCTTGGATACAAAGGATGGACAAACTAAGATGGCATCTTGGGGCTCAGTCACACATGATACCATACCCGGCTTGCACTACAAGAATGTCCCGAGTAAACTCTTTAACATACACTTTATCTCAAGGTTATGTCTTCTTTTAGGATTTGAAGCATGCAACGAGCCAGACCACCAAAGCAGCAACAGTAACCTACAGACTTATACTATAGGCCCTACTCATTGAACACATTCAAGCAAACTAGAATTCCCTTGTTCTTTCCTCCTCTTTTCTCACTACTTTTTTCTTTTTCTTTTCTCTTCTTTTCTCTCCTCCTTTTCTTTTTAATGTATTTTCTCTTTTCTTCTTTCCTGCCCCTTCTGTATACTTTCCCCTTTCCCCCTTTGTATATCTAACTATCCCTGCAACCCACAACCGCATCCAGATTTCCCACCTTATTAAAACTCTTCACCCTCAGTTCTTAATCCATTAGGCATCAAGACTGACCTCCTACCCCAAAGAACCAGTACCAGCACCCAAATGAAGGGACACCCAGTCAAACCCACACCTCATCCCCAGCAAGAAGAGCCAACCAACTCCCCTGCTGACTCATGCTGCGCGTCCCTCCTTACCAACTCTTCCTAATATGGACTGTTACTTGAAAACAGACATATCTCTAAAAGTACCCCCAAAGCAAGAACTCTTCCCAAGACTTTTCTGCCGCAATTCTTTTACCAATCTGAAGAAGGTCAGGGTGCATGATGAAAAGGCGCTTGGGAACCCATATACCACAAGAAAATCCCAAAAGTCAATGGGGAAACCCATACTTCCATCATAAGTACAAGACCTGTACACAGTACCTCTTTACCTGCTTTTCCCCCCAATGTAAGGTAGTCTATTGCATCATTTTGTTCCTTTAATTACCTTGTTATTTCATTTCTTATATATTTATGTGAGCACATATATTTCTATTTTTATTTTTCTTTAATATTTTTTTGGGAGTGTGACCTGCTCTGTTTTCTGCTCTTTCCAACCCCAAAGCACTGGAAATAGAATGTAGCACATTTCCCCCTGCAAAAACACACTAAAAAAGAGGGAAATCTTACGTATAAAAACGAGCTCTTATCTACTAGGGATAAGAACTCATACTTGTTTACAATACAGGGACATCTCCCACCCTGAAAATATATCATGTGGACCCAATTTAGACCTCAGGTGATTAGATATTATTCATCCAGCCTTAAATCCTGGATCCCAGACATAGAAATGAAACAGTTCTTCACAATAGCTACAGAAAACAAATCCCATCTGGGACATCCTTATTACTGCTGAGACACATCAAGTGCCAGCTCTAAATTGATATCCTGACAACGAGGAAAATGGGAACATCTTGACCCAAAAGCAGGTTATTCTACCCCACTAGCTAACAATAAGACAAAATCAGAAGACGTGACACCCTTTGGTCTGTCCAAAAGCCAAGATTGCGATCTACAGATGACTGACTGATAGAACCATCACCAGACTGTATGTATCCTGGGACCAATAAAAAAATCCCTAGTCTAGAGTTTGAGCTATGGCCTCCAAAACAACCATGATCTCCAGTCCCAAAGGTCTGTCTGAGAAAATTGCAATGGAATGGGTCTTCTGGAAACATCCTAGAATCAATGCAAAGACCAAGACAACCAACCACAGAAGACTGATTAAAATGACACTGAGGGAGAAGAACTTCTAGAACCACAAAGAAAGACTTCATCATAAGTTCCACCCCTTTACTTGTGTAGTTACTGATATCTTTAGATACAGAGGTCTGACTTTATTACCCATGATGGAGCAGAAGTCTTCCAAACAGCACAAAAGCACCAAGGGGAGAGTAAATGAACCTGTACAAAGTCTATAGTTAATCTCATGACAATATTCTCCAAGGGTGGAGCAATCCTGTAGCTCTTAGGCCGATGGAATTCCTCTTTGAATGACTCCAAGATTTACTGTGCCTGTGCAGGAGAAAAAGAAAAAAAGCATAAAACAATTTTTCTCCGTTTTTTATTTATCTAGTTTTTGTCGATTTCATTGTTTTGATGTGGTTATTGAACTTGTTGTCTTTATATTTATATATTTATTTTCTTCCTTTCTTTTCTTTATGTGCTCTGCCATGTTTTTATTTTAAGATCATGGCTTTTATGTGATGCTTACCTTTATTGTTGGAGTGCTCACTGGATATTTTATTTGACACTTTTTTTTGTACTGTTGGAGTGATTCACCTTTCTCCCCTTCGTCTCTCAAACCGATGACGAGAGCCTCTAGAAGGACTCCGCCCATTTCTGGCGTATTTGATTGTTACCCCAGTTTATTAGTTTTCTCTTCTTCAAACAAAACCACGTAACTTTATCTATATAGTCCTGCCTCCCAGTTACAGGAGGAAATATGAAAGCTACCAAGACTAAACAGGTGTAAGACCACTAAGTAGCAAGTTAGGCATAGAGAAGACCACGTATTCTTGCAGCCCTGGGAATGTGGGGGAAGATATGGGAGGTAGGAAGGGAACAGATGTTTAGGGAGAACAATTAGGTGATGTGAATACCCCTGATATTAAGTTAGCATGTACCAATAAATGTTATTGTCAACAATATGTAAGCCATTATGACTTGGAACAAATAGATACTGAAAAACAAGAAGTTGGGTGGCATCTCTTTACCTAACATGAAGATCTACTATAAAGCCATATTGATCAAAATAGCATGGTAAAAAACAGAGCCTCAGACCAGTGGGTCAGAACAGAATTTCCAGACATAAATCCCCATATATACAGTCAACTAATATTTGACAATAAAGGGAAGAACTTGAAATGGAACAAAGAAAGTCTCTTCAACAAATGGTGTTGGTACAACTGGAAAACCGTTTGTAAGAAACTGAAAATTGACCCATACCTCACTCCTTATACAAAAGTAAAATCAAAATGGATTAAGGACCTTGAAATTAGATTAGAATATATAAAGTTTATTGAGGAAAATAGAGGCAGAACACTTGAAGTCCTATATATTAAAAAGTCTTCGAGGATGGAACACCAATGGCAAGGATTTTAGCATCAAACATAAACAAATGGGATTACATCAAACTAAGAAGATTCTGCATGTCAATGGAAACCCAACTTAAAACAAGAAGACAGCTAATTAAATGGAAAAATATTTTCACACTCAATACATCAGATAAAGGGCTGATAACCATAATATACAAAGCACTTAGAAAGCTGAGTCCCCCAAAACCAGATAAAACCATAGAAAAATGAGGAGATGAAATGAATAAACACTTCTCTGAGGAAAACCAAAAGATGGCCAACAAACACATGAAAACTTTATCACCTTCACTTATTATTAGGGAAATCGAAATCAAGACAACAATAAAGTACCACCTTACACCAGTGATATGGCTCACATCAAAAATAATGGGAACAATCTGTGTTAGTGGGGATGCAGTACGGAAGGCACATTATGATAAAAAAAATTGTGTTTTAATCAGAAATGTTCTTTGACTTACATATTATGTTAAACGAAGCAAGCTAGAAAACAAAAGATAAACACAGAATGATAGCACTATTCTGAAGTACCTAGAATGTACACCAGATATACAACCAATACCCTGCAATTAAATAACAGGGTGAAACAGTATAGAAACCTTAAACACTGTGATAGTCACCGTATACTGGGGAGTAGAGCCCAAAACAAAGGAGAGAGAAACAACACAAAGCCTGACTACACATTATATCATAAAGAAACCAGCAACAACAGAAATAGCAGCGTAGAGAGAACAGGTATGTAATTATCGTTTTTACTACAAAGGCCCATAATAATTTACTAGGGATCTTATACAGGATTACAGATAAAGATTATGATGGGAAATTACTAAGTCCAACAGAAACACTTCAATACATTATATTTGAATGCCTTAATCTTACCACATTTAAAATAACCTCTCAGTTTTTCTGTCCATAAAGGTTCCTGGATACAAAGTGTGAAAATCCTATGATGGTACCTCGGTGCTCAGTCACACAAGGCACCATACTCTGCTTGAATCAAGAAAATAGCCAGATAAAACTCTTTAACATACCCTTTATACTATATTATGCCTTCTTTTAGGACTTGAAGCACATGACCAGCCAGATCACCGAAGTAACAACCGAGACCTACAGACCACAGACCACCTACAGACCACAGGGCCTAAGCATCAAACACGCTCAACCAAACTAACATGCCCTTGCTCTTATACCCTCTCTTCTCATTACTTCGTATTTTTGTTGTTGGTGGTATTTGATTGTTGGTTTGTTTTGTTTTGCTCTTCCTATTCTCTTTTCTTGTCTCCCTCTTCTTCCACATTCTCCTCCTCACTATCATCAATTTAATCTATGTCAAATAAAAACCACATGGTTTTTTTATTTTATTTTATTTTATTTATTTAGTTAGTTTATTTTATTTATTAGGAAAAGAAAGCTGACATATAGGGTACTGTGGACAAAACTGAAGAGGGTAAACACCTATATAGATAGACCTCACTAACACAATGGTCAGTACTTGAGACACGAGACCTATACATACCTAAAAGTTAATCTATTAGTTTCCTTTCCTTACAAGTACTATACTTAGTAATCAGCGCACCTCCTGCCCTCCACACCTCTCTACATTAATATACACCTAAGCTAATATCTATATGTTTATATGGTGGCAGGAGCACACAGAGATAGGAATCCTCCTTCAGGGACAAACCTAAACCACAAACAACTCATACCTATACCCTATATAACCCCTCACATATACTATTCCCTCTCCCTCCTCCAGAAATTCGACTATTCCTTCACCCATCAATCCCACCCTCAATATCCTCACCACACTATAACTCTTCACCCTCAGTTCTTAATTCAGGAGGCATCAAGACCGACTTCCTACCCCAACGAGCCAGTACCCACTTCCAAAGTGAAGAGACACCCACTCAAACTCTCATTTCGTTCCTGGCAAGAAAGTACAACCAACACACCGACTGATCCATGCAGTGTGGCCCTCCTAATCACCTCTCCCGAATGTGGACTGTGGTTTAATATCGAAACTAGCTCCAAAGGAACCCCACTGCAAGAACTCTACCCAAGACCTCCCTGCCTGGACCCCACACCTCACAATAAAATCTCAAAAGACAATGGGGAAGCTTATACTTTCATCATAAGTATAGACCTATATAACACAACTTCTTATCCTCTTTCTCCCCAAATGTAAAGTGATCTCCTGTGTCACTTTCTCCTTTTTTCTTTGTTTTGTTTTCTTTTTTCATTTCTTTTTTATTCTTGTTAGTTTATTTTGTTTGTTTTAGTTTTTGTTATTTGATTTGATTTGTTTTTGCTTCTTTTGGGTCAATCCTGGTGGTACTTGGAGGGTGCTCCTGGCTCTATGCTTGGGACCATGGGGGATGCTGGGATCTGAGCCACCGTCCTTCTACAGGAAGGACAGACGCCTTGTCTCCATGCTATCTCTCCTGACCCCACTTTATTCCTTTAATTACGTCTTTTATTTAATCATTTTTTTAAAAGAAACTTTTTTCCCTATAGATATGTGTGAACATATACTTTCATAGTTTTTGTCAAGAGTTTGTTTTCTTTTCTCTCCACCACTATATTCACCAGCAATATAATGTAACACCACTTCCTCCTGCAAAGACATATTAAACAAAGGGAAAATTGTACGTGTAAAGACAGGCTCTTATCCACTAGGGATAAGAACGCATACTTCTTTACAACACAGGGACATCTCCCATCCTGAACGTATGTCATGTGTAAACAACTTATGCTCCAGGGAACTAGACACTGACCATTTAGACTTGACTCCTGGATCCCAGGCATAGAAACTACAGAGTTCTCCACAACAGCTCCAGAAACAAATCCCCTCCAGGGCATTCACAAGGCTGCTCTGACACCAACATGGGCCAGTTCTAAATAGATAACCTGACAATGAGGAAATGGGAACAACTTGATCTAAGAGCAAGTTTTCTTCCTCATCAGCTAATGATAAGACAAAAATCAGAAAACATGTCACCCTTTGATATGTGCAAAAGCCAATATCGCTATATACATATGACTAGTTGTTACAACCAGGACTGGACAGTATGCATTCAGGGACCAACAACAACAACAACAACAACAACAATAACAACAACAGCAACAGAAATCTCTAGCCTAGCTTTTGGTCTAGGATCTCTTCGACAAACAAGATCTCCAGTTCCAGAGATCTGACTGAGACAACCGCAACTGAATGGGTCTTTCTGAAACATAACAAAAGACCTTATCCCAGGTTCCATCCTAGGATCAACATAATGACCAAGACCACCAACTACAGAAGATGGATTAAAAAGACACTGAAGAAGCATAACTGCTAGAACCACAAAGAAAGACTTCATCATGAGCTCCATTCCTTGAGCTGCACAGTCACCAAGATCTCTAGATACAGAGGTCTGATTTTACCATCCAAGACGAAGCAGAAGTCTTCCATACACCACGAAAGCACCAAGGGGAGAGTAAATGATTATGCAAGGAGTCTAGAGTTAATCCCATGACAGTATACTTCAGGGGTGGAGAAACCGTGTATCTCCTAGGCCAAGGGAATTTCCTCTACAATATCCCCAATTGTTACTGTGCTTATGCAGGGGAAAAGAAAAAAAAAAAAAAGCACAAAACATTCATTTTTCCACATATTTATTTATCGATTGATCGATTTTTTTGACGTCTTTATTTTGGTGTAGAGATTGAAGTTGATGTCTCTAATATTATTTTATTTTATCTCATCTTTCTCTTTCTTTCTGCACTCCAGCATGATTTGATTTCAGAACCAAGACTATTGTGTGGTGCTTGTCTTTATTGCTGTAGTGCTCACTGGATATTTAATTTGATATTTCTTTCTGTATTGTTGTGGTGTTTCAATTACTTTTTTCACATCCTCTCTCAAACTGAGGTTGAAAGCCTCCAGAAGGACTCTGCCCATTTTCAGTGTATTTGACTTCTTTTTTTTTTTCTTTCTTATTTTGTAGCCCAACCTATTGCTTTTTTTTTTTTCCTTCAAACAAAACCACATAACTCGATCTATCTAGCTCAGCTTCTTAAATAGAGGGAGAAACAAGGGAGGGTACCAGGACTAAACAGATATATGATCACTAATAGTAACCTAGACAAAGAGGGGAACACCTACTCTAGCAGCCCGGTGAGTGATGGTGGGGTATATGGGTTGCAGAGAGAGAACTGGAATGGGGAGGGGACAAATTTGGTGATGGGTATTCCCCTGATTCAATGTTAATATGTACCTAAAATACTACTGTGAAAGACATGTAAGCCATTATGATAAAAAATTGTGTTTTAATCAGAAATGTTCTTTGACTTACATCTATTATTATTAATTATAATATATGATTATAATATTAATAATAATTATAATTATATATGTTATATATAATATAATTATAATAATTATAATGTTAATTATATTATATGTTATGTTATGTTACTATATTATGTTATATTAGTTTACCTCAATATGTTACTCAATTTTGTCTCATGAATAAATTCTTAAATAAAAAAAAAACAGTTCTGGCAGACAACTAGCTGGAAATATGAGGTACAAGACTGCTAGACTGTAGGTGTTTCACCCATAGCCTGGTTTGGATTATTTCATGTATGATCCTGATTCAGACTCATTGACCTGGAGTTGGAGATACAGTACCTGGGGTGATTTTACATTGATAATTATGTACATAGGAGATTGTTACAAATAATAATTAATGTGCAAGAGGAAGCAAAAAAGGATAAAAAATGCTATTTTATGGTAAATACACCTCCTTAAAGGAGATGCCCTACTCTGAGAGTTATAACTGTTTATAAAATTAAATTTAAGTTTCTCAAAATATTTCTTGTAATAGCATGTATAATTTCTAATATCACTTATGTTCTTTCTCTTTTTCAAAAATTTTTAAAATATATATGAGAATATTTAAACTGTTTAAAAAACATTTGAGTAATGTATATGCATTCTATTAAGAGAACAACGCTGTACATCACATTCTAATTTAGATATAATATATATATTAACTTATTTGTTTTTAAAAAATGTATTCTAGTTCTCACTACTCAGTTAAGAATCAAAATTTACTTGCTTATTATCAGATTGTGTTGGAAACTTAACATAGTCAGGTAGACTAACTCACATTCAAAGTAATAGTAGTAATTGGAGGTGCCCTAATCAGTCCATCCCAAGATTCCCAGAAGTGATCATGTGTGCAAGTTATTTTAGTTGTGAGACACAAAAATGCTTGAGACATAGGAAACCATTTTTTTTCCTGAAAAGCAGTTGCTGAGCCCTAATATTTTGGCCTAGAAGATAAGTTTTGGTAGAACCATAAATTATAATTTTACAGGCAAGTATGTCCTCTCTGAGAATGTCATTTTTGCTTTCAGAATAGTAATAGTTATCACTTTTATGTCATGTAAATTTTCCCCATCCTTCTCATGTCCCTACACCCCTCAACCTTAAATTGATGAACTTGACCAAATAAGTTTAATTTTCCTTAGCATGTTTTTAAATAGACGTATTCTCTGTGAATAGGTCTGATAAATTATTCCTCTTCTCAATGGAAAAAAACACATATGTGTAGGGAGATAATCCCCTTTACCCAGATAAATTGAATTACTAGAATTTCTTTTTTGTTGTTTGTTTTTTTTTTTCGGGCCACACCATTTGATGCTCTGGGGTTACTCCTGGCTAAGCACTCAGAAATTGCCCTTGGCTTGAGGGAACCATATGGGACGCTTGGGGGATCGAACTATGGTCCTTCCTTGGCTAGCGCTTGCATGGCAGACACCTTACCTTTAGCACCACTTCGCTAGCCCTGAATTACTAGAATTTCTATATTTTTAATTAAGAAAAAGTTGTGAACACATAGGAATAGTACAGCAGGAGCACTTGCCTAGCATACAGCTGATATATCCAGTCCCTGGCATCCTATATGATCCCCTGAGTGCCAGGAAGTGATTCCTGAGCACATTGCTGGAAGTGAAGCCTCAGTACCACTGGCTTGGCCAGAAAAAGAAAACAAATACAAACAGAAAAAAAAAAAAGAATTTTTGTTTTGCTAAAGTATATTTGAAAATAGACAATGAAATTAAAATGTTCTTAAATGTTGAGAGAAATTAGCAAGTTAATAATGCTTTATTGGTTAGTTAATTAATATCCATAAAAATTTATGAATATAATCGTTTAATTTGTATCAATATACTGTGATTTACAGAGTTGTTCATGATAGAGTTGTTTCAATGTTCCCACACAATCCCCCACCAATGTTGTTTTAACAGATACATAACTTATTTATTTTAGTTAGTTTTGTTTTGTTATTTTCACCACACCCAGTGATGCTCAGGGATTACTCTTGCCTCTGCACTCAGAAATTACCTCTGGCACTTTCAAGGCAAATACTCTCTCCACTGTACTATCACTATGGTCCCTAACATACTTACTTCTAATGACCTGTTTCAACAAAACTTAAAGTGATGGTAAATGGTATAATCAGAAAATGACTTAATATATAAAAATATATGATGTGTATTATATATTAATTTTGTAAATAAAGAAATTCAAATAATTTAATACAATGTAACATATTGCCTACTATAATTTATATATCTCTTTTAAAATTGGGGATGTAAGATATATTGCATTAAATTTTAATTTACCCTTGAATCTTATGGTGATAATAATTATGTCATCTCTCTCATAAAAAGAATCTTAAAAATATTCCGTGCTAATATATTTTAAAGTTTTCATAAAATGAGCAAAATTTATGAATGTAGTATTTGTTAAAATAAAGATAATTAAGAATATTTATTTGGAAAAGTATGAAGATGCCTATAAAATGACAAAGTGTATTTATTATCCTAAAAAGGGGAATATTGGTTTGTTATCAAGAATATAGATACTGCTTACAAGTTTGCATTAGTAAATAAGTATTGCAATAAAAATCTCAATATAAAAAGAGACTGGTCAGATGTAGAACAATTAATATTGAGTAGGTTTTAATTCACTATTGAAAATGATAAAAGCTATTTATCAAGCTAAGAGTAGACATATATTTTAGTCCAATAATTAGCAACCATAATCACCATTAGTTAGTCCATAGGAAATCTGAACAGCAGATAACAGCAGCTGAGCAAAAGATCAAGAAGTTGCAAAATGAGAAAAAGAAAACATCTAGTAAGCAGCAGAAGGTGAAAATAATCTAAAAGAAATGAACAGCTTATTAGAGGACTATGTATGGGATGAGTCCAAGAGAAGCAATTTTTTAAGCCGTTATTTTTTAAGTAATTTTCTTATTTAAGCACAATGGCTATAAACATGTTTGTAAATGTCTTTCAGCCATAAAATGCACACACCCCCACCAAAGGAACTTTCCCACCACCATTGTTGCCTACTCCCTAACTATCCCCAACCCCTGCCTGTCTTTGAGATAGGTATTGTATTTCTCCAAGAGGAACAATTTGTGAATCACTGAATTTCCTAAATAACAGGAAGGAAAATGCAATAAAGAAATAATATTTATAAAAAAATAAAAATTTTCTAGAGTTGATGAATACAGGTGCAAAGAGATATAAGAGACCAAAAGGTGATAAAGACTCTATTAAGAAAATTTCAAAGCACACTCCCAGAAAGGGGAAGCCCCTGAACTCTGCTGGAACTCAAATGCCAGCACCCCTATATGCCTGTCTTCTGTGCTGTGCTGCATTCTCGGCCTGATTTCATCCTGTGTGTGGCTCATCTGTGGACGGCCAGCCTTCCGTGGAGATAAGTTTACACGACCAGAAAGGGGAAGCCGCTGAACTCTGCTGGAACTCAGATGCCAGCACCACTATCTGCCTGACTTCTGTGCTGTGCTGCATTCTCAGCCAGATTTCATCCTGTGTGTGGCTCATCTGCGGATGGCTAGCCTCCCTGGAGGTGAGTTTACCCACCCAGAAAGGGAGAAGCCAGAGGAGCACGTCATTTAGCCAATGAATACAACCGCAACATATAGAAAAACCCACAATACAAGTGTGACAATGGGGAAACAATGCAGGCCAGCACCAGACATAGAGAATGAAGATGGCAACTCAGATGACCCGAACATGGCCAACAGACTAGTCAGTCTCTCAGATAAGTAGTTGAGAGTCGAAATACAAAAGACGTTCAAAGAACTCAAAGAAAGTACAGAAGAGGACACTAATAAGAACCAAGAGAATATGAAGATAGAAATGAGAAAACTCCAAACTAAAATTTCAGGTCAAAAAACAAGTCTGAAAAACTCAGTAGATGAATTGAACAAAAACATGGATGAGCTTTCCCACGGATTAACAGCAGCTGAGGATAAAATTAATACACTAAAAGATGAGATGAATAACAACTCCATACAGCAGAAGAGATTGAAAAAAAGCCTTAAAGCAAATAATCAAACAATGAAAAAATTACTCAAGGAATGGGAACAGATGAAAATAGAAGTTCTATGATAAGCTCTACAGAAACAACTTAAGAATCATTGGCCTTCCAGAGACCCAGGAAGAAAATATCCAGGAAGAATCAATGGTCAAGAACATCATTAAAGAGAAACTACCAGAGCTAAAGAATATATGTGATCAAATCCTGCATGCCGGAAGAGTACCAACTAAAAGAGATCCCAGAAAAAATCACCCCAAGACACATCCTAGTCACAATGACGAACCACATAGAGACAGAATTCTGAATGCAGCAAGATCAAAAAAAGAAATTACATTCAAGGGAACATCCTTCAGATTTACTGCAGACCTGTCACAAGAAACACTCAGGGCCAGAAGGCAGTGGTGAGACATAGTGACAAAACACAATGAAATAAATGATGCACCTAGAATACTGCACCCAGCAAAACTCACTTTCAGGATTGAAGGAACAATACATAGTTTCACAGACAAACAATAGCTCAGAAACTTTTCAGACTCAAAACCAGTCTTAAAAGAAAAACAGAAAGACCTACTTTAAGTCAAAACTGACCAACAGGAATGAAAAATGAGAGATCACTGCTGATATGACAGAGATTCAAAGGGTAATCAAACTACTTTGAGAAACTCTATGCCACTAAAAATGAGAACCTGGAAGAAATGGATAAATTCTTGGACTCTTATAATCTTCCACAGTTGAATAAAGAGGATGTAGCATATGTAAACAACCCCATCACTACTGAGGAAATTAAGACAGTAATCAAATGTCTGCCCAAAAACAAAAGCCCAGGCCCTGATGGATTCACTAATGAATTCTTACAAACCTTTCATGTGGAACTACTACCAATCCTGGCAAGATTCTTTCATGAAATCAAAGAAACGGGAACACTTCCAAATAGCTTTTATGAAGCCAACAGCACCTTGATAACTAAACCAGACAGAGATGCAACCAAAAAGGAAAATTACAGACGAATATCGCTGAAGAACACAAATGCAAAGATCCTCAATAAAATCCTGGCAAATAGGATTCAATACCTCATTAAGAAGATCATCCACTACGATCAAGTAGGTTTCATCCCAGGAATGCAAGGATGGTTTAACATCTATAAATCTATCAACATAATACACAACATCAACAACAAGAAAAATAAAAATCACTTGATAATATCAATAATGCAGAGAAAGCATTTGATAAGGTCCAACACCCATTCTTGAACAAAACTCTCAGCAAGATGGGAATGGAAGGAACCTTTCTGAATATAGTTAAGGCCATTTATGACAAGCCAGTGGAAAATATTATCCTCAATGGAGAAAAACTAAAAGCTTTCTCTCTAAATTCTGGCACAAGACAAGGCTGTCCTCTCTCACCACTCCTATTCAACATAGTACTGGAAGTACTTGCTATAGCGATTAGGCAGGAAAAAGATATCAAGGGAATCAATATAATAAAGGAAGAAGTCAAACTCACGCTGTTGGAAGATGACACGTTACTCTACTTAGAAAACCCTAAAGACTATACCAAAAAGCTTCTAGAAACAATAGACTCATAGAGCAAGGTGGCAGGCTACAAAATTAACACACAAAAATCAATGGCCTTCCTATACACCAATAGTTATAAGGAAGAGATAGACATTAAGAAAACAACCCCATTCACAATAGTGTCACACAAACTCGTATATCTTGGAATCAACTTGACTAAAAATGTGAAGGACTTATACAAAGAAACTATAACACTTTGCCCTAAGAAATAAGAGAGGTCATGAGGAAATGGAAACACATACCCTGCTCATAGATTGGCAGGATTAACATCATTAAAATGAAAATACTCCCCAAAATACTCCCCAGAATTAATGCGATCCGTCTAAAGATACCCATGGCATTCTTCAAAGAAGTAGATCAGGGACTTTTGAAATTCATTTAGAACTATAACACCCTATAATAGCTAAAGCAATCATTGGGAAAAAGAATATGGGAGGAATTACTTTTCCCAACTTTAAACTGTACTACAAAGTGATAGTTTTTAAAACAGCATGGTATTGGAATAAAGACAGGACCTCAGATAGTGGAATAGGCTTGAATACTCTGAGAATGTTCCACAGATATACTAACACCTAATTTTTGATAAAGGAGCAAGAAATCCTAAATTGAGCAAAGAAAGCCTCTTCAACAAGTGGTGTTGGCATAACTGGCTAGCCACTTGCATAAAATTGAACTTAGACCCCAGTTAACCTCATGTATGAAGGTAAAATCCAAATGGATTAAAGACCTCGATATCAGACACAAAACAATAAGATATATAGAACAACACGTAGGAAAAACACTCTAGGACATTGAGACTACAGGCATCTTTGAGGAGGAAACTGCACTCTCTAAGCAAGTGAAAGCAGAGATTAACAGATGGGAATATATTAAGCTAAGAAGCTTCTGCTCCTCAAAGGAAATAGTGCCCAGGATACAAGAGCCACCCACTTAGTGGGAGAAACTATTCACCCAATACTGATCAGATAAGGGACTAATGTCCAAAATATACAAGGCACTGACAGAACTTTACAAGAAAAAAAATCTAATCCCATCAAAAAATGGGGAGAATGAATGGACAGACACATTGGCAAAGAAGAAATACAAATGGCCAAAAGACACATGAAAAAATGCTCCACATCACTAATCATCAGGGAGATGCAAATCAAAACAATGATACTACCTCACACCACAGAGATTGGCACACATCACAAAGAATGAGAACAAGCAGTGTTGGCGGGGATGTGGAGAGAAAGAAACTCTTATCCACTGCTGGTGGGAATGCCATCTAGTTCAACCTTTATGGAAAGTGATATGGAGGTTCCTCCAAAAACTGGAAATCGAGCTCCCCTAGGATCCAGCTATAATACTCCCAGGAATATACCCCAGGAACACAAAAATACAATACAAAAGCCCCTTCCTACACCTATATTCATTGCAGCACTTTTTACCATAGCAAAACTCTGGAAACAACCAAGATACCCTTCACCAGATGAATGGCTAAAGAAACAGTGGTACATATACACAATGGAATATTATGCAACTGTCAGGAGAGATGAAGTCATGAAATCTTCCTATACATGGATGTACATGGAATCTATTATGCTGAGTGAAATAAGTCAGAGAGAGAGAGAAAATCTTGGAATGGTCTCACTCATCTATGGGTTTTAAGAAAAATTAAAGACATTCTTGCATTAATAATATTCAGACACAAAAGAGAGAAGGGCTGAAAGTTACAGCTCACCTCATGAGGCTCACCACAAACAGGGATGTGTTTAGTTAGAGAAATAACTACATTTCGAAATATCCTAATAATGAGAATGTATGAAGGAAATAGAAAGCCTGTCTAGAGTATAGGCAGGGGTTGATTGGGGAGCAGGGAGATTTGGGACATTGGAGATGGGAATGTTGCACTGGTAATGGGTGGTGTTCTTTACATGACTAAAACCCTAACAACCCAATCAGGTATATAATCAAGGTGTTTAAGTAAAAAATATATTTAAAAAAAAGGGAAAACTTCAAGGGGGCCTGGAAGGTGGCGCTAGAGGTAAGGTGTTTACCTTGCAAGCGCTAGCGTAGGATGGACAGCAGTTTGATCCCCTGGCATCCCATAAGGTCCCCCAAGCCAGGAGCAATTTCTGAGCGCATAGCCAGGATTAACCCCTGAGTGTCAAAATGGTGTGGCCCAAAAACCAAAAAAAAAAAAAAAAAAAAAGGAAACTTCAAGGCATATTGTATTCAAATATATTTATATTTTTATTTTAAAATACCCAGAAACCTTAACACAGGCTATTTATTTTTCTTTTTGGGTCACACCCTTTGACAGTCAGGTGTTACTCCTGGCTATGTGCTCAGAAATTGCTCCTGGGTTGGAGGATCATATGGGACACCAAGGATTGAACCCTGTCCATCTTGGGCCAGCGGTGCAAGGCAAATGCCCTACAACTGTGCTATTGCTATGGACCCATCACAAGGCTATTTCTTTTTAAAACTATGTAGTCCTAAATTGCAACCAGGCTCTTGAGAGGCATATAAATTGTGGAAGGCAAAATAACAACAAACAAAACATGTATATGCCAAATCTATACTTGTAAATATTCGTAATCCAAATTTATCAGCAAAATCACATTGACTAAAGAATATTCTGGCTGAAAATCAATTAAAAATGATAAGCTCCAGTGAGATTAATTTGTGAGGAGAATGCGAATTAAATGCATGATTGTCTTTCCCATACTGATAAGGTCTATCTACTTTTAAGAGCTTATCAATATTTGCATGGCTTGTCAAAGCTGTCATAATTAAAATCAAATGATATTTTATTTATAATGTTCACAGAAGTTGCTTTCTACTGTTTCATAGTCCTTTTTTTTTCAGATTCATTACATATAAACTTTGTTTAATACTTAGTAATTTTATTTAGTGTTTTTCCTGAACTATAAAGACCCACTGATATTAAATTCTAATGCTCAGCATTTTATTAAGTTTGTAAAGTTCACTGAGGAATGTATAGCAGCAGCTATTTCTCTTGCCAGTATACTCATTCAACTCTAGTTTCTAGCTTTATACCAAAATTAGAGGTTGCCTATGTGATTTTTCTTATCCATTAATGAAATAATTTTATTTTTATTTCTCTGCACCACGAATTTGCTATACATTAATTATTTTTATCATCATTTTATTTTAGGAAATAAAAGAAACCCAGAATATTTCCAAAACATAATTATTTATGAAACCCTTTAAGTATATCTATTTGTAACTATAGACAAAAACAATAAATATATATAAAAATATATTAAAATTATTCACCAAAATTTCAACACATTATAAGAAAGTTTAACTTAGAAAAGATATCATTTAATAGTAACTCTATAAATTCATTTAATATTCAAAAATATTATCAAGAATATTATGAAATATTAAGTATTTCTGAAGTGAATTCTATCTAAAACTAATTGTATTTTTAAGATGCCATCTATAGCTTTGTGAGGTATCTTTTGTTATATATTTGGCATATCTCTTATTCTTTAAAATAATTGTGCAATCATCTTTAAAAATAAGAAAATGTAAATTTTTTCTTTGTTTTATTCAATTAGTTAATAATCAAACTAAAGAACAATGTAAATGTTTCAAAAGCTTATTCTAATATTTTAGGGCATTTTCCAACTAAATAGTAGCCACTTTAGTATGTCAAATTATTAGCCAGAATTGTAATAAAGGCTGAAGTAGACAACATTATTAGTCTATTATTGTAGGAATCCATGGCAATATTAATGATAATTATTCTAGTAAGAAATTTTTATGTTTACTTGAGTGTAAGTGAACTACTTGTTTGGGAATGATGATAACATGAACACCATGCTGGATAAAGTATTCAGCAAATACTTAGAAGTGACAATGAAGTAATCTAAAGTAGATAAAATTGTTATAGCCCTTTTTATCGTGATTTCAATAACAAATCATTGTCATAATTATTCACTCTTATTTACAGTTACTCAATATGGTTGAATGTCCATCAAGTATAAAGATCACCCTCTTGCTAAATAGCCTGTCATAAATTTGCCACTGATAGTTTTATCTGAAGATTGATCACTCAGTTATATAGACCCAACCTAACATATATTATTCTTTGTTCTTTTATAAAACCTATCATATTTTTCTAAATTTTCATAGAATGTATCTCCTACCACATGCTATATTTATTTCATAAATACTATATAACAAGATAGTTATATCTTCAAAGAAAAGATGAACTAATCCAATCCTCTGTGTATTGAATTGACATAGAGAGAGTTAATATCTCGTAAGCTATAATCACAGTGGGGATGTGTTTTTCTTTACCCTATGTAGCAGGGATAATATGTGTGTTATTGGTGAAATTTTCTAATTGGATTCAAGAATTTTCTATACTAACTGATTTATACAGATGCTAATGTTCATATTATTTTTTCTATAATATTAATTTATCTGAAATAATATACTTTATTGGAGTTAAAGTCTAATTTGATTACAATAATCCCTTTTAATTCTCTAATCTGATATTTCTTCAGATTCAATGTGGCATGTAAAATGAGTCCAAGGTAAAACTCATTATTGCATCTATAAAGTTATTTCCCCTTGTATGTGAAAATAATGAAGTCAATAATCTCAACTTCTTCACTGTACCTTATATTACTTTATCCCCTGGTATGGGAACAACTATGGAAATTCTGCCAATTTGGCATATAAATATTTCAAATACATTCTCTAAATTTTGAGAGACAAGCTACATGCTGCTTTGCAGATTTACAGATCCCACTAACAGGTGGATTCGGGCCAACATTTTATTTCTCAACTGATTGCCATAAACACCCACTCTGAGTTAAGTAATAGAGTGACCTTTTAGATGATAAAATGTTTGAATCAATTTAGAGCTGTGCATGGAGTAATACTTTTTAATGTCTGCATACTTCTCTTTGCCCACAGCAAATTACTTTGATTAAGCCTACAGGACCCTTTGGGAAAAGTAGGGAGATCTACTTTCCAAGAAATCATGTTTTAAGTTTATTCCAGGGGTTTGCCAGTCTATATTCAGATTCAAAGCAGGATTAACTTTATCTTCCAACTAGATAACTCACCTCAAGTTATACTACCCCAATAAAATACACTTTTATCTCCATATTGTTTTACATTTATATAATATAAAGTTGCTAGATTTTACTTTGTTTCAGTCAGAATTCAATCAAAAAGCACAACCAGTAGGATATTTATATGTATTTAAGAAACAGTATTTTAAGAAATGATATTTTACTAAACATACCTCTTCAAGAGCATTTCTTTTAATAACTAAAGTATTAAGTCCACAAGAGGAAGCAGAGATAAAGAGAAGATTAAAATCACAAAAATATAGACTGGAAATTATATTTTATTTATGTTTTTCTGTTTCCTCTGACACAGATAGATGAGGGCATCCTAAAAAATCAAATATTTTTGTTATTAAGTTGTGCGTATAAGCAATAAAAATGCTCCAGGAGTCATAGAAAATGAAGGAATATTCTTGTAGATAAAAAAAAACAATTAAAAGCCCTTTATATAGAGCTTTATATGAAAGAAAAAATACCCATATTTTATTTTCTACAAATATGTTTTTTAAGCACTTTTAATAGTTCCCCCTCTATAAGTGCTTCATACGTATCTCAATGTTATTGTAAAATCAAGCCACAGTTAATTTTAATAGTTTAACTTAATATATCTTCCCTAAAATAAAAGTTTTATATTTTCCCACATGTATTTCTCAGTTTGGAGGGACACAAACTGACAAAAAATTGGTTAATTTTTTAATTTTTATAATCTACTTTTTCAGATCATATTTTATCTTATGTATGGGTCAAAATCATGACGGGTGGATGTGATCTTAGCAAAAAACAGCAACTGGTTGAAAGCTTCTACTTCAAAAAATTATTAAAAAGTCTTATAGAATGGAAAGCTAGCTATTTTAGAAATAAATAATTTGTAAAATCAAAACTGAAGAGTATTAGAGTAATCATCTGTATCAGAATTCATACAAATATCTAATTCCAACTTTGGGGTTTGACGTTTTTCAAACCATAATTCTTATTTTTAGTTAAGATACACAGAGCAAGTCACAGACACAGAATTTCATTTGTATTGTAAAAAAAAGTTTTCCTTTACATTATAGTGATCATAAGCCTTCAGGAGGTAAACTATTTTAGTTGAAATATAGAAGTTATAAAAATCAAATGTTTTCTCTTTGTAAAAAACATACAAGCTGCTATACTTTCATGTTCTTTCTTCCATATGAATTGTCAAAATACATTTTATCAATTTAAATTTGAATTATAGTTTATATTATTATTATTAGTTGTTGGAAGACTTTATTTGGCAGGTGACAAAATTAGAAAATTTAGTGAGGAGTCAGGAGCAGGATTACAGTGGTAGGGTGATTGCTTTACATGCTGCCAACCCAACACAGACCCATATTTTATCCCCAGCATCCCTATGGTTCCCCAAGCCTTCCAGGAGTTACTTCTGAGTGCTGCTGGGTGTGGCCCCAAAACAAAACAAAACAAAACAAAACAAAATAATGAAATTTCAGTGAGAGCTGGAGAGATTGTACAGCATTTAAGATACTTGCCATACATATAGCCAACATAGGTTTGATTCCTGGCATCATACTTGGTTTTCAGAATGCAACTAGAAGTAATCCATTAGCATAATACAAGAGTAGACTTACAGAAAGCATATAATAACCCAAACCACTATCCAAATGTAAAGTTGGGATTCTATATCCTAATACCCTATCATATCATCAGTATTCAAAATAAATGTGACTTTTAAGCGCATTGAATCTGAATGTGGTTTGTATATTTATATTTGTATGAAAGGTCCAAATAACCCACTTTTTTGTGGCCATTGCCTTGTGCAAGTCCATATTTTTGGAAGTGATTTTGTTGTAATGTCAATTTCATTCTTATGTTAGATAATAAAATAAAGGAGGAGTAAATACACTAATGTTTATGAATCAGTTGACCTAGAGTAAATCAAAATGAAAATTACATGAGAGGACAAGATGTCTGGGTCTTTTAATCTGAGTCTAGAATATAGAGATATTGAAATGAATTCAAAATTGTAAAGAAGCTAGTGCTATATTATAAAATAAATTCACGAATTGTGAGATCACCCCAGGCACTGTATTTCTAAACCCACACAGCCAGATATGAAGAAGCAGGGTACTGAAGAAGTATTGATAAACCAAGCTGGCCAGGAAAGGATAATCATGACATCTGTGTCCTTTTGCCTAGTGCTGTCTGCCTGAGCCAAAAAACCAGAACCCCTCCTTCTTATTCAAACCAAATTTTGTGCCGGAGTGGTGGAACAGGAGTAGGGTGTTTGCCTTGCACTCGGCTGACCTAGGACAGCCACTCTTCAATTCCCTGGGGTCCCATATGGTCCCCCAAGCATGGAGCGATTTCTGAGCGCATAGCCAGGAGTACCACCTGTACATCACTGGGTTGGTCCCAAAAGAAAACAAACAAAACCCCAATTCCCGATACCAAGCAGGGTAAAGTTTAGTAATCCAAGTGGGCTTTTATATACCAAAAGAAAGATTTATAGAGAAGAGGACAGGACAATGGGGAACAACTTTGGGGTTGATAATTGGATGTCATCCTGCCTTTTATTGTGATGAGGGCAAAGAAAAATGAGGAATTCTCCCTATGTTTAGAAATATCTAACTCATATTCAGTAATAGTTAGATCTGCATTTTTCCAAGGCAAAGGGACTAAATTCTATTTGCAACTTTAACAAGTTTGAAAGAAAGCCTTCAACTTCAGAAAAATCCATTCAAATTCATCATGTGCCATTTTACTTCTTATCACTTCAAGTAAAATAATCATATGCTATATGACCTATCAATGTGTTTTTTGGTTTCAGTGTCTATTTAAGGTATAAACTGAAAATTTTTGCAAGATTAAAGGTTGACTTTTCTCCAAAGGTGTGGGGATATAGATATTTCTAGCTTCATTGAGTCCAAATCAGAAAGAACATCTGATTCTTCATTAATATGAAAGTAAGAAGTAAATAAGTAGCAGAAAATAAGTAAAATCTCTTCTATTGATTTCAGAAGGGTGATGGTTAGTCTGCCCTTCATCTACAATTTTACACAAAATATCCATTTACTAGGACATTGTATTACTGTTATGAAATATATTAGCATAATACCATAGTCTCAATTCATTGGAAATATAAAATTACAGCTTATCTGATAAGCCTCAGGAGTCAGAGAAATAATTGAAAATGGAAAATTTGAAGTACATACCAAGAGGAGAAAGACTTTTGGAAGAGACAGATGGACACCTGATTTGTTTTCACATTTAGAAAGATGTGTTCAGAAATTGAATTAAATGAGAAGAAATTGAGACTGAAATTAGTGAGTTAACAGGTTCAGGAAAATTAGCAGGGAAAGAATAGGATTTGCAAAGGAGGGGAAAAGGAACAGATGGAGAATCCGGATAAACAAAACAATTGATTGAAGAAAATCTTATGAACTGAATGAAGAACTATGTATTCATCTTAGAGTACTAACTAAGTTATAGGCTTCACTGCATCTGCCATGATAAAATGTATGTCTAATGATAAAAAGAAATAAACACTAAATTCATCTAATGTAAAGATAAATTAGTTACCAGAAGCAAAAATAAATGAGTCTGACATCAATAAATAGCAGAAGATAAAAATGAAATTCTTTGTACAAATTCAGAAAGAAAAGGATTACTGTACTGTACCAAATTTCGAGATTTATCCAAGATGATATTTGCATCACAGATATAGAAATATATCTGACAAGTGTATCAAAAATATATTTTAATGATCACATGTAATAAATAGCAAACAAATAAAACCAACATCCAAACAAAAAATAAATTGAATTAGAGCTCAAAATGAATAATAAATAAAACATAAGAGGGACTGGAGATATAGTACAGTGGGTGTACTAGAATTGCCTTGTAAATGATCATCCTGATAATTGTTATACTTCCTGAGCACCACCAGAAGTAATTTCTGAGTAAAGGCAGAAGAATCATCTCCCATCTAAGTACTAACCAGGCCTGACCCTGCTTAGCTTCCAAGATCAGATGAGATTGAGCGTGTTCAGGGTGGTATGGCCGTAGACCAGAAGAATCATCTAAGTATTACCAAGTTTGCCTCCCCAAACAGAATAAAGAGGGAAAAAGAGATATAGAATGATAGCATACATTTTTATATTTGTGAAATTACGTAAATTGATAGTTAGATTTAGTTATCAACATATCATATTATCTATGTAGGCATAAATAAATGTGCACACAAGATAATAATCATTATACAGAAAAATATATATAAATGAAGAGGAACAGAGTTTATAAATGTTCAGAGGTTTTGGAATGATTGGGAAAAACACCTCCCTTTTTTTTTTTTGTTTGTTTGTTTTTTTTGGGCCACACCCATTTGATGCTCAGGGGTTACTCCTGACTAAGGACTCAGAAATCACCCCTGGCTTGGGGGGACCATATGGGATGCCGGAGGATCAAACCACCTCGGTCCTTCCTTGGCTAGAGCTTGCAAGGCAGACACCTTACCTCTAGCGCCACCTCTCCAACCCCACACCTTTCTTCTTGTGCTGAACACAAGTCCCTTTTCATTTTAACCCATCACTGAGTCAATGGGTAGAGATATAGTCATGCCCCCTACAGTTATTCTAAACATGAAACTAAATATCCCCTAAACAGAAATTCTGTGATAAAAAATCTTGTAACTCTTTATTACTAGTTTGCTTTTCTTCCACCTAGAAAGAATTCTGCCTAGTTCAAAATATGCAAATACTTTCTAGGCTAGGATATTAGGAATTGCCACATGCCTGCCAAAGACACATGGTTTCTTAAGTGTTATTTTAATGTACATTTTCCTCTAAGAAGAATTTAGTTTACATGCATACAGGCATATAAATTAGCACCTATTGTTGGTGGTGCTTGGAGGGGGAGAGCTAATCTGTGCTAATCTGTTTTTTTTTTCTCCCCTTCTTTTAGTTTTCTTTCTCTGAGTGCCAGGGGGCTAACCTAGCTCTTACTCATGCAAAGTAAATCCCTTGCTTTACCACTGATTTGCATTCCTGGCTCTGAAATTGCTTATCTGAACTTTTTCAGCTTCTTTTCCAGTGTAACAGTCAATTTAAATTCTGAAGGAAAAAAAAATAAGATTGTTGTCTTTTTGGTTCTTGGCCCCACCTGGTGGTGTTCAGGGGCTACTCCTAGTTCTGTGTTCGTAAATGTATTACTGGTAGTTCTCATGTATCATGTACATGAGTCCATATATCAGCCACATTCAAGTCAGGGCTAAACCCCAATATTATATACTCACTAACGTAGCATATTTATTTTTTTCAGTTAGCAATATATAAAGAATGAACTATTAGTTTGTGTGTGTGTGTGTGTGTGTGTGTGTGTGTGTGTGTGTGTGTGTGTGTGTGTATGACAGAGAGACTAGGCTCTTGGATAAAGTATATGTTATGATCTTGTTTTCATCTTTTGCAGTATGAAAAGAGTATGCTGTCCTGTAACAAAGGCAAATCCTATGATCAAGAACAAAAAGCAAACTGATGGAATGGACATCAATTAAAGTTTCAAAAACTCAATTTGCTGGACCAGACACAGAAAATACAGAGAATAGCATGGTTATCTTGCAAATGATCAACCTGAATTTTATACCTGATATGGTTCACTCTTAGGAAAGGTCCCCGACTTCAAAGTCATGAGTAAAATCTGAACACAGTCTTGTGTGGCCCCACAAAAATTAAAAAGACTGCGTAAAGAAAATAAAGATTTCCAATACAAAATTAGTTATACATATCCCCAAAGAGGATATTAAAATTAAAGGAAATATAGAAATTGTCATACCTGGTGCAGACACTATATCCCTAATACCACTTTTAGTTTCTTGTTCACCATCAGGATACATTCTTAACATAAGGAATGTCAATGAGCCTAACATCCAAACTACCAAAGTCAAACAAATTGAAGTAAAATTAATAATAATTGAAGAAATTCAGTTAGTTGATGGCAAATTTAAAAATAAATCAACAAAGAAAATATTTATCACCAATAAAGCACTTACTTGCATGCTTGAAATCTGGAGTTTAATTGCCAGAAACAAAAAATTAATAAATAAATGCATACACACAAAAGAAATCACTTCTGATTCAAAAAATTATAGTCAACTAAATTTTTGATTTCTTGTTTTTTTTTTTGGAGGGGGGGTGGTCACACCCAGTAGCACTCAGAGGTCACTCCTGGCTCCACGCTCAGAAATTGCTGCTGGCAGATTTGGGGGCCATATGGGATGCTGAGATTCGAACCAATGACCTTCTCCATGAAAGGCAAACAACTTACCTCCTTGGTATCTCTCCAGCCCCACATTTTAGATTTCTTAAGCTTTAATTATGATTATTCAACTTCAACACTCCTAAATAAATGAGTTGATTTTAGTAAAAATAGAATATTTCTATACTATATTTGATAGAAATACGGGTTTAAGTAAGGTATTGATGTGTTATGTGAATTAAAGGTGAATACTTACAGTAGTTAAACTACAAGAAGCAAGTGGGCAAATAGTTGAAACTCAAAGGACTACAATAGCTTATTTGATTGAATTACAAGCTACAGTGATAAACTTATCTGACTTTAAGGTTAATAATTCAGAACAGATTCATCTACTTGGTAATAGAGTCTAGTCACAGACATCTTAATAGTTTACTTAGAAAAAATAATATCTATATGCCAATGATTTCAAGACTATAAGAACTGGGGCTGAAGCTATAGCATAATTTGTAGGGCATTAGCCTTGGCTGACCTGGAACAGACCTGAGTTCTATCCCAGGCATCCCATATGATCACCTGAGCCTGCAGGTGCGACTTCTGATCACAAAGCCACTAGTAACCCCAGAACACTGCCGGGTATATCCCTCCACCAGAAATAGTACCAGAAATATTGAGAAAATATGTTTGTGTAATTTATAAAGTTTTGTGCAAATCACAGATCATGACATTATTATTTCATCATTATCACAATAACCTATCATTGTAAATAAATTATTTGAAAACCTTTTACATTTTTTATGTTAACATTATTTGATTTTGGGGTTGTTAATCATCCTTCACCAACAAAATATAATGAATATATTTTTAAAAATTTTATGTCTGGTTCAATTATAGGACACAAGAAAGAAATAATATATCTTTCTCATAAAAGTATGAAGCCAAAAATAAAATAAAGGTTGAATATATCACAGGATAGAAGATTTGGCACAGATGTATGGAGTATGGGTAAAGTCACATGCACTGTAAAAATCAAAGCAAAGCAAAAAAAAACACACAAATAATGAACATATAAACTTAATCTCCAAAAATAATGCGAAATCTGGGGCCAGATATATAGCACTGTGAGGGGCGTTTGCCTTGCACAAGGCCAACCTGAGACAAGCCTGGTTTCAATTTCTGGCATCCCAAATGGTCCTGAGCCTACCAGGAGTGATTTCTGATTCAGAGCCAGGAGTAATTTCTCAGCACAGCTGGGTGTGGTCCCAAAACCAAAATTAATATAATAATAATAATAATATTATAATAATAGATTAATTTATCAGTAGCATTGGCAAATAACATTTCAGTGCATAAATAACTTAATTTCTAATATATAAAACATGATTTAGGTTAATTTTCCTAATCAAAATAATTGCATTTCCAAAAAACTTACATCTTTAAGGTATACATAAGCATAATTTAAAGAGACACTCTACAAAGAGAATATACTTGTGAACTTGCAGACTGCGTGCTCAATTTACAAATTACATAGTAAGATTTATAAGAGACATACTAAGAAGTAAGTACATGCACTGGATCAATATACTGATGAAAAAAATTTTAACTCCATATTAAATGTTATTAGAACTTCAGTTCAATAGTAGTGAGAGTCATGATTTTGCTTCTTCACCCAAGCTTATTTGAAAAATTTAAGTGTATAGATGGTCTGTAGTTGCTTATAACCATTCTAATTATTCTTATAGAAATTTTGGACTATTTAGATTTTATTGATTTTATTGGAAACTTAATTTTAATATAATTTACACTAATATATTTCAATAAATTCTTCCCAAAATAAAATCTTTAAAGAAACAGTTACAATTATTTTGTACTTCAGTATGAATCAAATATATTCCATGTGATTTCACTTAGAAATACATATTAAAAATTGAAATATTGAGAATCATTATGTAAATAAACCACACTTACACAAAATTAAACTAATATGTCAAAGGAGAGAAAGAGAAAGGAAGGAAAGAAAGAAGGAAATAAATAGCACATCAAAATATAAAGATTGTAATATTAATTTAAGACCTTATATCCAAAAATGCTATATTCTGAATATAGTGAGCCAAGGAACAATGAGCACATTCAAAACAAAAGAATATGGAGTGGAAATATTGAGATAAAGTGACTCATTAAATCACATTTCAATAAATAGAATGAGTATATCATCTATTATGAAATTCAGTAGATACATTTTGCAGACAGAAATCCATTTGTTTCAGAGACAATTCCAGCTAAGTGCATTAAGAATAAATAAAATAATTTTTGAATGATCAAGAGATGATTCAGACAATTTTCCTCTTTAAAATTGACTTAGAATAGGCTTAATGATGTTTCTAAGGAAATAGATTATTCCAAACAATAGCTGCATTCAACATCATAATTTACATTCTCCAATTCCATGAACTGTAATGATTTTATGAATTTGCAAACATGAAATCCCACACTTATCACTTTAACTTTGTTAATACAATTGTGATTCTTTGATAGGTGTTTTCATAAAAAAACTAGTTTGCTTACTAAAATTATTTAAAACATACAAAGATCAAGAACTATGTTCTTAAAGAATATAAATTAAATTTTAAAAATAAAGCAATTTTAAAAATTAACCACTATATCCTATAATGCAATAATGTGTTATTTGTATTTGCATAATTTTTGCTGATAATCTACTCCAATCTTTATACATTATTATCTCTGAATATCCCAATATCATTTTAAGATAGTTATTAGCATTAGTTTAATTTATAAATAAGTCTCATAAAGCTAGAACAATCATAGGAAGTTAGAATTTTGAATTTTGTCTTGAGAGCATATACAGTACTAGATAGGACATTTATTTTCACTACCAAAGTCCTGCTTTGAAACTTTCTTTCTTTCTTTCTTTCTTTCTTTCTTTCTTTCTTTCTTTCTTTCTCTTTCTTTCTTTCTTTCTTTCTTTCTTTCTTTCTTTCTTTCTTTCTTTCTTTCTTTCTTTCTTTCTTTCTTTCTTTCTTTCTTTCTTTCTTTCTTTCTGTCGTTCTTTCTTTCTTTCTTTCTTTCTTTCTTTCTTTTCTTTCTACTTTCTTCTTTCCTTCCTTCCTTATTTTTTTCTTTCTTCTTTCTTTTTCTTTCTTTCTTCTTCCTTCCTTCCTTTCTTATTTCTTTTTTCTTTCTTCCTTTCTTTATTTCTCTTTCTTCTTCCTTCCTTCCTTCCTTCCTTCCTTCCTTCCTTTCTTCCCTTTCATTTTTTGTTATATTGGATGCCAGTGATCGAACATGGCACTGGCAAGGTAGAACTGCTCCAGCCCCTGCTTGATACTTTTCAACTATCTTTTCCTCTCTGTTCAACTTCTTAAAATAAAATATTTAAAAGGATTTCCCTAGAATTTTAATTCGAGATATTACTAGGCTTGCTACTTTTCAGCAGCTAATTTGCATTTACTGAACCACATAATCTATCACATGTTTCATATATATGTCACAGACTATTGTGATAAGTAATCCATTTATAATAGTGTCATTCAAAATCATTTCTAGGGGCCAGAGTTGTGGCTCTAGTCTAGGATGGACTGCGGTTTGATCTCACAGTGTCTCATATGGTCCCCCCCAAGCCAGGAGCGATTTCTGAGCTCATAGCCAGGAGTAAAGCCTGAGCGTCAATGGGTGTGGCCCCCCAAAACAAAAAAAAAGAAAGTAAAAACAAAAATAAAAGAAAACAAGAAACAGAATCATTTCTCATTATTTTTATAAAACTTCTTAAAATTCTAATTCTTTGGAAGTCTACAAGTGTTTTTTATTTGTTCTCTAAAATTAGTGAGTATATGAATTAAAATGTTATACACAAAAGAACTGCTGCTCTATAAGACTCTTTTTTCCCATTAAATATCATTGGTGACTTCAATAATATTTTTCTAGGCAAAAACATTATGTTTATAAAATGACTCAAAGGAAATGATTTATTTCATTTAGTGTGTTTTGCCTTTATGACATCAATTTCTGGGAATCTCTTTTTCATAGATGTTATATTTGTTAGTAATTGAAAATTATTCAAACCTGCTACAAGCTTCAGTGAAATGATTGTTAAAAAAAATGGTCCAAGCACTGGAGACTTACTTTTATTTTTTATCCTGTGATAATTATTCAGTCTTTTATGTAAGGGATTTGCTTGCATCATAGCCATCCTTTAGAAATGGTACCAATAAAGTCAATGTTCACCTAACAAAGTGTATGGAAACCTTTGATTTTTATGCTGGTCCATAATTCCCCAAATCTAGTAGGAACCGAGTCTCATTTTCATCATTCTGTTCCAATTCAGAGAATTCTGAAAACTGATTTAAGCAATCATTAAAATTTTAACTTTTAAATGATCAAGTTTATATTTGTTGTTTATATTTATTTATGATTAAAATATCATATTTTGGGACCAGAGAGATAGCACAGCGGTGGGGCGTTTGCCTTGCAAACAGCCAACCCAGGACGAACAGTGGTTCAAATCCCGGCATCCCATATGGTTCCCCATGCCTGCCAGGAGTGATTTCTGAGTAGAGAGCCAGGAGTAACCTCTGGGCACAGTCGGGTGTGGCCCCCCAAAATCATATTTTGTTGATAAGCAGCCAAAATATGATTATGTTAAAATCCTTGTTTTAAATAAGTAGATTGAAAATAGCTCTTATCTCTATATTTTAGTACTTAATTAACCCCTACAGAAATGAGCAGAAATGGTGTCTGAATCAATTATATAGGCTGCATTTTTAATCACTTTGAAAATATTCATTAAATTGCATGATAATTATTATATTTAAGAAGGTTTATATAATTTTAGCAATACACTAATGTTTATTTAATTTCTTCATTGATGTCATTTCTCAAGTGTTAAATGCAGAATTCCGTTTTTCTTTCTACATTAATGTATGATTTTTCACTGCCAAAAAATTCTCCAAAAATTCAATTTTCCACAAATTTTGGTTAGAGGGGAAATATCAATTTTTCTTACAGCATCCATTATGTTTATAAATGAATTAACACCATTTGATATATATTATTGCTTTTTTGCAACACTTTCTTCTTAACACCGAGACAATCATTATATAATTAAACTGAAGCTGAGTATACTTAAGGCCTCTTTTCATTCCTCAATAGAAAAAGCAATAGGTGGTTCAATAAATCCAAATTCATTTATTCTGAAATAAGTTCTTTCTTGATGTCTACTAAATGTTTTGTAAAGCTAATGTACATGTGCAAAAGTGAATGAATGGATGAATAAATCAATAAATAGTGAAACAAAGGGAACATTCCTATACAGTAATATAAATAAGTTTATCAACTATGCCATTATACTTTTAGGAAGGTAAATTTAAATATCTTAGACAAGAATAGCTGCATTGGGATTATAAACAACAGAAATATTTCTCACAGTGTCAAAAATTCCGGATGATGAGTAGAGTACATTTTGTGAGACAGGGCCTTCTAGATGCAGACAACAGTGTAGTTATTACTTCTTTATATAAGAAAAGGGCAGAGGGAGAATTTTGGTACTTTTTTAAATTAATCCAAACCCATCACTAAGATTAAATTTGTTTATGAAGTTTCCATCTCAAAAGAGAACTTATGCTTTAATAATCTGAGGATACAATTTAGCCTATAGTAAGAATAAATTGACATCATATAACATATACCTTCAGAGTTTTATTAAACATTTATATCTTGGTACAAAGGAACATTGTCCATAGTGATATCTTGATAACATTTTTTTCACTTCCAGCAATAAGAAATTTTCTTAGGAGATGAAGTCCAGGTCATACATAACATTTTGTTTTTGTTTTTGGGCCACACCCAGCAGTACTCAGGGATTACTCCTGGCTATCTGCTCAGAAATAGCTCCTGGCAGCTATGGGGGACCATATGGGATCCTGGGATTCGAACCAACCACCTTAGGTCCTGGATGGGCTTCTTGCAAGGCAAATGCCACTGCGCTATCTCTCTGGCCCTATCAGGTCAGACTTTTTGATGAAGCGTTCTGAGTGAGTTGTCCAAATGCATATATGTACATTCCTGAATTGGGCACAGTTTAAGGGGTTGTACATCAAATATATAAATGCATTTGTATCTATTTTTTTCTGGAGAGGGAATTTTATTTTATATATACCAAGATTTTTTTCTTGTTGTCACGTTGGGACTATTTATTGTTAGCAACTCCTGTCATTTTCATAGGATCCCAAGTTTGAAGCTAAAGCATAGTATCTTCTGCAAAGCTGTAAAAAAAATAAGACAATTGATAATGTAATCAAGACAGAATTTCTAACAATTTTTGAAGCTCATTTTTTATTTTGAAACTGAATGTTCAATTACAATATTGTTTTATTATACACCATTAAAAATGACAGAACTCTGTCAACTATGTCTGATAACTCATCAGTTATAATATGAAACTAAATTTTAGAGAAATTCAATTATGAATAAATGTGTCCTCCTAGAATCCATCATGTGTCATAGTTTAGAATAGTTTATCTGTTTAAAATGCTTTAGAATATGCACTTCAGAAAAGGAAATATCAGATGTTCTGTTCAATATATTATATATACAATATATATTATATATATTATTATTTAGAGAAAATAAATATGATATTATAATATCCAAAATATAAGTAAGTGTATGATTTATAAAAATACTCATAGACTTATTCCTATTTTAAATGATAGCATACTTAAACACTGTACCTAATTTGTCTCAGAAATTAAAGCATTAATTTATTTCTATATTCAATAACTGCAAAGGTTTAAGCAGTGATATTCCTATGAATAATTAAAGAGACAAACCTGCTGTGACGGCCCAGACTATCACCTAAGATCTAGTCCCTCAGGATGCAGCAATTCATTCTGTCCCTTCTTTGCTTGTCATGAGGTCAAAGGATTGCTCTGCAGTGCACTAAGTGCAGACCAATGGCCTTACAAGTAAACATCCTTTACAAGTGGAACCTCAAGGTAGACCATAACTTTTCTACCTTGTTGAACTCACATGACAGGGCAAGAAATAGTGTTCTGAAGAGCTATAGCCAGCAGCACTTTACATTCATGACCAGGTTTTCACTTCGCTTCCCAGAAGCAGTAAGATTCCTTCAGTCAAATACCTTTTCTTTCTAAGATCTCTTTTGTTCTGATCTGTAAGAGCAGAGCAAAATGGATATTTTAGAAACAGATACTAAAGTAAGAAATAGTTTAGCTGTGAAATTAGGAAATAGTGCATAGTAAATAAAATCAATCAAAAACACTTTTAACTGCCTTAGAAAAACACAATCTATTTAAATAAAATAATCTAAAATCAATGAGAGTCATTTTCTTCTTCCTACCAGTAATTTTAAAATCAAAGATATAAAATAATACCTTGACTTTTGATAGATTTTATTCTGAACAAAAACATTGAACTGCTGATTATTAATCATTTCATTATTCTAAACTTAAATATATTAACATAATGTCAAAATTAAAAATATATTTCCCAGGGCTGGATAATAGTATAGTAGTTATGATTTTTTTGTTTTGTTCTGTTTTGGGGCCACATCCAGAGGTGCACAGAGGTTACTCCTGGCTCTGCACTCAGTAATCACTCCTGGCAAGCTCAGATTATAATATGGCATGCCCTGAATCAAACCCAGCTCAGTCCTGAGTGGGCTGTTTGCAAGGCAAACGCTCTACCTCTGTGCCAACTCTCCTCCCCCAGCAGGTACAATTTTTTCCTTGTAAGCAACTGATCAAGGACCCTGGTGCTCCATTGCCCCTCCCTTAAACTCTGCGAGGAGTGTTGAGCCCAGAGATATCTGGGTTTGTCCTCAAAACAATATAAAAATATGACCTACGGGGCCAGAGAGATAGCATGGAGGTAAGACATTTGCCTTGCAATCAGAAGTTCGGTGATTTGAATACCGGCATCCCATATGGTCCCCTGAGCCTGCCAGGAGCCATTTCTGAGCATAGAGCCAGGAGTAACCCCTGAGTGCTGTCAGGTGTGACTGCAAAAAAAAAAAAAAAATATGACCTACGAAAATATTAATGTTGGTGACATTTTATTTTAATATTAAGAGAACCAGTGAAACAGGGAAAGAAAATATAAATATATAAGCAATAATGTGTGCATTTTCTATTAGAGCAACCATTTACTTAGAATTTTAGAATAAAATCATTCAGCTAGACATTAGTTGATAACCAAGAGTAAGAAAATCAAAACCTTTGGTGAAATTTACTTGGTCAATATAACAAAATATAAAGTAAAAAGTTTAATGGTATCTAATCATAAAACAGGCAACTTCATTGTGTCTAGTATCTAATCAATATATAAAGTTTTAAACAAAGACACATTCTCTAAAAATTTATGTGGTCCTTGGGAGGGTTTTCAGTTTTGTCATATTGAAGAGATATAGAATTATCCATTTGTTCACTTTTCTAGTTTTAGATCAAGTCTCTTTTAATGGCTCTTCTATTGACCATATAATCTAAATGTCATTTAAATAACTACTTTATCTTAATAATGGAGTGTTAAGACATTTGAAAATGGTCCAAAAATACAAACACATATTTCTTGATAAGGACAAATAAGTTAGCATTTTAACCCAAAACATTTCCTAAGGAACCCTACAACTACCTTGAACACTTATCATTTATCTCTAACTTTATTTTCTCACATTTTTTAAGGATATTTCTGAAAACTATCATCTTCACTTAAACAAGTAAATTATAATTTTTCTGAAAATTTGTAATGATATCTTTCTGAAAGTGTGCATCAAACACAAAGAATTTTTAAAGGTAAACAATAATTTGTAATTCATCAGATGCAGAAACTTTCAAAATAACATTTTACAGAGCTGTGAGTTTATCACAGGGAGATGCAGAAACTTTCAAAATAACATATTTTACAAAGCTGGGGGATCATCCCAGGGCCACATTTACATCAGAAAATCACTTTTACACTGAATTACATCACTGGTTTCTAAAAACTATTTTTCAAGTGTTACTGGACAGATAGAATGAGACTTAAGTTACTTGTCTAAAAAGTCTATCCCTAGTACAATGAGTGAGTGCTGCTAGGACAGATCATTGATCACAAAGTTAGGAATAAGCCTTGAGAATCACAGTATGTGTCCCCAAAAAAGAAGGAAAGGGAAAAAAAAGAAAGATGAGGAACAGGAGTGATAGCATATCAATAGGGCGTTTGCCTTGCAGGTGGCAAGAAAGAAAGAAGGAAGAAAGGAAGGAAGGAAGGAAGGAAGGAAGGAAGGAAGGAAGGAAGGAAGGAAGGAAGGAAGGAAGGAAGGAAGGAAGGAAGGAAGGAAGGAAGGAAGGAAGGAAGGAAGGAAGGAAGGAAGGAAGGAAGGAAGGAAATGAAAGAAAGAAGGGAAAGAAAGAACAAAAGAAAAGACAAAATAAAGACAGGAAAGAATGGAGGGAGAAAGGAAGGAAAGAAAGGAGGGAGAAAGGAAGGTTGGAAGGAAGGAAAGGAATAATGAGAGAAAACCAGAAAAATAATGTTTTAATAGAGTTAAAAATCTCTCTTAATAAGCATAAGGTATTAGAATTTGATGCAGAATTCATTCTTTAATTCATGAGTTTAGAGTAGTTTATCATTGTGCCTCTAAACCTAGCACCAGATAAAAGGTTTTTGTACTTAATAAGCAAATCTATAGGAATAACAAAAAACTAAAGTGTCTTATTTAGCATAGGGTCTTTTCACATTTACCATCAACATTTACATAGAACTAAGGACATAAATCAAAGAGGATTTTAAATAAAGCATTATGCAGAGTAAAGAGAAAAATGTTCACATTAAATAAAGTTGGAGGCCTGCCTACCTAGACTTGCCTTACTTATGTATTTGTAACTTTTTTTGTTTTTTTTGTTTTTTTTTTTTTTTTTGGTTTTTGGGTCACACCCGGCGGTGCTCAGGGGTTACTCCTGGCTGTCTGTTCAGAAATAGCTCCTGGCAGGCATGGGGGACCATATGGGACACCAGGATTCGAACCAACCACCTTTGGTCCTGGATCAGCTGTTTGCAAGGCAAACACCGCTGTGCTATCTCTCCAGGCCCAAGTATTTGCAACTTTTACAACAAAGTTAAATGGTAAGTTGCTCCAAAGATGAGGAAATTAACCGAAGACTTCTTGTCAAAATGTGATGGAGTTAATGTTTGAAATCATGATTTACACTGGAGATGTAAGGTGACCCTGCAGTATATATTTCATGCTCTAATTGCTTCTGCTTCTACCTTGTCAGTTAATATGATGGTTGAACTTAAAAGGGCCTGCTTCAAAATAGACCTATAATGGAGCCTGGACTGATGGGAGTGCGATTTGCAATATAACTTTGAAAAGTTTGACAGTAAAATGAATGTGACATCTTTCTAAAGAAAGAGAGGTACACTAAATTCAAAGAAATGGGGAAATAGCATATGCAAAGAAAATTGATTGAGATTTAAAGCCATAAATCCTAGCAGAAAAATTGGGGCTTTAATGAATATCTGAGCCATGCACAAATAAATTCAAGCCAATAATTAATAAAGTTGATAGACTCCATCAGGTAAAGAAACCCTATGAAGTTAGATGCATTATAGTAGAAAAATAAATATCCATTATTTTTTGTTGTGGAACAGTTCATCTTCTGCATTTTTCTTTGTTCTCAAGAATAAATTATTATATAACTAAATAAAGACATTAAAGTTTCAAAATTTTATAATCAGAAATAAAGGCTAAGCTGGCTTGTAATCACCTTCTTCTACATAGAGTATAAGATGTAGAGCCATCCCTAAGACATCCAGATACCTTTAAGATTTCTGCTTTCTGCTGCATTTTAAATTGTAATGTAACTCTGTTTTGATTAGCCTGTTAGGAAGATAATAAAATCTGAAAGTTAAGAGTGTCTTGAACATCCAGAAGCATATGGCAGCTTGAACACAAGAAACTGGTGAAGGAGTACAATCACCATTAGTGAAAAACAAATAGGTAGAGAGAGGCAGTTGTGTGAGCTCTTCTGTATTAGACAAAGTGTTTTATAATACAGTAAACTACGAAAGGCCAAAGATTTATAAGACGAAAGCAGCATCCAAAATTTAAAAAATATTATATTTTAAAAGTGAATATGTGACTTAAAAAAAGGATTAAACGGGACAATAATGAAATTAATAAGGAGCTGTTTTACTTAAACCTTACATTGTCAAAAATCACATTTTGTTGTGGCTTACTTGGTGATCTGGGATCCAAGAGAAATAGTGTTTCCACTTGTCTCTTAGACCCTCCTTTACTATGGCAGGAAATGCCTAACATGGTTAGGAAGGTAAAGTGCACTCCAAACACTTACACTACATGAGAGGTCATGTACTAAACCAGTCTCAGGAGATAGGTTAAAACCAAGCATGAAGTCTAATTTCCCTGCATGGTATAGGACTTAGGTCTCAGAGAATAAGTAATTCAGATTGAATTGGGGAAATGCTCTTTGCAGGAAAGAACAATCAGTCCTCCCCTCTGCAAAGGCATTTCAGAAATATCAACTTGCCTATCCATGTATAAACAAATTTCATAACTTAATTTTCCTAAGAGCTGCATATTATTCTAATTTGTAGATACAACACAGGGTTTTATTTTGTTTTGTTTTTTTTTTTTTTTTTTATTTAATTTTTTTTTTATTTAAACACCTTGATTACATACATGATTGTGTTTGGGTTTCAGTCATAAAAAGAACACCACCCATCACCAGTGCAACATTCCCATCACCCAAGTCCCAAATCACCCTCCTCCCCACCCAACCCCCGCCTGTACCCTAAACAGGCTCTACATTTCCCTCATACATTCTCAATATTAGGACAGTTCAAAATGTAGTTATTTCTCTAACTAAACTCATCACTCTTTGTGGTGAGCTTCCTGAGGTGAGCTAGAACTTCCAGCTCTTTTCTCTTTTGTGTCTGAAAATTATTATTACAAGGGTGTCTTTCATTTTTCTTAAAACCCATAGATGAGTGAGACCATTCTGCGTTTTTCTCTCTCTCTCTGACTTATTTCACTCAGCATAATAGATTCCATGTACATCCATGTATAGGAAAATTTCATGACTTCATCTCTCCTGACAGCTGCATAATATTCCATTGTGTATATGTACCACAGTTTCTTTAGCCATTCATCTGTTGAAGGGCATCTTGGTTGTTTCCAGAGTCTTGCTATGGTAAATAGAGCTGCAATGAATATAGGTGTAAGGAAGGGGTTTTTGTATTGTATTTTTGTGTTCCTAGGGTATATTCCTAGGAGTGGTATAGCTGGATCGTATGGGAGCTCGATTTCCAGTTTTTGGAGGAATCTCCATATCGCTTTCCATAAAGGTTGAACTAGACAGCATTCCCACCAGCAGTGGATAAGAGTTCCTTTCTCTCCACATCCCCGCCAACACTGTTTATTCTCATTCTTTGTGATGTGTGCCATTCTCTGGGGTGTGAGGTGGTATCTCATCGTTGTTTTGATTTGCATCTCCCTGATGATTAGTGATGTGGAACATTTTTTCATGTGTCTTTTGGCCATGCGTATTTCTTCTTTGTCAAAGTGTCTGTTCATTTCTTCTCCCCATTTTTTGATGGGGTTAGATGTTTTTTTCTTGTAAAGTTCTGTCAGTGCCTTGTATATTTTGGAGATTAGCCCCTTATCTGATGGGTATTGGGTGAATAGTTTCTCCCACTCAGTGGGTGGCTCTTGTATCCTGGGCACTATTTCCTTTGAGGTGCAGAAGCTTCTCAGCTTAATATATTCCCATCTGTTAATCTCTGCTTTCACTTGCTTGGAGAGTGCAGTTTCCTCCTTGAAGATGCCTGTAATGTCCTGTAGTGTTTTGCCTATGTGCAGTTCTATATATCTTATGGTTTTGGGGCTGATATCGAGGTCTTTAATCCATTTGGATTTTACCTTTGTACATGATGTTAGCTGGGGGTCTAAGTTCAATTTTTTGCAAGTGGCTATCCAATTGTGCCAACACCACTTGTTGAAGAGGCTTTCCCTGCTCCATTTAGGATTTCCTGCTCCTTTATCAAAAATTAGATGGTTGTATCTCTGGGGAACATTTTCTGAGTATTCAAGCCTATTCCACTGATCTGAGGACCTATCCTTATTCCAATACCATGCTGTTTTGATAACTGTTGCTTTGTAGTACAGTTTAAAGTTGGGAAAAGTAATTCCTCCCATATTCTTTTTCCCAATGATTGCTTTAGCTATTCGAGGGTGTTTATTGTTCCAAATGAATTTCAAAAGTGTCTGATCCACTTCTTTGAAGAATGTCATGGGTATCTTTAGAGGGATGGCATTAAATCTGTATAATGCCTTGGGGAGTATTGACATTTTGATGATGTTAATCCTGCCAATCCATGAGCAGGGTATGTGTTTCCATTTCCGTGTGTCCTCTCTTATTTCTTGGAGCAGAGTTTTATAGTTTTCTTTGTATAGGTCCTTCACATATTTAGTCAAGTTGATTCCAAGATATTTGAGTTTGTGTGGTACAATTGTGAATGGGGTTGTTTTCTTAATGTCCATTTCTTCTTTATTACTGTTGGTGTATAGAAAGGCCATTGATTTTTGTGTGTTAATTTTGTAGCCTGCCACCTTGCTATATGAGTCTATTGTTTCTAGAAGCTTTTTGATAGAGTCTTTAGGGTTTTCTAAGTAGAGTATCATGTCATCTGCAAACAGTGAGAGCTTGACTTCTTCCTTTCCTATCTGGATTCCCTTGATATCCTTTTCTTGCCTAATCGCTATAGCAAGTACTTCCAGTGCTATGTTGAATAGGAGTGGTGAGAGAGGACAGCCTTGTCTTGTGCCAGAATTTAGAGGGAAGGCTTTCAGTTTTTCTCCATTGAGGATAATATTTGCCACTGGCTTGTGGTAGATGGCCTTCACTATATTGAGAAAGGTTCCCTCCATTCCCATCTTGCTGAGAGTTTTGATCAAGAATGGGTGTTGGACCTTATCAAATGCTTTCTCTGCATCTATTGATATGATCATGTGGTTTTTATTTTTCTTGTTATTGATGTTGTGTATTATGTTGATAGATTTACGGATGTTAAACCAGCCTTGCATTCCTGGGATGAAACCTACTTGATCGTAGTGGATGATCTTCTTAATGAGGCATTGAATCCTATTTGCCAGGATTTTGTTGAGGATCTTTGCATCTGCATTCATCAGTGATATTGGTCTGTAATTTTCTTTTTTGGTAGCGTCTCTGTCTGGTTTAGGTATCAAGGTGATGTTGGCTTCATAAAAGCTATTTGGAAGTGTTTCTGTTTGTTCAATTTCATGAAAGAGTCTTGCCAAGATTGGCAGTAGTTCCTCTTGGAAAGTTTGATAGAATTCATTAGTGAATCCATCTGGACCTGGGCTTTTGTTTTTCGGCAGACATTTGATTACTGTTTTAATTTCATCAATGGTGATGGGGGTGTTTAGATATGCTACATCCTCTTCCTTCAACCGTGGAAGATTATAAGAGTCCAAGAATTTATCCATTTCTTCCAGGTTCTCATTTTTAGTGGCGTAGAGTTTTTCAAAGTAGTTTCTGATTACCCTTTGAATCTCTGTCATATCAGTAGTGATCTCTCCTTTTTCATTCCTGATACGAGTTATCAAGTTTCTCTCTCTCTCTTTCTTTGTTAGGTTTGCCAGTGGTCTATCAATCTTGTTTATTTTTTCAAAGAACCAACTTCTGCTTTCGTTGATCTTTCGGATTGTTTTTTGAGTTTCCATTTCGTTGATTTCTGCTCTCAGCTTTGTTATTTCCTTCTGTCTTCCTGTTCTTGGGTCCTTTTGTTGAGCATTTTCTAGTTCTATTAGCTGTGTCATTAAGCTACTCAGGTAAGCTCCTTCTTCCTTCCTGATGTGTGCTTGCAAAGCTATAAATTTTCCTCTCAGTACTGCTTTTGCTGTGTCCCATAAGTTCTGAGAGTTTGTGTCTTTATTGTCATTTGTTTCCAGGAACCTTTTTATTTCCTCCTTGATTTCATCTCGGACCCACTGGTTATTGAGCATGAGGCTGTTTAACTTCCAGGTGTTAAAGTGTTTCTTCTGAGTCCCTTTGGAGTTCACAAATAATTTCAGAGCCTTGTGGTCAGCGAAGGTAGTCTGCAAAATTTCTATCCTCTTGATCTTATGGAGGTATGTTTTATGTGCCAGCATGTAGTCTATCCTGGAGAATGTCCCATGTACATTGGAGAAGAATGTGTATCCAGGTTTCTGGGGATGGAGTGTCCTATATATATCCACTAGGCCTCTTTCTTCCATTTCTCTCCTCAGGTCTAGTATATTCTTGTTGGGTTTCAGTCTGGTTGACCTGTCCAGTGTTGACAAAGCCGTGTTTAGGTCCCCCACAATTATTGTGTTGTTGTTGATATTATTTTTCAGATTTGTCAGCAGTTGTATTAAATATTTTGCTGGCCCCTCATTCGGTGCATATATGTTTAGGAGAGTGAATTCTTCCTGCTCTACGTACCCCTTGATTAATATAAAATGTCCGTCTTTGTCCCTTACAACCTTCCTGAGTATAAAGTTTGCATTATCTGATATTAGTATGGCCACTCCAGCTTTTTTATGGGTGTTGTTTGCTTGGATAACTTTTCTCCAGCCTTTTATTTTGAGTCTATGTTTGTTCTGACTATTCAGGTGCGTTTCTTGTAGGCAGCAGAAGGTTGGATTGAGTTTTTTGATCCATTTAGCCACTCTGTGTCTCTTAACTGGTGCATTTAGTCCATTGACGTTGAGAGAAAGAATTGTCCTGGGATTTAACGCCATCTTTATTTCAAAATTTGGTGTGTCTTTTGGGTAGTCTTGTCTTAGATTAGGTCTTTCAGTTTTTTTCTTAAGACTGGTTTTGTGTCTGTGAAGTTTCTGAGCTGTTTTTTGTCTGTGAAACCATGTATTCTTCCATCAAACCGGAAAGTGAGTTTTGCTGGGTATAGTATTCTGGGTGAAGCATTCATTTCATTCAGTCTTGTCACAATATCCCACCACTGCTTTCTGGCATTGAGCGTTTCTGGTGACAGGTCTGCTGTAAATCTCAGGGAAGCTTGCTTGAACATGATTTCCCCTTTTGATCTTGCTGTTTTCAGAATTCTGTCTCTATCTGTGGGATTTGTCATTGTGACTAGGATGTGTCTTGGGGTGGTTTTTCTGGGGTCTCTTTTGGTTGGTACTCTTCGGGCATGCAGGATTTGATCACATATATTCTTTAGCTCTGGGAGTTTCTCTTTAATGATGTTCTTGACCATTGATTCTTCCTGGAAATTTTCTTCCTGGGTCTCTGGGACTCCAATGATTCTTAAGTTGTTTCTGTTGATCTTATCATAGACTTCTATTTTCGTCTGTTCCCATTCTTTGACTAATTTTTCCATTGTCTTCTCATTTGCTTTAAGTTTTTTGTCCAATCTCTCCTGCTGTATGGAATTGTTATGTATCTCATCTTCCACAGCACCAAGTCTATTCTCAGCTTCTGATACCCTGTCCCAGAGCTTATCCATTTTGTCATTCACTTCGTTTACTGAGTTTTTCAGGCCTGTTAGTTGACATGTTATTTCAGTTTGGAGTTTTGTCATTTCTGCCTTCATATTTTCTTGGTTCTTATTAGTGTTCTGTTCAACTCGATCCATGGTTTCTTGGAGTCTGTTGAGCACCTTCCATATTGCTAGTCTAAAGTCCTTATCTGAGAGGTTGATTAGTTGTTCAGTCATTATCTGGTCCTCAGAATTGTCATCTTCATTCTCTATGTCTGATGCTGGCCTGCGCTGTTTCCCCATTGTCACATTTGTATTGTGGGTTTTTCTACGTGTTGTAGTGGTATTCATTGTCTATATGATGTAGGCCTGTTTTGTTTTTTAATTCATTAATATGTTGTCAGGAATCTGGGTAGTTTCCAGATTATGGTTATTGTAATTAACTCTGAAATGAATATAAGAGTGCAGAGGGCATTTTTTATTTCTGTTTTTATGACCTAGGGTATATTCTTTGATTGGTATTGCTGGATCATATGGGAGTTCAATTTGTAGTTTTTGAGGAATTCCATATTGCGCTCTAAAAAGGTTGGACTAGATGTCATTCCCACAAGAAGTGAATGTATGTTCCTTTTCCTTCTACATCCCTACCAACACTAAATGTTTTTGTTCTTTGTGATTTGTGCCTACTGAGTGAAATAAGTCAGATAAAGAGAGATCGACAGAATAGTCTACTCATCTGTGAGATTTAAGAAAAAATAAAAGACATTATTGTAATAATACCTAGAGAAATAGAGATGAGGGCTGGAAAGACCAGCTCATGATATGAATGACACTTACCACAGAGTGGTGAGTCCATTAAGAGAAATAACTACACTAACAATTAGCATGAAAATGATAGCGAGGGAGAGAAATAGAATTCCTGTCTTGAAGACAAACAGGAGGTAAGGGAGGAGGAATATAGAAGACATTGGTGGCTGGAATGTTGTGCAGGTGAAGGGGGTGTATGACCAAAAACATAGTGCTGAAATAAATATATAATTAAAATAATAAATAAAATATCTTGCATTATAGAAAAGAAATAGTGAAGCTAAAAATATTTTTATTAAGAAATTTCCAGGAGACCTGAGCGATAGCGCAGCAGTAGGGCATTTGCCAGCACTGACTTCACTTTGATCCCGGTGTCTCATATAGTCCCGCAACCCATTTCTTAGTCTTCTTAGTAGAAACTCCCTAAATGCATTTGTTTCAATAAAATTATAGTTATTCCCATATCAGCAGGTTTAACATAACAAATAAGTATTTGGTAAATGATTTTAAAATATTGTAGATACCAAACAATTTCATACAAATGTTGGTATTAGTTGGTGTCAAAATAAAGAAGTTCCTTTTTGAACAGAAACTGCAATTTGTGATAATAGGGATGAGAAACAGACCTGAAAGATTAGTGTTATATATCAGAGTATGATATAAACATGTAAAATAGGCCTAAAAGGGAATTTTTAAATATATATTTTATTTAAACAACTTTATTACATACATGATTGTGTTTAGATTTCAGCAATGTAAAGAACACCACCCATCACCAGTGCAACATTCCCATCTCTAATGTCCTAAATCTCCCTTCTCCCCACCCTACCCCCACCTGAACTCTAGACAGACTTTCTATTTCACTCATACATTCTCATTGTTAGGATACTTCACAATGTAGTTATTTCTCTAACTAAACTCATCCCTGTTTGTGGTGAGCTTCATGAGGTGGGCTGTAACTTCCAGCCCTCCTCTTTTTTGTGTCTGAAAATTATTATTGCAAGAATTTGAGGAGCAGAAGCTTCTCAGCTTAATATATTCCCATCTGTTAATCTCTGCTTTCACTTTATTGGAGAGTGTAGTTTCCTTTTTGAAGATGCTTGTAGTCTCAAGGTCCTGGAGTGTTTTGCCTAACTGTTGTTCTATATATCTTATGGTTTAGGTCTGATATCGAGGTCTTTAATACATTTGGATTTTACCTTCATACATGATGTTAACTGGGGGTCTAAATTTAATTTTTTGCAAGTGGCTAGCCAGTTGTGCCAACACCACTTGTTGAAGAGGCTTTCTTTGCTCCATTTAGGATTTTTTGCTCCTTTACAAAAAATTAGTTGCTTGTTTGTCTGGAGAATATTCTCTGAGTATTCAAGCCTATTCCACTGATCTGAGGTCCTGCCTTTATTCCAATACCATGCTGTGTTGATGACTATCACTTTGTAGTAAAGTTTAAAGTTGGGAAAAGTAATTCCTTCCATATTCGTTTTCCCAATGATTGCTTTAGCTATTCTAGGGTGTTTATTGTTCCAAATGAATTTCAAAAGTGCCTGATCCACTTCTTTGAAGAATGTCATTGGTATCTTTAGAGCAGGGGTCCTCAAACTTTTTAAACAGGAGGCCAGTTCACTGTCACTCAGATCATTGGAGGGTCTAACTATAACAAAAACAAAACTTATGAATTAATTCTTAGGCACACTGTATGTATCTTATTTTGCAATGAAGAAACAAAACAGATACAAATACAATATGTAGCCTGCGGGCCATAGTTTGAGGACCACTGAAAGTTTAGAGGGCTCACATTAAATCTGTACAATGCTTTGGGGAGTATTTCAATTTTGATGATGTTAATCCTGCCAATCCATGAGGAGGGTATGTGCTTACATTTCCATGTGTCCTCTCTTATTTCTTGAAGCAGAGTTTTATATTTTTTTTTGTATAGGTCCTTCATATTTTAGGTAAGTTAATTCCAAGATATTTGAGTTTGTGTGGCACTATTGTGAATGGGGTTGTTTTCTTAATATCCATTTCTTCCCTATTATTATTGCTGTATAGAAAGGCCATTAATTTTTGTGTTAACTTTATAACCTGCCTCATTCCTATATGAGTTTATTATTTCTAGAAGCTTTTTGGTAGAGTCTTTAGGGTTTTCTAAGTAGAGTATCATGTCATCTGCAAACAGTGAGAGCTTGACTTCTTCCTTTCCTATCTGGATTCCCTTGATATCTTTTTCTTGCCTAATCACTAAAGCAAGTACTTTCAGTGCTATGTTGAATAGGAGTGGTGAGAGAAGACAGCCTTGTCTTGTGCCAGAATTTAGAGGGAAGGCTTTTAGTTTTTCTTCATTGAGGACAATATTTGCCTCTGGCTTGTGATAGATGGCCTTAACTCTATTGAGAAAGGTTCCTTCTATTCCCATCTTGCTGAGAGTTTTTGTCAAGTATGGTGTCAGACCTTATCATATGCTCTCTCTGCGTCTATAGATATGATCATGTGATTTTTATTTTTCTTGTTGTTGATGTTGTGTACTATGTTGATAGATTTGCAGATGTTAAACCAGACTTGCATTCCTGGGATAAAACCTACTTGATCGTAGTGGATGATCTTCTTAATGAGGCATTGAATACTATTTGCCAGGATTTTATTGAGGATCTTTGCATCTGTGTTCATCAGCAATATTGGTCTGTAATTTTCTTTTTTGGTAGCATCTCTGTCTGGTTTAGATATCAAGGTGATGTTGGCTTCATAAAAGCCATTTGGAAGTGTTCCTATTTTTTTTTTTTTTTGATTTCATGAAAGAGTGTTGCCAGGATTTCTAGTAGTTTCTCTTAAAAGGTTTGAAAGAATTCATTAGTGAATCCATCTGGGTCTGGGCTTTTGTTTTGGGGCATATTTGATTACTTTCTTAATTTCCTCAATAGTGATGGGTGTGTTTCAATATACTACATCCTCCTTAGTTGACCGTGGAAGATTTTAAGAGTCCAAAAATTTATTCATTTGTTCCAGGTTCTCATTTTTAGTGGCATAGAGTTTCCCAAAGTAGTTTCTGATTACCCTTTGAATCGCTGCCATATCAGTAGTGATCTCTCCTTTTTCATTCCTAATACAAGTTATTAAGTTTCTCTCTCTTTCTCTTTCTTTGTTAGTTTTGCCAGTGTTCTATCAATCTTGTTTATTTTTTCAAAGAACTAACTTCTGCTTTCGTTGATCTTTCGGAATGTTTTTTGGGTTTCCACTTCATTGATTTCTGCTCTCAGCATTGTTATTTCCTTCTGTCTCCCTATTTTTGGGTCCTTTTGTTGAGAACTTTCTAATTCTATGAGCTGTGTCATTAAGCTATTCAGGTATGCCCCTTCTTTTTTCCTGATGTGTGCTTGCAAAGCTATAAATTTTCCTCTCAGTACTGCTTTTGCTGTGTCCTATAGGTTCTCATAGTTTCTGTCTCTATTGTCATTTGTTTCTAGGAAGGTTTTGATTTCCTGTTTGATTTCATCTCGGATCCACTGGTTATTCAGTATTAGGTTGTTTAACTTCCAGGTATTAAAGTTTTTCTTCTGTGTCCCTTTGTAGTCCCTTTGTAATTTCAGGGTCTTGTGGTCAGTGAAGGTAGCCTGCAAAATTTCTATCCTCTTGATATTATGGAGGTATGTTTTGTGTGCTAGCATGTAGTCTATCCTGGACAATGTCCCATGTACATTAGAGAAGAATGTTTATCCAGGTTTGGGGGGCTGGAGAGTCCTATATATATTTTCTAGGCCTCTTTCTTCCATTTCTCTTTTCAGGTCTAGTATATTCTTGTTGGGTTTCAGTCTGGTTGACCTATCAAGTCAATGACAATGCCACGTTGAGATCTTCCACAATTATTGTGTTGTTATTGACATTATTTTTCAGATTTGTTAACAATTGTATTAAATATTTTGCTGGCCCCTCATTCAGTACATATGTTTAGGAGAGTGATATCTTCCTGCTGTAAATATACATTGATTAATACAAAATGTCCATCTTTGTTCCCTACAACTTTCCTGAGTATAAAATTTGCATCATCTGATATTAGTATGGCCACTCCAGCTTTTTAATGGGTGTTGATTCCTTGGATGATTTTCCTCCAGCCTTTTATTTTGAGTCTATCTTTGCTCTGACTATTCAGGTGCATTTCTTGTAGGCAACAGAAGGTTGGATTGAGTTTTTTGATCCATTTAGCCACTCTGTGTCTCTTAAATGTTGCATTTAGTCCATTTACATTGAGAGAAAGAATTGTCCTGGGATTTAGTGCCATCTTTATATCAAAGTTTGGTGTGTCTGTTGGTCAATCTTGTCTTAAAGTAGGTCTTTCAGTTTTTTTTCAGTTTTTCTTTTAAGACTGTTTTTTTATTTAAACATCTTGATTACATATATAATTGTGATTAGGTTTCAGTCATGTAAAAACACCCCCGTCAGCAGAGCAATATTCCCACTACTAATGTCCCAAATCTCCCTCCATCCCACCCCACCCCCACCTGTACTCCAGACAGGCTTTCCAGTTCCCTTATTCATTCACATGATTATGGTAGTTCTCTCTGTAGTAATTTCTATAATTGCACTTACCACTCTTTGTGGTGAGCTTCCTGAAGTGAGTTGGAAGTTCCAGCCCTCCTCTCATTGTCTCTGATGATTGTTGCAAAAATGACTTTTATTTTTCTTAAAACCCATAGATGAGTGAGACTATTCTGCGTCTCTCTCTCTCCCTCTGACTTATTTCACTCAGCATGATAGATACCATGTACATCCATGTATAGGAACATTTCATGACTTCATTTCTCCTGACAACTGCATAATATTCCATTGTGTATATGAACCAGAGTTTCTTTAGCCTTCATCTGTTGAAGGGCATCTTGGCTGTTTCTGGAGCCTGGATATTGTAAATAGTGCTGCAATAAATATAGGTGTGAGGAAGGGGTTTTTGTCTTATGTTCTTGTGTTCTTAGGGTATATCCCTTGGAGTGGAATAGCTAGGTCGAATGGGAGCCCAATTTCCAGATTTTGGAGCAATCTTCATATCGCTTTCCATAGAGGTTGGACTAGACAGCATTCCCACCAGCAGTGGATAAGAGTTCCTTTCTCTCAACATCGCCGCCAGCACTGATTGTTCTCATTCTTTGTGATGTGCACCAATCTCTGTGGTGTGATGTGGTATCTCATCATTGTTTTGATTTGCATCTCCCTGCTGATTATTGATGAGGAGCATTTTTTCATGTCCTTTTGGCCATTTGTAATTCTTTTTTATCAAAGCATCTGTCATTTCTTCTCCCAATTTTTTGATGGGATTAGATGCCCTGCTCAAAGAAATAAGAGGACACATAGAAATGGAAACACATACACATTGCTCATGTATTGGCAGAATTAACATCATTAAAATGGCAATACTCCCCAAAGCATTATAAATATTTAATCTGATCTCCTTTAAAATTACCCATGACATTCTTCAATGAAGTGGATCAAACACTTATGAAGTTCATCTGGAACAATAAATACCCTTGAATAGCTAAAGCTCTCCTAGGGAAAAGGAAAATGGGAGACATTACTTTCCCCAACTTTAAAATGTACTACAAAGCAATAGTCATCAAAACAGCATGGTATTGGAATGAAGACAGACCCTCAGATCAGTGGAATAGGCTCGAGTTCTTAGACATTGTCCCCCAGACATACAATTACCTAATTTTTGACAAAGGAGCAAGAAATCCTAAGTGGAGCAGGGAAAACCTCTTCAACAGGTGGTGCTGGCAGAACTGGTTAGCCACTTGTAAAAAAAGCAACCATAGACCCCCATTTAACATCATGTATGAAGGTACTCTTCAGGCATGCAGGATTTGATCGCAGGTATTCTTTGGCTCTGATAGTTTCTCTTTAATGTTGTTCTTGACCATTGATTCTTCTGGAGATTTTCTTCCTGGGTATCTGGGACTTCAATGATTCTTTAAGTTTTTTCTGTTGAGCTTATCATAGACTTCTATTTTCATCTGTTCTCTTTCTTTGAGTAATTTTTCCATTGTTTGATCATTTACTTTAAGGCTTTTTTCCAATCTCTTCTGCTGTATGAAGTTGTTATTCATCTCATCTTCCAGTGTACTAATTATATCCTCAGCTGCTGTTAACCCGTGGGAAAGCTCATCGATGTTTTTCTTCAATTCATCTGAGTTTTTCAGACCTGTTATTTGACCTGAAATTTCAGTTTGGAGTTTTCTCATTTCTATCTTCACATTCTCTTGATTCTTATTAGTGTTCTCTTCTATACTTTCTTTGAGTTCTTTGAACATCTTCCATATTTCAACTTCAAACTCCTTATCTGAGAGACTGACTAGTTGGTTGGCCATGTTCTGGTCATCTGAGTTGCCATCTTCATTCTCTATGTCTGGTGCTGGCTTGCATTGTTTTCCCATTGTCACACTTGTATTGTGGGTTTTTGTACCTGTTGTGGTTGTATTCATTGGCTAAATGATATGCACGGCCACCTAGTGAAGACTCCTCTGTCTCCTCCTTCTCTGGGTGTATCAACTCACCTCCAGGGAAGGCTAGCCATGCGCAGTTGAAGGCACACATTGGATAAAATCAGGCTCTAGGGAAGGCTAGCCATGCGCAGGTGAAGCCACACACAGGATGAAATCAGGCCAGGAATGCATCACAACACAAGAGACAGTCAGAGATATGTGCTGGCATCTGAGTTCCAGCAGAGTTCAGTGGCTTCCCCTTTCCAGGCGTATCAACTCACCTCCAAGGAATGCTCCAGGAAAGGCTCCAGGGAAGAGTGTGCAGATAAAGCCACACACTGGATGAAATCAGGCTCCAGGGAAGGCTAGCCATTAGCAGATGAAGCCACACACAGAATGCAATCAGGCCAAGAATGCAGCGCAGGGCAGGAGACAGTCAGAGATAGGTGCCGGCATCTGAGTTTCAAGCAGAGTTCAGTGGCTTCCCTGGGGATTTTTTTTTTTATCAAGAATCATTATCAGTGAATTGGAATAAAAAAAGGGAGTAGGAAAATGAATCCTACTGTACATAAATATTGGCAATTATAATAAATTCTACAGAATTTAATGAAATGATAATACAAAAAATAATATTTAGAGACAGTATATAAATTGAGTCATTTGATTTGTTCAAATTAGTCACTTGTTTTAACTGAAGATTTATCATTCTGAGCCAGTGGTGTAGAGCAGCAGGTCGGGTGCTTGCCCTGTACACACCTAAACTGGGTTCAAGCCTTGTTATTCCATATTATTCTCCTATCTAGGGAAGATCCAGGAGTAATCCCTGTATATTTATGGAGTGTCGCCTAAAAGCATAAACAAAAATATGAATATTTTATTTTACATATAAAGCAGTAGGGGTAAATTTACATATATGGGAGTCTATAGACATTGACTTAGTCTCTATGATAGGCACTGCTTCTCATTAATTAGATATTTATTTAAATACCATTGAGGCCAGAGGGTATTTAGGTTGGGTCATAGTTCCCAGATTCTAGGATGAAAATATTAAATGATAAAGATGTTCAGAATCAGAATTGGAAATGAAAAGGTTTATTGGAAAATAGAAGAGAGAAAAGGAACATCCAAGCCTAGAAGAAACAATATAATATTAAAGTAAGCCTTGATTTTTTACTGGGTGGGTCTTTGTTTCACTTACCAAGTGACAAGAACTTTTTACATTATTTTATACAAGGTTGTCCAACTAACTTTGGGCCTTTTCTGTTATCAATTTGTCCCTGGGTCTTAGATATTTTTTCATTGACTTTGAGTATAATGTCTGAAGTAGAATTGCTGACCTTGGAGAAGTGTTAACTTCCCGTTATCAGAAAAAGTTCAGAAATTTGCAGGAATGTTAAAAATTTATGATGTGGGGAGGGAAACCAAAAATAGAACTGCTCACAGGAACCGGCAAGGGGAACAGGAGGCTTCCACTTTCACTGTTGTGTGTCAATGAAACTCTTGGTATCTTTCCTTAAATCCAACCTGCTACCTCCATGATGTTTTGGGGGTGTTTTGGTGGGACTTAGGGGAGAAGAAAACAGACTGCACTATAAACTGCAAGGCAGTAAATTAATTCATCATTAATAACCTAGAAGAATTAACTTCCTCATTAAATAGTATCAATTAAAATATCTTCCAACACATGTTCATTGACATCCACAACATGTTTTACAGCTTAAACTAGCATACTGTACTTTATTTAGGAAGTAATTATAATCCAAATACTCATGATCCACACAAGGCAATTTGAACTCTTTGAAACAAATGGTAATGTAAAAATGGTAGGTTCAAGATTATTTGTAACCAGAAAGGAAGACGTGTCACAAAATATACTTGCTGCTTGATATATTTTACTATATAAGAGCTAGTGCACAAGTAAAATTATGTCCACTGTAAAGATGAAAACTTGACCTAAATTTAATGTAATTAAAAAAACAATTAGGAACAGAGTGAATAGCGTAGTGGTAGGGGTTTTCTTTGCATGAAGCTGACACAGGACAGACCTGAGTTCAATTCTTGATGTCCCATACGGTCCCTCGAGCCAGGAGCGTTTTCTGAGTGCAGAGTCAGGAATAACCCCTAAGCATCACCAGCTGTGGCCCAAAACTCTCCCCCAAAATTACATATTGTAGATGACAAATTAAGAATAGTATAGTATATATTGTATATACCTATGATTATAATTACAGCAAATTATGTAGGAAACTTGTCTTGCATTTGGCCAACATGTGTTTAATCTCCAGCATCATTATGACTCACTGAACATGTCCAGAAGTACATCTTGAGCATAGAATAAAGGGTAATTCCCAAACACAACTGGACATGCCTGTTTCCTCTTCCAACCCACACCTCCCCCTAAAAATTCAAAACAAAACAAAACAAAACAAAAAACAAAAAACACCTCATTTACAATAGACATGAACAAACATCCAAGTACATTATTTGGGTAGAATCACAGAGAATAAAATCATATTTTTAAGTATAGTTATTGAAGTTTCTTTAGTTTTAATATTTAAAATCTAAATATAAAGAACTTACTAGCTTTAAGGTAGAGTGTATTTACTAAGGCTGGGGTATCTGGATTGTGGCAAGATTCTGAGTACTATCATGCACCCTATACCCTCTCTCCATAGTGACACAGTATGGTCCTACTGATCTCCAATTAACTCAGGATTTGTCCGTGTGGCCTTCAGATCTACTAGGCATAGGCAGCATTGAATTGCTCTGTTTTAGCATTGAACCTTTCAGTCCACTCAGTTCAATATCGACTCCCTGAGTGACACCCCAGAGTACTCAGGAGTTTTCTTTTCCCAAATAGAGAAAGTAATTCTTAGAATATAAATAAAGTTTGTAGTTTAAATAGAAGAGCTTGCATATTTTAAAGTATTTACCTTTCATATACATCTACATAATTTCCACACTCAATCTCTTTAAATTATTAGAAAATGAAGCTTCACATAATGCTTCATTAGTCATTTATTCTTAGAGAAATACATTCTTTACATGATAAATTCTGAAATATTTATTTGTTTTAAAATTTATGTGTATGAGTACTTAAGTACATGATTGCATATTATCTATAGAGCTATTTAATTTAAGCCTATAAATAACTTATAATCAATACCTACCTGACAAACTCATTAGATTGTATGTATTTCATTAATTTTGCATTAGGTTGACTAGCTTACTGATCCTGACAATTATTGAAAGTGAAGTATCCTGGCTAATGAATGATTTATTGAAGAGTTTGCTAACAAAGAAAATTTTCAACTAACTATTTGCTAGGTTGCAAAATGATACAGTATTGTTGACAATATATATTTATTAATCCATATAAATCCATCTACTTTGTTTTGTTTTGAAAGCTCTTCTCCTTCCAACTCAGATGTTTGTCTATTTTCTTGTTAATAAAGCTTCAAGTCTTTTGATCTGCTTATTCTGTGTGTAGACAAGACAATTTTTTATAGTGTCTGTAAATTCAATCTTTTTTCTACTTTTCCACCCTTCTAAGGAAAATAATATCACAGATATCTGAGAAGTTGTAAAATTTTGGGGACTTTCCTATCATATCTCTGTCCAAAGCACATAATCCTATAAGTTAGGAGAGTGAGATCTGCGGAATGAAATTGTTGATTTGAATTCTGTATTTTGTTTTGGTTTTGTGATGTCACCCAGAAGTGTTCAGGGCTTACTCTTTACTCTGCATTAAAAGACCACTGATGGTGGGCTTGAAAGTCTAAATGAGTTCAGACTTCATTTGGCTCTTTGTAAGATAAACATCCTACCAAACCATATTATTACTTCAGCCCCTGAATTTATTCTTGCTCTAAATTTTTTATCTGTATGATCTTAGATATATTAGTTTACTTCAATATTCCTCCCTGATCTCATCTGTAAATTGATGATAAATATAACAATGTTGACTTCACAAAATTTGAAAACATATAGAATATTAGAACCATGTAAGGATGTTTCAAGTTATGCTGGATACTATGTTAATCAGAGTTGCATCATATTATTGTTAGATTGTATTATGGAGCATGGGTTCTCAAGTAGTACCAAGAGTGTTCAGCAGCTCTGGATTCTCAATGGTGATTCTCAGCTACCAGAACTGGTAGCTTAATACTAGGGTCAAAGGTGCAGTGCTTCTTGGGCCCTGTGCCACCAGTGATACTGAGACCACCTCTCTGGTACTGAGGATTTTCCACCTCCAGGAGAGTTCATGAGTCCTTGACAGGTCATCCTGATGTTCTGAGGCTCATGTAACATCAAGAATCAAATACAGGTTGGGTACTTTCTAAACTTTTAGACATGAGTCCTAATTGCTGTATTTTGTCCCTTTATCATGAACATCTAAATAGATGAAGTCAGACTAATTAAATCAAATTAAAATTTATTAAGTATCTTTCTGCAACACTGTGCAATATTTTAAAAATTGATTTTGTATAAAGAAGAGTCATGTCTAAATATTTAGCATAACTTAATATCTAAATAGGAAATTTTATAAAATATATGAAACTTTATTTCTATAGCTGTATCACCTGTTATGATTTTGTTAATAGATTTGTGTAATTTTTATAAAATATATGTTAAAGAATGACCAAATAGAGAAAATAAATGGTGTTCTAATACTTTGAAAAAGAATTATAATAAATGCCAATAATCATTATATGACTAAATAAACTATTTTAAGCAAAAATAACAACACCTAAGTTAGGTATTATAGTTCATATTTTTCAGTTCATAAAACTACAATTAAATATTTTAGTTTAGGACCAAAGAAATATTTTTGCCTTTCATAATGCTGTCTTGAATTTGGTCCCCAGAACCACAAATGATCAACTATGAGCCACAGGAATGATCCCTGAGTACACAGAGTAAGGAGTAAACCTAAGAAATATAAATTGTGGCTCCCCCAAATAAAAAAACAAAATGCAATAAAAATGAAGTAAAATCCAAAGCATAATCCTTTAGTCACATAACTTATATTTAAACATATTCTTTTAATTAGTATAGCTGAGCACTTGTACAAACAGCAATTCTATATTTTTCTTTTATTTTTGCCTTTTAAGTAACAGGGATTTATAAATTCCTCCAAAAACTTTTTAATAAAATAGGTCTCAAATTCATCATAATATCCATAAATCAGTGTTACCATCATACTGCTATTCATAATGCTATCCAAGTCTCACATTGATGTTTTGAACCTCCATTGCTACACCTTGCAGTGCTTACATCATGATTATACTATGTAGTAACCATGATTGAACCAATGTTAGCTTGGTACAGCACATTTACCTTTACCCCTGTTGCATATCTCAGGCCCCTATATTTTCCTTTACATTTTTTTTGGGGGGGTTGGCTCACATCTGGCTATACTCAAGGGTTACTCTTGGTTCTGTACTCAGGCTCGGAGGACCATATGGGATGCCAAGATTCAAACCACCATCCTTTCTGGACTGGTTGTATATAAGGCAAATGCCCTATCATATTGCTATCACTTCAGCCCTACGTTTTTATTTTCTAATTTTTGATTTCTTGCTCATGGGTTTTTGTACAACTCTGGGTTGGTAAGTTGTTCCTTGCAGTTTTGGGGACTAAAGTGTCTAACATTTAGCACATAAATCATATATATTCATCCCATTGACCTATTTTTACATTCCTCCAGTATATTTTTATTGAAATTGATTAGAACTTATTTATTAAAGGTTAGTGAAAATAAAAGTCATTAATATAAAATATTACATAGAATATAGTGCATATTAAAACTTTGCATAATGAAAACTAGTATTTTCTGTATTTTTCTGGCTGCATATTCATCATATTTCAAGATTGTTCAGAGGTCTATACTTAGTGCCATCTTTTCAAAATGATCAACTGTTTCAAATGCCTGTGATATGTTGCTGAGTATTATAAACTAGTCACACTCAGAAATTACAAATGAATCTTTGTAATCTCCTACAAATCAACTCTATTTTTAGATTTCTCTTCATCTCTCTGCTACTATTGTGAAAGCACTTCCAGAAATGGTTATATCCAATTTCTTTCAGTAAATTCCATCTCATAACCTTCTATATGAAACAGGTTTCTATGTGGTTTGACTGAATTGTATTTCATCATAGATCATAAACTACCATCCCAACTCCCATTTGAATATGAGATCTTTTAAAAGGCTATTAACATTATATGAGTACAAAAGAATAGGCACCTGTTATTGGTGTGGATGTGTTACAGGTCCTAACTAAGTGACACATATCTAATAAAGGTGGTTACAGGTCCTAACTGACACATATCTAATAAAGGTGGTTGAGATCCTTATAAAGGGAAGAGAAGCTTTGCAATTAAAAAAATCTCTTATGAATAGTGCTTCAATGAACTTAAGAGTGCAAATGCCAGATTCTAGAAACAACCCAAGTGCTTTGAAACAGATGAGTGATAAAGAAACTGTGGTGCATACACAATGCAATACTCTGCATCTATTAAGAAAAATTACGCAAGGCTGGAGTATATAGCACAGTGGGTAAGGTCCTTTCCTTGAACAGAGCTTACCCAGGGTTCAATCCAGACATCCCATATGGTCCCCCAAGACTGCCAAGAGTGATTTCTGAGCACAGATACAGGAGTAACCCCTACCACTGTCGGGTGTGGCCCAATCCCCATAAAAAAAAGGAAAAATGAAGTTATGAAATATGCTTATCCCTGGATGGTTATTGAGACTATTATGCAGAATCAAATGAGTCAGAGGAAAAGAGATAAATATAGAATAACCCTACTCTTTTATGGTTTATAAATACAAAAAGATTGTAAGGTACCAAAGAAAATAGAGATGAGCTTCAGGTGTACCAGTTCATGTTAGAAGCTTTTCACGAAGAACAGTTGAGTGCAGGAGTGCAGTAAGGTCAGAGAAGGAACCACTGTGACAATGATAGTTGGAAGTGATCTCTCTGGATAAGAACTGGGTGAGGAAAGGAGGTAAAGTGCTTGGCAATATACCTCTTCAGTAACAATATTGAAAACTGCAGAGTCTAAAAGGAAACAAAGAGAAGAGAGTGAAAAGAGAAAAATAATGTTGCCATAGAGATAGGCAGTGGGGAGAGAAGGAGGAGAGTTGGAGAAAAACTAAAGACATTTATGGTGGTAAAGATGTGTTGCTGAAGAAATGGATATTGGACAATGTAAGACTAAAATGCAATAATTAATAACTTTGTAACACTTAATAATAATTAATGACTTTGTATCCTATGGTCATTCAATTAAAATTATTAAGAAAAAACTCTTTCCTCCTTCCTTTCTATTTTGCCTTATCATTCTCTTTCTTTTTTCCTTCCTTTCTCTCTCCTAAACACACACACACACACAAACACACACACACACACACACACACACACAAATACTGACAGAAAATGGATTCAATAAGACACCAAAGAAGAAGGGAATTGCTGTAGTCTTAGAGTTGTCAGTCTCCCAAATATATTTTATTTAATCTCAGCAAATGGTATCTTGTTTTAGTACTCTAAATCTCTGTATGTCAATTTTTTGGAGGGGCTTAGTGGAATCTTTTTTTTGAAGATCAATTCTGGGCCTTAAATCTCTAATTAAGTCTCTTCTCTATCCTCATTAATTTCCATTACCAGAGTCATTATATTTCAGTTGAATGTATTAAAATGTCACTAAGAGATTCCAACCATATTTGATGTCTAGAACATTCTCTGGAATGTTTATGGGACATTCTAAAGCCCCTTATCCTTCCCAGAATCTTAACTCTGTTTTTTCAGTTTTGGGTGTCCTCCAGGTTCCACATGAGTTACCTTAGCAGTGTGGCCTAGAAACTCTCTCCAGACATTAAGTTCGGCTAATAGCAAGACTCCCCTCATTTGTTTCTTTCTCTTAAGGATCATTAAATTTTATTGCTTGGTGTCCAGTATCTTGGAAACTGTTATTTCACCTATTTTGCCTGATTTCATATTTATTTTAGGTAGAAATATGCATTCAACTTCTCTTATTCCTTAATGAACAAAAGAAGTACCACTTTTATTGGTGAATGTTTATTTTGTAAACTTATCTTTTACTGATATATTCTATATAAACATCATTTAATGCAATCATTTCCAGTTACCAAAATATAAATGACACTGTACTTTGCTTCAAAACAGAACAAACAAAAAATAGATTCTATTGTTTTGAAGCAAAGCACATTTTAAAAAATATTGAAGCCAATGATAGATGATTCATATTTGAATACAATTTTAATTGCACTAAAATTATAAATGTGATTATTTTCCTGAGTTGTACAACCTATATTTTGTGGTAGATAATAAGACCTTGGGCTTTAAAAAAATACTCCAATTTAATTCTCTATGAATTGTTACATACTCCAACATCCCACTCCCATCCATCTCCTGAAGTCTTATTTTTCTTTTTTTTTCTAATTTATTTTTCTTATTATTTTTTCTTATTTTTCTTTTGTGAAAAAGACCACATATTTCCAGAAATCATTCTTCTTGTTTGAGATGCTATGCTTCATGTTATGATATATCAGCTTTCAGAAGATGCTACCACCAGTTTTCTATCTCCAAATGGAGATATAATCTGAGATTATTATTCTTTGGAAGTCAGATATGGTCAGAGAAGTTTCTGCATGCTTTCTATTATAAATAAATATATTTATTCATTTATCTAAACATTTATCTAAATGTTATTTGCATATTTGGTACATTAATATGTTGTCATAACTTCTACAAGTTTAGCAATCAATATAATCCATATTAAAAAAAAGCTATAGACATTCTAAGAACGCATTTTCAGTTCTTTTTAGAGTTTAAATGCAAAAGTTAAAAAGAACAATTTTCTTTTAGATTCTGTCTGAAATTGTAAAAGGGTTAATTTCATAGGGAAAAAATACATAAAAGAAAGCTTGAAAACAGCGCATAATCTGCATGCCTTAAATTTGCAGGAATTTGAGATAAGTACAGTGCAAATAGGCCTTGATGGAAGAAAAGCAGTATGGCGGGAGCCGACAATTTTCCTTCCATATACTACCCCAGAAAATAGCAAAACAGCAATAACTAATATTTTGATTAGCTATAACTGACAAATTAGGTTTTATATGGAAGAAATGAAAGAGTAACTTAAAAGACTTCTACCACTGAAAGAAAATATGAAGGAACTATGATCTAACAATGTTATGAATAACTGACAATAATAAAATAATCATATTTCAGGAACTATTCAAAACTTTAATGTATATAATTTAAAGTTTATAATCAAAAAACTTGTAGATAAACCAATGTAGTTGCATCATTGCTTTTATTATCAGGATCAGACTTAATCAACAGCTTTTAGTGCACAGTCTCAGAATAATAGATCCACCTCTTTGGGGGAATCTAAGTGACCCAGATGCTTCAGTATGCAGCTGTGATTTGTTTCCAGTTAGTGGCTTTAAAGGAATGATTTTTAACTTAGTACTTCTTAGTTTTCCACCTGAAAGAGCAAACATTTAGGTCATTTACAGAAGAGTCAGAGTCTCAACTTCTGGCTCTAACTTTGATACTGCAGACTTTGAAACTGATTTTAAAAAAGTCACATCATATGAAGATACCTAATTTCTGCTAGAAACATACCCAAGAATTTTCATGAATTGTGAATCATATACCTACCTGGTCAAATTACTTTGCTTCAAGAGGTGGAATGGGATATACCTTCTTAATCCAATCAAGTGACAATTCCCACATTTTTCATGTTAAGCAAGACATTACTGAGGATAGTCAGATGTGTTCTTAAATATACCATTCCTCCTTTGGGACCCTTCAGACCTTATTAATAGGCATATCATTAGATAAAACACAAAGTGCAATTATCAGGCTAGAATCCCATGGCACTTAAGGGTCATGAGTTGATTTTTAATAAATGCCTATTACCAAGCTGCTAGCTGCTTTTCAAAACTTGTTTAGCTGTTTTGGTTAAACCCAAGTCAAAAACCTGAGCTTGAGCTCAAGTCTATAAATAAGTACATAAATAGATACATTTAAAAAATAGATAAATAATCTTAAAGCACCTCTGTTTGGAGTTTGGGTCTCTTGATCAAAACTCTCAGCAATAAAAATCATCTTCAATTATGTTGCTTAGCTTAAATATCTTAAAAGGCCAACAAAGTGCTAGGTGTTCTTTTTTTGTTTGTTTGTTTTTTGTTGTTATTTTTTATTTGTTTTTGTTTAACTTTTTGTTTTTGGTCACACCCAGCAGTGCTCAGGAATCACTCCTGTCATATTTGGGGGAGCAGATGGGATGTTGGGAATTAAATCCAGGCCAGATGCATGCAAGGCAAAGGCCCTACCTGCTGCTATATAGTTATAGGTCTAAGGTATTCTTTTTGATAGCAAAATCTGAAGAATTATGAACTTTATTTTTGTAAATGATGGGTGAATATTTTTAAATCAGCCCACAAATCCCATACAGTTGCACACATTGTTTTCATTTTTTTTTGACTAATCAAATAACTGGGAGGTTGGAGATTTATTAAAGCAACTAGGGAACTTATTGCTGATCTGATTTAGATTCCAATATTCCATATGGTATTGCCACAATTTATCACAAGTATAGATCTCTGAGAATCATCAGGTGTGGGTCAAAAACAACAAACAAAACAAACTGGTCACTGGGCCAGAGGAAATATTCTCACATCCTCTAATCTAGCCTTATAAGGTTCCTATACTTTCTTTTTTTTAGAAAAAAAAAGTCCTTTGCCAGCATAACACCTTCTAATCACCACAATTATCAAAAAATGAAAATTATCTGAGTTTCTTGCCATATCTAACTATTAATAGTAAATAAAAAATTGTATCAATGATAGAAACAGTATGCAGTCAAAAATAAAAATTAAGAAATGTAATTTGAATAATAACTCATAGAGCATTATAGAATAAAATAAAATAAAATATTTAAATATTAATCGGCCTCTTCATGCTGCCATTCCTATCAGTATTGCAAAGGACAACCTTGCCACATTTGATGATCATAATATAAGTAAACAAGTAGGCATTTGTTTTATTGTAAAGTCTCAAAGATGGATAATATAGAACATAAAAGTACACTTTCACTTTGTAGTTGGCATGCCACTGAATAGAAAAATATGTTTATGTTCTTCCAAAGATTGCCTGATATGCTTCTTGGCAAACTCAGCCCCTTTCTCACTCCACTGATCCTTAGCATCAAACAATACTATCAGCAATTTTTACCTCAGTGCCAAAAAAGTGAAAGTTTTATCATTGCCTCTTCATTTTTCCACCAAAAAATTATACCAAATATCTTAGTTTTTTTCATTTTTGTACTTTTCTAAGTACTAATAGAAAAAAGCAGAAGCAAATAGGAATATGTTTTTATTTTCCTTGAGTGGTACAGTGTAATGGAATTTATACGCCTTTGTTTTTTATTTATATACTTTGGAATATTAATATTATCCAAACATCTGATCTTTCTAAGATACTACATGGCATTTCAAGTTCAAATTTTAATGACACTTTTATATCTCAACCATAAATCCTCAACATAATTAATTTAACTCTACACTGGTTTACAATAAACAGGGACATACTTTAGAAAAAAATAAGTATAGTCATTCCTTCACTTCTCTCTAGAAAAATGATAGCAATAGTCAATTTAAATATTAAAATAATATGCAGCCAACTAATATTTATTTAATTTTCTTTTTGGAGAAAGTTTGCTGGTTGCCTCATATGACAGAGATCAGATTTTATTATTGTATCTGTGCTTATACTTCACTTTTAGTGATGCTCTAGAGATCATAGGAGGTTTTGGCTATAAACCCTGAGTAGCCAAATATGAGACATGTGCCATTAACCTCATGCTATTTTTCTAGCCCGAGACCTTGATTTGTAAATGTGATTTGTAAGTGTCAAGAACATAACAGTGGATAAAGAAAAATCTTGGCTTTAGGCAATAAAACTTTTAAAAAGTAAAGTAAATTTATAAGAGGATATGTATGTATCATCCAATAAGTAATTCAACATGTATGTCATACTCTGATAAAGAAAGATCAAATTTTAGAGATTAGATATCACATGAAATTATATAATAAAGTCTTAAATATTATTACTTTGTGTGATTAATCTTAATTGTTAACTATTTGCATAATTGTTGAATAATTTGATTTAGTTCATTTATTCATATTTCAAGAACAATTGGTGGTGTAGAACTAGCAATTACAGGTTTGACAGAATTATATATTACAGAATTCATTTCAATTAATGATAGCATCAACTCAATGCATATAGGAACAACAAGCCACACTGAAGCAATTATTCTTTACATTATTGGAAGCATAAATATATAATAATATAATGAGAAATTTCAGTTGAGTACTTTAAAAAATATCTTTTGCATCTACCATCAATTGCAAAAGTAACATGGTCATGAAAATATAACACAACTTTACTCTATTATATATTACATTTCCACTCCCTTTTTTTGTTGCAGTGAAGTAGTGATTTCTGAGGTTGCATATTTAATTTTGGTGCTCATATACCTAATTGCATTCCATGTAAATGTGCACAGAAGAAGTTATAAATTTCAATTGAAGATTAATTTTTGCATTTGTTTTTCTCACCAAGGTCACTATGTTTAATCCCCAGTGTCACATATAGTTCTCAAGCCTGTACATAAGTAATACCTGAGGAAGAAAATGGACCAAACTCTGAGCACTGAGAGATATGCTTAACAAACACCCCATAAAAAAGCATTAATTTTTATAATCCAATTAACAGAATTCAGAAGATAAGACTTAAATTCTTTGGTAAGGGAAGCAAAGTGGGGGAAGCATATTGTCATTATAGAATTTATGAAAGAGACTGGAAAGAATGAAAGACTTAGCAACAGAGTGCTGAACACAAGTGAAAATAAAGGGGACAAATACCTATAAATTAAAACGAGTGATTGAAACATATGAGAAAGAAAATTTAAATTATACCATAATTAGTAAAAGCCACCACCAGTAATATACTTCCACCAATGAAAATGAGTTGCAATACTTATCTAAAAGAATCCTAATGAACACCTCCTGAGTTCAATATAATTCTGTATATGACTCAAAAAAACAACTAATGAATGAAACTGAAAACATATTTAGCTTGAAAGAATAAAACATGGTAAAATTTATACTAGCTTAAGTCAACTAAAAAGAAAGCTGAGTGACTAGAACTGATTATCCAGGACACCATCATTTTTCCAAATTATCATGTTTCCTGTTTTGATTAAGTACAGAGGTGCAGAAGAAAGTGAAAAGGGACCTGCTATGTGGGACAAATCAGAAACTATGTTTTTGACAGCAGAAGGAAAGTAATTCAAGAAAGTTGCTGCATCCACTTCCATTAAAGTCAAACCACAAGCTCATTTCACATTACAATCTCTACTTCAAAACTGTTCCTGCATATTGATCAATATGTCAATTAATGAGTTGTGCTGAAGGAGAAAATGACATAATAAAGACACTATAATAGTTAACTAAATTAACAAAGATGCCCTCAGATGGAATAGAATCTCCTAGAGGAGACAACGTCTCAACTAGTCACACCATCATGTTTGATCTAATGATACTTGGTATCTAATTCTGCAACTAACTCTACTTTCCTGACTGATTATTTTCAATGTCTTGCCTTTCCTTGGTTATCTTAAGCACCACTTAAGACAATCTCATTTTATTCTATTCTCTCTCAAATGCGTATTGATATTTATCCCTAGCAAGAGATTAAAAGGCAGAGAGACATTAACAGGAAATTTCCTTCATAATGTTAAGCTGCTTCTGATATTTTAAGGGGACAAATTTTGTTTTCTTAATTTTAGAAACAGCCCATCCAATGTTAAAATATTTATATGATTAGAAGGGAGTCCAAACCTTAATACTTGATACCTGTGTGTTGGTACTTGATAACTCATTTTGGCCACATTCATGTTTGTTTGTTTGTTTGTTTGTTTGTTTACAATAATAGGAGTTCACAATTTGCACGGTTATTTTGGGAATTAAATTTCCTAGTTCACATAAAAGGCTTTAGAATAGTTTGTAGAACTACTTAAAAATCCTGTAAATGGTGTATAACTTAAAATGAATTATATATGGTATATGATATACATATATATTAGATCAGCATAGTATGACATATTATACCCAGCCTTCAAAATAAACCATACAACAATATACATTCTTTTTGATAAAATGAATATTCAAAACACATTTAAAGAAATTACTTGATTATTTTATAATTCCCTTTGGATATCGCAACATAAAATGGATTGTTGGCATAGTCAGACTGCTGGCAAAATGTTCATGAGTTTGACAGATAAAACAATTAGAATTGTTCTTTTGGCTCTGGGCAGTAGAAACCAAAATGTGGTGACTCTGGTGCTCAATGACAGGAAAATATCATTAGCAAACAGAAGAAAGTACTCCCCAAGGGAGATGTTTGGGAAACAAAACATTCTGTAGTTAATTCTTGATTGCTGAACTTCTCCCTCCATATTTTTTATGTTGCCATGTCTTCGCAAGATAAAAATTAAAGTATTTAAAAAAACAACCTCAAACAAGTTCAAAAATTTAAATGAAAAAAAGAATTTGCTTATTTATGTTTAACTCCTGGAGGTGTTGGGGGACAATATGGAAGGCAAGGAATGAAATATCATTCGCAAAATGAGAAACAATCATCTAACCTGCTCTATTATCCCTCTGGGCCCATTGCTTCAACTTTTTAAAAAAAACCTGTACAATAGGAGCTAGAGCAGTGGCACAGTTGTAAGGCATGCATTTGACCTAGGACAGACCATGGTTTGATCCCCAGACATCCTGTATGGTCCCTCAAGCTAGGAACGATTTCTGAACGCATAGCCATAACCCTGAGCATCACTGGGTGTGGCTCAAAATCCAAAAAAGGGAAAAAAAAACTTTATAATAAAATATTAGGTTTAAAAATCAATTTGCAATACTTAAAACTAAATTTCTTACACTTTGGTTATTAATATACTATTCAAATTATGCTCTCAGTAAGATGAAATCAGTTAGTGGTTAACTCCAAGAACACTCTTCAAGTGATTCTCAATTTAAGATTGCAAAGGGATGGCTAATAAAAAGTGACTGATAGCGTTACCAGGAAAATGGTCTAGTTCTTTTATGGATCTTTGATTTCTGTCTGCAAAATTAGCATATAAAAACCAGACGTCTATGAAGTTAAAGTTATTTAACAATTTTAAGAAGGGATTCCTTATGTCCTATGTCCAGGCTTTATGCTGTAGTGTCCTTGGTCCACACAAGTCTCTTATTGATGTCAGCCTCTGCACTCTTGTGTTGTGATCTCTGCTCCCTTTTCACTCTGCCTCTCCAGGGCATTACGTCAAAGCCCTTTGACTTTTTGACTTTGTCTCCTTGGCTTTCTTTTTTTCGATGATAATGGGACTTTGGGTGAAAACTGGTGTTTTTTTTATAACATCTTCCAGTCATACACAATTGAAAGGTCAAGAAGGAATTTCCCTTTCCTGCCCCTTCTTTTTTTTGGGGGGCCACACTCGTTTGATACTCAGGGGTTACTCCTGGCTAAGCACTCAGAAATTGCCCCTGGCTTGGGGGGACCATATGGGACGCTGGGGGATCAAACCGCGGTCCTTCCTTGGCTAGCGCTTGCAAGCAGACACCTTACCTCTAGCGCCATCTCATTGGCCCTGAGTCCCTTCTTTTGTTGGGAGGGGGGGTTTGGGCCACACCCAGCGGTGCTCAGGGGTTACTCCTGGCTGTCTGCTCAGAAATAGCTCCTGGCAGGCACGGGGGACCATATGGGACGCCGGGATTCAAACCAAGCACCTTAGGTCCTGCATTGGCTGCTTGCAGGGAAAACACCGCTGTGCTATCTCTCCAGCCCTGAGCCCCTTCTTTTTTATATTTGGTACTACGTGCCCCAGTTATTTCAGTTATATATTTGTCAGATGGTATTTTAAATATACTATCAAAATATCTAAAATACTGACTGTTCCTCATTTCACACTCAATTCCATATTAATGCTAATTTGAAGATAGTTGAGTCTCTTGAGTGTCTCTCAACCAATCTTACCACAAGTAGGAAAAGTGAGCTTGTTCACACAGCAAATTCTTCCAATAAATTTCTCTTCCTAAACATTTTAATGGTAGACATTATTTTACTACATCTTTTCCCCATCAAATTATAGTGACTAAAGGAAATAACTTCGCTACATCTTTCTCCCATCAAATTATATTGAGTAAAGAAAATAATAATATGGGTGAAGATTTCAAAGATGAAAAAGAATCCAAAGTTTTCATCTGAATGATTCAAAATAATATTTCAAAGACCTTTAACTATAGGTGGTAAATTATTTGGGGTATTTAAAAAATCAATGGCCCAGAAGATATATATATATATATATATATATTTATAATATGAAAATCTACCATTCTTTGACAAGTAGAGTAAAACATTAATATAGTCAAATACTTTATTGTGCTTCAATTATTTGGGTTTTTGTTTGTTTGTTTTTGGGCCACACCCGGTGGTGCTCAGGAATTACTTCTGGCTGTTTGCTCAGAAATAGTTTCTGGCAGGCATGGGGGACAATATGGGACACCGGGATTCGAACCAACCACCTTTGGTTCTGGATCGGCTGCTTGCAAGGCAAATGCCGCTGTGCTATCTCTCTTGGCCCAGGTTTTTAAAATTATATTTAAAAAAAATCAAATAATGTCAATGATTATTTAAATTAAGTAATATTTTAGAGGAAAAAATAGAATTCTATTTATGTCTATCTGCAAAAAGTTCTCAAACATCAGTAAAAATTAGGAATATAAAAGTAAAATATTGCTAGAGCAGGAAAGATAGTACAGCAGGTTGGTATCTTGCATTACATGAGGAAAACATGGTTCAATCCCTGG